>NC_072482.1:53592824-54219824 GCF_027574615.1 Eptesicus fuscus | reverse complement strand
TGATTGATTGAGAGAGAGAGAGACAGGGAGATAGAGTAAGAAACATTGATTTGTTGTTCCGCTTATTTTTGCATTCATTGTATTCATTGGTTGCTTCTTCTATGTGCCCTGACCAGAGATCAAATGTGCAACCTTGGTGCATCAGGAGGACACTCCAACCAACTGAGCCATCCAGTCAGGGCTCTTCACTATAATTTTATTTTATTTATTGACTAGAGGCCTGGTGCACGAATTTGTGCATGGTTGGGTCTGGCCGGCCCACCCGGATTGGGGCTGATCAAGGGCCGGGCCAGCCAGGGCAAGGGGCCAAGGGAGGTTGGCCAGCTGGCCCCGCCCTCCATCGGGGAGGTAGGGGAGCGATCAGGGCCACAGTGTGCGTCAAAGCAACTGGTCGTTCAAGCTTTCCGGTAGCTTTCCGGTAGCTTTCTCTCTCTCTCTCTCTCTCTCTCTCTCTCTCTCTCTCTATATATATATATATATATATATATATATATATATATATATATATATATATATAGAGAGAGAGAGAGAGAGAGAGAGATTTTTAGAGAGAGAGAAAAGAAGGGAGACACACACAGAAAGAGAGAGACACACAGAGAGAGAGAAACACTGATTTGCTGTTCTACTTATTTATGCATTCTTTGGTTGCTTCCTGTATATGCCCTAACTGGGATTAAAACTGAAACCTTGGCACATGGGGATGTTGTTCTAACTCACTGTGCCACCTGGCCAGGGCTCTTCACTGTAATTCTGATAGACAAGCAACATGTTCTAAGGAAGCTTTTTTCAAATGTCTCCGGGGCATGAGAGTTAAAAGATACCTTGTACAAAAACATTCAGAAGTTAGTCCTGGTTTAAACAGAAAAACAGTTTTCTTTGCTTCCAGATTTCTCAAACTCTTTCATATGCCAATGTGGGTTAAGAATGTGGGAGAGAAGGGTGGGGAGGAGGTAGAGTATTCAGTGGTTCCCCAAACTATGTTTGTCCAGAGAAACCTTTGATTTCCCCCACAGAATGCCAGTCGGATATTAGTATTACACTAGATACACTTTTTAAATGCTCTTTTGAAGACTTGTTGGATAGTTGCAAGATTAAAATAAAATTATAGTAAGTTAATTCAAATTAGGAGTTTAAGATAGGTTTAGAAGCCATTCACATGAATAATGACATAAGCTATTAATCTTCGCTAAATATTTTGTAAATAATGCTAGAAACTCTGTCAACCATAAGTTAGCGGAAGGCTCCTGGTGACTTATAATTTCACTCTGATAGCATCCACTAATGCCACTTTGAAAATCCTTTTGCTTTTGAGAAAATCTAAGTTTGGTTGACAGGCCATAAACCTGCTCTGCCTTTCTGGTTCTCCATATATTTCATGTCCTTTGAAAACCTTTTTAGTTTCTATTGAGTTTTTAAAAGTAATATGTCAGGTCCTAATTCTCCTGCTGGTTTAAGGAAAAATGCTCTCACTAATAAATTATAATGAATTGTCAGTCTCCACAGGCCTGTGACCTTCAGTCGGCAGGGGGTTTGGGGCCAAACTCCATTTCCCCCTCTTCTTGGTGGAGCCACTTTTCTTGTTCTAGCCTGTCCTCTTAATTTATGGGTGGGCTGCCCACAGGACAACTCACCTGCAAAAATAGTTCATGCTGTGGTGTTTATTATACTAAGTAGGTTTCATGCTGACTGAGAGTTTTTACAAGGAGATGGAGTTGCTGTCAAGATCTTCCATCATCTGAGCAAAGCTGGCACTCAAGTTCACTTGTATTTCAGCATATTAAATCTAGCTGGTGGGGGAAGGATGGGTGGGCGTGAGATGGGACACAGTGGTGTCAGTCTGCTTAAATATCTTGTTCCAGAACCTCTGTGAATTTGACTTTAGTAAACTGTATCATTAAGACAACAAAATAAAAAGCGTGCATTAGAAATAGTAAAATTTCTATTGTTCTACCAGCACAAGGTAGTGAAAAATGTAATCTGCCTGAAGGAATGCTAAAATGAGTAGCTTTAAGCTAATTTCATTTTCTTTTCTTTATTTTTTCCTTCCTCTCTCCCTTTCTTTTCTTTCTTTCTTTCTTTCTTTCTTTCTTTCTTTCTTTCTTTCTTTCTTTCTTTCTTTCTTTCTTTTGCTTTGCTGAATGAAATACTCAATGGATATATAATTTGTTATTTTCTAGTTTTAAGCATTTCTGACTTATTAAAATAATAGGTTCTTTTTTCACAGAAAATTTGAAAAGAATAAAATACAATTTGAAAAAAATCCCACCACCCTGTCTTAGGGGCAATTATTCTTAACACTGTTGTTTTCTTTCCAAGTGGGTCTTCTATCTATGCATTTCTCCCCATGGTTGTGACAATGTAATATATATGTTGTGCCTTTTTGGGGGATCTAACATTATTTCATAAGTATTTTTCTTATTACTAAACACCTTTTGTAAAACTACATCATTTCCAATGCTAAATAGTGTTTTACAGGATACATGTATTGATTGGTCATTTTCCTATGGCCCAATAGCCTTAATACTATGCTCTGTCATGTGGGCTTTTATTTGTTTCTTTTCTTTCTTCCTCCCTTTCTCCCTCCTTTCCTTCCTTTCTCTCTCTTGTCTTTCTTTCTTTCTTTCTTTCTTTCTTTCTTTCTTTCTTTCTTTCTTTCTTTCTTTCTTTCTTTTCTTTCTTTCTTTCTTCTTTCTTTCTTCTTTCTTTCTTTCTTTCTTTCTTTCTTTCTTTCTTTCTTTCTTTCTTTCTTTCTTTCTTTCTTTCTTTCTTTCTTTCTTTCTTTCTTTCTTTCTTTCTTTCTTTAGTTGTTGTTGCAAATACTCAAAAATTGAATTCCCTTGGGAGCTCAGGGCATTTGCACTGTGGTCTCCTCAGCCTCCAGAACTCTTCCCCAGCTCTGCAGAGGGAAGCTCTGGGGAATGACTGATGGAGTCATTCATTCATTGTTCACCTGGATCCTCCTGGAACATGGAAGCCTTGCCTATCTTGTTGAACACCAAGTCTTCAGCCCCTGTAATGGGTCTGGAACATTGTTGGTGGTTAGTAAATATTTATTGAATAAATTAATAATGTCAAAACTTTAGGTTATTGCTTTTTGCCTATTTTTTTGGGGGGGAGAAGGGTGAGGGTAGCTTTTACTCTTAATAGTATGGAAAATCTTTTTGCTAAAAATTTTATCTACATACATTTTGGATTATCTCCTTGGAATCAATTATTAAAATGAAAATTCCTAGACAAAGGTCTTGAACATTTTTACATTCTTAACACCTGCCAATTGACTTTTCCGAAAGGTTGTACCAATTATATACTCTGTGAAGGATTATGTTTTCTAACCTTAACCTGAACTACAATTCTCACTCCAACCTGGGATAGTTCATTTTAAACTAAATCCAGCAAAAATTGGGATTGTGCAGTTCTAAGTTCATTACCTAGTTATCCCTTGAATGTCTTTATATTTTCTTATCAGTTTACATAGGTTTATTTATAATCCAAAATGTTAGGCTTTGACATATTGTATTTATTAAAATTTTTAGCGTAACATTTGAAGAGTATTCATAAAACAAATTTATAAGTCTTTTATTTTTTGTAATTTATTCCATTACATTTAATCCTAAAAAAATCCTACCCTATTCTAAGATCAGATATTCATTTGTCTTATAAATTTTATGGTTTGATACTTCTTTTAAACTTTTAATTTGTTAATTTGTCTGAATTTATGTTTGTATATGGTGTGAGGTGAGGATTTAATTAGAATTTTTTCCAAATGACATGTAACTGCCCCTGTTTTTCCAACTTATTATGGTGCCTCTTTATCTTGAAACAATTTTGAACTAACATATAAATTTAACTATTGTTATTATTGAAATTAAAAAATTAAATGTCTTTATAACTTTCAGAAAATATATGGTTTAGTTCTCTTAAAGCATGAGCAAATTTAAGTTAGTATTTTATTGACTGCTGATTAACACACTGAAGGTATTCTTGGAATATTAGTGAAGTAATAAAATTGTTTTCTTAAACAAGTTTTAATATCAAAATTAAAAAACACTGATGTAAGAAGTAAAGATGCCAAAATTAAAAAGCAAAACAAGTTAGAAAGAAAATATAGACATGAATAAAACAAAAATTTAATATCCAGAATACATGAAGTATTTCTACACAAAAAAGACAAATAACTAAGTAGGAAAATGGGCAAAAGTTAGGAATAAACAATTCATAGAAGAAAAAATGAAAATGACTAATGAATGAATAAAATATGCTGAGTCATGGGTAACTAGGGAATTGCAATTTAAAACAAATTGGCAAAAATTTTAAAAAGACATAATACTCAGTATTTTTCATAAACTTTGTTGGATATGTAAACTGGGGTCAGTTAATTTTGGAAAACATTTTAATAATTTATCTATATGAATTATTTCAACCTAACAATTTTATTTTATTTCCAGATTTTTAGATTGTAAAATTACTTAGACATGTATCCAAAGGGGTATTTGAAATATCTTTCAAAGGATGCTTAAAGGTTAATTGTGCATTATACTGAACTATTTGGTCACGATCTAAATTTCCATTCATAGTAAGTAGCTGAACAAATATGGCATAACCGTATTATGAATACTACTGAGCAGTTAAAATGATATGCTCAAAACATATTGTCAAATAAAGATAGTTGTGCAATAATCTACACAGTATGAACTCATTCACATTTACACAAAACAATGCTCTATGGTTCTAGATTCTATCTATTTATCCATCTATCTAGTTGATCAATAAATCAATCAAAAGCATGTAAGCATTTAGGGGAAAAGGCTGGAATGACAGATATCATCTATACTAATAAAAGGGTAATATGCTAATTAGTCCAGATAGACCAAATGTCTTCTGGACGTCATTCGGGATGTCCTTCCTGACAAAGCTGGGGGTGTGGCCAGCCTGCAAACTGCCTGTGGCCTCAAGCCCAGGCTGGCCACACCCCCATCAGGGACTCCCACCCAGATCAGGATCATGGCCGGCCTGAAACCACCTGTAGCCCTTCGCCCAGGCCAGCACCTCCCCCCCCCTGTGGGGACCCCCTACCCTGATCTGGGGCCCCCTTCAGGGCAGGCCAGCCCCCCCACCCATGCACCAGGCCTCTATCCTATATAATGAAAGGGTAATATGCAAATTGATCCTAATGGCAGAGTGACCAGAATGACCACTGGACCAGTCACTATGAGGCACACTGACTACCTCTTGGTCCCTTTCCCTGGCTGGCAGGTTCTGATCGCCTGATGGCCACCCACGGCGGAGGCGGGGGCGGCAAGCAGGCAGGAACAGTAGACCTCTCAGTCCCTTCTCCTGGCTGTCAGGCACCAATCACCCAATGGCAAATGGGAAACCAGGGGTGGGGGTGGGGGGCGGGGCTGGCTGTGGGCAGCTGGGGAAGCTGGCCCTGATCACAGGCCAGGCCTAGGGACCGACCTGAGCACGAATTTCATGTGTCGGGCCTCTAGTAGTAATATAATAGTAGTTATCTGAAGAGAGGAGAATGGAGGTTGGATAAAGGCAAAGGCAAATTTCTGCTTTTATCTTTAGATTCTAAATGCAGATGTTAGATAGGAATGACATTTATTTATTTTGGTAATATATGTATGGTTGATTTCCAATTTGGCTTTACAAACAAATGCTGCAATAAAAAGTGTTGAAATACATTGGTTTGTTCAATCATTCATTTACAAATATATTTTTATTAAAAAGAATTAAAATTATATCCAAGTATTGGAGAAAAAAGACAATTGTGGATTTAAGTTGTGTCAAGAACGCGTACTATAATCTTCTCTATCTACACTGAATCCATATAAATGATAGTAAACATAAAAGACATGAAATAGAATCTGAATGAGTGTATAATTGAATGAAAGAATATGCAGCAGCATTAGAAAGCTAGAGGAGGAATGAATGGTGTGTGATATTTTCTGACACAAAATGCACACTGTTTTTCTCCACAAACAACCAATTCTCTGACACCAACTGAGTGTCCAGCAATTCAATTCAAGTCTAAAGTTATTCCAGACTCCAGGTCAAGGTCTCAGTCCATATGACTGTCCCATATGACAGACACCAGTGACAAATGGGGCTGCCCAAGTTACTCTGACTACTGCCCAGCTGACTACAAATGTAGGGGGTTTCCACACATCCCTCCTTAGACAGTTCCCTAGAACAACTCACGGGACACAGAAAAAGACTTTACTTACATTTACTGGTTTATTATAAAGAATGCAACTCAGGGCTCTCCAATGGGAGAGACATAGGCAATAAAATAAATGTGTGGACTTAGTTATTTGAAACTCAATTTAAAAAGTTAACCTCATTTCAAGTATCTTGAAACCAATTTCCCCTGCATTGTTTTTTACTATATACATGTAGGTTGCCAAAAATTGCCTGTTTTGTTTTCATTCAGATTTAAAACAATACACTAAGGTTGCCAGACATTCAATTTCTAATTGTGGAGCTTCTCAATGAAGTAGAGTGTTAGGAAGAAATTTTTAAAATTTATTTAAAAGTATTAAAAAATTATTTTTAAAAGAATCTCATGGAACCATGTTTCACCATAGAAATAAGAGACCTGTTTTACCTGCTGTCATCATGTTAATATCTGTTTACTGTATTTTATTTTAACTGCTATGACAATATAACTAGTAAAAGAATATTCTATCTTAAGTTGGACATTGCACATTGGGCACAGGCTGTTATCTATGAATCACACAGCTATTTGACCTTGAAGAGGTCAGATGCTAGTTATATAAAATAATCTACAAATGAGATATTGGTAACTTTTCACAATGAAATGTTGTGGCTTTGAATTCCCCCCCCCCAATTTTAATATTTTATATTAATAAAAAATTCACCAGAAACATATACTAGCTTTATATATATATCAACATAAGCAAAATGACAAATGTGTATGACATCTACACATTTTGTACCTTATAATGTTCCAAATCCTGAGGTTACACAGAAAATACTTATCCCTGAGAAGTCTTTTCCCACCAAATTAATTTATTCAAATTAAGGTAAACCTTTTCCCTATTTCTTCTTTACTTGGTTATCTTTGTATTTACAAACAAGATGTCAGGGGCATTACCAGGGTCCCAAATGTCTCAACTTTCCAAGTGGAAAATGTGTTTTCTTTCTGCTGGGGACAAGGACCTCAGAATTCAGTGACTGGTTTAAATGAAAATTTGATTTCATTGAGATCTCATGGCTAGTATTATTTTGATTACTAATATGATATTGCAGAGAATCTCTTCCACCAATTTTCCTGTTTATTTTTCTCAGGTTTAAGTATCTGAGTAGTAGAAAATCTGTAGAGAAAGCAATTTGAGTAATAAGAATTTTGATACAACTCTGGAGTTTTATGTCTATTTAGGTACAAAACACCACTCCTTGGATGTCTACTAGGCATCGTAGACTTAACATGTCCAAAAGAGGCCTCCTTTGATTCTCTACCCACGCAATGCCACAAGCAACAGACATTTTGACATTTGTTAAAAACTGAAAACTTATACTCTCCCTATGCTTCCTCAGTTTGATAACTGACATCTTCAACCACTTAATACTCAATCCCAAATCCCAGTAAATATCTCTGATTCCTCTCTTTCTTGCATCATTCATATACAATCCATTCGCAAGTTGACTCTTTTCTGCAGTTTCGTGACTCAGCTTTTGCCTACCTCTCTGACTTTACATCCTATGACTCCCTCTTATCCTTTATGTGTTCCTTATGCCGCTGCCACACTCACCTTGGGTTGTTCCTAAAATTTAATAAGTTCCTTCTTGCCTTTAAGACTTGTACCACTGTTTCTTGGGCCCAAAATGATGGTCATATCACCACTTAGTTGATCCCTTTTGCTTTTTAGATCTTAGCTTAAATTTCATTTCCTCAGAGACTTTCCGGATCACACAATCTAAAATGGCTTGTTCAGTCACTAAACATTTTATTTTGTTTTTATTTCAGCAGAATATCTAACAGATGTCACCTTGATTATTATCTGTAAATTTCAAAAGAGAGATATTTAATTTTGTTCAATACAGTATACCCTATGCGGGGAAGAGGGCCTAGTACATGGTATGTGTTCAGTGTCTGATGATTGAATGCTTGATGATAACATTCTGGAATCTTGGGCCTAGTGAATTGCAGCTTATAATTTATACTTCACAACCTACTGAGACCTTCTGCCTTCTCTCTCCCCTAGTGACTTTTTTGCTTTGTGTCTCTTCTCCCTTTGTCTTTCTTACTCCATCTGCATTTCACATTTCTCTTCAAGCAGCTTCTTTCACCTCTAGCCTTTTTCTTTACTATCACATCCCTCTTCACTCTTTGCCCCAAACTGGACATAAAATGAGCCTGGAAGATATTTTTAAAATGTTTGTTTTACTTGCTGAATAAATCTTTAGTTTCCCTGCCCTTAATTTAAAAAGCAGAGAAGCTGAATGTTTTATATATTTTTAAGAAAAAGATATATAAATTAATTTTTATAAATTATTTCTATATGTCAGTGACCCTAGAAAGGTGGGGGAAATCTTGCTCTGCTCCTATTTTAATGATTCAAATATTTTTGAAAACCTATAAATCTGGAGCTTAACTGAAAGAGTCATTCCCAGAGAAAAGAGGAAATTGATGTGCATTGAAAGAAATCTAGAAACCAAGAAAAAGGACACTTGGGTCCTCTTCCTGGGACTGGCTACTTGAAATTCAAGAAGGAGAAGCTGGAAAACACTCAGGAGACACCTCCGTGGAAGAGAACTGTGACTCCACTGACGTAAATCACACATTGCACACTCCTGTGATCAAATGCCAAAACACAATGAAAGTCCCTTGGTTTTACCACACTACAGTGTTGGTGATGCGTCTTCAGCGCTAGCTGAATCTTCTAGTTTGGAAAGAGTGTTGGTAATGATCTCACCAGGAAAAGTATATGTCCTGGGTGTTCGGTCTGGAGTTCAGAAGAAATAGTGGCTCTCCAGAGATGAGAAGCTACTTAATGAAAATAAGTTTTGAGGATTCAAGAGTTAGTTCAAGAGAGTAAAGAATTAAAATTAAAATAACTGGATTGTTATAGAAGTAGAATGTAGTGTATCTGATATGTGTGTGTGAGGAAGGAAGAGAGAGAAAGTGAGAGAGAGAGAGCGAGAGAGAGAGAGAGAGAGAGAGAGAGAGAGAGAGAGAGAGAGAGAGAGAGGAGAGAGGAAGGGAAGGAAGGAAGGAAGGAAGGAAGGAAGGAAGGAAAGAAGGAAGGAAGGAAGGAAGGAAGGAGAGAAAGAGAAACTATCAAATAAAATTATTTAGTGTCGAAATATAACAACAATGGTATTAGAATATGATAATAACACAAAACAATGTTTCCTTGTATTTATAAAGTAGATAAGAGGGCTTGAAAACTATTTAACATTCATTGTATTCTCAAATTCCTCCTTAAAATGTGAAATGTCTAGGAATATCTGGAGTGACTAAGCAGATTACAAAAGATAATATTAAGCCTTACATTGAAATTGCTAAGATAAATAGATTTTGTTTAATGAAGAAAATATTTCCATTAAAGGGCAGGCTTTATTATGAATGCTGATAGCTATTCACTTGGGATGCAGATGTGAATTCTAGGATGTTTTGACAATTTTAAAAAATGATGACACATAATACCTGAGAAAAGTTGTTTATTTATCTGAGATGGGAGAAACAAAATTCCTCAAGTGGTTTCCATTCTTTCATGCCAATCAAGATATTCACATTTGAACAGCACGGGTCTTGGGAGAGGCGGGGAAAGAAAGAGAAAAAACAGGAAAAGAAAATATTTTAAAATTTGGGTGATGCACCAAGGATAAGAACATGAGAATATGTTTCCTTTCACCTACCAGTGGTTCTCAACCTTTCTAATGCCAAGACCCTTTAATACAGTTCCTCATGTTGTGGTGACCCCCAACCATAAAATTATTTTCGTTGCTACTTCATAACTGTAATTTTGCTACTGTTATGAATCGTAATGTAACTATCTGTGTTTTCCGATGGTCTTAGGCGACCCTGCTAGCGGTTCTCAATCTGTGGGTCGCGACAGTCACAAATCTGAAAAACAAGGTTGAGGCTCCATGAAGAATTTGGCCCAAGATGTAGTGTGTTTTTGCCTCTTGCAAACAACATGTAACTTACAGATTTTAACTGTACAGCTATGAAGACACCTGCCAGTGCCCTCCAACTCCTCCGACATCTGGCTTTTGCATTATTATTCAAAGGTCCAATCTTATTTCCATGAAGTTGTTTCTCCCTGTAGATTTAGAATATGGTAACAGCAAATGTATTATTTGAGTCCCCTTTATTTTAATGTTTCTTCTTTTGTTAGAGGAGTAAATTACGAAGCACTCATTCAGATATTTGAAACACGAAGCCATGTACAATCACTCCTGATAGTCTATTAATTCACCGGCCTCTTCATTTCTGGTGATTAGGTGATCAGAATACAATCTGTCTTTAAATTGAGAGGCTGTGTGGTGTATCCTTCATGAATATGGCTTTCCTTCAGAGCAAGGAATTCATCCTGGAGTTCCTGACTTTGCCATGGAGGGGGTCACAGTTGCTGGAAGTCCCCAGACATGATCCCAGGGAGCTGGCAGCTAACAAAAAAATGTGAGGAGCAAGTAAAACAATAGGGAGTGGTGCAGACTGTGGTAAGCTGGAGGGTACGTGCCAGTCTAGAGGGGAAACCAACACTCAGCACCATCTGATCGATTGCCAAGTTATAATGGCAGCTCATTGTGGACAGATCATCTCATTTTATCTGGAAAGCCTACATTTATAAATATATTTTAGTGTAAAATCTCTAAATTTTAGAATGTTGGTAACTAAATCACATTCTTTTAAAAAACACCAGGCGTGAAAAACCAACCACAACTATAGTTCCTAGTCCGTTGGGAAGCTTCCCATTTAGCTTTCTGACATTGATATGAGATTTAAAGAAGATCACATCTTCACACAGTTACATTTTGGAACCTGAGCTTGCTACTTCATTCTTCATACAACTATGCACATAAAATATCACCTCTTTCCTGAGGCATTATGCATGTATGTTTGCCGCACTAGAGAGCAAGTGCCTTTGAAGAAAAGAGTTGGGCTGTCTTCATCTCTGTATGCCTTGAGTACTTACCCCAAAGCTTTACATATGTGAGGCATATACACATGTTTATTTAATAAAAGAACAATAAATACTACAGGATTCATCCACTGGCCCTGCTTTAAGCATTTTGTGTTACAATATTATTGCAAAAACAAAGGAAGTTGAGTGTAAATATCATTCTTTATGTGATAATTATTCCATTAAGTTGGTGCCAACAGACTTCTGAATAAAATAGTACATTGGAACTGGTTTTCTATTACCATTGCCTAAAGAATAGTTACACTTTGGTAATATAAATGGCTAAAGAATAGGGTTCAGAATGATGTGGGAACCCTGTGTGTTTGACCATTTATAAATTTTTACTCGCATTATCTCATTTGCTTTAGCTACTATGTGATATGGAGCTAGTGGGATTATTTATTTACAACAATAAGCTTAATATTATAGCACAATTAATGAGATTATGTATTCAGATACCTAGTAAAATTCTTAGCAAATCCATTAAGATCAAAAGGTTAAAAAATACCCACTGACACTATTACCAAAAAAATCAGAGTAGAATATTTAAAATTTTAGAGTAGGGAGGATCTTTCACAGCAAAAAATAAGACCCAGAAATCATAAAAGGAAAGATTGGCAGTTTTGATTACTTAAAAAATTAAAACCATCTGTATGAGAAAGGCACCAATAAATATACCTGACAAGAGTAATCATGAAGAAATATTATATGTCTCTCCATCTAGCTTTTTTAAACGTATGTCTATCATCCATATATGTATCTATATATTTTTATATCAATCTGTGCATCTTCCTCTATCTATCTATCTATCTATCTATCTATCTATCTATCTATCTATCTACCTACCTACCTATCTATCCATCTATCTAATCTATATTTCAGAGTGTTAACAGAAATAAACTATTTGTTGCCAGCAGTCACTAAGAAATAATTAAACCACTCAGATAATGGGAGAGGCAATAAACTGGCAAATCACTGAATAAAAATAAGCTACAAATAAATGGGAAAGATTTTTAGTCACCATAGTAATCATGCAAACTAAAATAATAATGTAATTTTGCTTTAGTTATCAAATTAATAAAAGCTTTAAAACTTGTGATACTGAGTGTTGGCTAATATTTAGGCAAATAGGTAGTCATACATTGTTTCAAGGAATGTAAACTGGTACAAACTTTTTACATAGTAATTTGTGAGGACCTGTAAAAATAAAAATGCACACACCCTGTGATTTGCAATTGTAAATGTAGAAATTTGTCATAGCAAATGATGTCTGAAAGTGTTCAGAGATGTCCATACATGAATGCAGCATTCTTTGTAACAGCAAAACATTAAAACAACCTGCATATCAGTCAGGGACAGATTGCTTAGCTACACTATGATTTGGCTGCTGCACAATTGTAGATCGACCTACATGGACCAACACTAAGAGATGTCTACAACATGGTGAGTGAAGACTCCAAGATGCAGAAGAAAAATGTTCATTTTTTTGTAAAATTATACAATATTTTTATATACATAGATATTTAAAAGACTTTAAAAGCATAGCAAACATTCAGAAATGTAAATACCATGAACAGTGGAGAACTCTGGAAAATGAGATTGGGAAGGGGGGATATTTCATCTTATATTCTTCCATAGTTTTTATATTTTGAAACAATAAATAGTTCTGCTTCTTTATCATAAGCTCCTAGTGAAAATGCTATTTTATGAAACTGACCCTAAGCATGTAAACTCTTTCTGCATTATGACTTGCATATCACAGACAAGCAGTACTGTGTTTTTTTTTAAATTAAGGAGTAAAGGATTTAAGAGCTCAATATAATTTGTTCAATAGACAACTCATCTGAAATTATTTGCTTTAATGGAGTTGTTATCATACGATAATATCTGAGTGCCAGCAGCATCCCCACCTGAGTTAGGGTGGGGACGCTGCTGGCACTCAGATATGGTCAATGCCCTCTGTCTGAGATTTAAGAGCTAGTTTGATTATATAAGATATGGTTTAAGCATTACAAAATCTGGTTCTTTGTTGCATGAATTCATCTCTACTGTGGATTAAATTATTACTCTTTAAATCTTACTGTGTACAATAAAGGCCAGATGAGCTCTGAGTCATGCATATTAACCCTGAAATGTGTTGTGAAAGATACTAAACACTATTGTGACAGGAGTTCCCTGATTTCTCAACAAAACTTTGAGGAATTGGTATATGTTTAGTCTATTTACTAATGAGAAAGTTGTATGCTACCTAAGGCTACAAAAGCATTAATTAATAGAGTCAAATTTTAAACCTAATATATTAGAGAAGCAATGTGGTACAGGAGAAAGGGCCTAGCCTTCCAGGTAAAAAAAAATAATGAAAAATCTGCTTGATGATAACACAATAAACTGTATAACCAAGGAAGTACTACTTTGGCTCCTGTGGGTTAGAATATCAGATAACAAAATGTTGCTATATTAGTACCTCTTCATTCTGGAAGTGTGAACTGTTCATGTAGTAAACACTGTGCTTTATGGCCAAACCCAAGAATAACAAACTTAATGCAACAGTGGAGTTTATTGACTTTCATGTCACAGACGTGCAGTTATTTTGTGCTGTGCCACTAAGGCCATCCTAACCCAGGAACATATGCAGAGATGATAAATTTGGGAGTGTGTCTGGTAGAAGAGCTGAAACAGATGTGCAGAGTGAGGGACATCAAAGTTAAAACAATTACCATCTCAACAAATGGATAGTTCTCCCAGATACAAGCTTAGTATTTGAAAAGACCTGGACATTTCTTATATCATATGGGCAGATCAGAGGATGTATATTCGGGTACGAAGCATATGTAAATCATTAAAACAAAACAAACACAAACGAGTGGCCGTTAGTCGCTTTGAAAGATACTGCCACTGAGCAGAAAATTTCATGGACTCATTCACGAATCATCTAGGGGAAACAGCCTTTTTTCTCTCTTACCCTCCACAACCCTTTCCTAGAGGCCTCTCTAATATAGATATACTAGAGGCCTGGTGCACAAAATTTGTGCATGGGGGTGGAGGGTGTACCCTCAGCCCAGCCTGCACCCTCACCAATCCGGGACCATTGGCTCCTAACTGCTCACCTACCTGCCTGTCTGATCACCCCTAACTGCCCCCCCTGCTGGCCTGGCACCCCCAACTGTCCCCCCATCCCCCCGCCGGCCTGGTTGCCCCATGCAGCCTGCTGTTCAGTCGTTTGGTCATCCCTCACTAACCCCCCTGCCAGCCTTGTCGCCCCATGCAGCCTATATTTAGTCATCTGTCTGGTTGTTTCAGTTGTGACGGCCCCTGGCTTTTTATATATTAGGATTTGCCACTGTTGCTTGGGCAAAGTTGAGAGTTGGGGTCAGAAAGAAGATAAGAAGACTGGCTATCTTCTAATGCAGGTAATGTTGACAATGGGGAAAATAATGGGCAAAGAGGCCTTTTCTGGTTGGTAGAACTGAAGTCATCATTGTGTGGATGTTTCATTCAGATGTGGGGCATTGCAAATGGGTTAAAAAGAACCATTTGATGTGCTTGTTTGCCTATGTCACATGTAAAGGTATTTTAAAAAAATTCTCTTGTCATGATTATATGCTTTATACCATTTATCAAAAATAGGGAAGATCTAGATTTAATAAATTAATAAGCAAATGAAACTTGTTCTTTTTTACTTTGTGTGTAGGTACTTTTATATTGAATAGAAATGAGCCAAAACAATTTCTAAAAGCAGATTTCATTTTTACTACCTTTAAGATCAATAACTACCAGTAAAAAGACATGCACATGTGGATATTTCAAAAGGTACTTTGCCTAGAAAGGTCTTGATTTGGTATTTTAGTAGCTTTTAGATTTCAGTGCTCCTGGTACATTAAGAAAATGTAAAACAACTGTCTGTATTTCTGACAAATTATAAAATTGCCTAGATAGAAAAAGAGCGTTGTAATGAATTAATAGCTGATAACTATTCAATATCAAATCTAATTGTGTATCCTTCGCAAAAATGCTGTTTTATGGAAATGGCACCTCAGTATGCAGACTCAGACTTCATTATGACTTTGATGTCACAATCACACAGTTTACTGGTTCAAAAAAAAGTGTGGCTATGTACTGTGCTACTGGAATTAAATAAAAATTTAACACAGCTGCCAAAGGAATAATAGCACAGCTAGCTGAATATTTTTGTGGTTTTGTTGGTGAACCTGTGTGTTCTTTAGTGTTTAGTTGTAATTATAGGAATTCTCCAAAAGGGATGACTATAGTTTTGAGTTGTTGCCTCTAAGAATAGAGAAGATGCTGTGTTGCAATGGTAATAAATAACATTTGACTCTCATTTCTAAAAATAGGTACAAATATAATTTATACTAAGAAATGGTTCCTCTAGATTCTAGGATTCTGGGAGCATATAATAAAGCACTTTTGTTGGCCATATGGACTAAAACCGCAGCAGCAGAGTTTCATTACCTAAGTGGGCATGTGCTGGATTGAAGCAATCCCTACTCTGCCAATTATACTTATCTTGCCAGTGCTTTCGTATTATGACAAATTCCAAGTGTGAATCATCCATGTGAGAATAGACCAGCATACTGTAGCTGTGTTCTCTAATTTCCTTTTTTATGTGTGTCTTACAATTAAGCCAAGATATT
The DNA here is from genome assembly GCF_027574615.1 of Eptesicus fuscus. Taxonomy (NCBI): domain Eukaryota; kingdom Metazoa; phylum Chordata; class Mammalia; order Chiroptera; family Vespertilionidae; genus Eptesicus; species Eptesicus fuscus. The sequence continues at coordinate 54,204,013 of NC_072482.1, read as the reverse complement.
TAATACAAAAGCATGCAGAATTGTGTTGAGATCATGGACAAATAGGACAGTGAAGTTAGAATCTCTACCCCCACCCACCATTGTTCTGAATTTGAAAAATCTTGTCCAAAGCAGGCGGGATAGGGTCCTGAGGGACCAACCTAAGATACAAATTTAGCATGCACTTTAAACTTCGGTTGTTCTATCTTTCAAGCTGAATTTAAATCTCATTAATTTTTAGTGAAAGCACAATAGTTAAATATCTTGCAGATGTAGCTTGTGTATTTAAAATTCCTGAGAAGTTTTCCATTTAGGATTTTTACATTAGTTTGATCTACTGTGCATGACAACATGGCATGTGCATTTCTCTCAAGATGTGCAATTTGATTTCATACGGTGGAAAAATGGAGAGCGTAAAATATCGGCATGAACAGTGTCAAGTGTCGATGCTAATTCTTTTATTACTATGACATTATTTAAGGACAACAATCATTCAACTTTTTTATTGAATTTATTGGAGTGACATTGGTTAATAAAATTATACAGGTTTCAGGTATACAATTCTACAATACATCATCTGTATAGTGTATAAATTATTTTAAGTGATAGTAGAGATTGAAAAATAGCTATGTGATCAGCTAAGACATGTTTTGGAGAAGAGAAATTTCTAGAAAGATGACGGACATACATCCAATCATAGATTTCTTCTGCTTGTGCAAGATTACAGAGGATGCTGCTGTTGACATCAGTGAGTAAAATCAGAATGTAACATTTAAAATTGTTGCATGTGTGTTACAAAACAAATGTGCTCATTTTGGTGATCTGAGGCAAAAGGCATTTATTTCCAAAGAAGAATAGTTACCTTCGTGCCTTAGCTGAACCATATATTTTTGCACAAATAACAATGCCTTGCAAGATAACAACAACAGCAAAAAAATACACAAACTTTTTTCAATGTTAATTTTGGAATTCCTTAACTTTTTAAAATTTGTTTGTTTAATTGATTTTTAGAGAGAGAGGAAGGGAGAGGAAGAGAAACATCAATTGGCCCTCATCAGGAATCATACTGGTGTGAACTTTTAAGGAATTAGAGAGCCCAAGTTTTCTGTTAAAATAAATATTATTTAAAAGAAAAATATTTTTACATTGCTTATTCTTAGAAGCTATGTTAAATATAAATGTCATAGAGAAAATTTGGTTTGAATAGAAAAATATTCCACACAACTGGTTCTCTTGGATTCAAATTTCTTATCCCTATATTAGGAATACAGCTGTTGGTAGGAAAATGGCACCAGGTGTTATTTCAGTGGAATCAGACCTGACCTTGGTTCAGCAACCTCTGTATTTGAGTTCTGGCTATGAAAGAATTCAGAGACAAGACTCAAGCTATAAGAGAAAGTAGAGAAAATGTATTCAGAAAATTACAGAGGTAGAAGAAGTGAGCTGTAGAAGAAATGGCCTCAGGAAACAAGTTACAGAGGCAAAAGAAGGGACCCTGGAGCTTAGGAGAAAGAGAGAGGCAAGAAAAATGCGCCTGAGGAATCCTCCTTCCTAGAGGCTTTTAAAGATGGGGATCCTAGGGAGGTCGCAGGGGAGGATATCAATAGAATATTCATCAGCTTTGCAGGTGTTTCCTTTCAGGTGGTCCTGATGTCAGCAGTCTGGTTTTGCTGCTTTTTTGGGGGCCTGGATGTTATCTTTAGGCCTTAATGCCTAAGGGAGTGGTCATGCAAGGGCTTGTACCATGGATTCTGTGAGGCTATTCTCCTGCCCCTTGTTCCCCCTCTAAGGGCGTCTAAAACCACATAATTAGTGATATGCCAGGGGAAGAAAGGTCAGGGGAGGATCTGAACTGCAGGACCAGCTACAAGCTAGGCGAGGAAAGGGCACCCCAGGGGGGAAATCCTTGTTTTCCAAGTTTTGGCCATTGCTATGCACCCAGGGCTTTCTGCCCTAGTGACCTTTTATACCTGGCCCATCGTCCTTGCTCTGCTGATGTCTGTCTATCTGTCTAACTGCTTACCACAGAACTACCAGTCTCTTCTCCAAGTACTTTGTGGAAAAGCTATAAGGTAGTCAATGGAGGGGTGCAGTAGTAATAGTTTACTTTATTATTATGCTTCCACAGTTGACAAAATACTGTTACCTATAGTATTTATCTTCCTAAGATATATGCAGGATGTATTTATCACAATTTAAAGTTCTACAAAGTTCTAATTCATTCATTTAGAAAATGCTTTTGGAGTATAAAAACTAAAAGCAAATAAAGGTGTTAGGTTAGGTGTTTAGAGAAAACACATGATGTTAGAGAGGTAAATTATGATATAATATCATAACTCTACAGGGGGGTCATGTTCAGAAGGCAGCAGGAAAACTAACCTACTTGGGAGACTGGGGATGCTGGTTCATGCAGGCAGCCTCCAGGGGTAGGATGAGAGTGAACTGAGACCTGAAGGACAAGGACGCATTCATCAGTAGGCTGGCGAGGGCTGGAACTAGACAGGGATGCCAAAGGGCAGAGCTGGGAAAGCTGGCATACTGGGGACTACAGAAAGGTCATCGCGGCTGGGAGCACAGGGTTAGATGTGAGAGGAGACAGTGGTTGAGGCTAGAATAAAAAAATGCCAAGTCATGTATGTTTTACCAGATTAGTTTAAATCCCATAGGTCAAAAGAGAGCACTGGATTTTGAGCAGGGGAGTAACAGGCTCACATTTGAGTGTTTCATTCTGGCATATGTTTGGAGATGGATGGGAGGGAGACATGTTGAATAACTCTTGGGTTCTAGTTTGGGTTGATTCTGATGCCATTCCCTGAGTTTGGGAGTTTAGGAGGGGAGAAAATTAAAAGGATGGGGATGGAAGTGTAAGGGGGACAGTGAGGTCTATTTGTGCTGAGAATGGTTGGAGTAAGAGCACTCCGATTTCTAGTAGGACATTACATGTAGTAGTCAGAATTCAGTATGGAGCTAGACAGAAATGCTAATGAATATAAGTGGGCTAGTCATGAAAATCACCTGAACTGAAACCGCTTTGAGCAGGGGATCCCAACCATGAGAGGAGACAATCAAATGTGTGTGTTGAGGCTGGAGCCAGATTGCCTGCGTTTAGATCCTGGCTCTCCGACTTTCCTACTTAACAGTTCTATGACCATGGGCAGATTGGTTTCTGTGCCTCAGTTTCTTCAACTGTGAACTGTGAATTAGAATAGCACAGATGCTCCTCAACTAATGAACACACCTAACCTACTGAGCACCCTAGCTTAGACTAGTCTACCTTAAACCTGCTCAGAACACTTACATTAGCCTATCGTTGGGAAAAATCAACTAACAATAATTGCACTGTGGAGTGTTTATCCTTGTAATTCCATGACTGACAGGGAGCTGAGGCTTGCTGCCACTGCCTATCACAAGAGAGTATTATACCGCATATCATTAGCCCGGGGAAAGATCAAAATTCAAAATTCAAAGAATAGTTTCTACTGAATGTGTATCACTTTCCCACAGTCAAAATATAAGTCAAACCATCAGTCAAAATATCATAAGTCAAACCATCATAAGTTGGGAACCATATGTATTGACCTCAAAGGGTTAGTGTGAGGGTTAAATGGGTTTCCAAACTTTCATATTGTACTCATATGTTAAGTATGTGGAACATATAAGTGTTACTATTACTACTATTATTAATTATCTTTATTATTCTTCTCTCAAGCCCTCGTTCTGGAATAGCTCTGTGGTCTATTGGGTAGCAGTGTGGTGGTTCAGTTTTGCTCTGGTTGGACCTAAGGGATCTGATAAAAAATGGTCAGCCATGGAAATGGAGGTCCCAGGAGAAAGTGGAATGTTCTAGTCTTCAACCAGAAACTATGTCGTATATTTTTAAAAATATATTTTAAAAATTTTATTGATTTTAAAGAGAGAGAGAGAGAGTAACATCGACTGGCTGCCTCATGCACACCTCCTACTGGGGGGCAAGCCTGCAACCCGGGCATGTGACATGCCCAAGAATTGAACCTGTGACTTTTTGTGCATAGGACGATGCTCAACCAACTGAGCCACACCAGTGGGGCAAATCTGTCATCTATGAGCCAGCAGTCAGGTCAGCTTGAGGGAACCTTTTAGGTGGCTTTGAGAATGTAGAATCAGCTTGGTGGAGCTCTCCTAATTGGAAGGACTGAAGATGCCCCACAGAATTGGCTAAGGAGAAAATGGGGAGAGGAGGGTGACAGAACCTTTGACTATTCTGATGGAGACTATTGGCAGCTGAATGAATGGTGACAGAGCTGGTGCTTTGGACCCTTTAGAATTTTGTGGTGAGAAATGACCAGACCTTGGAGTGTCCAGAGTGTTTCACCTTGATGACCCCGTAGGCACACTTTGTGGGAATCTGAATTAAGTCATGATTTAATATTTTCCCTATTCAAATTTCACCTATGCTTTAAGATTCCATTTAAACCTTGCTTTCTCTATAAATCCTTCCTTGGGCATTCCAAACTAAAATAATCTCTCCATTCTGGCAAATATTATCATTGTGCAAAATATTGTACAAATGAGTGGGACCCAAACTAACATTTATTAAAAGCTTTATATGTACCAGGCATAATTTTAAGCACTTTGCATATATGATTTCATCTAATTCAGACCATAGTATAGTCTTAATACTAATCACTTATTGTTTGTGATTTTTTTATTGTTTTCTTCAGTCATTTCTTTTACCGTTTATATCTTATTTGTGTATTAAATATTGCATTTTTATTTACATACTTTTGATGAGCTTATTTCTAGAGTATAATGACTAGAGGGCAGGGAGCTCATGTGATTATCTCTTTCAAAACTTAGTGGAGTGTGATGCTTGTTCATTTGATCTAGTAGGAATGGGCTGCCATGTTGCACAACTCCAGGTAGTATTTGTTCAGCTGTTGGTCCATGTGGTGGTGCCCCCTGCAGTTGTGCCGTGCATGGATAGGGTGCCATACGCATTGCCCCTGGATAAGATGCAGTTGGATCTATTATTGAACTGAAAAGCAACCTTACACAAGGACTGGTGAGTTGTTTATCTATTGATCTGTTTCCCTTTGGCAGACTGGGCTCTCTACTAGGTGATTCTGGTCCTGCCTTATCTTGTATAGCACTTACCACAATGTGGCAGAAAGAATATCCACAGAAGACATTTGTTTGAGAACAGGACAAAGGGGCTGAGGCAAGTTGATTTGGCTGCCCCATCTGTACTCTTCCTTCCTTCTGCTCTTAAAAATAAATGGCTTTCTTACACTACGGTGTGAAAGAAATAACACTAAACACACTTAAGCTAAGGTTGAAAGACAATGAACTTCAGGGATACTACAACTCGTTAATCCCTCACATATTACAGATAAGGCTAGGCAGGCCAGAGGTGTTAAATGATTTGCCCAAGGTCACACAGCTCCTGGGCTGGGGTTCTTGGTGGTCGGCTCACAGGTCTCTGACTCCCCAGTCCGGTGCTTTTTCCATTACACATTTTAGAAAGAATGCTCTGTAATGATTTCTTCTGAAGGAAAGGAAGTCCATATTGGAATTTACAGATTGTTTCCAAATAAAAAGTTTTTAGATTCCTGCAATTAACCTATTGTCTACTTAACTAAGACCCTCCTAACTCCTACTATCCCCTAACATCAACTGAATTGTCTCTATGTATCTACGTTTGGATATATATATATGCCTTTATATTTCTGATCAAAAGTTACCCTTACACATAATGCTAATTTAGAACATTTGCCTTCGTTGTAACAAAAGCAATTCGTTTCACGCACATGATAGCATGTAAATGTACAGTGAGCCACGCTTACCCCGGCTGATGAATATGCAAGCAGTATTGTGAGAAGGGCGCCCCTGGAATGATGATGAGGTCCCTTTCTGATTTAGCATCTGCACCCAAGAGTCAGGCAGGGGCAGCACAGCCTTCTCTTCCCAGTTCGATAGCGGGGGCCCTGTGGCTCCGCCCACCCTGACGCAGAGGCCCGGCTGTCTGATTTGGGGGCTCTGGCAAAAAGCCTGAGCCCATTGATTACAGATCGCTGTTAATAAAGAGCATTTGTAATGCAGCAGTGGTGAGGCCGGCTCCGCAAGCTGGTTCATGATGGCCCTTCAGGCTCCACAATTAAGTCGTCCAGCAGGCATGCCCCCTGTTGCAGCTGCTCTGTCAATCTCATTTTGAAGCACAAATGATCTTAGACCCAGTGTTTGACATGGGGTTTTAACACCAAAGAAGGCAATTCTGCAACTTCAAATGAGCCTAATTGGCTGAGCGCTCGGGCGTTCACTCAAGCTGCTTCAGTCCATCAGAGAGAGATTTCCCGCTAATTGAACTGCTCAGAAGGAAAAGGACCACGCGGAATCACAGGTGCCCGACCATTGGAGAGGGGGGTATATATATTTTTCATGATAGCAAACTTAAAGATACATTCCTCCTCCTTCATCAGCCACCTGTCAACATAGAAAAGGTAGTTATTGCAGCAGATGCGCACAGAATTGTGATCTAAAGTTGAGCTGTGGCTGGTAGGAGTGTAAGTGTACATGTGTTGCTGATAAAAGACATTTCAAAACACTTGGTCTGTACAGCATTTTTTCTGCGTTATTCTAAAGGCTGCCCGAAATAAAAACATGCAAATCTAGGCTGTGGAAGTGTACTGAGGAAACTAATTGGAGATGCCGCAATAGGAGTATCTGTCCTTCTCCTTCCTGTGCCAGCTTCTTCCTCTGTTAAACGGGGATCCTATGAGAAAAGATGTGGTGTTTATATGTATATCTGTATCTATATCCTTATCAATCTAGCTGATTATTCCACACCCATATCCACATTCATATCCATAAATGTCTGATATTCTTTATGTGATCCAGAATAAATAATATGCTATGGATAATTATCTAGCAATATTTAAAATCATTTCATTGTGAAGTTGATATAGTAATATACCAGGCAGGATCTTGGAACTAAGGGAATTGATCAGATGTGTTTTTCCAAGCCAAGCAGTGCTTAAAACTTATTGCTTAATAACACTTTTTTGGTGCAGAATTCTCCACACTTGCATCTAACTTACACAAATGTGGCTTTACATGACATGATGGTTGAAAAATAATTAGGGGAAAGGACACAGAAGTGAGAAGAAGAGACATAAGGAGATTTAGGACTGGCTCAGTTTTATTTAGATATTTTATTTTCGATGTGGAGAGGATCTAGAAAACATTCCACTACATATTTTAGGAAGTACATAAGAGTAAAATAATGCTTGGCATTGGTGACTCTCAGCCTGGGAGCACATGGTGTACATTTTATGGTGGCCAAGCCTCGGGGCTGGGGGAGAGTAGTTGTCTCAGGTGGCAGTATTTTAAGTCTATAGAGATGTTCACCTGAATCCTGCCTCTTTTATTTTGTGACCTTGGATACTGCTCAGCTTTCCTGGGTCTCAGTTTTCTCATCTGAAAAAGACAGCAGAGCTAAGAATAAGACACCAGCAACATCATCCTGAGGATGCCCGATGAAAGGGACAAAACCACTTTGTACACCTTTAATTTGTTTTTGGTAGTACCTGTGTGATTTTGCATCATGGTAACATTTCTATTCAAATCCCCAAGGAGATCAGATGCCTCCCCAATGCCCCACTCAAGGCAGATGTAGCAAACATTCCTGGTTCAGAGTTGGCCCCCCTGGGATGAGTCAGCCTTGGAGTCTGCACCAAGACGCCTGCTTGCTGAGAGTCCTGGACCAACGTGGAGCGATGGTGCTGATGTCCTCCAGGTGAGGGCTCAAGTCAGGGGGCTCTTCACAGGCTGAGCTGGCAGGAAAAATGAACTTGTCTTACATCTAATTTTCATTTTTATTAAAGGAAAAGTGCATGCAGTTAAAAGAACAGAAGATAGCACATAAAGCTTGTATGATTAGTGCAGCTCCTAATACACCCCACCCTCCCCTCATTCCTGCTTTCCAACCACTGTTGCTCTTAGAGCCTCTTTGGCATAGTTAAGAAATATGATTGATTTTGTAACATTTCTTGATTTGTCAGTTTTAGGCACAATCTATTAATTTCTTGTTATGGAAGATGAGAAACTCTCATATCTCCCCAAATTTCCTCATCCAAACTTTCCATCTTACTAGTATATTGATACTTTTGCTAAATCAACGATATACATTTTAACTATGCAAATTCATCCATTTTGTGTGCTACAATTATTTTGCTCTCTTGAACATGTTTGTGTGTGTTTTTACTTAGAGTCAAGATTTGTCTTATTTTCTCATTTATTTACTTAATAGGTTTTGAGATATAACACAAAGTTCACGGAGTTAAAGTGCACAATCTAATGATTTTTGGTATATTTACAGAATTTTGTAATTGTCACTCTAATTTAATTTTAGACCATTTCCAACACCCCAAAAAGAAACATAAACTCATTAATAGTCACTCTCCATTCTCCCCTCCCACCTCCTCCAGCTCTAGGCAAACACTAATCTATATTCTGTCTTTAGATTTGCCTATTCTGGACATTTCAAGTAAGTGGAATCATATAATATGGGGTCATTTGGGTTTGGTCGCTTTCATTTAGCATGATGTTTTCTAGTCCATCACTTTAGCCACTCAGCCACGACTGTAGCATGATGTTTGCCAGATTCAGTCAGGTTGTAGCTTGTATCAGTACTTCATTCCTTGTTTATTGCTGAATAATATTCCATCATGTGGATATACATAGTTATCCATTCATCAATTGGATTTGAGTTGTTCCCTCTTTTTTGCTATTGTGAATAGTGCTGCTATGAACATTCATGTATTATCCATTTATTTTCACTTGTATAGTTTCTTCTCTGTTTATCCTTTTCATTTTTTCTATATGTTTCTTTAGGTGTCATATACAATTATTAGTGGCTTTTCCCCCTCCAAAATGTAATTATATCAGATAAAGTTTTTCCCCTTCTCTTCTGGAATCCTTTCTTATGAGCTATCTTCTTTGCTCTAATTGGATGATTACCCTCAATGTACTGCATAGCTTTCTTATTGGAACACTAGAGGCCTGGTGTATGAAAATTCATGCACTGGAGCGGGGCATCCCTCAGCCCGGCCAGCCCCATCTCACAGTCTGGGAGTCTTCAGGGGCGGGAGGCAACCTGGCAATCAGGGGAAGGCGCCGTCCCCATCACACCTCTGCTGCTGACACTGCTGGCAGCACAAGCCTTGGCCATCCCTAGTTACCTGAGCCTTGGGTGGCCCTGCGCAGCTGGGCAGCCGACATCCAAGGCTTGCCTGTGCCTCAGGACAGCCCTGTGTGTCTGGGGGGCTGAGGGGACTGGGGGACTCCGGAGGCAGGTATGCAGAGCGGCCGGGCTCACCTGCCTCCCTGGCAGGGCTAAGGAAACTGGGCGCTGCCATCTTGTGGCTGTGGGCACTGCCATCTTTGAGGGCATGACAGTCAATTAGCATATTCCCTCCTTATTGGCTGTGGGCGCTGCCATCTTTGTGATGGCATGACAGTCAATTAGTATATTCCCTCTTTATTAGATAGGATTCTTTCAGTGTATGTACTTCTGTGTCAAAGCCCCTATAACTTGGATCCTATGTCATGTTTCTCAGCTGATCCCCCAGTTTGACAGAAGCTGTGTGGGGTCCAAATGCTCTGTGTACATGCATTTCAATTGCTCTCTCTCATCCCACCTCCAATCCCTGAGTCCCTGGGGGTCCCTGGGTGAAGTGGCTCACTTCTCATTGGTACCCCCTCTGTTCTGCTTTTCATCTCTCAAATATGCATTGAAATCCCTTGTGTACAGAAGACCCTTCTTTAGTTCTCTTTGCCTTTTTTAAATTGGATTGTTTATCTTCTTTTTAAGTTGTATGAGTTCCCTATAAATTTTGGAGATTAAACCCTTATTGGTGGTAACATTGGCAAATATGTTCTCTCATGCAGTGAGTTTTCTTGTTGTTTTGTTGATGGTTTCTTTTGCTGTGCAGAAGCTTTTTATTTTGATGTAGTCCCATTTGTTTATATTCTCCTTAGTTTCCATTACCCTAGGAACTGTATAAGTAAAGATATTGCTACGACATATGTCTGATATTTTGCTGCCTATGGATTCTTCTAAGATTTTGATGGGTTCCCATCTTACATTTAAGTCTTTTATCCATTTTGAATTTATTTTTGTGTATGGTGTAAGTTGGTCTTCTATTTTCATTTTTTGCATCTATCTGTCCAATTTTTCTCAACACCATTTATTGAAGGGACTGTCTTGACTCCATTGTATACTCTTGCCTCCTTTGTCAAATATTAATTGAGCATCATGGCTTGTGTCGATTTCTGGGTTCTCTGTTCTGTTCCATTGGTCTATATATCTGTTCTTGTACCAGTATCAGGCAGTTTTGAGAACAGTGGCTATGTAACATAGCTTGATACCTAGTATTGTGATCCCTCCAACTTCGTTCTTCTTTCTCAATATTGCTGTGGCTATTCAGGGTCTTTTTTTTATTCCATATGAATTTTTGGAGAATTTGTTCTAGGTCTGTGAAATATGCCATTGGTATTTTAATGGGGATTGCATTGAATCTATAGATTGCTTTGGATAGTATGGATGTTTTAAGGATGTTGATTCTACCAATCCATGAACATGGTGTATTCTTCCATTTGTTTATATCTTCCTCTATCTCTTTTTTCAATGTCCTATAGTTTTCTGAGTACAGGTCTTTTTACCTCCTGAGTTAAGCTTATTCCTAGGTATCTTAATTTTTTGTTGCAATGGTAAATGGGATTGTTTTTTTAGTTTCTCTTTCTATGAGTTCATTATTGGTGTATAAAAAAGCCATAGATTTCTGGGTGTTAATTTGGCAATGTATCCTGCTACATTGCCAAATTCGTTTATTAAGTCTAATAGTTTTTGATGGAGTCTTTAGGGTTTTCTATGTACAGTATCATATCATCTGCGAATAATGACAATTTTACTTCTTCTTTTCAAATTTGGATGCCTTTTATTTCTTCTTCTTGTCTGATCGCTATGGCTAGTACTTCTAATACTATGTTGAACAGGAGTGGTGAAAGTGGGCATCCCTGTCTTGTTCCTGTTCTTAGGGGAAATGGTTTTAGTTTTGCCCATTGAGAATGATGTTGGCTCTAGGTTTGTCAAATAAAGCTTTTATTATGTTGAGGTATGATCCCTCTATTCCCACTTTGCTGAGAGTTTTTAACAAGAAATGGTGCTAGATTTTGTCAAGTGCTTTTTCTGCATCAAATGATACAATTATGTGATTTTTGTCTCTCAATTTGTTTATGTGATGTATAACGTTTATTGATTTGTGGAGGGTGCTTTATTTTCACTTAAAATAAAGCTGTCGACGGGCACTTAGGCTGTTTCCATATCTTAGCTATGGTAAATTGTGCTGCTATCAGCAGATGAGTGGATTAAAAAACTGTGGTACATCTACACAATAGAATACTACGCTGCAGTAAAAAAGAAGGAATTCTTACCATTTGCAACAGCATGTATGGAACTGGAGAGTATTATGCTAAGTGAAATAAGTCAGTCAGAGAAAGATAAATATCACATGATCTCACTCATTTGTGGAATATAATGAACAACATAAACTGATGAACAAAAACAGATCCAGAGACAGAGAAGTATCGATCAGACCATCAAACCTCAGAGGGAAAGTAGAGGAGGGTGGGGGTAAGGGGAAGAGATCAACCAAAGGACTTGTATGCATGCATATGAGCCTAATCAATGGACACAGACACCAGGGGGTGAGGGCATGAGTGGGGGGTTGGGGGGGCAATTGGAGGATAAGGACACATATATAATACCTTAAACAATAAAGAAAAAAAGACAAAAAATAAAATAAAATAAAGCTGTCATTATGAAACATTGCTTTGATATAAAGCAGGTAGATGATATATCTGGGGTTATTACTTGCTTACTATAGGATTGTTATATTTATTTATTTATTTATTTATTATTTAAAAAATATATTTTATTGATTTTTTACAGAGAGGAAGGGAGAGAGATAGAGTCAGAAACATCGATGAGAGAGAAACACCGATCAGCTGCCTCCTGCACACCCCCTACTGGGATTGTGCCCGCAACCAAGGTACATGCCCTTGACTGGAATCGAACCTAGGACCTTTCAGTCCGCAGGCTGATGCTCTATCCACTGAGCCAAACCGGTTTCGGCGGATTGTTATATTTAAATAAACTTTAACTTATAGACATTTTGTTAGTAAACTTTTGAGAGAAAAGACACCTATAAGAATCTGGTTAGTGGATGTGAGAGGTGAATTTCAATGAGGCTCCTGGGTGTGGTAAATTTCATTGCACTGACTCATACCTGCTTTGCCACATTTATTATGATATTTCCCATCAGCATGAATTGCTATATTAACCAGTTACCTCTGCATGACATTTCATTCTTCCAAGGAAACTCCTGGTTAGAAAAATTGTGTTCTAAGATTGTTATCTCTTCTTTCTTTATTTTTATTTTTTTGTAGCTTGCTTGATTTTTTACAATTCCTTGTAGTTTTATCCCTTTTGTGGTATATGCTTAAGTAAATTATATGATACCAGTTTGGGGATTCATAAAATAAAAACCATGATAAATATCAATTAGCCTTTATTTTATAGACAAGGACTCTGAGGCCCAGGGAGGGAGACTAAATTGCCCCAAGTCCCACAGCTTATTTATGGCACGGTGCTCCTAACCACCTAATTGCTGTCCTATATTTATATTGGGGGGGTGGGGGGATTTAGGTATTTATGCAACCACTAATCTAATGTCACCAATAAATCCTAAGCAGTTATATTGCAACTGTGATATTGTTGTTCTATCTTAATTGTCTGCTACTGAGCTATGTTCCATTTGTTCCAAACTATTATTTTTGCATATCCAGGACATTTAAAATTCTATCTTTGAGACTCATTTAGATTATTAACTAAGTGCTCAATTTTATTTTAAAATAAAAACATTTATTTAAAAGTACAGAATTTATTATAAATCTCCAAGTCATTTATTTCTCTTTCTCAAAGCTTTTATTTTGAAAAATCTCAAAATTACAGAAAAGTTGAAAGAATAGTACTCTTTTCCTAGATCAATGAATTATTTTTGCCACATTTGCTTAGCCTAATAAAAGAGAAACATGCAAATTGACCATACCTCTGCTACCCACCAGCCAATCAGAACAAGTATGCAAATTAACCCAACAAATATGGCCGCAGCCACAGAGCTGGAGAGAGCAGGAAGCTTGGGTTGCCCCCAGTGATGGAGGAAGCCAAACTTCCCGCCTGCCCTGGCCGGCCCTGGCCTCTGCTCAAGGCTACAAAGTTTCAATTATAGAAGATAAATAAATCCCAGATACCTGCTTCCAGCCAGCCCTGGCTTCCACTCAAGGAAGTGCTGAAAAATAAAAAAAGGAGGGGCTGGGAGCTTGGGTTGCCGGGGGGGGGGTGGGGGGGGAATGGCCAGCCTATAAACAGCCATCAGCCCCTCACCCAGGCTGGCCAGGCACCCCCAGTGGGGACCCTCACCCCATGGGGGCGTGGCTGGCCTGCAAGCCACCACAGGCCCCTTGCCCAGGCTTCCTCACGCCCCAAGGGAACCCCCACCCTGATTCAGGACACCCTTCAGGGGAAATCAGCTGGCCCCCACCCGTGCACCAGGCCTCTATCTATACTAATAAAAGGGTAATATGCTAATTAGAGTCAGAGACCTTCCAGACGTTCTTCTGGACAAAGCCATGGTGGCAGGGCGGAGGGAGAGGTGGTTAGAGGCCAAGAGGGGATGGCAGTTGTGGGTGATCAGGCTAGGATGGAACAGCAGTTGTGGGTAATCAGGCTGGTGGGGGGCAGGGCTGTTGGGGGTAAGCAGACCAGCAAGGGGGCCAGTTGGGGGCAAGCAGGCCATCAGTGAGGGTCAGTTGGAGGTGATCAGGACAGCAGGGGGGGCAGTTTGGAGTGAGCAGGCCAGTTGGGGGAGAGCAGTCTGGCAGAGGGGCATTTGGGGGTGAGCAGGCCAGCAGGGGGGCAGTTGGGGGCGAGCAGGCTGGCAGGAAGAGTGGTTAGGGGCAATCAGGCAGGCAGGCAGGCAGGCAGGTGAGTGGTTAGGACCCTGCAGTCCAGGATTGCGAGAGGGATGTCTGACTGCTGGTTTAGGCCCAATCCCTATAAACTGGCAGTAGGACATCCTTCGAGGGTTCCCAGATTGGAGAGGGTGCAGGCCGGGCTGAGGAACACCACTCCCCCCCCCTCCCCATGCACGAATTTCATGCACTGGGCCACTAGTATAAGATATAAAGCATACAGATGTATATGTGTATATGTGTATGTGTGTATGTGTGTTAATGGAGAGAGAGAGACAGATACTTTTTTTCCCCTGAACCATTTGAAAGTTGCAGGCATCATAACACTCCACCTCCAAGTCTTCAGCAAGCATTTCCTGAAAGCAAGCATATTGTCTTATATAACCACAAGACCATTGTTATATCTAAGTAATTTAACATTGATATAATAATATTATCTAATATCCAGTCCTTTCAAAGTTCCCCGGTTGTCCCAAATATATGTTTTATAGCTGTATGCTGTATTCAGTTTTCGGGTCAGGTACCTATTAAAGTATAACAAATCAACCTGAAACTTGGTGGCTTAACACAATAGCTATTTATTTACTTTTCTCATTTCTGTGGACTGACAGGGTGCTTCGTCACCATGTGGTACTGGCAGGGTCCCTCACTGAACTATATCCAGCTGGCAGCTGGGCTAGGCTGGCCTGGAGGGTCCAAGAAGCCCCCTCACAGGTCTGGAATTTGGGTGCTGACTGTCAGCTGGTACTCAATTCATTTCCCTTTGTCCCCTCTCTCTAGGTGTCCTCTGTCCTCTATATGTGGCCTCTTGCTCCAGCAGGCGAGCCCGGACTCTCTAGTAGCATGGCAGCTGGGTTCCAAGACAGAGAACGCAAAAGCTGCCAGGCCTGTGGAACTAAGTGCACAATGTCTGTTGCCTTTTATGGATATAGCAGGCCAAAAAGCCAGCCAGGTTGCACCCAATTATTTTAGCATCCAATAGTAATCATTTCTGAATCAATTATTATACAGGTATTTACAAACTGGTGATTTCAGAGATTCTATCATTCCATCTGATTTATTAGCTGGCATTCTTCTGGTTCTCTTCACATACCTCCTCCCTACTCCCACTCTTTTTTAATTGTTATTATCATATATACCATGGATTAAAAATGTTATAATTAATTAACATTATTATTATTTGTGTTGCTAAATTGTCCCATATTTGGCCAGTGGAAGTGCAAGTCCATTTGAGCTGGCTCCTGTAAGTTTTTGACATGTCTCCATCAGTCTTTGAACACTTTATGCCACAAAGCAGTATTCCAAGAAATGAGCATAGGTTTTCTTCTATTATCTGTGCCATTCACAGGAGTTTTTCTTTAACATACTGGGTTCTCTCTAAATCTTTGAGGGAAATTACTCAATTGCACCTCTCTTTTAGATTTTCTTAATAATTTATGCATCCAGGATGACCAACCATTCCACTTTGCCTGGAACCCATGAGCTTTCTGGGACTTGGGACTTTCTGATTTAAAGTCCTGACCAAACCAAGATGAGTCAGTCACCCCAGGTGCATGAAATCCTTTCATTTTAGTTTGAAAGTGGCCTCTAAGTTTTGTTGCAAATACTTAAGAAGCAGAACAATTTATAATGGCTAAAATCTGGAAACAGCCCAAGTGCCCATCAGTAGACGAGTGGATAAAAAAAGCTGTGCTATGTTTACACTATGGAATACTATGCAGATGCACAAAATGATTTCTTACCCTTTGGGACAGCATGGAGGGATTTGGAGAGTATTATGTTAAGTGAAATAAGCGAATCAGAGAAAGACAAGTATCACATAATCTCACTTATATGTGGAATCTAATGAACAAAATAAACTGAACAAAATAGATCCAGAGACATAGAGCATGGAGCAGACTGACTAATCTCAGAGAGAAGGCAGGGGAGGGTGGGTAGTTGGGAAGAGATCAACCAAAGAACTTGTATGCATATATGCATCACCCATGGGCACAGACAATGGGTGGTGAAAGCTTGGGTTGGGGGGCAGGGATGGGCTAGAAGAGGTCAGTGGGGGGGGGGTGGGGGAAGGAGACATATGTAATACTTTCAACAATAAATATTTTTAAAATTAAATAAATAAAATAAATTTATTAAATGCTTTAGGTAACTAGATTACACAATTGTGTACAGTGTACTTTTATTTAAGGTCTTTACAACAAACCCAACTTAAAATAAAAAATAAAAATATTAAATAAAAAGAAAATTAAAATAAATTTTTAAAAATTAAAAAGATGCCGAAACCAGTTTGGCTCAGTGGATAGAGCGTCGGTTTGCGGACTGGGGGGTCCCGGGTTCAATTCTGGTCAAGGGCATGTACACTGGTTGCGGGCACATCCCCGGTGGGGGGTGTGCAGGAGGCAGCTGGTCGATGTTTCTCTCTCATCAATGTTTCTAGCTCTCTATCCCTTCTCCCTTCCTCTCTGTTAAAAATCAATAAAACATATTTTTAAAAAAATTTTTAAAAATAAAAATAAATAAAAATTAAAAAGAAAAATAACATAGATTGGCTACACAGGTTATAATAGCCCATTTATCCTGGGGATAATTATGACATGTTATGGTTAATGATTAAACTGATTATTAGAGTATTCTAGATCTTACTGTAGTTTTGATAGAGCTTTTCCATGTTACCTCACTTATCTTTACATCAAGCCTATAGTATAGGCAGGATACTGTTCCATTATTATTGCCAAGAAACTGAAATTTGGAGTTATTTAGGATATTCAAAATTAGAGGCAAGAGCCAGGACTAGCATATTTTCCTGATTTTCTGTCTTGCTCTTTTCATTATAATACAACAAACAAATAAATGTACACACACACACACACACACACACACACACACACACACACACACACGAGCCTCAACAAAAATGAGGAAGACTTCAGAATATCAGAATGGTGCTTTTAAAAATTCTGTATTGCATATTAGAAAGCTGCTAAGAGAGTAGATCTTAAAAGTTCTAATGTTGAGGAAAAAAATGTAACTTGTGTAAGGTGATGGTTAACTAGACTAATTGTGGTAATCATTTTGCTATAGGTATATCAATCAAATTATTATGCTGTACGCCTTAAACTAATACAATGTTTTATGTCAATCACACCTTAATAAGACTGGAAAAAAAATCTTACAGAAAGAGAAACATTCTACAAACTTAACCAGAATAAACAATTGCTTTAGGAAGCCTAAATCTCTTATGCTTAAGAACTAACATTCACAACCTGGTAACTGCTGAGGGAGTGGGTGCATTGGTCTTTCTCTATTTAGTCCCTTCACAGCAAGGGCCCTGGGTGGCAGTCGTCTTAAAAGCTCATTTAACTTCATTATATTGAAGTCTCACGTGCTTGCGTGCCAGGGTGACTGATAGACCCCTGGGGGGTGTTGTCCTTTTTCTGTTCTGAGGAGACACTGCAGCTGGTGGCAGGCTATGTCTTTGCAATGGGTCACCTATAAGATAAAGAGCGTTATTTCGAATAGTCCAAGTTCTGAAACTTTAACCTCTCAGAGGAGATCATTAAAATAGAAATAAATGCTCACAAAACTTGTCAGAAAACATAAAGGAATTTTTACAGGAAAATAAAGTTTGAATTACATGAACCCTCCCAATACCACACTTTTGGGAAGGATGGGAAGGGTTAGTGGTGAATCACTGTTATAAGTGCTAAGTCAGAGATCAGGTGGAACATGTCTATTGCAATGCAGTCTAGGACTATAACATGTCCTTACAGAGTCCTTATCTAGTGACCCCCATCTACTCCTCATCTCCTTGCCTCCCTATTCCAACGGATATGAGGAGCACTTTAACCATGGCCTTTGTCCTGTCTGGTTTTTCTACCTGTTATTGTCTTCCCCCAGATAACCAGGAGTCTTCCCTCAACTTCTGAAGCCTTTGCTCAGATATCTCCTCCGTGAGCCTACCTAACCACCTATTTAAAATTTCGGCTGCATCTACTAACCCGCACCCACCATGTTCTGCATTCTGGATCTCCTTGTCTTGCTCTATTTTTTTTTTCATAGCACTTATTTCCTGCTTATGTATTTATAATTCACTTTTTTATTGTGTTTTATTTTTGCTTTTGCCTTAGAATGTAAACTCCTTGAGGGCAGGGATTTGTGCCCATTTTGTACCCTGCTGCACTGCAAATGCTTCAGTGTGATTGATGGTTGATTAAACGAATGGCTGTGAGAGTGCACTTTATGCCTGACTAAAGCAGTACCTTAACATTAAAAGCAGTTTGAAACCTTGATTGGCATTTCTTATTGTGAAAGTAACATATACCTATGGTAGCAAAATCAAACAAAACAGGAGTGTATAAAATAAGAAGAGAACATCTGCTTATCTCCCTGACTCACATCCCTGGAGACAATCACTGGAAATAGTTTGATATGCCTGCTTCTCTTCAATTACTTAAATATTTGAAAATACATGTGTGTACATAAATATTAGTAATACCTATCTATAATCTATAAATTGTTATATATATATATATATATATATATATATATATAATCACAATGTAGCTTACACATTGGTTTTTCTTTGCAATAAATGCATATTTTATTGTATTCTATAGTTTATTGATGAGCATTTATGCTATTTCAATGTTTTTCTTACAAACAATATTTGTATGTAGGAATGTGGGGCATTCCTGCTCGTATTTTCATGATAGATTAGAATTCTTCAAAAATATGTACATTTAAATTTTAAATATATTTTCTAAAGAGGTTGTTTCCATTTCCACTGCTTCTAACATTGTCTGAACTTGCCTATTTCTCCATAACTATGTGAGCAATAGATGTTTCACTCTGTCAATTTTATGGGGAAATTGTTTCCTCTTTACTTAACAATCCCTGGTTATTAGTTAAATTGAGTGACTTTGGCCCTAACCGGTTTGGCTCAGTGGATAGAGCATCAGCCTGCAAACTGAAAGGTCCCAGGTTCAATTCCAGTCAAGGGCATGTACCTTGGTTGTGGGCACATCCTCAGTAGGAGGTGTGCAGGAGGCAGCTGATCGATGTTTCTCTCTCATCGATGTTTCTGACTCTCTATCCCTTTCCCTTCTTCTCTGTAAAAAATCAATAAAATATATTTTAAAACATAAATAAATAATTAAATTGAGTGACTTTGTAATGATTAGTAGTTATGTGTATATATATATATTTTTTTTTCTATAAATTGCTGATTTGAGGCACTTCCCAATTTTCTATGGCTTATTTGTTTTTCTTGAGTCATTACATATTAGATAGTATCTCCTTGCTGGTTAAAGGGGATGAAAAACTTTTCAGTCTGTCATTTGTATTTTAACTTGTTTATAGTACCTTTCACCATACAGTGGCTTAAAATATTTATATTACTAAATATGTCAATCTTTTCCTTTATAACTTACAGGATTTGGGTCTTTCTTATCCCAAACAGTATAAATAAGTTCTTAAGTTTTATCTTTTAGGACATTCTTAGATTTATTTTCGTTTGGCAATTTAAACTGGAATTTTGTTTATTTTTTGAGTTGGTATCTAAATTTATCTGTTTATTCTGAGTAAAAAAAAACCCAAACCCATCATTTTAACCCACATAATTAAATAAGTCAATATTATTCCCACATTTTAAATTATATATATATATATATATATATATATATATATATATATCCTCTCAATGCTGTTCCATTGATATATTTGTCTTTTCTGTGCTAGTATCACACTATTTGAACTACTACTGTAAGTTTATAGTATATTTTGATATCAAGTGGAGCAAGTCCAGAAGAAAAAAAATTGAGTATTTATATTTCTCTTTCTTTTTGTATTGCCCTTTTCCAACCCAATTGCAGTCTCTCTAGTTGGCTGTGGGGCACTGATCTCTGTTTATCTTGGCTGGTCAGGATTTCATGCTTTACATTCTTATGCACTATAGCCATTTCCCTCCTCCTTTGAGGCTAGACCCCATTTGGTAGGAGCAGTGTTGTTATCAAGATTCAGAAGAATTTAAACAGCATCTTACATGCCAAGTGTGGTTAACTTTTATTAATTAATTGACAAAAGACAAAGCTGGGTAATTTGATAATTTCCAATTCATTTGGCTGAAAGGTACAACTCCCAGGATGTCCTCTCATGTCATTCTCCCAAATTATCCCATTTCTATTTACTCACAAAATTTTCAGTCTGTGCTGGAAAAGAAGAAAGAAAAGCTATAAACTAAATGACAGCGTCTCCATTCGTTTTAGCTATTTAAATGAACTGCTTAGGATAGCTATACAATTGTTTGGCCAGGTGAGATTAGTGATACATTAATGGAGAATAAGAATTAAATTTTATATTGTAACACTGTCTGTTTTCTTAACTAAAAAATCATAATGAAATATTATATTTATAATGCACTTTAAATTTTCTAAACGTCTTCATATATTATTCCAATTGACCCTTCAAAATAGGATCTATGTGATATTGGGCAGTGTGCATCTGTGAGTAACTTTCCTATATCTTAGGAAAAGTGAATTATAAATGTAATGATGAAACCTTAGAAGGAAATAAGTTTTTATTTTATTTCCAAAGTAAAAGTGGAGTTTTGACTTTTGAATTTCACCAAAATAACATGATGGCTTTGGCTATAATTTTTCCTTTTTTTATAAAATCCCTTAGATACAATGTGGAATGTCTCCTCTCCCTCAGTCCTATATTGAGGAGTGATTGTTGACCGCTGGCTCCCTTAACAGTGGGGTTGGATGTGGATTCTAGGCTCCCCTGCTGTTGACCATAACAAACAAGCTGACCATGAGATTCCAGATGTTTCTACTTCTTTTTGTTTAAGACTATTGGACCTCCCAGGAGCAAATGTCCACATGGTTGATGGTAGACCCTGTCCCCCTTATGTTGGGAACAAAATCTTAACCTTATAGCATTGCCAAAAATGTAACCTTGGGTCCCTCAGAGCAGATCCAGAGCATCAACTTGCACTGCCAGCAACACCAGCCAGAAATATAAGTACCTTTAGGAAACATATCCTACGTTGAAAGGCAACTGTACTGATTTGATGTTGTAAATGGGCCACATGAATTTTTACACTGAGCTCTGACTGCTGAACACATAGGGAATAGTCTAGTTGTGATTTAAAACATTGATTGGGGAGGAAAGGAGGTTATGGGGAGATTGGAGTAGAAAATTGATGGCAGCTAATTGGGTTAAAGAGGACTCATAATAGAGACTCTGCTGGGAGAGAAAAGGGAACGCTGGTGGAGAGAGTCATCAGGTGTTTGGTTTGATGAAACTCATTGTTTCTCTCATTTACTCTGCTAGGCATCCCAAATGTGCATTTGGAGCTCAGTCAGCAAGAGCTGGTTTTAAAATGAGAAAGCCTACTTAAAAACCCATCGACAGAATCAGAACTTTTGAAAAACAGTCCTTTCACGGGCTCATCACATTTTAGTGGTATGTGGGCCTTGAGGTCAATGCCATGGAATAAATTAATCTCCTCAAGTACACACTGGCTTATATCTGAGCTTAATGTGGTTGTTTTAGACTGATGCTTTACAAATCCGTGGCTGTTTTGTAATTTTATTTTTTTGGTCTTGAAACAAGCAATCCTTTCTAACAAGCTCTCTAAACCTTTACTTACTATTTCACTAAAACTGCAATATAGCAATTAGTGAGAGAAATTGCCAGTTGCCCATGTTTCTCACAGTGGCAGTTCGGCGTTTGGGCTTTTGAAGGAAGTAGTGCTGTCTGGATTATTTTTTGGTTGCAACTGGAAAGACATGCAGAATCATGAACGATGCTCATTTTAAAAGCCGGGAAGTAAGATGAATTAAACTAAGCAGTAAAATAAAGCCCGGGAGTGCTTCCACAGAGGAACACACAGGAAACAATGGGAAAGGGCAAAAAAGAAAGAAGCAAGCTACTCCTTCATTTCAAGACTTTTTCAGGCCAAAGGTGAATTTTTTCTAGTGTAAAACTGGTGCTTTTGATTTTCTGGACTGAAGAACTGATATCCTATGCCTCCACCCCTTTCCCCCTAGGCTGCCTGCTCACTATTAGAGTGAAGTTTTCGCTGGGCTGAAAACTACTTGTACATTGGCCATTTGACTTGCCAGCATTCTGCTCTCCTGTGGAAAATGTGGATCTTCAGCCACATAATGTCTTTCCATTAGTGATGGCGGCTCTCCAAAGCAGGGCTGTGGTTTAAACACAAATGGACAGTGTGGGCCAAAATGAATGCAATTTTGAATCTACTATCTTTAAAAGGTGGATCTGGAGGCAATTTAGTGAGTGTAAATTACAATTGACTTTGGAAGAAATAACTCATACACTTGAACCTCCTCAGATGTTTAGCCAATAGGGGGTAGCCAGGCTAACATGGTATTTTACACATCCATCAGCTAAAGAAGAGATCCAAATGTAAAAATCTAGCTATCGTATGAATTCGTAACACCCCCTGGAGGACTTGCGGCTCACAAATCAATGAATGGTTTATGCTGAGCCAAAAATGTACTTTCACAGTGCTTCTCATTTTCCTTAACGGTTTCAAAACACCACATGTGAGAGACACAGCAGCCTGGGAATTGCTCCTGCCCAAGGCACTCCTCAGCCGTGACAGGGGTACACCGTCAGGCAGCCAAAGCGTGTCATTGGCCAGCTCTTAGCTCTGACAGTAAGCGGTTTTTATTTACCTTAAAGTGTAAGCCAGGGAGACATTTTTCTGCCATACAGGTACTTTAGCCTGTGGTATTCAAGAAGGTATCAGACTTGCCACCGACTACCACTGATTCTTTTCACTGTTATGTTACTAATCAGTGGTGGATTAAAACAATCTGATTTTGGTTACTGTCTTGTTCTCTTCTGTGCATGGGAAAGACCTGTTCTTCGTCTTTACTTGATGTCAGCAGCCAGAAATACTTACACATTCACAGCGTTTGTTCTCTCTGTGTGTGTTCTCTATTTAAGGTTGCTCAGTACTCATATATTTAATGTTAGCTCTGCACATGGGTATCCCTGCATATTCTTTTTAGATTTTTAAAGCACTAATTAAATTACAAGGAGCAAGAACTATTAACAACTAAGTTAATAAAATGCAGGTCATTTCTTTTTGGATAATATGGGCTGTCTAAGGTGATATAAGTGATAAATACTTTTGCATTCTTTGAAAGAGAAGTCTGATGTTTATGTTTCTTGAGTAGTGACATGTTTCTGTTTAGCTAACTTGAATGACAATATCTTACTTTGATGCCTGCATTTTAGGTAGTCCATTAAAATGTTCAAAACAAAGGCTTATATGGATTCTATGTAGACTATTCTGAACAAGTAGGTGTGGAAGAAAATATTTTTCATTTAGGGTAATATGTGACTTGGAATTCCAAGTTTGCACTACATTTCATATATATATATATTAGAGGCCCAGTGCATGATTGAATCATGCACGTGTAGGGGGGGAGCTGGATGCCTGTCTGCTGGTGCACCAGGCCTTTCAGAAGCCTCCGGCACGGCGGAGGCTTCTGAAAGGCCTGGTGCCTGAGCGGACAGGCACCCAGCTCCCACGCTTTTGATGGTCCGCGGTGGGACGTGAGCTCACTGCCTCAGAGGCCCCTTCTGTGCCACAGCACAGCCATGGTGCAGAGGCTGAGCTCGAGCCGCCGCTGGTGACGCGAGCTCAGCATCCCGCCGGCCCAATCGGCCACCCCGGCCACCCCGAGCCCCGCCCCCCTGCTCCTCTTGGCCAATCGTGGGCATAGGGAAGGTATGGTCAATTTGCATATTTGTCTATTATTAGGTAAGATTATTAGGTAGGGTATATATATATATATATCCTTGTTGTTGTTGATCCCTAGCATTTTAGCTAGGAATTGCATTCAGGCACTTGTAACAGGGATCTGAACAAAACAGTGGATTAATGAAATCAGAACTTTTTCTTTCTTTCTTTTTCTTTTCTGTCATGTGAAAGAATTCCCAAGGTTTGAAGTTCAGGGATAGCATGGTGGCTCCACAGTGTCACCACAGATGCAGGATCCTTCTAGTTCTCTGCTCTACCACCCTTATAGGAGCGGGTGTGAAGCCTCTCACGGATGCCCAGGATAACCGCCAGTGCTCCAGCCTCATAGTTCAATATCAGGCAAGAATAAAGAAGCAGAAAAAGAGAATTTTTCCAACAGAGTCATTCCTTTAAAGGGCTCTCCCAAAAGCTTCACCTAGTCCTAGGGACTTCCACTTACATCTCACTGACAAGAACTTTGTCAGATAACTTGCTGTGAAGAAGGCTGAAAAGATTTTTCAACAAGCACATTGAAGCCCCAAATAATATCAGGGTGTTGTTAGTAAGCACCCCTGAAGAGGCAAGTAGCCACAGCTGTGGTTTGCAAAGTATAAACAACAGGTTCAGTGCCAAGCCCACTGGGCACTATATTATGCAATGAGGGGTATCTTTTAAGGTAATTTAAACTTCTATTCTCATAGGACACACTAAGAAATGTAATGATGTCCCAATATACTCCTTCCAACAAACTTTTATCCTTTCTGTTCCCTTTGCCTGGAAAACACCTTCTCCAACGATCTGCAGGGCTTTATGCCTTATTCATGCCTCTGCTTAAATTTTGCCTCGTCATTGAGGTCTTCCCTGATACGTGAGAATGGATTCAGGTTTTTGCAGGGTCTGAAGCCTACACAGTTTGAGAGAGGCCCCTTTAAAATCAGAAAGAAAATTGTAAATGTCAAATTGAATATTTACATATAAAATGAGTGTTGCATTAAATGAGAAACCACAAGTTACACAATTGAGAAGTTTATAACTACTACAAATATCATAAAACCCAGAAGAATAACATAAGTTTTTATTAACTAATGACTAGATATACTTCTTTAATCCCTTTTCCCAATTTATTGACTACATATTGATTCCCCTCTACATGTGACTACCTAAATTTTTTTATTAAAAAAAATAGAAAGATAGCCCAGTCTTTCCTATAGCATGGTTCATAAAAACTTTTAAAAAAACATTGATATTTTAGAAGAGTTTAGCTTCTAAGCAACTTGTGATTGATAATGTCATGTAAATTATTAGGATTGCTGTCCAATTTTGGAAGACGTATCATTTTTTTTTAAATTTCTTGAACTTTAAAATTTTAGGAAATATCAACTTTTCTTATGCATTGATTAATCTTCAATAGTCTTTGAAATACTTATTAACTTGTTTGTTGTTGATGTCCTTATTGTAGTAGCATATTATATACAGTTTTTATTATCTTTGTTGATATCAGTTTTTGTGTGTCCAATTATCAAGTAATCAATAATCACAAGATTATTAACATGCATATGCATTTATTTGCATTTTCACCTTCATGAAACTTAAGGTTTGTGGGGAGACTCTGAGCAGCAAGCTTCCCCTTCCTTTCATAGAGGGTGTTATTTGGTGCCAATGGACCTAGTAGCATGATGACTCCAAGAAATTTTCCAGACAATTTTGATCTTTCTTAAAAACTTATGATAAGAAAAGTTATATATGCTTTTGTGGAGAGTGATCTAATTATCACAACTCAGATCAGCTCTTAGAATATTCCTGAGCTGTGGATCCTGGTGTTCAGAGCATTAGGAGGACGGGACTGCATATATACCACCAAGAAACAAGAAAAGAGCTAATGTAAGGAAAGTTGCATTTCCATAGAAACAGCCTTCAGCCTGCACTTGTGTATGTTTGTGTGTGTGTGTGTATGGGGGGGGGGAGGTGTTTCATTACTTTTTCTTTTTTTTTATACTTGAAGTGTTCAGCGTTTAAAAGACTAGATCTAAAACTCTGTTCTAAATAAACATCACCTTTCTCTAATGCTCAAAACAAATGCACTGTCAAACAAGCCAATTATTCATGAGTTTTCTTCACACTTTCTTTCCAGGCCTTTCATGTCTTTTTTTTTTTTCTCTTCTTTTCATAGAATGGCCTCTACTGCAAAGGAAATACAATAATTTTGGTAGAATAGACCCAAATTGGGCTGGCTAATTGGCTCAAAGAGATTCTGCAATGAGCTTATCCAGGTCCCAATCCTTAAAAATTCACTCCTTCTTCCCTCTATTCCAGTGTTTTTCTCTGGTATTCTTATTAAAACTCTAATTTGTCATGGGAGGATGTTCAGAACACAAGCCTGGCCAATGTAACACCTTACCTGCCTGCCAACTGGGATTAGTTCATTTGCGCCCGAGTTCTTCCCTGAGATTTTTTAAAACCACAGTTGAGGGAAGAAAGCCTTTTCCTCTTTGCCTGTGGATCTTTGAGGATGTAAGCCTGGCAGCTGCCTACCATGTGGAGAAAGTGGCTGTGCAGAAGGAGACTGAAGCTGATGGATGAAGCTAAAGAAGAACTGTGAGGTGGAGATTTTGAGATCAATGCTACCACTCTTTGCTTTTTGCTTGTCAGCTGATTTCTTTTCTTCTCTCTTCCTTTTCTTGCTCCCTCCTTTTCTCCCCTTTGCCCCGTCCTCTTTTAAGCTAAGAATTATGGATTTCCAGCTCTGGCAACCAGAGTCCTAATGGATACAATAAATCATATATTTTCTTCCTACTTGGTAGTCTAAAACTCAACACAGATATAACAAGATGTTTTTTGTTAACTCTAATATATTTTTTTCTGGACAGCAATTTTGCCACACAGAATTTTTGCTGTTGTTTATATATAAGAACATTTGAAAGAAAAAATACATTACTGTGTTTCCACAATTGGTCAAATTCTTTCTGAGTGGATGGACATTGTCAGGGGTCAAGAGGAAGAAGGCTGGAAATGACCCTCCTCCAACCTGCATGTCATGGTGTCCCCTTGTGTGCATGATGACAGCATGGACATGGTGCCCAGAGTGGACTTGCAGGTAAAGGCTGGCGGTGGAGCTGCCTCTGAAGTGTGGCCCGTGAATGGGTTGTTACTCAGAGTAGGGAACTGCTATGCTCTGGCCCAGGGATGCTGACAACTGGCCATTCTCAGCTTAGGGAGGTGATTCTCCCCTTTATCCTAGAATGCTGGTTACCCATGTGTTCAGAGACTCCCAGGGTTTCCCGCCTGCTCCTCCTCCCAACGTCCCCTCTCCCAGGCTGAGCTCATAGGTGCCGTGTTCTTCTTCGTCACTCCTGACTTTGGAGAAGAGTTTCACTCCTTTTAAAACTATGCCCTTTTAGTACCTTAAAAAATAGCTTTCAGGTGGGAATGCAAAAGGATGCAGCCACCATGAAAAAATATGGAAAGTCTTCAAAAAATTAAAAACAGAACTATTATATAATCCACCAATCCCTCTTCTAATATTTATCCAAAAGATTTGCAAACAAGATCTTGAAGAGATATCTTCACACACTCCTTCACTGAAGTATCACTTAACAATAGTTAAAAGGTGGAGTCAACCCCAGTGTGTATAGATGGATGAAGAAAATATAGTATAAAGTATGCAATGAAATATTATTCAGCCTTATAAAAGAAGGAAATCCTATCATATGCTGCAAGGTGGAACATTGAGAACATTCAAGAATGAATTTTGAGAATGTTATGCTAAGTGAAAAAAGCCAGATACAAAAAGACAAATACTGCCCTGGCTGGTTTGGCTCAGTGGATAGAGCGTCGGCCTATGGACTGAAAGGTCCCAGGTTTGATTCTGATCAAGGGCATGTACCTTGGTTGCCAGCACATCCCCAGTAGGAGGTGTGCAGGAGGCAGCTGATTGATGTTTCTCTCTCATCAATGTTTCTAACTCTCTATCTCTCTCCCTTCCACTCTGTAAAAAAATCAATAAAAAATATATATTAAAAAAAGACAAATACTGTATGATTTCACTTATATGAGTTATCTAAAGTAGTCAAATTTATAGAAACAAAAAGTAAAATGATGGTTGCCAGGGGCTGTGAGGAGGAGAAAATGGGGAGTTGTTGTTTAATGGGTATAGAGTTTCAGTTCTGTAAAATAAAATAAAAATTCTAGAGATTTGTTGCACAACAATGCGTATATAGTTAGCATTACTATATTGTACACTTAAAATGGTTAAGGTAGTAAATTTTGTCATGTGTTTTTAATCACAATTTTAAAAATTAGACTTCAAGATTATAGTTCGATCTTTTAAATAGGAATGGTGTACAATGCATAAATTGAGAGTCCAGGCCTTCCTTTCCTTTGCCCATGCTTAGTCTCTTCCTACCGCTTACCCTCTCCAGTGGAGTCAGTCTCTGGATCTTGGGATTTTCTGTGAAGGATCAGAAGGAAGTGGGGAGGTAAGACAGCAAGGGGCTTAGGGAATTAAAAATGAAGTTGCTTCTCAAGGGTTTCTGAAAAGAGAAGAGAAGATAGAGAAATTGGTGTGGGAAGATCAGGTCTACCACTAGCCTATGTGGAACCTTTGTGTGGATTAGAAAAAGAGGCCTCTCTGGGTGGATAAAGCCCACCTGCTCAGTGGCTGACATCTTTAAAGATATGGAGTACCTTCCTCCAACAAGTAGAGTCCCACTAGAGCCATCTCCTGAGGTGAGAGTGCAGGCTAGATTCCGTTCCAGGTCAGAGCATGTGCAGGAGGCAGCTGATTGATTTCTCTCTTACATAAGGTGACCAGATTTTAACATTGGTAAAGCGGGACACCATTGACCGGTGGTGGGGGGGTGGTCCTTGATTAAAAATTTGGTCTATATGGAGCAACAAAAATTTTCATAGAACGCAAAAATAGTATTGTAACATATTTTTTAAAATTTCAACATAAGTACAATTTACAAATATAATAAATAAAAAATTATGTGTAGTATTATTTTATTCTTTGGCATATTTCTCATTTGAGTGAATTTTTTTTAGTAGATTGCTGTCGTTGTTTAAAAGGTCATGAGTTTGCCGTAACGTAAGTCGTGTCACTTTCAAGGCCGGCACTAGATTTTTTGCCGCCACTATAAAATATAAATAATATGAGTACTGTCTGCTAAATTCAAGAAAGTTTATGTATTTATGAAATAAATAAATAAATTACTTACCTAAATTATCTGAATAGCTGATTTGTAATGACATCACTTGTTTAACTAGCTTACTAGCACGCAGTACGATGTGTATCGTCTGAGAGACAGTTACAAAATGTTTTCGTCGTTGCCAATCCCAAAAATGCCATTGTTCATTAAGTCCAAACAATGGTGGTCGAATTCTAACAACTGATCAACAATGCGAACTTTGATAAGCAGTTCTCGATAATCAGTTCTCAACAATTATTTGTTATTATTAAAGTTTAACATTATAAAATTAACAAAAATAATATAAAACTCATATCCTGGCTAAACAGCCACATGGCCACCAAAAACCGTATATTCCCTTCCCGTTCTCCCGCTGTTCCCTAGCTTGTCGTGCATTCTTTCCAAAAATCGGGACTTTTTTATAACGCCGCGGGACGCGGGACAAATTGTTAAAAATCGGGACTGTCCCGCCAAAAGCGGGACGTCTGGTCACCTTACTCTTACATCTATGTTTCTCCCGCTCCCTCTCCCTTTCCCTCTCCCTTTCCCTCTCCTTTTCCCTCTCCTTCCCTCCCCCTCTCCCTCTCCCTCTCCCTCTTCTCCCATTCCCCCTCTCCTTCTCTCTTTCTCCCTCCCTCTCCCTCTCCCTCTTTTTCTCCCTCTCCCTCCCCTCTACCTCTCTCTTCTTCCCTAAAAAATAAAAATCAATAAAAATGACATAAGAGTCTCTGGTAAGGGCAGTGTAAGGGAGAAAAGTGATATTAAAAATGTATAAGTAGAGCCAGAAATGATGTCCCCTTCATAAGTTTAAGTTTTTAAAAAGCATTTAAGATTTCAAATAAATTATGAAATAATGAAAAACATATAAACGTGAATAAATAATAATATAGCAGACACCCATGCATAGAACCAAGGTTTAACATGGATCAACATATTGTTGCCACATTTTCTTCAGACACAGCAATTGCGGATATGTTCTTATTAATGTTACAGACACAGATGAAATTCACTTTGGCCCTGTCTCATTCCTCTTCCTAGGTCTTCAGAAGTGAACCTCATTCTGAAGTTAATATTTATTTTCCTTGCATCTAAATATTTTCCACATATGTTTGTATACATAAATAATGTATTGCATTTTTGACATATTTTAATGGTTATATATATTATACAATATCCTTTTGAAACATATTTTGTGCATTTAAGATTATTTATTGAGATATTTTCATTTTTATTATATGTAGAAGTTTAAATCCTCTGTAGTATTCCATTGTATGACTACCAAAATTTGCTCATCCATTTCCCTATTGAAGAAGAGTGTGTTCCTATTCTAATGAGCCTACATGGTAAGAGTGTGCCCACTCTGTTACTTCCCTCGTGCAAGCAGAACTACTTGTGGATTGCTCTGAAACCCCAACATTCTTGGGGTGGACATTTATCTTAGCTCCCTGTAGTCAAAGCTGATGCACTCAGAAAAAACACACACCCCATTCTTAGAAGCTTTCTGCCCTGCCTCTGGCCTTACCTTCCTGGCCCTCTCCCCCGAAGCGCTCTCTCCATCATCAGGGTCATGAAAATGCTTTGGTTTTTCCAACCCACAGAAACGTTGTGCAGAGGAATTCATGTTCCTGAGTTTGAGTCTAAGCTGAAATTTAGCCCTAAGACCTTTGAAACTTTGATGACAAGGGTAGAAGTAGAACAAAAATATTATTTAAAAGCTTTGGTTTTCTCTCTTCCCAGGAGTGGAATAGAGACCGGAATTCAGGTTGGGGTAGACTGTCACTTTGTCTAGAACAAACTTTTGAATGAGACATTTAGTTTTGCAAACTCAAAGTAGTGACTGCAACCAAACAAGATGCTTGAGATCAATGGCTCCAAGCAGCTTCTCATAAAAATACGCCGTATTGTCTAAGTGGTAAGAACACTCACAACTCTGCAATACTGCTTCTTGGACTGATTTATTTTCTAAGCGGCATTGATACTGTTTGAGTCTACATAATGCTGTTATAACTTGTGGAAGTAGATAACTTACTTTTGTAAACAGTTATTGTAATTGGAGCCAAGACATGGAAGCTGAGGGAATTGTTTCCATGAAGTACTTTGTGCAACTCCGGTCACAAGCACGGCTACTCTGGGGCATGGTTGCCAAAAAAGTATTTGTTGAGTAAATGACAGCAGGCTTGGAGTTGGGGTGCAGGTCATTCTTTCCACCTCCTCATGGACACTGGAGTCCTGTGAAGAGACCCAAGAACCGGAGCTACAGTAAGGAGTCATTGTGGCGTGTGAGCAGGAGAGCAGAGAACCAAAAAAAAAAAAGAAAGAAAGAAAGAAAGAAAGAAAGAAAGAAAGAAAGAAAGAAAGAAAGAAAGAAAGAAAGAAAGAAAGAAAGAAAGAAAGAAAAAGAAAAAAGAAAGAAAGAGGGCAGCAGGTTAGCTCATCTGATCACCTTTTTGGGGACTTCCAGAAATAATTAGGAGACATTTTATGGGGGCTCAGAAATCAGTCAGATAATACATTGGAATTTGAACATTGAGCATTAATACAACCTTATTGATATTCACAGAGTATTGAAGAACTTGTGCTGGTAAAGAATGGAGACTGTACGGCTGTTTTCTTTTGCTTTCAGAGGAGTAGTATTGAAAATAATGCCTGTGTTTCTTCCTGTCCTAATGCACAGAAATCCTTTGGAAAGTGGTGAATTTTGCAAGGAGTGTTTTAGGCTTGAAAAGGAGGCAATTATAGAATAGAAATGGGAAGATTTTTAGCTGGCAATCCCAGAGGGCATGATTCATAAACGTACTTCATATATATTTTGGATTTAATCCCTACTTTTTTGTCTAATCTAAATGTTAAGAGTTAGCAAGGTCAAATTCAAACACCTTTCCACTATCCAAGATTGAGGTTTCACACTGATTTTTATAACATTTTAATCTAAGTATGTACTTTAAAAATATCCTTGAGTAATTGTCTCCTTTAATACCTAATTATTAATTGGACCAAGATGACATATTTTACTTTGACTGTATTGGCTGGATTTCCAAATACACTTGGCATACATAGATAATGAACGGCAGCATATCCATCCTTGAGGGCTGGGAGACACCTCATTACTTCTCTGGATCACTGTGGGACTTTAAAGCCCTAATTTTTAAAGGTATTGGTTTACTGTTGCTTTTAATTTCATTTTGAATGATAAAGCTCTCTGAGACCTTGCTGAAGAGGGCTGTATGAATTTATTATATTGTTCTTATTACTGGTCATACATTATCCATGTAGTATTAATGGGAAAACCAGGAGAGATAAGGTAAGATTTTAAAGTAAGAGACTCATTTACAAGAAGCGAAAACCTTATAGCCTTTTCCTTTTCCTCTTTCATTTTTTTTTTTTCAGGTTTATCATTTTTCTGCCTCTGCCTTGTTCTGTTAGCTTGTTAACAGTATAGTTTCTATAGCAACACCTATTGGTTGTAATAATGAAAGCCACAGCAAGATCTCCTGCAGAGAAATCCTTGATGCTGACAAGATCAACTCATACTGTCTTTGTCTGACGTTTTCAATTTCTTCTTGGAATAACCCTGTTAGCAGAATATAAAAATCTCTATTAATTACCTGTGAAATAAACAGCTGAAGTCAGGCAGCCCCAACAGCACATCGGATGTTAGCTTTATTCCAACAATGGTGAGATGTGCCAAAAGGAAGCCAATTTCTTTAGCTATAAATTTCACTAGCCAGTAACGTTAACTTGAGATAAAATGAAGGTCAGTCCACTTCTTCCAATTTGAGTTAAAAGGTTTTATTCGAGAAAATTTCCCAATGTACTCGGGTTTTAGCACTTCATCAAAATAGCAAAAGTAAATGTCTCATTTTAATGTATGATTTAGAATAACAGATCAAAAATAAAAGATTGAATGCTAATTCTGATAAGAGAGGTTTGGATAACCATTTTGACAACCACTTATACTAAATCTTATCTTTTACTTCCATTTTTTGGAGCTATTGGGGACAATTTCTTCTATCTAATGTTCCTTTCCTGAATTATTCAGATAACTGCATTGCTTATCCATTTTGCTTTATGTGATGCATTCATCCTTATTAAATGGGAGGAATTGATAAGTTATAAGTTTTCTTTGTTGCAAATTTACCCATTGTGCATCATTAACCAAGAATAAAGTATTACTGCTGAAAATATAGCTTAATGTCTATTCCCAGGTCCTTGATGAGTTACTCTCTGGCCTTATTTTCTACCTCTTCTAACTTCTTTTTGAGATCTTCCTGACTCCCTTATAAACTTATCTATTTACTTTTGTTTTAATGATACCCTTCTTATTTTCTCATGAACAACAACAAAAATTTAGTTGGACTCTGAAAATCTACATTAATTCTTCCCAGTCACTAGCCATCTATTCCACAAATTTAAATAGTTTTCTAAGGGTTTAAAATAGTTTACCCATCTTCCAATAGTTTAAACATTTGATATCATTTAAAGTCTTAATGGCTAGGAATCAAAGCAATATTAAATGATATAAAATGTTTCAATTTCAATTGTAGACATTGAGTATGTAGACAAAGTATTTAATTAAATTAAAACCCAGAAATTGACAAGGACCAAAATTCGTATTTCTTTTTCCAATGTTTTAAATATGCTTGTATTTACAAAAGGTTAAAATGTCTACCAAGCAAACTGCTACAATTTTCCAAAACTGTCATCTCTTTAAAATACACAGATACACACATACATATAGAGCAGGGTTTTATTCATTTACTAGAGGCCTGATGCACGAAATTCATGCAAGAGTAGGCCTTCCTTCCCCAGACTGCTGGCACCGGCTTCCCTCCGGCACCCGGGACCCAAGGTTCCCTCGCATCCCTGGCTTCATCTGGAAGGTCATCTGGTCTAATCAGCATATTATGCTTTTATTATTATAGATAATTAGAAAAAAGTAAGAAAAAACTCCTTGTTAATGTTAACTATGGTAAATGCCTTCCTACTGTGTTTCATAAATTTTGGTCCTCCTCTGCTGTTATTTCATCCCGAAAATCTGTAAATCTCATCTCCAGCAGAAGTAGTGGTGATGCTAGAGATAATAAGGAAAAATCACCAAGGACTTTGACACCTGAATCTCAGTGACAACTATCTTGAACCTTACATCCCCTTTATTTAACGTACAAAGTTCCCAGTTTCAGAATCCCATACATAGTCTAGCATGCATCTGTAAAGTACTTCACCACACCCTCTTTAGAAGAATGGTATCAGATATAACCTTAGGCTTCGCCTGTTATTTTGCTTCATCAGGAAATCTCTAGAGCAATTGTTTCTTCACTTATCTAATCATAATCTTCAAATGCAGATGACGCTTAGGGCTTGCAATTACATCTGGCCTGATCACCAGCTAATGTTGGCTCCAACTTCAAAATCTTGAATTTAGTACTTCTAGAACTGCAACCTTCATATTTCCAACTCCCATAGCTATTAAACCTTTCTCCATCTACACGAAGCCTCCAGTTAGTTGATTCCTCAAACTTTACTCAATCTGTCATCAGTGTCTGCCTTGGAGCCCAGTTTGTCTCCACAGTGACTTCAGTGCTTTGCTTCTTCCTCCCCCCCGCCCCCCTCACTTGCTCAGGCTCTGACCCGCTTGACAGGAACAGCGCTGGGTTATTCCTACTGTGTTTTCTGCACATCTCCCCCCCCCTTCTTTCTAGTATGCACATGTCTTCATATATATCCCAACAAACAAAAGAACTTTCCTGTGGACTGTCATGCTTAACCACTATCCAATTTACTTATTTCTCTCTTTTGGTGTCATACTCTCTAAAGAATAATCCATTTGATTCATTCCCTAATTCCATGTAGAAGCAAGTTTCTGCCTCCATTATTCTTTTAAAACTGGATCCTCAAAACGCACCAGCACACTCTTGATAACACCCATGAGCCCAGGACTCCAAAACAGATTTCTACCTTAGGGTACTGTCTTTGTTTCAGGCCCGTATTTCCTGTTGGATGCCACAGGTGCCTTAAATTCAACATATTCGAAACATAATATGTACTTCCCTCAAACCTGCTGCTCCTCTTGTGGTCTCCACTTTGGTTAAGACACCAGAAATCTTGGAATCATTGAAGGGTTAAACCCAGAAATCATCCTAGACTTTCCTCATCACCCCTCCCATTTCCAAATCCTGTCCTTTCTACCTCCTAAATACCTCCCCAATCTATTTCCTCCTCTTTATCCCCATTCCCAGAATCTTAATTTGGGCCTTTCTAAAGAGTTACTAAGTTAAATACCTAAAATTTGGCTCTTAGAATGTAAAATAGTCTGTCATAGTCTAACACTTCTTTTCCTTCCCTGAAGTATCTCCAGCATCTCCTCAAATGCACCCTTCTCTTCAGCCCTGCTGGCCTAGTTTGAGTCCCCACACCTGCCTGTGCCCTCTCATTTGTGTCTCTTCCCTGTCAGAAGTTTTCCTCCCCTTCCCTATTCTTCTCTACATTCTTTCTCTTCCTTGCTAACCTGTCTGTCTGTTCTCTCTTGGCTCCTTATAGATTTCCCTTGGACTTCTCTGGTGACTCTTTCTTAGCCTTCTCTATCCTCTCTTCCTTCTCTAATTAACCCCTAAGTGTGGGTGCACTTTAAAGTTCGAACCCAGACTGTTCTCTCTTAAAATTCTCTCTTTTGAAGAACTCATCCAGTTCCATGCTGATGACTCCTTCAGCTGGTCTTCTTTGCAGATCCCACTTGGGTGTCTCAGTCTTCTTAAATTTAACAAGTTCAAAGTGGAATGTCTGAAATTCCTCCCTTGTTCTCTCTCCTCCTCCTCCTTTCTTTCCCATTTCAGTAACTGGCACCACTGACTATCCAGGTTTTGAGCCAGAAATAAGCCAGGTTTTGAACCATCTTTGTACTTCTAATCCATCAGTAGGTCCCAGCTATTTTATCTCAAAGTAGCTCTCAGGTCTCTAGCGTCTACAGCTCACTGCTCTCGTCGTAGTTTGACCTCATCATTTTTCATATGTTTTTTGGAAATAACCTCCTGCCCTGCTTCCACTTCTGCCTCTGTACAAGTCAGTCTCCAAAGAGCAGCCAAAACAACATTTAAAAAAGTAAATCACATCAAATTATTTTCCTGTTTTATAACCCTAATGGCTTTATACTTTTGATAAAGTCTGAAATTCTTGCAATGATCTTCAGTTCCCCAAAGAACCTGGGTCCTGCCTCCCTCCTGCAAACTTAGCTCATACCCTCTCCTACTGTGCAATATACTTCATTCACATTGCCCTTCTTTCATTTCCTAAAACAGGCAGAGTTGTTTTCAGCTTACCTGCAGTTCCTTCTCCCTGTAATCCTTTCCACTCTCTACAACTTCATTTGAATAACCCCTTCTTATCTTTCATATCATAACTCAAATATCATGTTTTTAGAGAGGACTTCTCTAACCATATTTTCTAAGTAGCTCCACACCCTCCTAATAGTATCTACCAGAACAGCTGATTTCCTTCTTGGCATTTATCACACAATCCATGTTTCATTTACTGACTATCACCCCTCCTAGCATATATGCTCCATGAAGACAGGAACAATGTGTCTTGTTCAGTGCTGTGATTGCAGTGTGTAGCACAGTGCTTACACTCAATACCTATTTGTGAAGCATATGATGGGCATGCCTTTTAGATGTTATCTATTCTTGGAAACATTTTCTAGAAACCCCCACCTGATTTAAGGGTTCAGGTGAACCCTGCTGAATTAAGGGTTCCTCCTGGAGCTCCTTCCTTTCATTCTCTATCAAAGCAGTTATTTTTCTATAGTATGATTGATGGTTTTCATATTATTTTCCCCCAGCAAACTGTGAGTCCTTGAGGTAGCCTTGTTCATCTCATCTCTGACAGTCCCAGCACACTGTCTTGCCCAGAGTCAATGCTCAACAGTCATTTATTAATGGATGCAGTAGCAAATCTAAACTCCCCAGGGACTCCACCATGTGTTTCTCAGTTGGGTGGTGGGAGCAGTTGGCATTTTGTAATAAACAGTTATTTGATGGGTAGAACCATTTGGAGAATTGTATATCTCTGGATCCTGGGCTTAAATGCCAATAGCAGTTCCAACACCAGACATTGTGTCAAACAAAATTGCCATCCCACCTTTCCAAGTGGTATCTTCCTTCCCAAAGAAACTCTAAGGAGCTCAATCTTATCATGGAGGGAATGACTGTGTCTTAAACTTCCCCATTTCCCATTAAACAGCATTGTTCTTTTTGCAAACATGCTTACAAGTTGATAAACACTTATTGACCTTTAATACATATTGTTGGAATTCTACAAGGTCAAGATGAACCTTTTAGATAAGTTTAGACATATAACCTTTCTGTAGTATATTTATTTTTAAATTATACCTTATTATTATTTACTTAAAAGATGAGACAGTTATAAATGTATACTAACAGAAAGCAGAGAATATAAACTTTTAAGAAAAACTAAAAGGGAAAAAAAGGACTTAGCTTGGTATAGTAGTTTCCAACTATAATATGATTATGATCAGTCACTTAAAAATATTGTAGTCCAATACAAACATAATTGGGAAATATTTTCAATGGTCCTTCCTTTTAAAAATAAGGAATATCAGATAAGGCTCAAACATTTACTCAACATCATATTGAAACTCCTCAGTGGCATACAATATCAGTGCCTCCCTGTCCAGTGTGCAGTCTTGATTTATTATTTCCTAAAGCACTTTACTATCTGTAATGCCCTTTGGTATTTGTTAGTTAGTTTCTAGGTGAAGCCTATTGTTTTCCTTTTATTTTGGGGTGAAAACTGCCTGAATTACATTTTTAATTTGAAATGATTTCTTTTTTTCCTACCATGATTGGTCTGCCGGGCAAATTTCTTTCCTGAATGTGATTTTGTGCAATTTTCTATTTCATGGGAGTCAACATTATAAAGAATAAAAGCAAAAAGATTAGATTAACATTAGCTGTATTAGTAAAAATTGACATTCACATCTAGATGTGGGATGTGTGAAATAATGTGTTTATCTTTTTTTTCTTTCATTCTAGTGAGTATTATTCTAATGACTGGTTTTAAACTATAAGTTTATTATCTATGAAAATAGAATTGAATTCTTTTGCTGTTACTAGCTCCAAATTGAAACTCATAGTCTCTTTCCTACACACCCTCTCCACTCCCCCAAAATATATCTTATATGATGCTTTAAAAATATTTAACAACTCCTTTTTATCATTCCCACACCATGCTTTGCTAGGGCAATTGAGGACTCTATAATTATTCAAACAAATTTTTGATAAGGTTATCAGTACTTCTTTAATACTCATAGGAATTGAGTCAGCTTTGCAACTGCTATAGATGAGGACAGTTCAAACCTGTTCTCTGGTGTCTAGTTCTCTCCCCAAGTGGCCCCATTGCCCTCATTTGGTGTGACAAGGTGTGCTCTGCCTGCCCACACCTGTCTTCAGTAAACAGTCACTAGGGAGAACAGAGGAAAAAGCAATTTAAGGCTGTAATGAACTTTTAGATAATTTAAAGATTATGCAGCATTGTCACAAGCAGATGTTTGCAGTTTAAATAAAACCTTTATAGTTTTTCTAAGAAAAAAAATATTCTTACTGTTTTCTTTTCTTAGAAAAGAAGCAGTAGCATGAAGAGAGTGACAGAATGGAGAATAAAAAGGAAAATAGATTTGAGACTTACCTAATTAATGAAATGTTTAATCTCCATATTGAAATGATCCCATGCTGTGCATCCCACAAAATCCCGACTTGTGTGCTATTTAGGCTCTATTACATATTCAAATTCATTCAGATTTAACTGGGAAATCACTTACTGGTGCATGAAAATATGGACTACCCTTTCAACATTTTCAAGTGAGGTTGTCAACTCTGTTTTACCCTATGT
The DNA here is from genome assembly GCF_027574615.1 of Eptesicus fuscus. Classification (NCBI taxonomy): domain Eukaryota; kingdom Metazoa; phylum Chordata; class Mammalia; order Chiroptera; family Vespertilionidae; genus Eptesicus; species Eptesicus fuscus. Next base: position 54,165,103 of record NC_072482.1, on the reverse strand, counting down.
GAAATGTATGAGCTCAAATGATTTGGATTGTAAATCATCTATATTCCTGTAATTGATTGGAGCCAAGTAAAATGGGACTAACTGTGAGCAGTCATCTGAGCTCAATAGAATTTGGTGACAGCTTTATGAAATGGAAAATGTTAAGATGGAGATATTAGCACAGATGTGAAGAAACAATAAACATAAAACAATAATTTTCTTTAAAAGAACCAAAATTCATTTAAAGAAAATATTGGAGATATATTGTCACATCAAACACACACACACACACACACACACACACACACACACACACACACACACAAACTATGGTGCTTAAGAAAAAATTTCAAAAAGGGATAGTATTTGCTTGAGATATTCCTTGTAGTTTTATTTATAAGAATAACAAAATCTGGGATAAGTCTAACTGCCAAGCTTAGAGGGGACTTGAGTAGTATATCTTGGTACATAAATTAGCAGAATGCTATTGAGCTGCCCAAAATGATGATACATAATAATTATTTAATATTTGGTCAAATAGGAAAGAACAAAATGCAAATTGAAGCAGTGCTCTGATTTCCATTGTGTTGAGTTATATGTGCTTGTAATTATGAGTATTAAGATGATGGGAATATGGAATTTCCCACTTTTGTTTCCATTATTGCAGTAAAACATGATTTGTGCATTAAATAAAAGTTAGGTGATAAAGATAACAGTGCCATTTCTAATACAAAAAAAATGTACAACTGTTTTCTGGTGCTGCCTCTGTTGAACTTGATGCTTGTAAGAGACAGTGAGTTTGACTTCAGTGATTTTGCTGTTCACCAGATAGTCCCAGGATAACTGCATTTTACTGCTGAAACACCATCTGGACTTTGTTCAAAATCCTCCTCAGCATGAATTGTGGTTGGCTAATGTCTCTCCCTGTACAAACATCATAAATTATTGCTCTCACTTGGGATCTTTATCACTTTATAATTTAGGTTATTTCAACCATTCAGGACACAGCTACAGGAACTTTTCAGTACTTCACACAATTTTCTTGGTGACAATTGGTATATTTTTAAAGATACTTTATACTGAGTTTTTGTGTGTGTATGTGTGTATGTGTTAACATGCTCAGATTTGGGTATTATATTCTTATATCCCAAGTTGTCCGAATCATCAAAAGTTGGAAGTTAAAAGGGAAACCATCAAACAAAAATAAAATGTCAACAAGCTCTGTCATAACAAGAGTGGCAAGGAATTATTTCAGCACTTTCTCCTTCTTTAACTGATAGAGCTGTGCATGTGATTATAATTTTCTCGTCCACCATGTCACATTCCTTCCCTGTGATGGTCTTGCTCCTTGTTATCCCTGGAGGTCCCTGCTCCTTCAGTAGCAAGCAGCTGTCTAGGTGATAAGAATGTGATAATAATCGCCTTGAGGTGATTCTTTGTGTTTACTAAAAGCAAACACTCCAGCCCCAAGAGACCGGCAACAGAGATTGACCTCCTGGCCCCCAATTGGAGAAACTAGAAAGGAAGCTTCACCTGGAATCTTCAGAAACACAAATGCTGCCTCTATTGCTTTTGGACTGTTAGGCCAGCCTTTGCCTTTCTCCAGCCACCACATTTTTGGTCCCATAAACACAACAAATTACCTCACAGGTGCTCAGTAAGTACATTGTTCACTTGACCTCAGAAGAGCATCAAACCCATCCATTCTGTCCTGCTTTCTCTTAGTGCCAATGACCCCGTAGCCCATTAGATTTGGGCATTTGGTTCACTTTGGGAATCAAATGTTCACTTTGGGAGGAGAGCTGAGAGGCCAAAGTAGCAGACTTGCAACCGCCCATCCAAATCTGAGCTAAAAATAGAGATAAGTGATTTTTATGAAGTGACTACTTACTTCTCAAATAATTATCCCAGAGTTAGAGCACATAAGGGGGGCTGATTGATATCTGGTCTTTGCAGTTGGCATCCCATGACACCAGTCACTAACCAATGGGGTAACATTGATGAAAGGGGTACAATGAGGCACTGAGATGCCCATTGAAGTGACCCATCTAGCTCTGTTTTCTTCAAAATAGAGTGTTCCAGAGTGAGTCCTTCAGGAAGGAACCTAGTAACCCAATTGTTAAGATCAAGTAAAGGAAAGTGGGAGTGGGGAAAAACAAATATTGAATACTTACTGTGTACCATGCACTGGGCAAGGTGTTTTACATATGCTAATCCTCAGAGTAACCATATTATCACCCTTGTTTGCTAGATAAGGAAACCACTGCTCATAATGGTAAGCTGTAGAAATAATATTTGAACTTTGTCTGTGTCCATGGGTATCTTTCTACCACATGCTGTCATTCATAAAATGTCCAAGCCTAAAATAACTTTTTGAGCTTTGGGGGCTCCTACATGGAGACTTGATTGTAAAGAGGCAGAACAGGAGGAGATCAGATGGAGTGGCAGTCAGAAGATTTCAGGTTGGTAATGGGAAGGAGTGGGGATTGTGCTGTTTTTAGGTACTGGATTTTTACTAGAGAAAGGGTGATCACTAACAGTGTGCCTTTATGTTTAAAACCTTTCAAAGAACTTTCCCCTCCATTTTATCTGCCAAACTTTACCATTTATAGTGAGGTCAGGGTTGACCAGACTAGACATTTATTGAACTGCGAGGAATACTTGCATTCAGTAGGGATGAACTTGGAGTAGGGGATTTTACACCCAGGGTAGAATAAGACCCTGAGAGTGGGGAATACAAGTAAAATCAAAGTCCATCGAAAGACAACAAATATCACAAGCAGGGAGACCATGTATAAACATCAAGTCCACAGTGCCAAAGGTAAGGTTGAGGTCATGGTCAGAAGTCAAGGATTTGAGATCAGATGAGGATGAGATTGGAGCAAAGGCAAGCCAGGTGCAAGAGGGTTAAAACCAAGAGCTGGAGGTCAGGCTTAGGACAGTTTCTTAGAACTGTAACGGAAGTCTATACTTGTCTTTCTGGATGTGGGTTTACAGTGAGTGGATAGGTAAGCCTGGCTTAAAGCTGAAAACAGTGTCAGCATTGATATTTGATTCTTAGGATGTTGGGGATATAATTATATTTTTCAAATAAGAAAAGTGAGATCAAGAGAGATTGACTCTAGGTGTCAGTCACACCGCATGTCAGTGACAGTGATGGGTTGAATTTACAGGAAGGACAAAGAAAGAGATGAACACATCAGCATTATTCATGAGAATGAGATAGAAGTATGTAGAACTCAGGAACATCAACTCCAGTTGTCCTGTTGACAAGTTACCAGGTTAACACAGATGTGTAAGGAAAAACCTCATTTCATAATCTCAAATGTATGTGAAAGGTAACTTTATGAATTTTTTTAATAAATAATAGTTTTAAAATTTTTATGGTGATCCTTTGCCCCATGACAAAACATCTCAGTCAATTGGGGGTAAATATCCCTTTCTCTTAAGTTGTTTTAAGTTCCAGGTAGTGTGATAGTACCTGGGTCAAGGTAAGGAGAAGGGTGGAAGTAGGAATCTGATGTGGCCATTTTTTCACCATGTCATCTGCTGAGTTATCCTCAGCTCAGTCTTTCTTTAGAGTAGGTTCCTTGGTTTCTGCTGAACTGTCTTTTGTTCCCAGGCACAAGTTTCCTACAGCTCCCACCAACACCCAGAGGGGACATGAGCTCATTTGCTGCCATACTGGAGTGTCATAAAACCTGGTGCTGGTGGGGATCTCTGTTTCAGTTGCAAAAGTTCTCTTGTTGGAAAACTCATCCTTGCTCCTTTCATTATTTCCACAGTCTTGGTCCCCGTATACCTCTCCTCTAATTGGATAATTGATACTTCCTCAATCTAATGTGAAATGTAGGCAAATGATAATGCAGTAGGTCAAGATCCCTCTTTCTCCTAACCTCCTCACCCCCCATCGATATTCTGAAGCTTCTCTGGTTGGTAAGTCCAGAAAGACTCCATAGGCAAGATGCAGAATGTGGTGAATTTCTCTGAAGTATCCTGCCCAGAGTTCATCTAGCTGCTTTGATTTTCCTTATTGACTAGCCAGGATCGCCAAGTATCTAAATGACTGGGTATGATTCTGGCTCCTTCATGAGGAATTATAGCTATGGCCAGGTCAGCTTGACATGAAGAGAAGTCAATTGCTGAAGGCTGACCTCATCTCTGGCTGATATTCTTTTGTATAATATGTATAAATTTACATGTTTTAGAAACATTTGATGAATGCTAATAGAATAGTCATCTATTAAAGTTAGTTTTCTTTTTATTATAATACTTATGTGAATATTTTTACAATTGAATGATTAAAAATAATGTTTCTCTAATTTTCACTGCTTTTTGTTTATATCTTCATGTTGTATTACAATGTAGTGATGTGAGGGATGAATGTTATAAAATTTCTTATATAAGACTATGAGTCATTGTGTTGCTATAACATTTAACTTATTCCAGACATAATTCTATCACATAATAAGTGGAGCTTATATGTCTTTCTCTTCATCCACAAATAGAGAGGCTCCACGTACCATGAGATGGAATTAGATTAGACAGATTGGGTTCAAATCTGGCTCACTAGTAAGTGTCACCTAAGTTAGTCACTTCAATTCTCTGAGTTTTCACTTCTTCCTCTGTAAAATGAATCAAAATGCTTTGTGAGGAATGTACCTTACATGAACATCTGTTCCAGTGTACCTTATCACACACTCTACTGCTACTTAGCAGTGATTTACAGATATACTACGTTTACTAAAAACTGAGAACACACTAATAAGGTCAAAGATTATTAAAGCAGAGGCACTCAAAGAGGTTATTTTTATTTCTTTAGCTGAGGCTAGAGTTGTCGCAGGAAGAGTGCAGGTGTGAAAAGATCTGGTCTCAAATCTTGTCTCTATTATGGATCTTAGCTACTGGCAAATAATTTCTCTGAGCCTCAGTTGTATAAAAAGGGGAAGAGTGAATTGTGCTAACTGAGGGAAATTTTGAGCCAGTTTGTTTTCAGTGCTATCCTACCCCTTTCTCTTCCAGTCCCGTCTGTAGTTCTTTTTTTCTTACCTCAGGTTTTAGGTTTCGTTTACCCTTTATCCAGATTTTAAACTTGATAAAACATATGTGACAGATTCAGTGTTCACCAAACATTCCATTTTCTCCCCTGAGTTTCCCAGTCTTCCTTGGCATTCAGGACCAGATAATTTGACTAGGACTGACCAATGGGATATGAATGGAAGTGACACATATGACTCCTGGGCCAAAGCAGCTAAGAACAAGTGTGCCTCCTTTAAGGCTTTCTTCCCTTGCTCCAGCGATTTGGGAAACCATGGGTTAAGATGGTAGCATCCAAGATGGAGAGAACCTGAATCTCTGAGTGGCAGGGTCAGTGAGAGCCCTTACCCCTGCATTAGACTTTGTGTGATGGAGAAATAAACTTACATTGCTAGTGCACTAAAATTTCAGGGATCATTGGTTATAGCACCTATATTAATAACTCCAGCAGAGAACAAGATATCCACTTGCACTTTTGTAATTATGTATTTACCTTCTTTTTGCAATGTGTACCATAGTTTAGTTTTGTCTTTTCTAGAATTAATTATACATGGAATCGTATAGTACAAATCTCTTGTGTCTGATTTTTTTGCTCACTATAATGTTAATGAGATTCATTCAGGTTTTCGCATGTTTATTCTTTTTGATTGCTAAGTATTATCCCACTGTATGGATATATCACATTTTATTTATCCCATTTACCAATTGTTGTACATTTGGGTTGTTTCTCGTTTGTTTGAAAAATTTGAGTATCCTGCATATATAAATATATTTTTGTATTTCTCTTGAGTAAATACCTAGGAGTGAAAGAGCTGGCTGGCAAGGTAAGTGTTTGTTTTAGTTTATAAGAAATACCAAATTATTTCCCAGAGTAGCCATATCATTTTCTATTCTCACTAGTAATTGAGTTCCAGTTGCTGTGCATCCTCATTAGATCTTGTGGTGTGTGTGTGTGTGTGTGTGTGTGTGTGTGTGTGTTTCAAATTTTCTCCCTATTTTTTAAATTTAGTTATTCTAATAAGTATTTAGTAGTATCTTATTCTGGTTTAGTTTGCATTTCCCTAATGACTAATGATGTTGGGCATCTTTTCCCATGTGTATTTGCCATCCATATATCTTCTTTGGTGAAGTGTCTGTTCAAATAGTTTGCCCACTAAAAAAAATCAGATTGTTTGCTTTTATGTTGAGTTGAAAAATGTTTCTATATAATCTGAATAGAAATCCTTTATGAAACGTGATTTGCAAATATTTTCTCCTGGTCTATGGCTTGTCTTTGTATTTTCTTAACAGTGCCTTTTTGAAGAGCAGAACCATTTAGTATGAATAAAATCCAATTTATTACTTACTTTTTTTCTTGTTTTGATTCATACATTTTTGTTATTCTACGAACAATTTGCCTAATCCAAAGTCACAAATATTTTATTTTGTATTTCCTCTACAACTCTTATAGTTTTGCTGACATTTTTAAAGTAATTTTTATTTATGGTGTGAGGTATATTTATTTTTGCATGTAGATAGCCAATTGTTCCAGCACCAAGTTTTGAAAATTTAAACCCATTTATTGGTCTGGATTTATTTTTGAATTTTCTAGTTCATTGATCTATATGTTTATATTTATGCTAGTGTCACATTAACTTGCTTACTGAAGTATTCCTTAAAATCAGATGATAGAAGTTCTTCAACTTTGTCCTCCCACCCCATCCCAAAGTTATTTAAGCTAGTCTAAGTCTTTTAGACTCCCACATAAACTGTAGAATTAGATTGTCACTTTTAACCAAAAAACTGATATGGATTTTGATTGGAAATGCATTAAATCTGTACACCAATATAGAAAGAAATGACATCTTAACAATATTGAGCTTCCAACACATGAACACAGTGTGCCTCCCAATTTATTTTGTTGTTATCTAATGTGTTGTAACAATGTTTGTAATTTTTCGGTATATAGGTCTTATCCATATTTTAAAAAAATATTTCCTAAGTGATTCATGTTTTCTAATGTCATCATTAACAGTATGGTTACTTTGTTCCAATTTTCTCTTTTAGTATTTGAAAAACAATTGATTTTTATATTAGCCCTGCATTGTATGAGTTTGCTAAATTCCCTTATTAGTTTTAGTAGATTTTTGGTAGATCTTTTTAGAATTTTCTACATAGTCAACCAAGTCATCTGCAAATACAGAGAAAACAAGTTTTAATGATGGAATTTCAGACACAAAAGAAGTCCCAGGAGAGACCTCGGGAAGGTGCCCCACAGCCATGATTTGTGAAAGTAGATACTAAATTAATCTGTGCATGAAGCTGACTTCAGACCTTGTGGGGGGGGGAAACCTCAAACACTCAAGTCATTTCCTTCCACAGATCTGTGTCCTAAATATTAATTGTAGTGCTTCTATGGACTTATGCTTAAGGCTAATTAGCATAATTGTGCTAAAGGTTAAATTAAATACAGCTGTGTAATGACTTCTCAAGGAGAATGAAAGAATTAGGATTTGAATTAAACTTTTAAGCAAAGTGGCTAAGTCATTTTTTGAAGAGGTGCAAGAAACTCAGTGTTACATTCATTCTTCCAAGTCAATCAGAATAAGCCTAAATAATTCTGATTAACAAGGAGCAGATATACAAATATTTTTATTGATCATATTTGCCTCTTTCAAGGTCACAATAAAAATAAATTTATGGTTAAATATTTGTTGATAAAGGGTCACCATATTTTATTCATTTAATTTCTAATATCATCCAGCTCTCTCCATTCTTGCCAACTCTGGCCATTTCATTGTGTCTGTGGTTAATTTATTTCTACTGAAGGAATATCTTCCAGAAGAATATGCTTGTCTGGTTAAGAGCTATAGCATATGAAAGACCATAAGTCTTTCAAAATTTCAGAAGGCTTAGAACCAAGTTTTTAATCAAAGAATATACTCATAATGTTTTTATGAATAGTTCATTTTAAAATAATGCTCATCTTATATTGATGCTGGCTTCTCTGAAATGCATATAGAGCTTTAAAATGTACATTACTTTTGAAAATGGTCAGTTTTATTCCCCCCAAATGTTGATTTACTCAAAATAGATTTTTTTCCCTCCCTCTGAGACTGCATTCCAGTCTATATGTAAATTGCAACACACTCAGATTAAATTAAAATAACCATGAATTATGGGGCAGTTCCCTCACATGAAGTCTTTTCTTACTTAACCTTTCCACATGAAAGAGAGAATCTGTATTTGGTGTCTACTGAACCTGTTTGACATTCCAGAGATGTCAGAGTCCTGAAGCATACATCTTAGCTGCTCTGGGTAATGCTTTTGTTGCATAAAAGAACTAAGCTGGAGAGGGATTTGTGATATTTCAATTCTAGAAATAGTACGATGAAAAAACTAATGATCCCACACAGACCAGTGTTTGTGCAATGTTTATTCAGCCAAACAGAGAGCCGTTTCTCTCTGTTATTAATCCTCAGCTTTTCTTAGACTTTGGCATAAAGTATTGGTGGAAAGCAATGTTTAATGTAGCATGTAACATTTCATGAAACAAATGTGGGCACATGAGTGACTCACACAACTCATTTTGAAGTCAAGTACATTTCCTAAACTAAAGATTTCAGCTCTTTAATTCATATTCATTTTCACATGATAGAAAATGATATTTTTCTCTCCTTTCCCTTTTATCTTGCAAATTAATCCTATATAATAAAGAGATAATATGCTAATTAGACTGAACAGCAGAACAACTGTCCAGATGACCTTCCAGACGAAGCCGGGGCTGTGAGGGCTGGCCGAGGCAGGCGGGGCTGCGAGGGCCGAGCCCCTTGCATGAATTTCGTGCATCGGGACTCTAGTAAGCAGTAACTTAATGTAAAATCCCAAGATCTTTTCATAGGATTATTTTAATTATCTCAAAACAAAAAGGTTTTTTTGTTTGTTTGTTTGTTTGTTTTTTGCAAACGGTACATATTAAGCATTACTTTAATTTGCTTAAATTTGTCTTTACCTTTTTCCAAGTCATTACAAACATATCTTATGAAAACATTTGGAAAGGCTTGATCCACTAAGAATTCAAATTCCATTGCATGTTTTCCTCAAATCTCTTATCTATTAGTCTGTATTTTCCTGGAGAATAGGCCAGTTCTGATGGGATTGCCATTTCAGCTTCCAAGAATCACTTATGCAACCTTTTTTGAAGAATTTTGGAATCAGTGTTGTTAATCCTAAATATAGTGGCACAGAGTTGGAATAAGTAAGAGAGACAAAGAGGAAAGAGAGAGGGTGGGACAGGGGGAATTTTTGGGATATTAGTGGAGTTCTATCAAATTGCAAATAGTTTTTGCTTGTTGTTCTTTTTTTATCTTCACCTGAGGATATGTTTTTTATTGATTTTTTTTTAGAGGGAGGGAAGGAGAGAGAGACTTCCCAAAACCTGGGTATGTGCCCCGACCAGGAATCAGATCACCCACCTTCTGGTGTACAGGATGATGCTCCAACCAACTGAGCCACCTAACCAGGGCCCAAACTGCAAATCTTATAAAAAATTGCAGCACAATATTTGGCATTTATTGAACACTTAACTGCAGAAAGTGCCTTCCTTAATTTGTCTCACTTTGTTGTCCCTTGTAAAGTGGGGAAACTAAGGAATACAGAAATTAAGTGGCTTCTCCAGGTTATACAACTGAGAAGTAGCAGAAACGTGTCATGAACTCAGATTTGTCTGGGTCCACTGCATGCTGCAAATCCATCTTGCCAGTACTGCAACCAGCGCCATTAAGAGCATACATTTCTGAAAGGGCTTGTTTTCTTCTGAAATTACTCCGAATAAGGCCAAGTCTTATGTTTTTTGGTTTTATATTCCTCTGGCAACTTGTTGCCAAACCCTCATCCTCCCAAAAAAAACTTTGAAATCTTATTCTGGGTCTTTTGTACAAGTCTTTTTGTAAATAAAAAATGCAATAGAAACAGAGAGGTATTAGCTTCAAGCCAGCATGAAATCTGCCCTATGTTAGTCAGCCAAACCATGCTGACAGCCCCAGAGGGGCTTGCTCGACCAGGGTAGCACTGTGAGGAGGATTTCAGAACTGCACGGGGCTCTCCCGGCCAAGCCCCACCTCCATGCCTGCAAACACCCTGCTTTGACTGTGGCTGCATTTCATTAGTGAACAAGGATCAACTTTCCAACACTTTTTGTCTTTTACAGACTGGAATAGCTGTGGTTAAAGATGTAGAAATTTTATTTAAAATAATGAAAATCTATACTACTGTGATCCCATTCTTGTTTTCTCATTCCCCCCTCTTATTCTCATCCCTTGATTTATAACCATCCTTGTTCTTTTGTCTCAGAAAGGACAAACTGTTTTGCGCCCTGATTTTAATGAACTGCATCTGATTTCATAAATAATGACTTCTATGCAACAGAAGATATGATAAGGGACTGTGTCCGTGGTCCCCTCTTTCTAAAGCTGGTGTAGAACCAATGGCTCAGCACGGCGCTGAAGGATGCCAGCAGTATTTTCTTCCCTCCGTAGTCATCAGCACTTGTGTGTACAAAGCATTCTGTCCTCTTTTATGTAGGAGAATGCTATGTGGCAGTTAAATTTTAGCTAAGGTAATTATACTTCATCTGCTGAAACTTTTCACTTACCACTTTTAACATATTCCTTCTCCCCTATGGTTCTATTGATGTCCTAAACAACAAAACCTTTGAGGAAAGATTGAGGGAATGGTTGAGGAAAAGGACCTACTGATTAAGCCAATATTCTGATTAATTTAGAGTTAATGTGAAAGTCTTTTTGGTTAAGTCTTGGAACAGTCTTTTACATAATGATTTGTAAACATAGCATAGGGAATGTAACACAATTGTGGATGGCTAAGGTGCACTCAAGGGTCTGAATTCATTTTCTGAACGCAGTCCCTGGAGAGAACTGTGCAAACTGGCAGCCGGTGTACCTCCACTCATCCTCTCCAATTCCTTTGTTACTTGGATTCAAATTCCAGCTTCTTTAGGTACTATTTCATCTTGGGAAAGTTCTTTCTTTTCTCTGAGCCTCAGTTTTATCATCTGTAAAAATAATAATGACTACCTCAAAGCGATGCTGTGAAGATGAAATAAGTCGATTCACTTCAATATCTAGAGCGGTGTCTGGCCGAGGACAAGTGCTGAGTAAGTCTAGGCTATCATTAATATGCCTTCTCTAACTTTCAGTGTTTGCTGACCTCAACACATACTTTGAAAATTGCTTTCTTTGGGGGTAAATACCACATAAATCAAATTGTTTTCTTGCCATTTGCCTTCTACTTGGGAAAAAGAGTTTGGTTGTAGTGCAGGAAACATGACTGTAGCCAGCTGGCTCTGGATTTGGGGGTACATAAAATGTTTTGTGTAATTTAACGGATGTAATGGTTTATGGAGAGTAAAAATAACTTGGTTAGGTTTGATGAATACATGTGTAAACACAAGAGAGACTCGTTGGCTGACTCAAGAATGAGAATTTTAAATTCCTATTTTGGATTCACAAATATCCTTAGTAATCTGCATTGTTACTTTAATGGTTTCTACAGTGAAGTGGCTCACGACTGAAGTTTGTACCTAATTCAACAATCTGCCAGTTTCTCCCTCCGTTCCTTCTTTCCTCTCTTCCCCGCCCTAGATGGGCATGACAAAGGGAAGTCGGAAAAGGCTTATTTGTTCACTCCCTGGTCCCTTTCTTTGGCCATCCTCTCCGTGGTGGAAGGTCGGTGTACAAAGGTCACCTTCCAGGGCCCCTACCATAAACACTCTGACCTCACTGCCAAATCACTTTTCCAGAGAGGGCCACCAGATCATGTGTCACTTTTATGAACTTTTGTTCAAGCAAACCTGATGTTCTGTGTCACCTCCTTCTTTCTTAAAACGTGTGCTCTTTAAAAGCAAACACTGTAGATGGACAGAAGAGTGTTTCCAGCCTGATTTCAAAAATCTTCCTTAAAAATTGAGCAGATATTTAAAGTACCACACCACAGCAGGATCCTGGAATGTACTGGTTAACTCCTTGTTAGCGCACTGTAGCATATGTTAGCTATTTTAAATAATGCACTAAAACAGGTTACAAGTCATGAACCATTCACTGTAATGAACTCATTTAGGAAGTATATTTGAATTTCATTGAGTGGAATAAGTCTGCAATTTGATCAAGGAGTTGACTCCTTAAGTTTATGGTTTTGCTCACTTAAAAGCCAGTTTTTATTGCTTTAAATGTATTTGCTTTAATCTTATTAAATACAAAATGGTATATTGCTTACAACTTTGGCTTTACTAAAATGAATAAATATGTTTTATATTTAACTTTTGAAGTATTTTAATGTTAATCCTTCACATTTTAATTAATAGTTTAAAATACTCTTTCATCCTTTAACCTCCAAAGCAATTTCATTAATAATAAAACAAAAATAAACCCTCTTCCCAAAATCAAACTAGATATTAAAGCATTCTGTAGTTTTGACATATATGTAGATCACATCATTTACTTTTCATATACATTTATAAAGAAAGATATTCACACTCTTAATTTTTTTAATGATTAAAGTTATTTGATAACTGGTGTTTATGTGCATTGTATACACTTTTCTAATCATGATTTTGTTTAAAGCCACACTTATCCTTAAGTAAGCTAAATACACATGCTTCACATCTGCAAATTATGTTATTATAAGAGAAATACACAAAGTATGATAATTTTTGGCTTTGGGATTACAAATATTTATCCATATTTTTAAAATGTATACTCTTCTCAAGTCTACTGATTTCTCTGTATATTTAAGTGACTGCCTAAATTTGTACCTAACAAAATTAATTCAAATTCTTTAGTAGTAAAATTCCCCCCAAAATTCTAACTCTGATTTGGAAATGACAACTAAAACACTGTATATGTATTTTATGTTCAATAAAACAGTTGAGAATCCACAATATATTTGACTTTACAAATCGGAGAAACACAGATTTTCACATGCTACTAGCTCTGATAGATTCAGTAAATTTTACTGACATTTTTATACATAACTGGCAGTTCTGATATTCTAGGAGCTTGTGGCCTATGGGAATATTGTGTACATGTGAAGGAAATAATATGTAATTTACCAAATATGTAATTTCCAGTGGTAGGCAGGCTGTCATTATCTTATAAGATGAAATACCTTATAAATTTACTTATGGCTAGTGCCAGGTGATTAAACGTTGTAAACAGTTGTAAAAAATAGTGTGCTTTTTTTTTTTCCTAGCTTGAATTCACTAGTGAAGTGAATGAAAAACTGGGAAAACCAAAGGTTGAAATGACAGAAGCCTACATTTAGAGCACAGCGGGGGGAAACTCCAGAAACCGGACTTTCAGGCATGTTGTAGTTGTGCAATGCTCACAGAGATAGTGCTCTGTCCTATTTTCAGCAACCCCCACAGAAGGATATGAAATAACTCATCCCCTTTAGTTATGTTGATTAAAATTAGAGTGCTAATAAGACTAATAATTATATCTGCCTTGCTTATGTCCATTTTTATTTCAGTGTGGAAGAAACTTGGTACAAAACCATCCTGGCTCATGTAATGAGTGGCAAACTCAACACTGGCAAGCCCATAAGGTGATCTTTTTTATGTGATTGCCCAGTCTGAGCAAAGTACAGCATCGTCCCAGGGACCAGTTTTGGAGGGGTGAAAACCTGTCACTTCCTTACAGCGAATACTTTTTCTTCACTCCCAGCAATATTTCCAGTGGCTGGCCATCTTTTGTGGGAGTGCAGCATTAAGATGAGGGAGGCCATCCCGTCTACTAAGTTCACTTAGTAGCTCTCTCACATCAGGTCCCCCAGTACACTCATGTCAAATTTGAGCCTTGACAATGGTCAGATTTGAGACAAGGCATTGAATAATTGAATCTATAACTTTTAAATTTGGGAATGAAAAGGGACTTCACTATTGCCTCTGAGTAGTTTATTTTTAAATGCAAATAACCCTGCGAGGACACATTGAGTTGTTATAGGTCGCCTTTTCCTTACCACAAAGGAAATTAGACTCTTCCGTGGCTGACTACTTTAGGTGGAATTTCTGAAATAAACTGTCAGATAATTTGAAACACAGTTTGTGGTACTGGGTGAGGATGATCAACTTTGAAGGGATCCTAAGTAACATGAGGGGCTAAAGAGATATTAGGAAAGGGTCATTTTTAGGCAGATGATAATGGCCAGAATAGCTAGCATTTTTAGAGTGCTTACCACGTGCCAGACATTATCCTAAGGCTCTTTGCATACACTATCCCTTCACAAAAACCTTATGAAGTAGATTTTACTAATATCCCCTTCTACAGGTGATGAACTAAGGTGAAGGGAGGTTAAATAAACCCACGGTCACAGAAAATGACAGAGTGGGGATTTGAACCCAGGTAGCCTGTCTCTAAAGCTTAAGCAATACAGTCTATTCACCTGGTTCCTTGTGAAGAATAGTGAAAACCTGGTGTGAAAACTAATATGGTAAAAGAGCCCAGAAAAAGAGTGTAGAAGGCCCACCAGCTAAATCATATATTTCAATTTTGCTTCTGATCAGTTTTACAATCATTTCAGGGAAGGAGATGGTCTTGCTCTCGATTTCTCTCAGAATTAGAAATATGTGTTTTCTTTCAGCTCTGTTAAGACATGCCATGTTGGACAAGTTTAACTTTTCACTATATCTCAGATTGATTTTCAAATAAACAAATTGGTTCTATGAAAAAATAAATCTATTTACTTTTAAATATGAAGTACTCATTCTATCTGAAGGTATGTACCATTGATTTTGATAACTTATTTTTGTTTAATATTTTGTTTAATATTTGGGAACACCAAAAAAGCCAAGTAGCCCAAATAAACCTACCCTTTAAAAAACCCTGTGGAGAAGGAGATTAAAAAATTATTTAAAAACAGGTAAACTTTTAAATAATCATTTTTATTTCATTATAGATCTTATCTTCAAGGTGGAAAGTTGGTGAGATTGTCTAGATAATTCTTAAGGAAAGATTGACTATTTGTATCCATATGCCCTGATAAATAAGAACAAGAATGGCTAGTCTGCCCTGACATATGTGGGTTTCTTTGATTCATTGACTGATTGATTGACTGCTTTTTGACATCAAATCTATTTTTCTCCTAAATCCTCAGGAAAATTTGCTATGAGCATATAAGCCAACTGTGGTTTCTAAAAAATTGCTTTTCTTTTTAAATTAAAAGACATTTGGTGAATTCTCTGTTCTAAAAATGGCAATTTAGGAAGGAACATTCTGGGATTGATTTTAGGATCATGCTCCAGTTCTGAATTTCACTTTGCCAAGAGATATTGGTCACATTCCATCAGCTTGTGCTGTGCTTCGGAACTTGGAACTTCCCATCATTGAAAGTCATTACCATATATTGCTCTGGGAAATAACTGTGTAGCTGTCAGTAGTTTCCAGGAAAACCATTCCACTCACTTTTCTGTTCTGAATCAACAAACAGGACTGTTATTATTCAGGCCCCTGGATAAATGTCTCTATGATGAGGTCCAGCCTGAGGAGTAGGAAGAGTAGGAATAGGGTTGGATCCATGAGAGTGGATACTTCTTTAAAGTCATGTGACAAGCCTCAGCCAAATCATCTCAAATATTGCTTTCAGAAGAGTCAGACTTTAAAGTTCAAGGTAGCATAAATTGTTTCAGAAAGGTCAGACTTTTTGATGCAAATGGAAAGTTGCTTTTTAGCCTAATATCCTTTGGAGGGACTGGTCTTCCGGATGATGACACATAGGCGCATGACCAAATTAATAGTAGTAGGTGGATAGCAGAAAGCCAGAGTCAGCCCATTCAGATGAGTCAAGACCTAATCAAGTGCCATACCAGCAAGGTAAAGTTAAAGAGCATTTGGAAAGAACCACCAATGCCAAGGTTTCTTTGCATGAAATATATAGCACAAGTTCAGGCTTCTAAACTCTACATACCCCTGACCTTTGGCTCTTTTATGTCTCTATTTTTCTAGACTGACAGACCACATGCCAATGTGCAACCCAGAATCCCTCACCCTTGTGATTTATGGCTTACAGCTGCTTCAGGGTCTCAGACATGGCAGCTGCTTTTCAGATGTCTTCAAACCGGAGGGAGAGTGTTAATGTGAACTTGAGTGGCTGCAGAAGAGAGAAAGAAAAGTTGATGAAAAAAATCATCTGAATGCAGCACCAAAGCTTTCCATTGATCTTTGCCTTCAGGGCCAAGCAAAATGTTTGGTTTATTTCCTAAGCTAATTAGGTGTGTGAAAGGCTACTTGGCATCTGCTATTGACTGAACCCAACAAAAGTGATCACCAGATTGGTTAATCTATAAGAGATCAATAGCAAGCATGTGATTGGATTAGCCATTTGATCAATGCTGTGTGCTAATATATTAACAAGCAAATTACTGAGTAGCCCTTAAGAGCAGAATGCTGACTCTGATTGCATTACAAACTCGTGCAATCTAATGACCCACCAAGAGCAAGGGGTTACTTATACAAATCAAGACCTGACAGTATTTTTTTCTTGAAGATTTCCTCCCTCCTAAAGAAAATTCTTTCTTAAGGGAGATTCAAATTAAATTACACTTAGCAAGCAATTGCACTGGGACACCTAATTTCCAAGCAGATATCATTCATAAGGAGGAGGGAGGGCTTGGGAAGTCCAGATAAAATAACCTGAAGAACTTTTAACAAACCCAGGTAAATATCAAAAAGGGCAAACACAAAGAATGCCAAAATAGTCACTAATATTTTTTTCAACAACATTTTGGTAAATGAAGTCCCCGTTTGGATATACAGAGCTTTTTCAAGGTAGAATCTAATAGTACTTGATCTTTATCAAAATCATATATGTCTTCCCAGCTCCCGTTCTTGTTTTAAGGTAACCTTTTACCTTACCTATTTCAATCTCAAAATGGGTAAACAGTGAGATACATGTGTGTGTGTGCGCGTGTGTGTGTGTGTGTGTGTGTGTGTGTGTGTGTGTGTGTACGCACAGAGTGAAGGATTGTGTCTAAAGTGCACTTCCAAAAGAAAAAAGAGAAACTTGTATGTCATAGGATGTGAAGGAGGAAAGAGAATGTTCTCACTTTTTGACTCCTTGGAACTTGTTACTATTACATGATTCTATAAGTGACTTTACAAGAGTCAAAAGTCACAACACAGAGCTTTTCTCCTGCCCAGCCTTCCCCACCATTAGGTGAGCCATTTATTCAATTGACTGTGCTCCTTCTGATTCCCTCAGTGGAGACCAGGCAAGCCTTTGCTCACTTCCCCTCTTAATCCTTTTCCTTTTAAGAAACCTTTTCTTCCCTTTGCCTCAGGGAAAGCTGAATGGATTAGTTTGAATTCTCCAGTGTTATTTGCAGATTGGAAAGGTCTCCCCAGGCCTGGAGGCAGAGTGGCAGCCTGAGCCGCAGTGAGGCAAGGCGGGGTGGGCTCCTGTGGTGTGAAGCCTCCAGTCCTGACAGGCTGGCCGCCAGGCCCAGGCAGGGAGCAGCTGACAAAACAGCCAGCCAGGCCACTGGAGCTGGGGAGCAAGAGGGGAGAGGCTGTCAATCAGCATCACAGAAGTACAGTCAGGGAATATAATATCTGATGGAGCCTTGACAGTTTCAAGACTTTAAGGTGAACCAAGGTTGGTTTCCTGAGGCTGAAATGCCTAGTACTTCAGGGGTGTGTACTAGGGGCCACTTGACAGGCAAATTTGGTGGCTTTTAATTTTTATACCTTCATACTGCGGAACCCAAGTAGCTAATTTAACTCCATCAAGAACACCTAATGATGTTCTTAATGAGAACTATTTTCCTATATGAATGGAACTGCTGATACGCAATAATCACAGCGATGGCAGACCTCTCAGATCCACTCCTTCATGGTGTCGCCTTGTGTGGAAAGCCCTGTTCTATGTTCTTAAATACTTGTAGTGCCTACCAAAGCATAAGTACAGGGAGCTAGCCATACACAGTTAAAGAGCTTAGCTTTCTTTAAATATGTCAGTGCATGGAAGTATGAAGTCATCACATTTATTGTTGATGGAATCCAACCCAACACTTGCCCAGAATGAGATTTTGCAGATAAATAACAAACCTTGGGATGTGACAAAGCCTCCATTACAGTGACATATGGTATAATGAGATTAATAATCTATGCTACAAAATTACTACAATTTTTATATTACACCTCTATTATTATACCAAAAAATACTAGGCAGGAAGCTATTCCTGGAGCATTGACTAGTTTTACTGATGGTTCATCTAATGGTAAAGCTGCTTATCATGCAATGAATTCAGACCGAGTCATCCAGACCAGTCATACTTCTGTGCAAAGAACTGAATTAGAAGCTATCAAGGCTGCACTGCAGGATTTCCAACCTTAAAATTATTTCTGATTCTGCCTATGCTGCTGGTCTGGTAAATAGAATTGAGACTGCTCGATTAAAATGGCTCAGTGACCAAAGTCTATTTATACTATTTAAACAGGTACAGCAAATTGTACAGCAAAGACAATACCTCTTTTATATTACTCATATCAGGGCTCATACCATATTACCTGGTCCTTTAACGAAAGGAAATGTATATGCCAGTCAATTGGTTGCTTTATTAAAACAGGCCACAGAATCTCATCAGCTTTTACATCAGCCTTCCAAATGTTGTCTAAACAATTCTCAATCACTCAGCAGCAGGCAAAACAGATTATCAAGGAATGTCCCACTTGCATGTTACATCTGCCTCAAGGGCCTAATACAGGAATTAACCCTCAAGGACTGATAAGGGACCATATCTGGCAAATGGATGTAACACACTATACTCCTTTTGGACGCCTTGGGGCATTGCATGTCTCTGTAGACACTTTTTCAAAGGTCCTATGGGCCACTGCATCTATAGGGGAAATGGCAAAACAGGTAATTAATCATTGCCTAGCTGCTTTTGCCATCATGGTAATTCCAAAAATTATTAAAACTGATAATGGACCTGCATAAACAAGCTGTCATTTCCAGCAGTTTTGTAAAAAGTAGAAAATTCAGCACATTATGGGAATACCATATAATTCCCAAGGACAGGCAATTATAGAACGCCAACAACAGCAGCTAAAATCCCAACTTGAAAAACAAAAAGGGGGAATAGTGGTGAAATCTCCTGTAAGTAGACTATACCAAGCCTTAATTACTTTAATTTTTTTCATTTGTAATGCTGATGGCAAGACACCTATGGAATTATACTGGTGTCAAAATAAGCCAAAGGAAAATGGTCTGATTAAATGGAAAGATCCCTTGTCTGGTTTATGGAAGGGCCCTGACCCCTTGTTAACCTTTGGTTGAGGATATGCTTATGTATTTCCAGAAAACTTTTCCAAGCCAGTGTGGATTCCTACAAGGAATATTAAACTTCAACATGGATCTGAGAGAGGAACTGACGAGACTGATGAGGACCTTGCACCTGGAGCCTCATCCTATACCTGTGGCTGCAGACAATTGAATACTCCAGCCACAGATAGAGTAGCCCCAAGCAACACACTGAAGATAAGGAGTGGGAGGAGAACTAGACAGAGGAGAAACAGTCCAGAAATGATCTGGGGGTGGTGAAGAAGCCTTGCCATGCTAGCAGTCATCAGTTGTGCAACAGGGCAGGTTGCGCTGGACAAAGTCAGAGAAGGTCGGACCTGTATTGTCATTGCCCATTGTTTGTCTACCATCCAGAACTCGAATATCCTTGCTGTTATGTCACAAGGGACAGTGATTGAGAAGGGAACCCATAAAGAACTGATGGCCTAGAAAGGAGCCTACTACAAACTGGTTCCTTAGATGCCTGGCAGCAATTTAAAAAGATCATAAAAGAACTCAATCCTTTTCATTGAATCTCCTTACATTTGCCTCTTAGCATAACCACTATTGTCTGTCTCATTCTTGTTCTTATATATTTATTTCTAGTCTGCAGATGTGGAATGAGTCTTAAAAGGACTCAAGCCCTACAGATGGCATACCCTTTTCAAGATTTATTAAGAAAAGAAAAAGGGGGAGATGTGGGGAGCCATCCATTGTTAATACTATCATGAGAGTGCATCAAGGAACTCGGAAGGCTGATGAACCTTGAGCTACAGTAGAGCTAAAGCTATGCACCAATAGTTCCATGTTGAGATAGCAATGGCATGAAGCAATTTCCTGACCTGATAGCCTCAAAGTAAATTTTTACTGACCTTTACTGACCTTTGAGACGGTCTGTCTGCTACCTGTTTGCTGTCCTTTACTGAGGGCAAGATGTGTATCTAAAACTGAATAAAAAGTGGACTGGCCAGAGTTTTGGTGTGTGCTCTTCATGAAAGAGACATTCCTGGCCCCTAATTCCTTCTAAATTCATATTTCTTGTATAACATTTTCATTTTTGCATTGGCCCCTTCTTCAGATCCTGAGCCCTAGCCGTAAAAGGTTGCAGCAACTTTACCTACTTCTGTGTTGAGTTTAATGACAGCTCATATTAAAGTTTTAATGTGATGTTTTCCTTGAGAAGGTTATGATTTGTTCCAGTAGGTAGCTCATGTGTTACCCTGTGAAGAACAAATGATTAATCAAGATGAAAAGGCAGGAATGGGGGTTAACTGAAGCATACATGATTGATGTGGTTTATAAGAAGGGAGATGGTTCTGGTAGGGAAATGTTACAAAATACTAGTTAATGGTCTTCACGCTCATTAGGATCACTAATTAGAATGACTATTAAAAACATACCAGAAAATGGCAAGCGCTAATTAGCAAGGACTGGAGAAATTGGAGCTCATGTACAATATTGGTGGGAGGGTAAAAACAAAAACAAACAACAACAACAACAACAACAAAAAACAGCCACTGTGAAAAACAGTATGATGGATCCACAAAAAAATTTAAAATAGAATTGCCATATGATCCATCAATTCCAATTTTAGGTATATGCCCAAAAGAATTGAAAGCAGGGACTCAGACATTTATACATCCATATTCATAGCAGCATTATTCACAATAGCCAAAAGGTTTAGGCAACCCAAGTGTCCATCAATGGATGAATGGATAAACAAAATGTGGCATATACATACAATAGAATATTATTCAGCCTTAAAAATTGAGGAATTCTGACACATGCTACAACATGAATGAATCTTGAGGATATTAAGCCAGTCACGAGAGGACAAATATTGTATAATTTTACTTATGAGGTATCTAGAATAGTCAAATTCATAGAGATAGAGTGTAGAATGGTGATGCCAGGGGCTGGGAGGAGGAAATGGGGAATCACTATTAAATGGGTACAGAGGTTCAGTTTGGGAATATGAAAACAGTTCCAAAATGAATTATGGTAATGGTACTCAATAGTTAAAATGATAAATTTTATGTTAAACATAGTATACCACAATTGAAAAATACTAGTTAGGCTCTGGCTGGTGTGACTCAGTTGGTTGGACCAGCATCCTGTACACTCAAAGGTTGCAGGTTTAATTCCTTGTCTGAGCACATAACCCACCTAGGGCTTGTGCAGGAGGCAAGGGATAGATGTTTCACTCTCTCGTTGATGTTTCTCTCTCTTTCTCTCTCTCTCCATCTCACTTCCTCGCTCTCTCAAAAGTCAATAAAAGCATGTCTTCAGGTGAGAATTTTTAAAAAGGTACTAGTTAGGGAACAACCTGCAAAGATATCTATGACCACACATCTCCTCCCTGCTTTTTGAGGAGAGGAAGGAAGCAGTACCTGCCAAAGTGCATGCTCCATTTTTCCTCCTTTCTGGCAGGGGCTCAGGGTGGAGGAAAATATTTCTCATTCCTGTGCTGCCCTTGGCTGCCTGGGAGTGAGGTTTGAAGGAAATTGTGAACACGGAATTGAACCAGTCATGCTGACCTCAGTCAGCTTTCCAGAGTAAGGTTTATATTTCACACAGGAGGTGGACGCTGCCTATTAGAAGTTGCCTCTGCTGCATCGAGGCACCGCAGAAAACAGAGTTGGAACTTCCACCTTTTAACCTTTATTCAGAAAATATTTTCTGAGTTATTATGTACGAGGCTCTATGATAGATTCCACTTTGCTCAAGATCAAGCCCCACATTCTCAGTAGTTGTGGTCATTCCAGCCCTTGCCCAGTTACTGTTTACATAGACTGCCATGCTAATGGGTGATGTCTGTTTTAGGAGTTAGGGCTATAATACCAACAAACCAGTGTCCTTCAAAGACATGTCATTGATCAGTGAGTTCTAAGTTTTTTCATTGTTTTTGAATCCCATTGATATTTTTGCCTTGCATGGAACAAAAGTTGCATTCATTTATGAATATTAATGAATGATCATGATAAATACTACTTCTTCAATGCACATAGCACCTGCAGTTTATGTAGCTGCTTTATCTACTATCTTAAACTGACCATCCTGTACTCTACCATTTTGAGATTTGCTTTTATTATTCATATACTTTATGAGAAAGACTTTGGGTCTAAGCTTTATACATTGGAATTACTTGATATTTACCCTTATTTTAAAGGTATGTACTATTTGATACATTTAAAAGAATATATGGGATATGTATAAATTATGGAGCATAATAATGAAATGGATGTCTGTGACCTGACCATACAAGTTAAGGCATGGGATAATACCAGTATTGTTTGAAAAACCTTCTTCATCTGAATCCCATGTATCCACTCAGATAATAATACTAACCTAATTTTATTTTATTTTTTCATATTTTGTTTTATTTTTTCCATCATCATTTGGCCTCTCTATGCCCTCTCCCACCCTGTTGTTCATGTCCATGAGTTCTCTCTTTTTTTCTTTTTTGCTCATTTCCTCCACCCACCTCAACACCTACCTCCACCATCACCACCATCACCACCACCACCACCAGAACTGTGTCTGCCTGCTCTCTATCTATGAATCTGTCTCTATTTTGCTTGGTAGTTCAGTTTGTTCATTAAATGCCACATATGAGTGAAATCATACAGCACTTGTCTTTCCCTGACTGGCTTATTTCATTTAGCATAATGTTCTTCAGGTCCATCCATGCTGTCACAAGGGTAAAATTTTCTTCCTTTTTATGGCAGAGTAATATTAACCTAATTTTAAAAATCAGACTCTTCCTTTTCTCCTGCATATGTATACATATATAAGCAATGCATTATTTTTCCTTTGATTTGAATATTTAAAATGTTACTGTGTTACATACACTGAGTGGCCAGATTATTATAATCTCTGAATGCATAATTAGAGGCCTGGTGCATAAATTCGTGCATGGGTGGGGTCCGGCCAGCCTGGCCAAGGGGAGGGGACATGGGCAGTTGGCCGGCCTGCCTGCTGGTCGAACTCCTGGTCAAGGGGACAATTTGCATATTAGCCTTTTATTATATAGGATAAACACTGAGTGGCCAGATTATTATGTGTTCAGAGATCATAATAATCTGGCTACTCAGTGTATATTGCTGAAACTTGCTTTTCTCACTCATTATGTTTCTGAAATTCATCCTACTTGACAACGGTAGCTATAGTTCCATTCATTTTACTGATGTCTGATATTCCATTGTATGAATACACCACAATAAGTTTATCCATTCTCCTGTTGGAAATTCAGGTTGTTTTCAGTACTTTTTGTTTTGTTTTGTTACTCTGAACATTGATGTTGTGAACAGTCTGTGCTTGCTTTCTGCTGCACTGTGGAAGAATTTTTTTAAGATGCAGATGGGAGAAGAAATGCTGGGTTATAGGCCAAGTTAGTGTCAATTATCAATTTTTTTTTTTCATTTAAAGATAAAACAAGTGGAAACTGACTTCTAATCCTGACCACACATACACCATTTCTAATCTGTTTCCCTAGTTTTTTGTTAACAGTCCCTCTAATTTACCTTTTATAAACTACTACAGGCCCGGTGCACGAAATTCATGCACGGGGGGAGGGGGGGAGGGAGTATCCCTCAGCCCAGCCTGCACCCTCTCCAATCTGGGACCCCTTGAGGGATGTCCACTGCCCGTTTAGGCCTGATCCATCGGGATTGGACCTAAACGTGCAGTCGGACATCCCTCTCACAATCCAGGACTTCTGGCTCCAAACTGCTCGCTTGCCTCTGCCTGATTGCCCCTAACTGCTTCTGCCTGCCAGCTTGATCACCCCCTAACCACTCCCCTGCCAGCCTGATCGACACCTAACTGCTCCCGATTGCCCCTAACTGCTCTCCCCTGCCAGCCTGGTCACCCATAACTGCCCTCCTCTGCTGGCCCAGTCACCCCTAACTACACCTCCTGCTGGCCTGATTACCCACAACTGCCCTCCCCTGCAGGCCTGGTCCCCCCAACTGCTTTCCCCTGCAAGCCTGTCCTCCCAACTGCCCTCCCCTACAGTCCTGGTCCCCCCAACTGCCCTTCCCTGCTGACCTGGTCTCCCCCAACTGCCCTCCTCTGCCAGCCTGGTCATCCCTAACTGCCCTCCTCTGCTGGTCTGGTCACCCCTAACTGCCCATAACTGCTCTCCCCTGCAGGCCTGCCCCCCCCAACTGCCCTCCCCTACAGGCCTGATCCCCCCCCAACTGCCCTTCCCTGCTGACCTGGTCTCTTCCAACTGCCCTCCTCTGCTGGCCTGGTCACCCCTAACTGCCCTCCCTGCAGGCCTGGTCTCTCCCAACTGCCCTCCCCTGCAGGCCTAGGTCCCCCCAAACTGTCCTCCACTGCAGGCCTGGTCCCCCCCCCCAAATGCCCTCCCCTGCAGGCCTGGGTCCCCCACAACTGCCCTCCCCTGCTGGCCATCTTGTGGTGGCCATCTTGTGTCCACATGGGGGCAGCCATCTTTGACCACATGGGGGCGGCCATCTTGTGTCTTGCAGTGACAGTAAATTTGCATTACTCTTTTATTAGATAGGATGGTGCCTCCTTTTATGCCAAATAAATGCCTTTTCTATCCTAGTACTTGAATATTTTCCCTACAAAAGAGCTCTGCTTCCCCATATTGTACATTTCCAGTTTATCTTCAAGCCCAAGTGAAGGTAATTCCCATCCTCTACTTCCAACTCTCAACAATCCCAAAGCTTTTCAACTGAATGTTTCTAGTTTATTTAGAAATTAATTCCGACCATTAAGCACCACTTTAGTATTTATATTGAATAATTAATTCCTGTAAAAAGTAGCAATTAAGAAATATACAAGCATATTTAATGCAACCTGCAAATACTCTAGCCATGAGTTTAAAGCATCAGTATTTCAATTAGATTTTTCATTCACTTAATCAATTTGTATTTATTAAGTGCTCAATATGGAATGGACACTGCAGTAACTACTGGGGACATAGCAATGAACAAAACAGGCATGATTTAGGTAATAACTAACTGTGATTAGCTTCGTGAGAAAGAGAAGAGTACTATGCTATTTTATTTTATTTTATTTTTAAATATATTTTATTGATTTTTTACAGAGAGGAAAGGAGAGGGATAGAGAGTTAGAAACATCGATGAGAGAGAAACATCTATCAGCCGCCTCCTGCATGCCCCCTACTGGGGATGTGCCTGCAACCAAGGTACATGCCCTTGACCGGAATCGAACCTGGGACCCTTCAGTCCGCAGGCCGACGCTCTATCCACTGAGCCAAACCGGTTTCGGCGTACTATGCTATTTTAGACAGTGTGATGGGGGACCACCCAAACCTGTAGGTACAGGAAGTGGAGGCCAAGGAGGCCTTCCTAAGAGGAAGGACACTGAGATGAGACCTGCAGGAGGCAGGCTGGGGATGCAGGTTAGAGAAGCCCAAGGTGGAAGGAACATTCTCAGCTGAGGAAATGACCCAAAGCCTTAAAGAGCTGTGGGAGTGAGGGGGGAGAGGATTTTGAGAAGGTAGCCTGAAAAGGTAGGCAGAAGTTAGAGCAGGTAGAATTTCAAAAACAATATTTTGGCTCCCCCTCCCCCGCCAAGATCAGCAGAATGACTTGATCAAATTAATATTTTAAATCTATTATCTGGTAGCTCTATAGAGACTATATTAAAGGGGTGAAATTGTTAAGAGTGGGGAGGTCTCTTAAAAGTTATATTACGCTGAGAGAGGAAGGGATTTGGCCTGGGGTGGTGAATGAGGGTAATGAAGAACACCGCATACATTTGAGCGTTATAGAAGCTGAAATCAGCAGGACATGGTGATTGATCATATGTGGGAAGAAGGCGAAGATGAGGCAAGTGTTAAGGAGATGTTCTGGCTTCTGGCTTGAGTATTAATCTATTGCCCTGTAACCAAACACAAAGCAAAAGAGGCACTTTAGGTTCTACTCTGGTACTAGAAGAAGAGAAACAGAGCTGGTGTAACCAGGAAAAAGGAAATCACCAACATGTTTCACAATGGAGATAATACTAGAAGTCAATGTCTGTCTGTCTGTGAACAACTTGCTTCATCTTTTTCTCATATTCCTTTCCTGTTCGTGCTCCTCTCCACCCAGCACACAGTCCTCAGCTCTTTCATTCTGAACCCTTCCCTCCACCAGGACGTGCCTCTAACACCGTCTCCTCAGCAAAGTGGGTCCTGCTCTCTGCACAAACAAATCATTTCTCCTTCTCCTGAGCGTCCCTGGCATATGCTGCCTGCTTCTGCTGACACAGCTCATCATGCTAATCTGTTTCATTCACCCAACCTGATTGCAAGCCCTTTGAGGCAGGAACCATGTTTTACAAGCGTTTTACAGTCATAATCTCTGCTTCCCTCCACCTCTCCTCACTCCGCAGCAGCACTGGAACACCCTGGCTCCATGACTGTGCTATCAACATTGGTGATTAATCCAGAGGCCCAGGACTTATTATTTTGTAATCTACTTGGTCAACTCACAAAGAGATTTTGACTGTAAAGTTGGCAATGTAATAACTCTCAGGAATATGTTCATGTTTATTGCTATTTGTAAAATAGAACAATCAAGTTTTACAGTATCTAGATGACCAAACACAAAGCAGGTAAAAAGCCTGGTGTTTACTATTTGCTCAGAATAAAAAATATAGCAAATATTCATATCTGTTGGATTCTGGGCAAAATTTTTTTGGAGAAATTTAAACATGGTGTATTCCAAAATAATGCACATGAACCCCTTAGATTCCTTAAAGCTATTTTGTAAATGTGATTTATGTCTCAATGGAGAACTATATCTCAATAGCCTTGATTAATAGTTTTCTTTAACTAAAATGAAATTATATAAACATATATATACATACATATATGTGTGTACATATATATATATATATACATATACATACATACATGTTTTGTGCAAAGATAAAAGGTAAGAGCTAATTTGAAGTAGTGATGTATAATTTTAAAATTTAGGCCTATAATCTAAATTTTAAAGTTTAAATCTACTAATTTAAGTTCTTTTTCTCCCCTTATAGAAGAAACAGTATACCCACAATTTTATAGTGTGTATTTGTATTAATGCTTAACTTATACACAGCCTATATTTAATGATGTGAAGTAATAGATCACAATTTTTTTATTACACAGACTCTTTTTCTAAAATTTGTCTTTATTATTGAAAGTATTATAGCCTGGCCGGTGTGGCTCAGCAGTTGAGTGTAGATCTATGAACCAAGAGGTCATAGTTTGATTCCTGGTCAGGGCACATGCCAGGATTGTGGGCTCCATCCCCGGTACGGGGCATGCAGGAAGCAGCCAATCAACGATTCTCTCTCAACATTGATGTTTCTATTTTTCTCTCCCTCTCCCATCCTCTCTGAAATCAATAAAAAATATTTTAAAAAAAGAAAGTATTACAGATATCTCCTCCCCTTCCATTCATTCCCTCCCCTCCTCCCCATCAGGTCTTCACCACACTATTGTCTGAGTCCATGGGTTATACATATATATGCACATAAGTTTTTTGGTTAATCTCTTTCTGCTTCCCCCTCCCATCTTCCCTGAGATTCCTCAGTCTGTTCCATGCTTCTATGTCTCTGGATCTATTTTGTTCATCAGTTTATTTTGTTCATTAGATTCCACATTTGAGTGAGATCATATGATACTTGTCTTTCTCTGACTGGCTTATTTCACTTAGCATAATACTCTCCAGGTCCCTCCATGCTGTCTCAAAGTGTAAGAGATCTTTCTTTTTCACAGCTGCATAGTGTTCCATTGTGTAAATGTAACACTTCTTTTTTATCCACTCATCTACTAATGGGCACTTGGGCTGTTTCCAGATCTTAGTTATTAGCGCTCTATAAACATAGGGGTGCATACATTCTTTCTGATGTATTACACAGACTCTTGATTGAGAAATAGTCTAAGTTGTTTAAAGATACCAATGCTTTCATAATTATATAGTATTTTATTTAAATGTTGGTATAATCTTGTGAAGAAAGATTCTACTTTTATATAAGGGCAACCACAACTCTGGAAGTTTAATGTCTGTCCAAAGTCACGTTCCTAAATAAACGTGCTTTTTTTCCATTTCATGTCACTACTGCATCACTAATGTGTCTTAGCCACATCTCTGTGGAATCCAAAAGAACCTAGTGATGACTCACTGAACCATTTTGTGTGTGTGTGTGTGTGTGTGTGTGTGTGTGTGTGTGTGTGTGTGGAAAGCATTCCAAATTTTGGCCTAGTTCCAGATTTAATTGGCTAAAATAAATGTTGGACCCATTTAACTTGGTTTTTCAAAATGTAAAAAACCTTTAAGATATCACATTATCTTCTTTTGAAACAATAGCATGAAATCCAGTAGGATTTTATAGTTTGAAAACCAAGAAAGACTTCTAATTTAGTCAAAGAGAAATTATAAAAATATGTTCATTATCCAGAAAGTGAATATTAATTATTGTTTCACTTTTAAATAAATGATTTCTGTTATTTATATTAATACATTATTGGTAATTGCAGTTTCTTAGTACATACAAATTTTTATGAAGTTTATTATATTTGAACTATAGAATAATAGTGCTTATAAACAAAGTTTAAAAAAAAAAAACCACACACAAAACAACCCAAGTGATACCACAGGAAACAACATGTACTTGCATTTGGTTTTAATTAATTAGGGAGTAGGAAGGGCTATACATTTCTTTTTACCTTTCATGAATTATTGAGATTCTTTGATAATGTGCCAGGAAAATGCATATGTACTTCATATATAAAGTGTTATCTACCTATAAAACCTCATGTCATTCTAGCGGGGGTATGGAATGTTCTATTGGAAATGTTATTGTTACTGTTTAATATTTCCATGCATTAGGAGGAAGAAGTGATTTTTCACACATGCATGTATTTTGTGATGATAGTGCAAAAATGTGACCTTGGATGTGCTTTCAAACCACCTAAAAGCAGACTTTTCAGCAAAGTTAGGAGTGCTTAGCATCTGCCTCTAACTGCAGTCTACATGCCATCATGCACTCTGGCCATGACATTCCAAACCAGCAGTTGCCAAGGGCAAACAAGATAAATGGGCCCAATGTGAATGGCAGAGATCCAAATGACATCTGAGTGGCGTTGTCCTCCCTGCCTGGATTCTGTTCTCACAACAAAATGGCTGTTAGTGAAATCTGGCCACCAGTGGCTTTATCCAGGCATAAAAAAAAAAATCTACTCATAAGAAAATTTTGTAAGCATAATACATATATATATAAATTTATGGAAACAAAAGATCTAAATGAGAGGTAAGACTGATAGCCAATAATAGATAAACCTATTGATATTAGTAAATACATATTTTTACTCAAATGTATCCACTTTTAGTAATTATGCCAATGTGATTTCAATAGCTCTGTTTAACATATACTCCAGTCAATATGAAAGATAGAGTGCTGTACCAACAACCTATTTTTTCTTTGACTTAGCTTTTATTTATCTTCCTTTTTAGTATATAAAATATATACATTTTAACATTTATATAATGTCAGCTATAAAATACTGGTGTTTTTGTTCACCCCTGGGTATGAATACTCCTTGACTCATTTAAGGATATGAATTATACAAGCCACAGACTCTTCTTTGCCGATTACATAGGATGCAGGCTCGCCTTTTTGTATTTGCAACCTGTATGCTGAATAAATTGGTGTGTTTCTTTCTCTTGAAGAGGCTACATATTTCATACATATGTGGCAGTTGTAGGTACATATGTCTGCTGTAGGTAGAACTCACATTCATCGCAAGTAATTACATAGGGTTATAGTGAGCAAAATGAGTTGATAAAAATGATAATGCAAGGCTCTATATGTATTCATTTGCAATGATTTCCACATCAACTTCACTCAGTTTATAAATCTAAACATTAGTTCTCTTGCTGTCAGCACTTCAAACTCCACCTGGGATCAGTCAGCCAAGCTGTGCTTTCTGCCTCCTAGAATCATCATGCAAAATAAAGATTCTGCATTTGGAATGTGGCTGACAGGTTGGTTGATGCTGCACCAGACAAAAAGGAATGCACTTTTCCTCCTCAGCTGCATAAGCTCCTCTGTTTCACAGGCGTATTTCTTTTAGCAAGAAAAGCAGATGTGACTTATGGAGCAGGGACCAGGAGGTGGGAGGGAAAGAGCTATTGTTTCATAAGCACATTTTTTATTGCAACACATTCTTTTTCAGCTTGTCTCATGAAGTATTAAGATTTTTCCGGTAATCAATAGCTAACTAGGTCTGATATTTTTATTCCTGAAAGGAAAAAAAAATATGCAAGTTTTGCAATTTAAATGAAGGATGTGATAACAAATTTGCCAAATAATCAATTTTGTTCATTTTATAATTATTTTCCTTTGAAATTTTTCTTTCTTTCTTTCTTTCTTTCTTTCTTTTTTTTTACATTCTAACTTTTTTTCTTTTTTTTCCCCTGAAGCACTGACTGGTGGGATTTATCAACCTTTTTTCTTTTTTATTAATTTATCTTTATTGTTGGAAGTATTACAGATGTCCCCCTTTTTCACCCATTAGCCCCCTCCACCTTGCTTCCGCTCTCTCCCCAAACCATTCACCAAACCATTGTCTGTGTCCATGGGTTAGATAGATAGATAGATAGATAGATAGATAGATAGATAGATAGATCTATCTATCTATCTATCTATCTATCTATCTATATATCTATATATATATATATATATATATATATATATATATATGTTCTTTGATTAATCTCTTCCCGCCCCCAACCCCATCTTCCCTCTGAGAGTCATCAGTTCAGTCTGTTCCATGCTTCTATGTCTCTGGATCTATTTTGTTCATCAGTTTAGGTATTTTGTTCATTAGATTTCACATATGAGTGAGATCATGTGATACTTGTCTTTCTCTGACTGGCTATTTTGCTTAGCTTAATACTCTCCAGGTCCCTCTATGCTGTCTCAAAGGATAAGAGTCTACCTTTTTTCTTAAACATGCTAGTCATGTGTTACTTATCTCTACGTCTAGAATATTAAATTCATGAATTCTTTTCTACTTGAGGCTTTGACTACCATTTATTCATACATTTCTTTTATTTCTCTTGAATGTTCATATTTCACCAAAAAATTACCATTATATAATGGCATTTATCTTTCACTAATAAAACCTGATACCTTGAAAATATAAGAACTTCAAAGTAAAGAAACACTATTCAGAATTAGATTGCTAGTTGTCTATAACAAAGAGATAGAGTTTGTTAAATAGAAATCCAGCCTACAGTGGGTTCAGTTGGGCTTCTAGAATTATTGTTAAAGATACAACAAATCAGTGAGTTGATCACATACACAGCAGTTAGAAAGTTATTGTATTGGACTTTAGGTACCTGTAACAAGGCTCCAAATGGAAATTTTTCATGAAGGAATTGTTCCATTTGTATATTTAAAGCTTACTTTTGAATCATCCTCTCTATTATTTCCCCTTCTCCTCTTCTCTGAAATGCAAGTTAATCTGTTTATTTAGATTAGATAGCAGGTCAAATAAAGAACCAAATAAGAGTCTGAGCAGCTGAGGAGGTTCAAAGTTACCCTGCTGTCAAAGATGGAAAAATAAATTAATGAAAGTGATACCTTGGCAATATATAAATATATTTCCTTTTGTACATTACCTGCTACATCAAAGGTAAAAGCATCCTGGATACTTTGTATTACTTTTTAACTTAGTAAATTTATTATTAAATTAGTATGTACCTATATAATTTTTACCTTACTAATGAGACTATTTTTATGAGATTTCATTACATCTTAAAAATACCTCCCTCACCCAAGAAAGTCTCCATTTTAAAATAAAATGAAATGTTTGTCTCTTAACGTGTCTTTTAGGGCCTACTGCTCTTGTACTGCCCCTTTGGAAAGTTAGTTTATTAAATAGTTAATCTGGGATAAATTGTGCATTTTTCACAGAGTAAATTTAAAGAATCAAAAGCAAAGATAATCTAGCACAGAGTCAATGAGCTGTGCACTGGGAGGAGTTCCCTGGCTATGAGCTGTCTTTGGTTATCCCCACCCCTGTTTTCTCATGCCTTTGGGGATCATGTGATAACACCTTGGGGAGACACTTCTTCATTTTTTCTCTTTCCTTTTGAGCAGCCAATATTAGAGATGCATTTGTGGCTGTTTCTAACAAATTTGCACTGACCAGACTCACAAACTGATCTCTCCATGGAATCCCACCATGAATGAAAAGCAAAACAAAATAAAAACAAATTCCAATGTTTTTGGTAAAAAGAAGTAGGAATTGGTGATGGTGGGGTAGCCTGGTACAAACTGGTACTCACTGAACATATATGGAATGAGTAGAGGAATAAATACTTAACTATTAATAACTTAAACAACTTTTGGGAAAGGCCCTGTGCTTCATATTTTATCCACAAAGGAGTTATTTAGTCATTCAATATTTTTTTACTAGGCACCTATTCCATGCAAAGCTGTAATGCCACTACAGGGAAACACTAACATAGGAAAAATCAGAATATAAAAGACACTAATAATGGAATTCTCATAATATTTGCATGATTACTAGTATAAAGTAGAATGAAAATACTACAAAACAGATGCAGATAAAAGAATGTGAAGATAATTGTTAGTTATTCTCTGTGATGGCTAATGCATGTCTCCCACAGCATCAGTCACACTCTTAATAAAAGCTACCACAGTTGACCCTTGAACAGCATAGGGGTTAAGGGATGCCAACTTCCTGCACAAAATTCCACGTATAACTTTCAACTCCCCCAAAACTTTCGTAATAGCCTACCAATAATATAAACAGTTGATTAACACATATTTTGTATGTGATATGTATTTTATACTGTATTCTTATAATAAAGTAAGTTAGAGAGAAGAAAATGTTACTAAGAAAATTGTAAGAAAGGGAAAACACGTTTATAATATTTATTGAAAAAAATCCACATTTAAGTGCATCTACGCTATTCAAACCCATGTTGTTCAAGGGCCAACTGTACTTATTAACTACCACCACGAAGTGCCTTCTAGATGCCAGGCACTTTGCTTCTATTATTTTGCATGCACACAACAATCCAACAAGGAAAGCATCATTGTTCCCATTTTATAGGTGAGGAAATTGAGGCTCAGTGAGATTATTAGGAAATTTTCTCCAAGTCACATATTTAATCCACTTTAGATTCATTGTCTCACACTGTTGCAAGAGAGGCACCTACCGAGTTCCTGCCGTTGCCTCTCTCCTCTTTCTGCAGCCTGGGCCTCTTCACCTGACTTGTAAAGACTGGTGATGTCCCCCTCTAACTCCACCCAATTCCTCTCTCTAGAAAGGGGGGAAATAAGAAACTCTAATGCAACACTTTGAAACTCAGCTCCAAGTTACTTCCAATGCTTGTCCAAGAGACACAAAAGAGTTCTGAGTTTCTTCCTTGTCCCTGTAACCAGT
Organism: Eptesicus fuscus; assembly: GCF_027574615.1. Lineage (NCBI taxonomy): Eukaryota > Metazoa > Chordata > Mammalia > Chiroptera > Vespertilionidae > Eptesicus > Eptesicus fuscus. The sequence continues at coordinate 54,131,307 of NC_072482.1, read as the reverse complement.
ACCCTCGTCATAATTTTTACCCACTTGTTCCCAGTGACCCAGTTCTGGCTAGGACTGGTGCCCTGGTTACCTTGGGCATCCCTTTCTTTGGACTGGAATGTTTCCCTTGAACTCCAACCAGGACTCTGAGACACTGCCACCTGACCACAAAGTTCACTGTGAGTCTCCTAGCATTGCCTGCTTGGATCCCTTGGGCTTCTAGATTCCCTAACATGGAACATGAAGCCTTTCTAGCTGTTGTGTATGTAATCAACTTACTGATTTATTGGTTCCTGCTCGTCTCTCCAGCCTCACCCCTGTACCTCAATCATACTGACCTATTTGCAAATCTCTGAATTTGTCCTGTCCACTTTTCCCCATAGGACTTGGAAGCATTTCTCCCTTTATCTGAATACTTTTCTTCACTCTTCCCTGACTTTCTGGGTCTGCTCTTATGTAGAGATCAACTTAGATAACACCTCCTCCAGGAAGTTGGCCTGTGCTTTCCCAAGGCACCCTGGGTTGACTCCTCAGTCTTCCTACTAACTAAAAGAATGTTGAGGCCATCATTATTGTACCTCCAGAAACTAAGCCAGGACCTGGCACATTGCAGACACTTAAATATTTTTTCATTGATGTAAACAACTTATAAGGCAATTTATAAGGATCATAAAAATCAAACAAGAGTATGTGAATGACACTGGCCTTCAGGTCCCTGTTCTTTGAGACAGTAATTTCCTCCTTGATGCAGTCAGTATTCTAATATACTAGCTGGTTCTCCTGAATCTTTCAGGCAACCCTGAGATGTTAGTTTCAGTGTGTGAGAATTTTCCAATGCAGGAGAATTATTTCGACTCCTAGCTATTACAAGGACTTAACAGGGTACATTAGTATGATCTGCAGATGAGGAAACTGGAATCTAGACAAGTGTCAGATGCTGTTAAGATGATCCTCAGTTAATGAAAGATTTTAATTTATGTTCGAGTCATATTTCTACTGAGTTAGAATGTCAGCATTTAGGATATGTTGCTAATTAAGATGACTAAGTCTATGACTGGTAAAGTCTGTAAGTCTTATACATGACAAAGCATTTCTTAGAAATAAAAAACAATGATTTAAATAGATATATCCCTAGGAAAAAAATCTGTCTTCCACAAATGGAAATAATAAAAACCACTAAATTACACTGTTGCATAACCAGGAAGGTAGCAGATTTATAGCTTCTACTGTTGACAGGTCACCTGTCACCCCTCCGTATCCACAGTATGGGCTATCAGTTTGCCATGTCTCTGAGCAATGCTATTCTGAGAAGGAAGAGAATCTCTGTCTGGGAGTGGTGATGGCAAACCCAAAAGATGTAATGAGTATCGCGTGTGGAATGGAGCCATAACAAAAGGCCTAGAACGCTGAAACATGGCACGAGTTCTCTGGCCACATTCTCAAATGATTAGGAACATGCTGTCCTTTCACACTTGTGGCAATCTACTGGTCTCTTTTTGGTGGAAGGAAAAGATTTCTTTGTTGTATGTTGAATTTGTGTTCCTTGAGGCTGAATTTGCATACACAGGATGCTTTTTGAAATAAACAATTCCTGACTATTATTGGACAAAAACAAAGTTTTCAAGGTCTCTGGCACACACAAGCTGGCACTAACATTCATTCCTCATTCATGCATTCAGCAAGGTTGTAGAAACCTAGATTATGCCAGGCACTGTGCTGGGCACTGGAGATCCAGAGATCCTGTAGTGTCCAGTGAGCAAGGCACCCTTGCTGCTTCCAAATGGGCCTTAGCTCCCTGGGAGAGGGGGAGGAGAGTGGAGGGGATTGCTTGGCATTAACCAAGGGGAGGTCTTTCTTTTGACCCAAGTCTCCCTTTCTGGATTCAGAAGGCAAAATGGCCCATCAAAAATAATACAAAAAAGAAGATCCTTTCTTTTACCTAGCTCTATGCTTTTCTTCTTCAATAAATTGAGAATTCTCAGCTGGAATCTGCAGCTTCCTGACCACCAGTGAGGGAAGATTCATAGGCTGCGCCCTGCCAGGAAACTTGGGCACATGTGAGTACCTCCCACTCTGCTTGCATTCCCCACGAGGACCCTGTGCTTGTGTGAATTCATGTACAGAGCAGGGAGACATTTCATTCTTGGATGAACTCAGGAGAGTGTTCAGATATTTGAATTATTCTTTAGTCTTCTTTAAAGTGTAAAAGGAAATACATTTCATCCCATCAAATACATATTCAACCTCTTTTATTTTAATTGAGTTCATGAGTCAGTTTCCTATTTTTATTTACTTATTTGGTAGTTTTGAGGAAATGTGTCTATTTTACTAACCACTTTAAAATCCTTCTCCAGATTAAGATCAACATCTGAGGCTAGAATTTAAATCCCAGAAAAGGTAGCAAGTAAAGAATCTTTAATTTATGAAACTGAACAAGTTGACTTATCCAAACATCTCTAGGGCTTTAATGGGGGATATCTATAATTCCCTGAATTGTATTCCTTTCACAGTGATATTTTGTAATTCCATTCTATTACCCTTGCTTAACATTAATGAGATAAAAAGCTCACATTATGGCGATTGATGTTCTTCAAATTGAATGCACGTTTCCATGTACAAAGCTGTCTGCTAATTTAAAAAACATAGCATGTAACATAGAATCATGACCATGGTCATCACTCAGCTGGGACCAGATAGCATTTTTTATCTATTCATTGGATTTAACAAGGCATGAGATGGAAGCAGAATACAAAGTGTGGGTAGATTATCCCATATCCCTCCTTTTGGCCAATTCTTGGCAATCTCAGCAAGGAAACTGAGGCTTCATGTTTCCATGGAAATAAACCTCAAGGTCAAAGGGGCATATGGAAGGTCAGACAATGACAAAGGGACATCTGAGAGGCCATCTGGATGAGTGACCTGACATAATTAGCCATTAATCCCACTCTGGGGAACAATAGAGCTGGCAGAGAGTGTGTTTGGGCTTTGATCGTGGTCTGGGTGATCTCATAGGGAAGAGAGAAGAAAGCCCCACTTGGTAACTAAGCAGATTACCCTGGCATGCTGTTAACTAAAGACGGGGTGGCCAAGGAGGCCAGTGGGAGACGCATTTTACATATTAGACTACATTTCCCTTTACTTACCACAGGCTCCTCTGGGGCCATGTGGCTTTCGGATTAGCTTCTTGGGTAGCATTTTTTACAGTTTACAATGGAAAGAGAGCAAGAGTCCCAAAATACGTTGCTTAAAATTCTCAGGCAACAGATGGGAAGATAGCTGGAGAGCCAAAGGCATTAGGCAGCTTGGTTTACAGGTGTCAATATTTACTTAGCAAAGTTTGCCTGGGTGCCTTTTGGGAAAAAGCAGAGAGAATAGTTAATCAGTAAAACAATAGCAATCAGTCCATTGTCTGTTTTTAGCAGACTGGTTAGAGTTATAAGTTGTCTTAAATGGTAAGAAGTACTCATCGGCATCTGTCTTTCTCTCTGGCTCTGCTTTTTTCATGTTTATTAGTCTTAGCTCACTTTGATCAGTTACCCCTCACATGTAGTTAGAATCCTTCTATTTGAAGGGCTGGTGATATTTTGAGATTGATTGTGTGCATTTTTGTAGGATGCGAACATGCTAGCAGTCTTTATAAATGCATGTATTTCAGCAACTGCTGAAATCTCCCTCTGCCCCCCAGAGACAACTGATGATACTTGCTGTGCAAAGAATGGTGGCCAGATGAGCTAGTAAATATATTGGACCAAAGTCTCTTTATTAGAACAGCTTTCTGAATAATGAAATTTAAAAATCATTGTGAGCTTTTTAAATTCTGTCATTTGGGTGGTATTTTCTGGCAGACGACATGTGGGGCAGTAGAAAGAGCTAAGAGTGGGGAGATGAGTCGTATTGTTGTCCTAACTCTGCCACTAATTTGCTATGGAATCATTTTGCAAACATTTCTTTATCTGTAAAAGGATGGGTTATGTTATGTCAGGGATAGCAAATATGCCTTTGTTCTTGTCATGCCAACTATGATATACACATCTACCAAAAGTGAAAAAGACTCTGAGTGGGATCTATGCTTAGTGAGAAAGAGTGACTAGTAATGTCTGCTGTTGGTGTGAGAAGTGGCAGCATGGACAGTAAATCCATAGACTTGATCATCTTATATACCACTTTTTCTATTTTGGAGAATTGTGGGGGTGGATTATTTACAAAAATATTTTAAACACATTATTATTAGTAGTAGTAGTAGCAGCAGCAGCAGCAGTAGCAGCAACCCAGGCCTCCTGCATTAGGTATGGTCTAGAAGTTATGGTGATGGGAAAATCAAATTATCTTGGTTGCCAGTATTTAACTATGTTTCCTCAAGTAGAATATGGGCACCTAAGTCATAGGCTCTACTGACAAAATCAAGATGTCAAATCAAGGCTGAAGTTATTTTTTTATATCTTGCTTAGGATTTGTCTCCCTTATTCTGTTTTGACCTGTGATCATTTTTTTCTTTCTCTCTAATCAGTGACAGAAAATCTCTATTAAATGGTGCCATAAACAACTATTACTTGGTCTTGCTTCTCCTCTCCATGACAAAGGTGAATTTTGAAAGTACATCTTGAAAAATTTAACTACAAATTCAGATGCATTTTGAGTTGGCTAATAATCTTCTATGGCTGTTTGGAGTGGCTAGACAGAGATTACACAGTTACATGTCCATGAAAGGTTTAAGTCCCGGTGAGAAGTGTGCACATAGAGCTTTCCGGATTGCTTCCTGGATGCCTTTCACTGAGAATGCCTTGTCCCTTCATCTTGTTATATCAAGGGTCTGTGTCTCTCCTGTGACATATTAATTCCCATGAGTGATTTACTCAAGCATTCTCAATGATACAAAAAAATTCCGAATTGCCTGCTATGATTAAAAAGTACCTAAAATTAGCATGAAATATAACTTGAGTTATATCATCATAATAACTTGAGTTATTCAAGGGAGTATCCTTAACATCTTTAATTTATGAAATGTCTAAAGGTGAGAATTTTACAAAGGGAGTTTCAAGTGCTATTAAATATTTTAATACTCAATTTCCATTAAAACCCTACTTATTATTATGAATTTACCTAATCACTCTCGCCCCTGAGTATGATTGTCAGTAGGAGTTGTCTGCAAAAGCCCACCTTTGGGGAAGTGCTGAATTTTGCTTCTTTGGCCCACACTTCCTCATACGCAGCTGCTTCCACTCTTTACTAGAGAATTTTGAGTAAGTCATAATGTGCCTCACATTATTTTTTTTAATTTTTCAACTTCATTGAGATAAAATTGTAAGATATTTAAAGTATACATTGTGGTGATTTGATATGCATATATATTATGAAAGGACTTCCACCATCTAGCTAATTAACCCATCCATCACTTCACATGTTTATCTTTTTTGTGTGTGAGAACATTCAAGTTCTACTCTTGTAACACTTTCAATTACAGTGTTGTCAGTTACAGTCACCACGCCTTGCGTTAGGTCCTCAGGCCTTAATTATCTTATAGTTAAAAGTTTCTACATTTTTACCAACCTCTCCCTATGTACTCCACCTCTGACAACCACTTTTCTACTCTTTGTCTCTATGAGTTTGAATTTTTTTTTTAATTCCACATATAAGTGGTACCATGTAGTATTTGTCTTTCTGTCTGGGTTATTACTCTTAGCATAATTCCCTTCAGGTCCATCCATGTTGTTGCAAATGGTAAGATTTCCTTCTTCCTCATGGCTGAATATTATTTCTGTGTGTGTGTGTGCGTGTGTGTGTGTGTGTAACACATCTTCTTTACCCATTTATCTATTGATGAGCACTTAAGAGTTTGATCAGAGTCTCACTTCTTCTGCCAACATCTATGAAATTATTGCAGGCTAATTTGTTGGCTTGTTATTATTGTCTGTTTCAACTCTTCACTCTATGATAGTCCCTGGCCCAGAGTAGGCACTCAGAAACAGTTATGGAATATTTATAAATCTGGAGACCAAAAATGTGGGAAACTAACTGATGCAAACTATAGGTGCTAACAATGTTTCCTCGGGTTAACAAAATTCCTTAGGAAGAAAAATGTACAAAGGAGGAATATGAAGGAAGATTACAGAGCTGGGAATGTGCTGTCAGGACCTGTACTTACGACCTCTGCGTTTTGGTTCTTGCCTTCACCTACTAAGGCAGGACTGCTTAGAACAATCTGTGATATCCCAGGCAGTGTCAACATGGCATTTTTGCTCCAGCTCCAGGTCCTGCAATCCAATCTCCACCACATCCCCAGGCACAGCCAGTGCAGCAAGGCTCTGGAGAGCTAGAAATGTACTGTGTGTGTTAGGACTTTTACCTCTTATTTAGGACTTGTCACCCTTATTCTGCTTTGACAAATGATCATTTCTTTTTTGTTTGTTTGTCTAAAGTATTACATATGTCTCCTTTTCCCCCAAGTGACCCCACCACCACCACTCCTGCCCGCCAGGACAAGCCCCCACCGCCGCAGTGTCCGTGTCCATTGGTTACTAATATGCTGCATACAAGTCCTTTGGTTGATCTCTTACCCCCCCTTTCCCTGCCTTCTCTCTGAGGTTGGATGGTCTGTTCAGTGTTTCTTAGTCTCTGGATCTATTTTTGTTCATCAATTTATATTGTTCATTATATTCCACATATGAGTAAGATCAGGTGATATTTATCTTTCTCCAACTGGCTTATTTCACTTAGCATAATGCTCTCCAGGTCCATCCATGATGTTGCAAATGGTAAGAGTTCCTTCTTTTTTTATAGTAGCATAGTATTGCATTGTGTAGATGTACCACAGTTTTTTAATCCACTCATCTGCTGATGGGCACTTAGGCTGTTTCCAAATCTTAGCTATTGTAAATTGTGCTGCTATGAACATAGGGGTGCATATGTCCTTTCTGATTGGTGTTTCTGGTTTCTTGGCATATATTCCCAGAAGTGGGATTACTGGGTCTAATGGGAGTTCCATTTTTAATTTTTTGAGAAATCTCCATACTGTTTTCTACAGTGGCTGCACCAGTCTGCATTCCCACCAACAGTGCACAAGGGTTCCTTTTTCTCCACATCCTCTCCAGCAGTTGTTGTTTGTTGATTTGTTGATGGTAGCCATTCTGACAGGTGTGAGATGGTACCTCATTGTTGTTTTGATTTGCATCTCTCAGATGATTAGTGACTTTGAGCATGTTTTCATATGTCTCTTGGCCTTCTGTATGTCCTCTTTCAAAAAGTGTCTATTTAGGTCCTTTGCCCATTTTTTGATTGGATTGTTTATCTTCCCTTTGTTAAGTTGTATGAGTTCTCTGTAAATTTTGGAGATTAAACCCTTATCGGAGATAACATTGGCAAATATGTTCTCCCATGCAGTGGGCTGTTTTGTTGATGGTTTCCAAACCTGGGCATGTGCCCTGACCAGAAATTGAACCATGACCTCCTGGTTCATAGATCGTGAAGCTCAACCCGGGCTGATTCTATGTGTTTAATATATCTTGCATATGAGTGCCCATGATCTGAGTCTTTCTATGGTCCCAATTCTCACTTCTTGCTACTATATCATGTTTTCGATCTGGGACCTCAAACTGAATAATTCAGTAGACATGTTTCATCTAGTCCTGAAAACTGTTTTAAAAATTGGGAAATTTCACAGGAATCTGTGAATTTCCAATTTCTACTGAAAAATCAGAGTTGCCAACATTTGGCCTGCTTTAGCACAGACAGCAGTCAGCCAAAAGCCTGCCATTGCCATGACACAGGGAGAGCATGCTCCACTTCGCCTGCCCTTCCGCTCTGCCCCAGCTTGTGTTGATCTTCTAGTGCACTGTCTAGACCAAAAGGCATTGGAGCAAGAATGCGACAAAGATGTGTCAGGCCACATTTCCATTTACCTTATTACTCATATCGGCTCATTTTTAAAAACCTACAGGAAGAACCTCCTACTCTATGACATTGCCCCACTCTCCTCCATGCAGAGTGTATTGATTCATTCTCAAACATTTATTGAGGGCCTACTAGGTGCCAGACAATGGAGAGTCAGCAGTGAAAAGCTCAAAGGGAAGATACAAGTAGGGACATATGGTAAATCTGGCAGTCTTTAGCATCAGATGGCATTTAAGCCACAGGGTGGGGTACTGACCCCAAGTGACAGAGTGTGCCTGGAGCAAAAAGGGAGAAGGGTTTGGGTCCCCATTTATTGTGACTCCACTTATTCATTACTATTGCCTTCTCATGGCACTTTTTCTTTTTGTAATCATTAAAAAAAAAATCCAATTGTTTATTTCAAAATAATTAAGACCTATGGAAAAGTTGTCAAATGGTACAATGGATAGCTATATACCCCTTCCCTAGGTTCATGGATTGTTAGAACTTTGCCATATTTGCTTCCTCCCCCCGCCACTTCCTCCCTTCTGCTCTCTGCCTCCCCTCACTTGAATTATTTGCAAACATCAATATGTTTCACCCCTAGATACATCAACATTCATATCCTAGTGAAAAGGACTTTCTCCTTCACAACCACAATTAGAAAATTTACTGTTGACACTGTTATCCAATATGCTAATCCCTTTCAAATATTCCCCCACTGCCCAAAGGTATATAAAGGAAATTATACCTTTTGTGTATTTTTATTTGATTCAGGGTCCAATCAACAGTCATTTGTTGTATCTAGTTATTATATCTCTTTTGTCTCCTTTATCCTAGAACAGTTTCCTAATCTTTTCTCGGGGGAAGGGGAACATAGAGCGGGGCTTTTTGTGTTGTCATTTTCTTTCAGAACCTGGACGGTTGTTCTCAGAATGTCCCCTCATTTGAATGTCCCCTGACTTAAATGTTTCTTTATGAGTAATTTAGGTTAAACGTTTTGGCAAGAATATTGCATAGTTGATGCTGCATGTTTCTTATTGAATCACATAAAAGGCACGTGGTGTTAGTTTTCCCTATTATTGTTGTTAACTTTGATAATCTAGTAAGATAGTTTCTCTCAACTTAATTTCTCCATAAACTGCTCCCAGCAAGCTATTCATCCAATAATTAATTCTAGCAGCCAAGGATGATGCTAACTGAATAAATTATTTTTATAGTGCTAGTAAAATGATCACTTTCTATCATTTTTTTCTATACTTGTTAGTTGGCTTTGTAAGATTTTAATAAAGAGAGCTTTTTCCTTTCTCCCCCTCTCTCTAAAAGAAAGCTTTTAAAATATTGAAGTATCAGTTTGGACTCAAGAACTTTAAAGATCATTTAATGTGTTATTCCCCATTCTTCATGTTGAAGCCCGGAAGTAATTATTTACAAGCTGTGTCCCATTAGACTGAGAGCCTCTTGAATATAAGAGTTGCAAAGTCGTGTCTTGCGGGTTTTTTCCACTGCCTAACACATATAGGGAGCCCGACCTATATTTACTAAATTAATGAATGATTATAACTATCAAATGTGTTCATAGTTTTTAGGAATTAAATCAATGAGGTACTATTTATCAATTTGACAAATATTAAAACATATTAATACCTTATATTAATATCTATATTTTATATTAACACACTTGGAGGTTTTAAAAGGACATTCACCATATGCTTTTGGAGGATTATTTAGTAACATGTATTAAAGGTCTTTAAGGAATAACGGCTAATATTAGTATGGAAATGATTAGAGCTAAAATGCCTGCAAGTTTATAAGAAATAGATAAACCACATTTTCTTTGACTCAACAAATTCACTTCTAGTGATATCAGGAATCCATTTTCGAGACATCAAACTAATGTGTTATGTGGCAATTCCCTTTTTAGAGTTACTTAGCAGCTGCCTCGCCCAATAGATAGGTGGAATAATATTGCTATGTGGAAGTGGGGCTGGGAACTGCCAAGAACAAGGGAATCATTGCTTGACTTAAATTTCAAAACAGAGGCTATTTAATCCCTTGTGAATTGATAGCCTATAAACAAGTGCTTTTGATTCTCAAAAGCCAGACTTTAATGATAAATGGGAAAATTTTGTACTTTGCAATGAGTCACAGCTTAAAGCTCTGACCACAGAACAGATGATAAAGCAGGAAAAAATTCTAGAATATTATCTAATTCTTTCCTGGGGCTGCAGAGGAGAAGCCCTAGAGAACCGGAGGAAAGGGAAGGAGTCCAATGCGAATGTGCTTGTTTCCACCCTTCAGGCCAAACGGCACAGAAAGGGGGTATTTTGAATAGAAGCCAAAGCATGTGCTCTTTTTTTATGTGCTACTTTTCAGGAGACTCGCAGGGTGTCCCGTGCCAACGGGAGAGTAGAAATGGCAACACAGCGACCTTAAAACAGAAAGGGGTCAAGTCTCCACGGGCGGCACATAGCTGGCAAAGAGCCCGAGGTCGTCACCGGCACAGGGAAGAATAAGGGCATAACTGAGCATTAAAGGCACGCATCTGCCAAGCAGCATGGCAGTAGCTGGCAAAAGGACAACCCCAAGGTGAACTCAGAAGGTGAGCACTAGCGTGCTGACGGGGGAGCGTGGACAAACTCCCAAGCCTGTCACTGGGTGACCCGTGTGAAAGGAGACATCAGGGGTTTTATCTACTGCAGACTCTGCGGATGGGGATGCACCCCTGCAGGCTGGTGCCCAGATGCCAGTTGGAGGAAGACCTTGCTTGCCCCATGGAGTTATCACAAGCCGTGCTGTACCCAGATGCCACCTTGGGAAGGAGGAGGACAAGTTTAAAAACCTCAAGAGAATAGATATTGCCTATATAGCTGGTTTGATTTTTAAATTAATGTATTTATGCTTGAAAAGGACTGAGTTAAACTAGTCACTAGGTCATCTTTAATTCACTAATTTAAGATTTTTTTCAACTATTGAGTGGGAGTAGAGATTCTAAAAAAGCTATGAAAATTAACGTAAGTGAGAAAGGAAAAGGTTAATTTTATTTTGTACACCTAATTTATAGTAAGACAACGTTGATGCTGTAGCATAAGTAATTTGCCTTAATGCAAGGATCAGACAAGCACACAAAATTTGTTTACAAAGATGAACCAGTCAGAGATATCTTGATACTAGATCATGTTTTACAATTTTACGAGTTACTAGGCAACATTAAGAATGGTATTATAAAATTATGTTTATTGATATGGAAATATGTTTACAATATGATATCACCCACAGTTCTTCTGTTAACCTGATTACCTCTTTTTACTTAAAGTCCTCTTCATCATTTTCACCCCACCCCTGCATTTCCCACCTGAGTTCTTTGTTTATTCTTTAAAACTAGTTAGTTCAATTTGTAATTAGTGCATTGATTTTTTCCATGTATGAGTATGATGGTGTGTGTGTGTGTGTGTGTGTGTGTGTGTGGCAGTCTCTAAGCAACAACAGTAGAGTTATTATATCTATTTTATTTACTCTTCTCTGCCTGATTCTCCAGCATATTACCTGGCTTATAATAGATATCACCCATTAATATTTATTGAAATACTATAGAATGAATGAAAAAATATTTACAACATTTAAGTAGCATCTTATTCTTGTAAGAAAACCTACATTTATAAATATGCATGGAAAAGAGCCTACATATATATATAGGCTACACATACCATAAGGAAGTAGTTAAACTAGTGACTAGGCTATTATCTGAATTTATTTCTAAGTAAGGTGATTTGAATGTATTTAAATTTATTTATATCTTCTAATTTTTCTATAGTGAATAAGAATTAGAACAAATTTTATTCAAATAACAATTTTTGAAAGTAGCATTTTGAGATTTCTAAGGAATTGCAAATACTTTCAGCATATGAAGTAAAAATTTTGGTGTTAAAACATCTCTTTGTATACATTATTTTTTAAATATAGGGACATTTAGTGTTAAGTTTAACATTTACTCTTTACCAAAATGGATTCTAAATGTTGAGTCATAAAACCTTTGGCAGTCATAGTCTGTATATTTGAAAAGATTCAGCTGGCTTGTATAATTTATATGCCTGTATTTGTTTCTTTGCCCAGGTTCACTTATGGGACAAACTATAAGATGTTCCTCCCACTTGTAAACTGCTTACAGGAAGATTATGACATTTTAGAGTTGGTTAGGCCCATCGACTGTGAAGTCTCATGCTCAGTGAAGTTAATGCTTCCTACTTTGTTTCATGTAGTTTAAAGAAAAGATGAACTCTATTTTTTTCTACATAACAATTGGGGAAATTTAAATTTAGCTCTCTATCTGAAATTTTAATTTTATTCCTATGGTCTAAGGTCATAGCAAGGTCTGAGGGAAAGGGTACTATATTTGTTTGGGGTGAGTCAGTCATAGCAGCTGTCTGCATTTAACAGTTTAGCTTTTGTTTCAAATCAAATCTGAGTGGATGAGATATGATTGGCCAGCAAGCCATACCTGGGCCAAAACTTGGAGAATTGTCAATATGCACAGTTCTCACGTGGCATACCGTCTCGTTTTGAAATGCTCTGCACAATTTGAAAGAGTTCAATAGTGAAACATTTTCATCATGTTATTGAATGGCTTTTGCCTTTTTTGCCTTGGTTTCTGTTCATTTGTGGTGTGTGTGTGTGTTGTGGTGTGTGTGTGTGTGTGTGTTTTCTGTTAAAGTAGATATGCCCTTAAGTTTTGTTTACTCTTTATAATAATAGATCGTTTTGCTTCAAAGAAACAATGCTTATAAAAATCTTACAAGACATTTTGGATATCAAATGGCTCTTATAAATGATTATTTAACTGTCAGTTAATCAAGACATGTGGATTAAATTTCTCCTTCTAAATACCCATTGGTTTGATATTGTAGGGAAACTCTCAGGGTGCCTGGGAAATTTGTTGTTACTCGTTGACTTCCCAAGTAGCAGTGAAATCTTGGAGGAAATACTAACTAAAAATTTAAGTCCAGTATCACATTTTAAAATTATATATTCTCCTCTCTCTCATTATTTTAAAACATTTCAAAAACAAAACAAAGTGCCCATTTTTATGTGTGTGACTGCTCCTCCTTATGTCCCTAACAGAATTAAAGCTGGGCAGCAAAAATAATATAGTTCATGCTTCTTATTTTCACATAATTCTTTTTTGAACTTACTAGTATAATTGCAAGATTTTCAGAGTCTATGGATTATGGAGTTTTCTTTTGTTCCTACTAATGTCTATTTAAGAGAATAAATGTACTAGTATTTGTGTGATATGACTCAAGTCTTTTTCTTTGGAAATAATAAAATTAATAATAAACTAATAAATTTTTTTGCCCCTCAAATAATGGGCAAAAGAATGTGTTTTCCCTCTTTGTCTTTCTCTTGGTCAGAAAATAAATAGGTTACAGATGGCAACAATAAGTAAAAGACCATTTGCATTTCCTCATTCACTTCAGTTTAAAACAAATCAACAAACATTTGTTAAAAAGATACGAGTTAGCAAAGTTAAGATTTGAATCTTTGAGAGCTTGCCTGTGAAGATAAGTATGCTGGTTTCCATGACCATATAACATAATTTGGTGATTGAATATAACCTTATTTGGTGGGCAGGAAGTTCTAGTCCAACATCAGATCAGGGAAGAATCCAATTACAGAATAAAAGCAATTGAAAAAAAAATCACTTTTCTTTGGTTTAGGTATTCTAATTGGTAGCATTTCCATTATATCGAAGTGGAAAGTTCAATGAAAGTGGGAGACTGTAGTATTGTTCTAAATGTGTTATTTCTTGAATTGGAGGACTATGTAAAAGAGAGCAAAAGAGAAAGATCAACAGATGGCAGAGGGGAGCAGCGGTCATGAAAATGAATCATTTCAAGAAAGGAGCTAGAGAAAATCCCTCTAACCAACCCTCCTTTCCTCAGCCCCCAACTGCTTTTCTTTTCCAAAATGCCAGAGGAGTCAGCACAGGTGGCATCAGTTCCAACAGGGCACAGCCTGGCACTGCCAGAACCCAGATCAGTCGCAGCTGCAATCTTCCTGAAGCTCTGGGGACCCCATTAATTGGCTTTCCTGAGCTCAGTGGAGCAGCTAATCAACAGCACGATCAGTGCCAGGGAAAGGGGCTCTCTTTTAGGCCACCTTCATAGATCTGCAAGTTGCATTATATGTATTTTTAAACAATAGCACAGTCATGGTGTACACACACTGTCTAATTCTGAGATGTGTCAACTGAATTTAACTATGACTTTAAACCTATTAGGTTATCACATTATTTTACATCAAAATTGAATTTCGTTTCAAAATAGATTTTTGAACTCCAGACAATGATACAGTAGTTTCAAATAATGTTTTCCTACTATATTTCTACAGAAAGGTTTTGGACACTAACTTGGAGTTTGCTGCAATGAGGTTGATTTATCCACAAATTTCCCATGCAGTTGTTAGGAAGATACTAGTTGGAAAATATTGCTATGACTTGAGTAGCAAAAAATAATAGTGTTTGCACCTCCTAATTTATATCAGAATAATTCTTTGAACTTATAATTAGAAGACGATCTAATAATCAGAGGAGTACTAAGAGTTATATGTAAACTGGCAAAGTACATTTTTTAAATTTTTTTTTATTGTTTAAAGTATTACACATAGTAGTACATATATCTCCTTTTTTCCCCCCATTGACCTTCCCCCAGCCTCCCCTCCCCCTGTCACATGCCCTCATCCCACCCACCCGCAGTGTCTTGTGTCCATTGGTTGTGGTTATATGCATGCATACAAGTCCTTTGGTTGATCTCTTTCCCCCCTCCCCGACACTCCCCAGCCTTCCCGCTGTAATTTGACAATCTGTTCAATGCTTTACTGCCTCTGTATGTATCTTTTTGTTCATCAGGTTATAATGTTATTTATTTTCTATAAATGAGTGAGATCATGTGGTATTTTTCTTTCATTGCCTGGCTTATTTCACTTAGCATAATGCTCTCCAGTTCCATCCATGCTGCTGCAAATGGTAAGAATTCTTTCTTTTTTATAGAAGCGTAGTATTCCATTGTGTAGATGTAACACAGTTTTCTAATCTACTCATCTGCTAATGGGCATTTAGGCTGTTTCCAAATCTTAGCTATGGTGAATTGTGCTGCTATGAACATAGGTGTGCATATATCCTTTCTGATTGGTGTTTCTAGTTTCTTGGGATATATTCTCAGAAGTGGGGCTACTGAGTCAAATGGGAGTTCCATTTTTAGTTTTTTGAGGAAACGCCATACTGTCTTCCACAGTGGCTGCACCAGTCTGCATTCCCACCAGCAGTGCACGAGGGTTCCTTTTTCTCTGCATCCTCGCCAGCACTTGTTTGTTGATTTGTTACAAAGTACATTTTTAATACATATTTAATATATATATTTTTATATATTTATATATATATATAAAGCTTTTAAACTAGGGGCCCCGTGCATGAATTCGTGCACCTTGAAAGAAACTGTGAGCCACAAGGCTGCAGTGGGCACAGGGGCGGGTCTCGGCCCATCCTCGCCAGGCCCCTCCCGCCGCAGCCCGGGGTCCCCTGTCTGCCAGCAGCCCTGCTCCTGCTGCCACCGCTCTCACATGCTAACTGTGCTGGCCTCACTCGCCTGCTGCCTGCACAGAGTGATTGGGGCCAGCGCCAGCCGCGGGTGTGAGCAGGGCCAGCTCCGTCAGTGGGTGTGAGTGGTGGCTGCTGCCCCGATTGCCTCTCAGGAGCTGGGGGAGGGGAGAAGTCCTCAGGGATGATAGGGGCCAGCAGCTGCCGCTCACAACCACTGACAGCGCCGAGCGATCAGGGCCAGTGCCAGGCACCTGCAGCAGGTGCGAGTGGCGGTTCTGGCCCCGGCAATGGGTGTGAGCATTGACTCTGGTGTCAGCAGTGGGTGCAAGTGCCTGGCGGGACTGCGGTATGTGGGAGAAAGAATTTTCAGTAACAACCAGAGGCTCACCCCAATGACAGCAACCAGTGCCCTACCTTGGTCTGGCGATCTTGCTCACCTGCTCCACCATCCCACCATGGCCGATGCCCACCATGTTCTGCACTCTGCAGCTTGCTGCCGACACCTGCCATGTTCCACGTGCGCCCCCTGGTGGTCAGCGCACATCATAGTGACCGGTTGTTTGGTTGTTCTGCTGTTTGGTCTATTTGCATATTAGGGTTTTATATATATAGATAGGAGGAATATAGGGTGTCCCAAAAAATGTATATGCACACTTTGAATCATGATAAAGGCAGTGTTTATTAAAATTCATTTCATTTTCAAAATTGAGCTATCAGCTGTTTAAGTGCATGTGCATTTTGGGGGACACCCTGTATATGTTTACAATGAGGAACATTTCTCATGTGCTCATTTTTAGACCTGTTTTGGCATATTAACTCTAGCTTTCTTCTCTTTTTAAGGGAAATAAAAGAAACCTGAAGGCATGAAAGCAAATACTGAGGAGGGATTTTTTTTTAACAGAAATGAAGAAGGTTAGCATTAAAGGAGGCTTTATAGGCAAGGAATGTTTGGTCAAGTGATACAAAGGGCCCTGAAGCCTCTCTACCAGTAAGTATTATAGGAAGATGGACCCAGGCCCCAATGTCTACAGGAAAGTTCTAGTCAATTCCAGGGGTGGAGGGACTTACTCACTCAGGGCCAGTTTTGGTGTTTATGTCCTGCCTGCACTGCATCCTTGTTCTGCCACCGTATATGCACTGCCTTTACCTCCACCTGACTCTGCAGATGCCCGAACACAGAATGCAGTCTGTTTCCTTGTCTACACACACACACACACACCTTCCGCTGATGAAAGACCTTTTTGGAAGCAGCAGACTTTAGGGTGATTTATATAACAGAAATTCAAACCACTTAAGCTTAACTATTAGTCATAAATCCTTGGTCACACATCCCCAATTTACTCACCTGTCCCTTGTTTATATTTTCCCCTCTCCTCCTCCTACTTTCTTTATTATTATTTTTTTTTTGGTCTTTCCATTGCTCCAAATTTCAAATGCAGAGCAGTTTAATCCCTTTTGTTGTTTCTCTTTTGCCAACTCTTGCTGCCATGCCACATATTTTTGACTCAACAAGTTTATAAAGCATTTTCAAAACAGTTATGTTCTTCAAAGGAATTCCAACACCAGTCATTTTAAGAAATTAGTTTTCCCACTCTCCTACAGTTAAAAATAAAATGAAAATTTTAAAATATTAAAATGATCCTACCTAATAAAAGAGTAATATGCAAATTAACCATCACTCCACTACATCCACAAGCCACGCCCACCAGCCATGCCCACCAGCTAATCAGAGTGAGTATGCAAATAAACCCAACCAAGATGGCTACAGCCACAGAGAGCAGGAGGGAGGTTTGGGTTTCCCAGGCAATGGAGGAAGCCAAGCTTTCCACCTGCCCTTGCCTGCCTAAGCCTCCACTCAAGGCTACAAAGTTTCAATTATAGAAGATACACAAACCCCAACAGAAATGGCTGCCACCACGGAGCGAGCAGGAGACTTGGCTCCACTCCAGGCTACAAAGTTTCAATTGTAGAAGGTAAATAAGTTCCAGATACCAGGGCCTCTGCTTGGGTCGCCAGGGGGTGTGGCTGGCCTGCAAACTACCACAGGCTCCTTGCTCAGGCCGCCCCACGCCCCAAGGGAACCCTCACCCTGATTTGGGACACCCTTCAGGGCAAACCAGCTGGCCCCCACCTGTGCACCAGGCCTCTATCCTATCTAATAAAAGAAATATGCAGATTGACCATCACTCCAACACACAATATGGCTGCCCCCATGTGGTCAAAGATCCTTCCCCTATGTGGACACAAGCTGGCCACCACAAGATGGCCAGCAGGAGAGGGCAGTTGGGAGGCACCAGTCCTGCAAGGGAGGGCAGTTGAGAGGGACAAGGCATGCAAGGGAGGGCAGTTGGAGGCGATCAACCCTGCAGGGGAGGGCAGTTAGGGGTGACCAGGCCGGCAGAGGAGGAAAGTTGGGGGCAAACAGGCTGGCAGGGGAGCAGTTAGGCATCAATCAGGCTGTCAGGGGAGTGGTTAGGGGGTGATCAGGCTGGCAGGCAGAAGAAGTTAGGGGCAATCAGGAAGGCAGGCAGGCAGTTGGGAGCCAGGCAGGCAGGCAGGCAGGCAGTTGGGAGCCAGCAGTCCTGGATTGTGAGAGGGATGTCCGACTGCCCGTTTAGGCCCGATCCCACTGAGATCGGGTCTAAACGGGCAGATGGACATCCCTCGAGGGGTCCCAGATTGGAGAGGGTGCAGGCTGGGCTGAGGGACACCCCCCCCCCCAGCCCCATGCACGAATTTCGTGCACTGGGCCTCTAGTTAAATATAAAACGTTAAATGTAAATGAGGAAATGTATAGAAGAGCCCTCAAAATAGACATGCACTCATTCATTCCTTCATTCATCCAAGAATATTAATGTGTGATGATGTGAGCCATGCCAATATTTGGGGGAAGGTTTTGGGAAGTGGAAATGGCAAATACAAAGACCTTGAAGCAGGAACATAATGGTGTTTTGTTTTTGAAGAATTTTATGAAGATCAGAATACCTGAGGCAGAGTGACAATCAAAGAGTCCAATGGCCAATCATGTGGGGCTTTGTAGTAAAGGATTTTATATTTATTTATTTATTTATCCTTACCTGAGGATATTTTTCATTGATTTTTAGAGAGAGTGGAAGAGAGAGGGAAAGACAGAGAGAAATATCGATGTGAGAGAAACACATCGATTGGTTGCCTCCTGCACTCAGCCAGGGAGTATCCTACAACACAAGTACATTCCCTTGACCATAATCGAACCTGGGACTCTTCAGTCCACAGGTGGACACTCTACCCACTGAGCCAAAACAGCTAGGGCAAGGGTTTTAGATTTTACTTCAAGTGGCATAAGAAGCAAGTGAAAGATTTTGAGCAGAGGAATGTTGTCATTTAAATTTTGTTTTGATATGGCTGCTGTATGGACATTAAATTGAAGGAGGTGGAGGCAAGAACAGAAAAAGAGAGACCAGTTAAAAGATCATTGCCCGTGTAGCAAGAGATAAAGATGGTAGCTTGAACCAGGTCAATAGTGATGACATCATAAGAAATGATTAAAAATGAGGCTGAAATTTTTGGCTAGATCAACTAGAAGAACAGAGTTGCCACATATTGCAAGAGAAGCAGGTTTAGGGAAGAAAATCAAGAGTTCTGTTTCGGACATGTTAAGTTTCAGAAGTCTACATAGAACCTTATCAAACAAAAGATGTCGAGTGGGAAACTGAATACACACTTCAATAATGCAAGAGGGAGGGTAAGAGTGGATGTATAAACTTGGGAATCATCATCATTTAGATGCTATTTAAAGCCATGGAGCTGGAGTAGACCACACAAGGTATGGTTCCAAGCATTGGCCACACAAGAGGCTGCTATTGAACTCAACCTATCATCCCACTGAATGAAACAGAGAAGTGGACTCTTTGAGAAGCTTTTCAGCTTTAATTCTTTGATTTACCTTATTTTACAAGTAAAATTTATGGTTGAGAGTCTAAGATTACTTTCTTAAAGGAGTTGCTGAGTCCCTGATTCCTGCGGGCTTCTTTTTCTAGGTCACTTGGAACCATAGATGGTGATGGGAAAACAGAGACTATGAGAGTGGAGTACCTTCAGTAAGTTCGGCTGGGAAGGGGATATGAGGTAGCAGGTAGCTAGAGGAGACTTCAGGGCAGAGAGGGGCTACATTTAGGGTGGTAAGACAAGGTGTTCAAATGCCAAGGGAAGGCTCCATCTGAGAGGAAGTGGTTAATTTATGACAGAGAGTATAATTGGTAACATACGGTTTCTGAGGGATTGGAAAAGATCAACTCCAAAGCACAAGTAGAAGGGCTGCTTTAGGGGCCAGAACAGCTCCTCTGCTGTTAGACTTAAATGACAGAGTAATATTTCATTAGCTAGATGCACCATCCTTTTCTATTTTTAAACAAACTTTCCTTCTCCCTTCTCTTTCTTCCTCCATTTTCTCTCTCTCTCTCTAACTTATTTTACTCTTCTAGGAAATTCTAGTGTCAATATTTGTGATTATAAGTAGAAGATAAACATTTACCACCATGCTCTCTCTAAACACTGATAACATTGATGCTTAATGCCAATATCCATACTATTGAAGTTTCGAGCTCCATTTGTTCAAGATGCTGATATTTTGGACTTTGTAATAGTACTATCCTAACTGATAACTGGTATCTACTTCAGCACTGATCACAGTATATTATATTATCATCATATACTAGCTCGCTTGTCTATCTCCTCCATTCTCCATTGAGAACTGACTTCTATCTCCCCACTAGAAATATTTTTAAGAATATTTATAACTATTAAATCTTATAAGAAATTGGAAATAGGGAAATATGACATGAAACAGTTGACTTGGGGCTAAGCTTCTACAGCACCAAATTATAGAACTGTTGATAAAATTAAATAGTAGAAAACAAAAATATTAGCACGCTGGGAAATTATAGTTATTATAAATAAAAAGTTGTAGATTTTCTTAAAATGCCTCATTTGTTTATTCTTGATTTTTTAAAAATGATTTTTAATTCATTCAAATACTTTAGTCTCCTCTCAGCCAGGCATTGTCCTCAGAGCTGTGCATGAGTGAATGGTCTCTGCTCTCGAGGAGAGGTCAGGTCTCAAAGACTTGACATGTAAGCTAAGAAGATAATAGTAAAGTAATATATTGTGATAAGTGCTATAGTAGTGATAGGCATATATTAATTAGAATGTGTCCATTAGGATATTGATATAACAAAGGCCAGAATTATAGTAGCTTAAACAAATGGAAGTTTATTCTCTCTCACTCAGTATTCTGAGCACTGAAAGCCTGGGGCTGCTACGGCAGCTCCAAGTGTTGGGTGACTCAGGATCCTTCTGTCCTTTTGCTTTGCCAGCCTCACCTGGTGCATCTATTTTTGTGATCTGAGATGATTATCCAGCTCCCTCTATGATGACTACAATCCAGCAAAGCAAGAGGGGAGACGGGGGAGGGGAGAACATGAGCCACCTTTTCAATGATCCCAAGAAGGTCCATAGCGCTATGGTCAAACACCATTGGTGAGAACTTTGTTACACAGGCACAGTAGGGAGGCTGGAGATGTAGCCCTCAGCTGAGCAGTTATGTGCCCAGCTGCATTCAGCATGGTGCTCCAAAGGGGGAATGAGCCTCTGCCAGCCTGGGCAAAAGAAGAGGGCCAAGAAGGATTTACAAGACAGTGAGGTTTGAGCTGAGAATGTATTTTAAAAATAGGGCCTTGGATTAAACAGTATTTGACTAATGACAAGTGATTTCCCACACATTATTCAATACAATACCTACAATGTCCCGTTAGGTAATCAGGGCAAATGTGATTATTCTTATATTACAAATGAGAAGACAGACACTTGAGTTAAATGACTTGATCAAGGTCATATGTCTAATACGTGATCCTAAAATAACACCTGTGTTTTCTGACTTCTCAAAATCCCACGCTACTGCAGAGAACACAGCAAAACTTGACTACTATAGAAATGAATTGGTATGGCATCATTCGCTATTTGGGGACTCCTAGTTGCTTCAGGATAGGGGCATTCAAAGACAATAGTCTATAAGAGTAAGTGGAATGATGAAAGGAGAAATATAAATAAAATTACTAGTTTTATGAGTTAAATTGTTACTGAGAAAACACCCAGATTTCTAAATGGCTTACCTTAGGCAGAGGGAAAGTTGATCCGGGCACCTGAGAAGTAATGATGACAATTCACCAGCACCCTGGCCTGGCTTGCTATTTCTGCTCGGTGTGAGTCACTTCATTTGCACAGATGACTCTTGCTGCCAACTGCTGCCCTTCAGGGAGGCTGTGGCTCTGGGAACTAACTTGTGAGCTTTGCTTTCACACCTTCCACAGGCAGAGTCACGGTGGCAGCTGCTCTGTGCAATATAACACTGGCTGTGACCGCCTTTCTGAAACTCTTCGTCTCAGTAGTATCTTGGGTCCTACAAACCTTGCAGTCAAGCGTTTATTAGCAGCCGTCATTTATGCTTTTAGTTTCTACCTTGTTGTGGGATCCTAATTTCATAATGCACATCAGTGCCTGGGTGACCTCTGTCACCACACTCAGCCTGCTTTCTGGGTATTACTGTTCCCAAAGTAAAAATAGAATTTTTATGCAGTTTCATGATGAACTTTTTTTACAATAATTGAAACGAATGAAACTCAAATCTATCTTGTGATGTGTATGCCTCAGCTTATTTTGAAAGAATACATAATAATAGCATTAGTCCTACAACCCAAATATTTTGCATGCCTTTCTTCATCCTGTGCTTACAGTCTTACATTTGTAGAATGCTTTTTTTTGCATGATATATGTCAGAAATATTTATTCAAATGGATCAATAGATCCACTAAAATTAATTCAAGCCACAGTAAAGTGTGGTCAATGCTATAATTAATTCATGATTGAGAAGTGATGAAGAAGATAAAGAGGAAAGAGAGTGAAGGGTTTAATAACATCTAGAACATTTGTTCCTCTGGCACCTTGTAGAGTTATGAAAAGGCACAGTTCTAGAGTGGACTTTACTTTTGCTCAGAATAATTTTTTGCATCATGGTAATCACCTTTGCCTAAACCTTCTCTTCCCTCCACTGCTCTTGTTTTTTAATAAGAGAGGAAAATGACCTTTTCGCAGCAGGATGAGAATAGCTGCCAATCCATGGGTGCCCCCCACTCTCAATATAAAGAACCCTGAAGTAATCCTATGGGCATTGCCTAACTTTTGTTCTACCCAAGAGATGTGATGAGTAAGGAGACAATGCCAACCTGGAGAGGCATGGGTTTCTTGTCAAAAGACTTTGAAATCAAATGAAGGCTTTCCATCTCCTGCAACATGCTCCTCATTTCCGTGAGGGGATGTTTTTCCTTTGGTGTCACACTCTAGGGACTGCTTTGGTCATTATCACCGTTATCATCACTGCGGGACATGCAAGACTTCACAGAAGCCTTGATCTTTATACCTTGTCCCCAAGGGAGGATATAGTTTTCCTTTATTCCAGTCGTTGGCCAGCTCTCCTCCCTGAGTAATAAATAAGGTCACCAGCCTGGTCAGCAGCAGCCCTCCCTCTATTTGTCACAAGTAGTTGGGTTCTTTCTTCTTCCATTTAGCTTGAGACCTTCACTCACCCCTCACTTCCTTTCTTATCCTAGTTCACTGCTTCAAAATAATCTTGGCCAGTATTGAAATTCCCCCAGAGTCTACAGTATTTTATTTTCTCTAACTCAACGCTTAGAGAAAAATATATGACTTTTTACATCAAATTTGCTAAAGATAGTAACAATGGAAGTATTTTTCAGAAAAGTAAAAGCTTTTTTGGAAACTTTATTTCTTTTTCATCATCTATCCATTTGCTAGGGATTTTTAATAAACCATCAAATTTAAATTTTAGAGCAATTAACCAATTAACAAGTCTTGCACCTGAAAATGGGAATATTTAGTTTGCTTACCAGATGCCCCCATGTAGATCATTTTAGTTAGCACTTATAATGGGAATTATAGAAATTAATCAATTTAATCAATTAATCAATTCATTAATTTGTATTATTATCCAGATATAGCCCTCAAGAGTTCTATTTAGTTAACAGAACTGTGATAGCTTATAACTTCTATGTGTTTACTTATATGAACCTCGTGATTATAAATGAAAATACTTTTATTTTCATTTAATATAGGAATAGAGTGTTTATCAAATAAGGTTATTTTAACTCTATTACAATCTTGTATTCACTTGTACATTTTCCTTAAATTTAAATTACCAGCTTAAATGTTGGCATCTCAGAAGTATTTTTCACTAACTCATATGTATACAGATTTATTTATATGCAGATTTATATATAGATACATGTAGATATAGATATAAACATAGAATTGCAAAATTCTTTGCTTGGAAAATAGTCAACAAGACACTATCCTCCAGCATCTCTATTTGTGGGGAAATGGCTGGTCTGTAGGCGCAATAACTTGATGTTCTTTGCAGCCTGTGTGTCATGCTCTGTCAGATATCAGATACCATCCTCTCGCGGATGCTCTTCCTTCTCAGCTAGACCCAGCTCCTATGTTACATGCCCAGGGAAGCCCTCTGCCTGCACCCATCTAGCGGAGTCTCTGGTCCTCTGCCCCTGTGTGATCTTTGGTATTATTCTGATTTATTTCCTTCATGATCCCAGTTTCTTTCTGATAGCATCTTATTTATTTTTCAATTATTTACTTTGACTGGTCCCAACTACAAGTTTAACTTCAATCAGTGATTTGTCTTGTCATCCTTATGTCCTCTGTGCCTAAAATGGCACCTGGCACTAAAAACATGCTCAATAAAGAAATATTAAATCAATATTCTAAGTTGCCATTGCTGCCAGGGTCAGAGAAAAGATACAGAAGTGGTACAGAGTTGGAGGGGAAGGGATGTCTCCTGTACAAATGACACTGGAAAGTTGTTTACAAGCCACACTATTTTGTACCACAAGTGTAAAATAGTTTCAGCTGTCCCATGTGTACTCACTGCTTTTTAAAGAAAAATGGCAAGTGCACAATTTCACAACACATCATCAGTACACTGTGTTGTGTTCACCACCCCAGATCAAGTCTCCTTCCATCACTATTTATCTCCTCTATGCCCTCCTTCACCTCCCCCCCACCTTCCCCCAGCAATCACCACACTGTTGTCCATGTTAACCAATGTTACCCCAATAAATTCAACAAAAAGGAAAAAGTTAAAAATTCTTAAATTGTTATGTCTAAAAAGACAAAGAAAAATGATCTTAAAAATACAATTTTTAAAGAGAGAAGGAGAAATGTAGGGGAAAGGAGACAGTATTGCTGAAATTGTTAGAGTTAAAAGGTGTATTTTAAGGAGACTTTTAACACTTTTTTAGTGAAAAATATTTTTAATTTTTGAGCTGGGATAAGTGACTTTCACTGGTGAAAATTTCATTTTGAAGCTGATTTTCACAAATCATATTTTAAACCCTACATACAGAACCTTTCTGTTTCCTTGTCAAGTCTGCACAACTCTTTGGAGGGTTGGGGAGACCTTCACGCTTGGGGAGGGAAGGTCAGGGCCCTCTTCGCAGACCAGCAGATGGTCACGATGAGCAGGGAAATAGCAAATGGAAAGAGGGAACATGGCACTGAGCTGAACCTGCTCCAAGTATAAAGGAAGGAGAAGGCCCCAGTCTGAAAGAGGGTTAGAAACCAAAGTGAGCAGTTATGAGACTATACCTTGTGTGTGTGTGTGTGTGTGTATATATATATATATATACATATACACATTTTCCATTTGTGGCAATATTTTCAGAGAAAGTGCACAAATCCTAAGTGTCTAAGATAACCTTTCACACACTGAGCGCCTCTCTATAACTGGCACCCAGATCAGGAAACAGGACATGACTAGCACCCCAGAAGCTCTCCTTATGGCCCCTTCCTGTCACTAACTCCTCACCAAGGGCAACCGCTCTCCTATTTTGATTGTCATAGTACTTTATGTAAATGGAGTTTTACATGATGTATTATTCTGTGTTTGATGTCTTTCATTCTTCATCACATTTAGGAGAATCATTAACATTTATCATGTATAGTGTGTGTTCACCCTTGCTGCTGTGTTCCATTGCTGAATACGGCACAATTTATTCATTCTGCTTGCTGACAGGCAACTGAAGAGTTTCCTTTATTTGGAGGAGGGGGTGTGGGCTATTCTCAACAGTCTGTTATGAACATTCTAGTACATCTTTTGGGGGGAAAGTGCACACACACACACACACACACATTCCTGTTGGATATAAACTTAGGAGTAGAATTGCTGGGTCATTTGGTGTGCATATGTTCAGATTTAGTAGGTAAGCCAGTTTCCAGAGTGGTTGCATGTGCTTCTACTCACATCAGCAATGTAGGAGAGTTCCAGATGCTCTACCTCCTTACCAGTTTTTGGCATTTTCTGTATTTTTGTCATGCTAGTGGATATATTTCGAATGGGGTTTAATTTATAGTTCCGCGTTCCCTTGTCTTTAATTGCTCCAGTCACAAGTTGTTGATATCATGTCTGATGCTAAAACCAGCAGAGAGCTACCCAGCGGATTACGTACAGAATGAGACAAGGGACCAAATTTCATTCCAATAGAATAGAAAGGTTAAAGGTTCTTGGACTCAGAACCAAAGAGAAAATAAAAGGGGTCTACAAGGTTACTTTTGAATCAACATTATTTTTCTCCCAATAGTTTATCAGATAAGGTAGAATCCATCTTTTCAGGTAGAATCATGCTCTCTAGAAAAAGAGAAGTTGATTTTTAAAAATCTGCAGTCTTTAATATGGCTTTAAATTGACTATAAAATTCTAAACAATAGTTAAGTAATGAACAGACCGGTGACAGACTTGGTCCGCATGCTCCTAGGGTGATCATTCCAAAGGACAGCGAGAACAAGAACCCAGAAATGCACAAATTAATGTTCCTGACAAGCCTCAGACATCACAGGTCTCATAAATATCTCTCCAGGAGTATTGTGTTGTTTTTCTGTTTTGTTTTGTTCTTTTGTAAGAAAAACCGACACTGGTGGCAGGGGGAAGCATTTCTACTTATTCCTTTCTGCTCTTCTCTTTTGCTAATGTGTCAAATTATAGCCTGGACTCATTTAAGTCAACCAGATGGAAATACTAGTACATAACGTTGCAGCTAAATCTTGGGGCTGCCCAAAGGATCACAGTACTTGGTTTCTTGTTCTTAAAGATAATCAGTGGTGCTTGATTTCATGTCTTTATAATTGTCCTGCCTCAGAAGGCACAGGCCCATCAAAAGTCTCTTTACTTAAAAAATCAACAAAAGTACTATAATTTTATAAGATTTTTGCAAGGGATTTCTCTATTTTGGCAACTTGTGAGTGACAGATATTTAAAAATAAAACTAAAAACATCCCAAATATCTGTCTTCTAAGACAGAGAAGTCATAAAAATTTTTTTGGATCCCAAATCCATAAAATTAGATTGCTTTGGATTCTAAACAGATATAAAAATTTTCTGCAATTTTAACAGCAATCACATGCATTCTTTTAGATTGAACATAGTAGAGAAAGTCCTGTCCATTAAAAGACTTTTATACCTGTTGGAAGCATTGGCATACTAAGCTGTGGTATTGGAGCATGGATCTCAAGTACTCTGTTTAGATGATGGATATATCATAGTGATTTGCATTGCTTTATTTCTCCACCATAAAATTGCCACTTAGCCTTCATGAAGATTTTAATGAAAAAATTAAGAACATAATCAAATAGTCTGCAAACAAACCAGCAAACTAGTTGGATATAATGGCCTATGGTATAGGTCAAGTATGTCAGCCTAACATAAGAAAAACAAGTAAATATAATTATTTCTAAACCCCCATGAGACACTGAACAGGAAAATATAACCAAATTATTCATCCACACCCTTTGCTTCTAAAATATTTTCCATTTAGTTCTTCAGACTTAACTTTTTAAAATAAATAACCAGATTTTTTAATGTGAAAATGGAAAGCAATTAAATACTTAATAAGTTTAATTTTTTCAATTAAAATTGAGAATGATATGTGCAATTGGTTTCATTATGACCACTATACAAGAGAGGTTTCTTTTTATAAGCTGGGAATGGAAGCAAAGAAAACTTTCAAGAAATTAATTATGCTTTACTTGTTTTTGATACATTAATGTTTTCTTAAGGAAAAGTCTACTACCAATTTCTTTGTCAAGCTTGCTTGTTTTCTGGGGACTCTCACAGATCTTTATTTTTTATTTTTATTGATTTTAGAAAGAGAGAAAGGGAGAGGGAGGGAGATAAACATAGATGTGAGAGTATAACATTGATTGGCTGCCTCCTGCATGCCTCCATATTAGGCATTGAGCCCTGAAACCCAGACATGTGCTCAGACCAGTAATCGAACTGGCAACCTTTTGGTACATGGGACACACCCAAACAACTGACCCAGGGCAGATCTTTTTTTTTTTTTAACAGATTCTTGTCTTTAGTGAGAAAAGAAAAAAGGAAAACTAATGATTAAGTAAATGCCTAGCTACAGATAAGCACCTCATAAAAATGATAAATATACCAGACATGGGGATGATTTAGTGGAAATGCTATGCAAATTGTAAAACATAGGTGAATTTGTCCATAGAATGAAATAGAGTGGCAGAAAGCTAAATATTCCCACCAGGTAAATAATACATGTGAAGTTGGA
Source organism: Eptesicus fuscus (assembly GCF_027574615.1). Classification (NCBI taxonomy): domain Eukaryota; kingdom Metazoa; phylum Chordata; class Mammalia; order Chiroptera; family Vespertilionidae; genus Eptesicus; species Eptesicus fuscus. Next base: position 54,103,179 of record NC_072482.1, on the reverse strand, counting down.
TAATGCAAACAAATTCTAAATATGCATAAAACATAACCAACTAAACACATATTTACTTAAGAGGCCCCATAGAAACTTATGCTAGACTATTCACTAATATTCATATAATATTAGTATGGAACATATTAAAGGGCATTTGGTCACACATACCAAACATGCAAAGACTGAATGAGTGGTATATGTCAGCTAATGTTAGCTTTTCAAAAAGGAATGTGAGACCCCAAGAGAGGTAATTAGATGTCATGGTAGAAGGAGGTGACTGGAGCATTCTCTTACTAAGGAACTGACAATTGTGACAATATGATAAAGTTATGAATAGAATTTCAATCAATATAGCAACCTTGATTAAATGATTAAAGCAAATTATTTTTAGGTAGAGCTGAAAGAATCACAATGTGCACATAATGTCACTTTCGTTAGAGAAAACTTGCTTTTCTTTCTTTTGAGTGCTGTATATATAACTAGAGGTAAAACATATTCACTCATTCATTCATGCACTCATTTATTCAAAGCAGCCAACAAAATGACAGAAATCCCTATGCTTATGAGGACTGAAAACAAACAGATAGTAAGACATACAATACAGTGTGTCAGATGGAGAAAAATAAAGCAGGAAGGAAAGTGGACAAGGAACGATTTGCAATGAAAATTAGAGAGTCAGGAAAGTTGACATTTGTGAGGCAAATAGAAGGGGGAGTGAGCCGTCTAGCTATCTCAGGGAGTCATGTTCTAGGCAGAGGGAGCGCAAGTGCAAAGACCTTGAGGTGGGAACGAACTTGGCGTGTCTGAGGAATGGCTAGAGGCCAGTGGCGCGGCAGTATAATGAGTGGGAGAGCAGAGAGGTAACACAGGCTCAGGTGTTGGCCATCTGAAAAGTTTTGGCATTTACTTTGAGACCTGAGACCAAGGAGCAAGTTCTATTCATGGAAAGTAGAGCTGGGGGTGGGGGGACAAGTTAGCCAGAGGGAGGAGTTGGTGAGGAGGGGCAGCAGAGAGCACAGCTGGTTACTCTGTAACTTATCAGTTATTCCTAAACCTGCTTCCATGTGAACAAGTAAAATAGTAAATTAGGGGCTCTATTAGGAGACCTGAGTTCTGTGCCCAGCTAAGCATTGACACACCTTCCCTGCAACCACAGCACCTGTTGGCTCCTCTTTATAAGGTAGAATATGGGGGGCAGGGGGGCCTTCTCTCTTTCCTCCTGTGGCTTTTTAAAATATACTTTCTATTGTTGCTAGTATTACAGTTATCTCCCATTCCCCCCATACCCCCCTCCTCCCAGCCCATACCCCCCTCCCAGGTCTTTGCTGATTCCCATCTCCCCCACACAAACATGAGGAGACAAATATATCACACACATCACATTTCTTCACCCAGACACGCCCAGCAGAGGTTATTTGGATGAAACAGAATGTAAAGAGTCTGTATTTTGTTAGAATTGACTTGCTGTGCACTTGCACTCCCTCTGCTGGTGGTGAGGAATGTGAAAACCCATCATTCTCTCATGGGCCTGCGAGGAGCCTTGGAGAGCTACCTGCCCCACATGGGTTTACCGTGGTTTAAGCCGGAGGAGGAAGAGCCAAGCAAGCGGTGGGCACAGAGCAGACAACCTTCCAGGGAAAGTTTCACTCCCCGTCCTGCCGCTGGTGCAGCTGTGGGACACGCACCTCAGCCCCACCCGGATGTAGAGATGCAGAGGCTGAATTCCAGAGACTCAGGGCCTTCCTGGGTCCAAGACCACAGGTCACTGAGGGCACAATCCGGGCTTGGGGACATGCTCTCAGTGCTTCTCATAAATACGGAAACGTCAGGGATAGTGAGGTTGTGCTGTTAATGAGGAGTCAATGTAGGGTAGCTTCATTTGGAGAACCCCTTTCTTGTGAACTGATTATAATTGCAAGGTAATCACAGGTGGGAGGGGGCCTATCTCCAGTCCTTAAAAGGCTGAAATTGTCTATTTCTTTTTATGTTAGCAGAGCAGTAAAATTAAAGATTAAAGTCACTTCATTTGTTCTCTGAATTCATTAAATGGCTATTCTGATTGAATTTTTAAAATCCAGTTGCACACAAATAAAGTCCTAAAGGCTTTCTTGAGTTTTAGTGTCTTTCCTCTGTGAGACCAGAAGGGAGTCATACCACCAGCAAAGCATTTATTTTCATGTTCTTGTGTGTGCCTGGCATGACCTGGAGTCCCATGCCAAGTTAAAGAAAAGACGCTTGGACACAGTTTGGGAAGAAATTAACTTTTATACTGATTCCTTTAATAGTTCAAACACTTCCTACTCCCTCACGTCCAATGGCTAACACCCCAAACGAAAGCAGGTTCCTTTTACATACATCGCATTTCCTGGAAAAGCCAACAAATAGAAGACATACATCTGGTCAGGGTGCTTGTGCAGGGTTATGGCTCCATTTGCCTCTGCCGGAGGCGGAGAGCTGGAGGGGCCGAGGGCTCCATCCCCTCTCCTGCAGGTGACATGCGAGTGGTATTGACGCAGGTGGCTAAGGAGAAGGAAATGCCTGGCCTTTTGTTTCTTGTGAGCACTGCTGGCTGCAGGACTGATAAAGTTGGTCTTATAAGTCAGTCACATGGTATCTTTTGCCTTCTTCCTTATAAGATAGCTATTTGTATATGTTTCCTATGTAATAACTTGATTATAAACTCACTGAGGGCTGAGACAATATCTTATTTCTTACAGCACCTAGTTTGTACTAGCTTCCCAGAAGAGATTGTTAAATACCTAAGGAGTTATATACCAGGTTCTGAATAAAAGTGTATTGAATGAAAGAATTAATAAAGGTATTCATTTGAGCTTTTCCAAAGTATATCAGAAGCTATGGGCAAACTTTAATTAATAATGATAATATGATTATTAGTAATAGCTATATTTAAGAATTTATGTCATGGACTGTGATCAGCCTTACAAATATTTTCTCACTTATTTCATAATCTTAATGAAATAGGTCACAGTTATTTGTTCGCATTTCACAGATGAGAAAAATGAGGCTTAAAGAGATTACATTAAGTTTGTTCAAACTTTTCCCAGCTAAGGACTATGCCCCAACCCATTTACATTCTCTTCGATTATTACCTTTTGAAATGACCTGGCCATATGGGGCAGTGGTACCAGGAAAATGTGGTCTTATTCTGCTAACCTGAAATTCTTTCAATGCAGAACAATTAAGGACCATATGAGCAATTAGATTTATAGGAATCCAAATATCTGAAATGCCTTTTCTATTTTTGTTCTTTTAATAAAAACACCTTGCTGTGAGGTGCTATAGATACAGAGATGGCTGAGATATCTCAACTCTAATGATTAAATCTTTAAAATCTAGTGTGCTGAGGACTTAATTAAGTGTATGCAGAAAACACCACAGCAGCCTAGAACAAGCAGCACCACACTGTACCTGAGGCTGGTCTCAAAGGGCAGCTGAGAAGGAAAGGGGGGAACAGAGGCACAGTGACAGCGGGAGTTGGGGAAAAGTTAGCATGTGTCCACAGAAAGTGGGCTCCCCTAACTCCCCAGTCATTCAGTTCACACTTTTAACCATACTTAGTGAGTGCAATGCATTATATATATATATTTTTAAATTTTTATTTATTGATTTTAGAGAGAGGGAGAATGAGAGAGAGAGAAACATTAATTTGTTATTCCACTTATTGATGCATTCATTCATTGGTTGCTTCTTCTATGTGCCCTGATCAGAGATTGAACCCAAAACCTTAGCGTATTAGGAAGATGCTCTAACCAACTGACCTACCCAGGTGTGTGTGTGCGCAGATAGATGATAGGTAGGTAGGTAGGTAGGTAGGTAGCAAAGAAATCCAGGTGCACATTTCTGAGTTCTTTAACAGATAGTGAGACAATTGTTCATTGGAAAATCCATATAGCTAAACATAAAATGTCTAGCAGGGAAAATAAGGAATTAATGAATTTTGGTGGATTCATTGAGACAGATTAGTGGAGTTGGCTAGAATAACTTTCAGAGGGACCAGTATGAGTTAGAACCCTTCTTATGCCATTGCTCTCAAAAGAGCTGTGTGAGAGGAGCTAAGTGGATCAGAGCAAATGAATGCCACCTCCCCCCATCCCAATCCCAATACAGAACAGCAACCACACAGGTTTTTGCCTTTTTTTAAATTAATCTTCATCCAATGATAGGGAGAGAGACAGGGAGGGAGGGAGGGAGGGAAGGAGGGAGGGAGGGAGGGAGAGAGGGAGGGAGGGAGAGAAAAAGGGAGGAAGGGAGGGAGGGAGAGAGAGAGATCTCGGTTGAGAGAGAGATCCTTACATGGCCCAACTGGGGATCAAACCTGCAACCTAGGTATGTTTCCTGACAGGAATTGAACCCACAACCTTTTGGGATACAGAACAACACTCCAACCATCTGAGCCACATGGCCAGGGCTATGTGTTTGTCTTTAAAAGAGAATTGCTGGAATGTCATTGGGAAATCATGGAATTGGACAATTATTTTCATTTATTTATTTTTATTGAGGTTACATTGGTTAATAACATTATATAAATTTCCAGTGTACAACATTCCAATTTAATGTCTTCATACTCTCTTTTGGGCTCACCATCAAAAGTCTGTTTTCTGTCTGTTACCATGCAGAGGTGGACAAAAGTAGGTTTACAGTTATACTACAAATAAATAAACAATAATTAATAAATAATACAAGAATAAACTGTTTCCCACACTACTGTAAACCTATTTTTGCCCACCCCTGTATATTTGATCCCTTTACCCATTTCGCCTTCTTTAACCACCATTCTGTTATCTGTATCTATGAGTTTGTTTTTGTTTTGTTAGTTCATGTGTTACTTTTTTGTTTAATATTCCACATATGAGTGAAACCATATGTTTTTTGTCCTTTCTCTCTGACATATTGTTACCATAAGTACCCTTATGATCCATTCATTTTGTTGCAAATGGCAATATTTCACCTTTTTATACCTACCATATCTTTTTTATCCATTCATCCTTTGATGGACATTTAGGTTGCTTCCATGTCTTGGCTATCCTATATAATAAAAGCCTAATATGCAAATTGTCCCCTCAGGCGGTAGTTCCACTGAGAGACCAGGAGTTCAACCCCTCGCTATGACATGTGCTGACCACCGGGGGGGCATGGAACATAGTGGGCATCAGAGACGCACTGTGACCTCTCGCTGGCTACCTGGGGACGGGGGTGATGAGGACGGAGGTGCAGTGAGAAAGCGGGGTGTCCGCCGAGCTCGCTCTCACTCCCCCTTCTAACCTCCCCCCCAGGGACACCAGAGCTCACATGCCAGGGAAGCCCCTGTGCTCAGGTGCCAGGTGCCCATGAGAAGCCCGCCCTGCACCTGTGCAGCCTCTTCCAGGTGAGCAGGGCCACAGCCACCAGGACCACAAGGGCCTGTTAGGCTCCCCGTGGGTTCGTGCAGGAGCTGGTCTGCAAGGCCGGCCAGGAGAGAGCCTGCCCAGCTTCTGTGCGGTCTGCTGGGTGGCCCAGAGGCCCACACTGCACCCCGGCCCATGGCGTCCGGCCATGCTTACCACATCTCCACATGGGGACTCGGGTGCTGTGACTCAGGCAGAGGGGGCACACGGGGGCCAGGGGACCCAGGTGCTGCCCCAGGCCCAGAGGTCAGCTGGGACCTGCCCTTCCATGCCAGACGCTTGCACTTCGATCGCCAGCCAGGCCTAGGGCTTGCACCTTTGCACGAATATCGTACACCAGGCCTCTAGTTGTAAATAATGCTGCAGTGACCGTAGTGGTACATATATATTTTGAATTAGTGTTTTCATGTTCTTCAGAAAAATACCCAGAAGAGGAATTGCTAGATCAATTGGTAGTTCTATTCTTAATATTTGAAGAATCTCCATACTCTTTTCCATAGTGGCTGCACCAATTTATAATCCTACTTCTTTTCTCCACATCCTTACCAACACTTGTTATTTCTTGTCCTTTTCATGGTAGCAATTCTAATTCATATGCGGTGATATCTCAATGTGGTTTTGATTTGCATTTTTCAAATAATTAGCAGTGTTAAACATGTCATATGCAAATATCTTCATCCATTTGGTTGCAATTTTTTTAACATTTATTTTTGGCTATGTGAAGCAGTAAATTCAAACTGCAAAGGTAGAAAAGAAAATTGCTATGGCCTCTCTCTGTTGATTGAGAACAGACTTAATCTTCAGAGTTGGCAGAATGGAAAAAGGACAGTTTTTAAAAGTAGTTTTTAAAGATATATATTTATGATTTGATGCTCCCTTTCTCTGTCAAATTTAATTAAAAGTACATACATAGTTGTCATTCATTCATATTTAAAAATTACGTTAATTAGTCCTTTGACTAACGTTTGAAATTTCTTAGTAAAGCCTGTGCAATCTGACTGTTCTATCTCACACTTTCCTGCCCACAACTGTAACTGCCTGTTACTATTATTTTTAGCCTACCTTTTCTCATGTGAGATGAAAACACTGTCTTCATATAAATGCATGCATAACCTGTTAAAATCTCCACATAAGATCACATCCATGTGAGCCAGACCTTAGCTCAGCGGGCGTTGGGGTGAGGCACATCCATTTCACTATGCTCTAGTAAAACATTTCCAGGACTCCATTCTCACTTAAAATGGCAATTAGCAAAGCACCCAAATTGTTTATACTTTTATAAATGATTAAACATCAGTGAGTTGGAAAAACTATTTCTCAAAACATATTTATAGGTATTTATTCTTTGAAAGGCTCTAACCATAAGAGTTGGTATATGATAATTATTAGCATGTGTTGGTTTTTTTTTTAAGAAAAGACTAATTGTGGCACCTTTAACACTAAATAACTATAGTAATAAATAATATGCAGACTGTAAGCTGTATAAATTTTTAGCAAATGTTAGGTCTAATGTCCCTTAATAAGTCCGTTGAAAAAGTCACGTTTCACTTGATAAAAGAATATACCACTTTCATGATTCTCTAGCAAGTCAAAGGGCTTGTCCATTTTCTTGACATTGTGTTTACTTAAAAGAGTTTATCTAAAGGAAAAGAGCAAGGTTGCAGGCAACATAGAACAATGCTGTAATTGTCACTAATTAAGTGTCCTCAGCTGTGTCTATACGGGGCCACTGTTTGCTTGCCTTACACATACTCAGCTGTAAGTAGTAGCCACACTAAAAATTCCTCCACTTATTACCTCCTTTGTTGTTTTCATTTCTGTGTGGGAAATATTGACAAAGATATCACGTTTGATTTTCACACTTTGTTGTGTAACTAGGTAAATTGAGGATACAACTGTTCCCCCTTATAGTATATTTTGCATTTTTCCTATAGAAAGTGGCTCAAAGTGGAGGGTAGGATACTGGCAGTTGCTCGTGGTCTGGGATTGATAAAATGATTCTGGGTGGAAATTCCGAATGATTTCATGTTTGGATTGGTATTACACAGGTACTCATCCACCAATATGCTCTCAAACATGCTCTTTCTGACAATAGCAAGTGATTCCCAAAGCTGGTTGGTAGCTCAGCCAGTATCCAACCAACCAATAAAGGTAACTGTGACCCTTATAGACCTATTTTAGCCAGAGCTTTCAGCATTGGAGAAATACGAGTTTATTCTTGCTACCTTGAACATTCTTAAGATTTTTTTTTTTTGGTCTTAGTTGCATGTTTGGAAAAATGATGATGAAAGATTAGACCAGTGTTCTCAAACTTTAAGGTGTACATGAATCTCTAGGGGATCATATTATATTCGGATTTGGATTCAGTAAGTCTACAATGAGGACCGAGAGCCCACGCTGGCTCCCAGGTGCTAATCTCTGACCACACATTGAATGCCAGGGGCTTGATGATCTCTAGTGAGCCTGTCACCTCCAACATTCTCTCATAATGTCTTTGCTTGTGAAATATACTTTATCCTACAATATGTGATAAGTTCACAATTTATGGATATTTTTGTATAACATGTCATAGGGTCTTATAGTGAACAAGATAATGAATGAGGAATTAAATTCAGCCCTTAGACTATTTTCTAAAGTTTTTAAATTCATAAATACAATAATAATAATAATAACTGTAGGGATTAGGTGCCAAGGCTTTGTGCCCATGATTTTATCACTAAATACTAAATAGCAAAAAAAAAAAAAAAAAAGTACGTAGCATCTTCATTATCAGAACTTCACTGGGCCACATGAAGTATCCATTAGTGTTAGCTATTTCATTTTATTTAGTGTGGATAGACATTCTGAGAGAACTTTCAAATATTTATTTGCAAAATGTTTTATGGATTTTATTTTATTTATTTATTTTTTTAAAAATATATTTTATTGATTTTTTATAGAGAGGAAGAGAGAGGGATAGAGAGTTAGAAACATCGATGAGAGAGAAACATCGATCAGCTGCCTCTTGCACACCCCCTACTGGGCATGTGCCTGCAACCAAGGTACATGCCCTTGACCGGAATCGAACCTGGGACCCTTGAGTCCACAGGCTGACGCTCTATCCACTGAGCCAAACCGGATTTGGCTATGGATTTTATTTTGATACACAAATTTTCTTCCAGATACCCCAGAATTTTGGACATCTTAAATTTTCCTCCACTTTTGCCTCTGGCCACATTTCTCCCATATACCACAATACCACCCTACTTATGTTCCCACAGACCAAATTAGATAGAATTTTACTGTAGAGAACTCTTCTTCTGAAGTCTTTTTACTTAATTCTGTTTAACAGGTAGGTTTCTAAGAAGAGCAGAAATACACTCTCAGAATTTAAAAACCTCTGTGGTCTCTTGTTTCTTGGGATGTTATTTTGACATCTGCACTCAATTTCAAAATCAGCTTGACTATTTCATATTCTTATGATTTTATAAATCTTGAACAACATCACACATCTCAGTCTCTTGGTATTATTGCACTAATTGCTAAGTGATGGTATGAAAGATTTTAACAAAATAGTCTTTAAGGTGTTTCCAGTGTTGTGCAAAGTATAATGTGAAAGGCTGGAGTAAGAGTTTATGCAGATAATGCATTCATGATTGAACTATTTGTATATTAAATATGGTCATAGGATATAAATTAACTTAAGCTCTTGAAATTTATGGATGAATTCAAAAATGTAAATCTGCTCAGAGAAAAGCTATTTATCTCATCCGTTTGTATGGTAATTGATGGTTCATAATGAAATAATCTGATGCACAGAGTCCAGTCAAATTAGCCTGCCTGTAATGCACTATCTTGAAGTGACTTCACATTCTCATTAAAGCCTTTCTAATTTCTAAAGCAAAATTAATGCAATTAGTGATAAAATCAATACATATTGATCATGAGTTTCTTCAATATGGCATGAAAATATCAGGTCAAAAAGAAAGGGCTTTTTTAAAATCCTAGAATTAATATAAGAAATTTAAGTTGTGAAAAAAAACAGCTTTGTGCTATTTTCAATAGTATCTATTATTTATAAGAAAGTGGTAATATGAATCTTACCATTGTTTGGATGAAATTCAATATAGTGGGTACGCCCCCCCCCCCATCCCTTCTTCCCAACACATCAATACTGTATTCATCGCCCATATGGATTTTTCTCCCCATAAATATCCAAAAGCAAATTTTTTCCTCATGGTGCAGAATTTCAGATCACTAATTACTCAAAAGCATCTCTTTCTTTTCACATGCAAATGTAAGCAAGATTCCAGGGAGAAGTACACCCCTCCAACCCCTCGACCCAGTGAATGTACCCGTGGTGGGGCGGGCTGTGGTTAAATGTATGCAAGAAGGAACTTGGAGCCTAGAATAAAAAAAAAAAAAATCAAAACACATTTGTGGAAATTAAGGGACCGTTGCTTTTCTACATACTAATCAGCTTATTTTGGTGTGAAATAAAATGATACTTTTAAAAAAGAAAAAAAAAAAAAGACTCAATCCCAGTAGTTCCTCCCACACCTACCTAAATGGATGCTGAGACATGTTCAACCATGTTCAACGGGTAGGTCTATTCCTGAGGTTGTGAGAGGAAAGTGATGATTAACTGTCTTAACTGCTCAACTTTTTGTTCTGAAAGTCCTAGCATTATACATATCCTGGGGAAACTCTGAGTAAACCCAGGGAATGGGATTATACTGTTGGGTCAAGTCTACCTTTGAGATCCTCCAAAGGCTCTGCTGGGGAGAACCTGACCCAGAGGAACTACAGGGTGCAGTACGGCCAGTTAACGTGCTTCTGCATCTTGAGGACCTAGTAGGGCCCGAGCCACTTTCCCTACATCATATTTCAGGACTGTTATTTCCAGAAGTTGCACAGCATAGGAATAAATTCTCCTTTCTGTCCGCAGTAAAATTCAATTGCTTTGTATTTAAAAAGGTAATCAATCTGAAGTTGTTCTTGCAATGGTCACACCATATGAACATGGATAAAGCTTTTCATGGTGTGTTAATTTATAAACTGTGATTGCCGATATGAATGGCAATGACAGGTGCATGCATTTTGTTTACAGATTGGTCCCATTTATGTGAAAGTGATTTCACAGATTCTGGTTGAAGTTCAGACATTTGTTTACTGGTATGAAACTCTTTGGTGCTCTTTGAGGCAACCTGGCAGAATTGATTTAATGTCCTCACCAATGTCACAGTGATTGAAATTAGGGAGAGTTTTGGTGGAAAATAATGGGTTTATATTTATCGAATCGTCTTTTAAAATCCTCCTGAGAAAAACAGAACATGTGTTTCTAGAATGCTACTTTGGAACAGCATTATCCTAAGAGTGTTGTACTAATTCCTGGCTCTGTGTGATGTTTTGGCACAAAAGGATTCCATGGATAAATATGAAGTTTTCACATGCTTCATAGACTCTTTGGAACAGCATTATCCTAAGTGTGTTGTACTAATTCCTGGCTCTGTGTGATGTTTTGGCACAAAAGGATTCCATGGATAAATATGAAGTTTTCACATGCTTCATAGACTCTTTCAAGATCCTATCATTTGCAGTGGGCGGGGGGGGGGGGAGAGAGATTTACAGTGCATATTAGTATAATGAAGGCTCTGAGAAGTCCTGAGGTAAAGAAGCCTATTTAATGTTGTTTAGCTCAACATTTTCCAAATTAATCTCGCCACCCATTTTTTTTGTCTTCTAAAATCTATGAATGTCCTTTGGATCTGCTTTGGGATACTCTGATTTGGATTTGATAAATGGCAGGGAAGTTCTAAAATCTGAATTCTGGGGATATGCTGAATGGCAATAACCACCTCACATTTGATTTTGACCATCAACATATTTTATTCCTCAATCCCCAAAAATGTACACACATTTTGAATAATTATAAAGGCAGTGTTTATTAAAATACCTTTCATTTTCAAAATGTAATAGAAACAGCCGTTAAAGTATATATAAATTTTGGGGAAAACACCTTCTATTTCAATCAAATTAGCACTTTAAAAAAATCACTAATACATTACCAGTATCACCTATTCCATAATCTCTCACATTCTGAGAAAAACATAAAATAACTCTTTAAAATTTTAATTAAATAATACTTAGTCTTTGTAGAGATTACAGATAAGCAAAAGGAAGAAAGTTACCTGCAATGCCTGTAAACATCCTTGTGTCTATTTCAGTCTTTTTCATAGGAATATAACTAGCTATTAAATTGGATTTGATTCATATTATTTTACAACCCATTTTTTTCACTCGATGATGTACAGTGAATAAGTTTCCATGTCATTCACCTATAACATCATTGTTTTTTCATTGTATACATGTGGCATGTTTTTTAAAAGGCAACAAGACATTCAGTCAATAAACAGCCATGTGCTTAGGGGTTTCTGTGTGTTTGGGAAGGCAGGGCGGGTCCTACAAACATAGCGGAGGTGCTGCGGGAGGGAAGGCATGGGGAAGTTAGTGCTACCCCGGGCGAATCACCTCTGCAAATGCTGCCTGAGTCTGCAGCAATCCCATCCTCCTCCCCACAGCTCATCTTCCCAGACACCTCCCCTGGCATCACTCTCCCTGTAGGAGGGGCCATAGGACATCTGCCCTAGAGATGGTCCCTGCAAGGCAGAGAAAGCACTGCCCTCCCTTCACAGTCCTCCAAGGCGGGATAGCCAGGGCTTCTGCCTATCAGGATCTCTGAGGTTGTCAGAGCGCCAGCCAAACCCACTAGCAGCTAAGGCTGCACTAGAGATGCCTAAAGGCTAATGCCACATCAAAGAGGCCATTGAATCCCCCAAATTGGCCCTGGTTGCTGCTCAAGCTCTGGAAACCTGTGTTTTGCTGCTGTGGGCTCTGATCCTGTGGTACCTTAACAGGAGCTAAGGGCAGCGCTGATATGATCTGATTTGATACTTGAAATTACTTCTTGTGCACACATGCCATAGGTTATAAGAATGCTTGCAATAAAACAGGGGCATATACAACTAGATTTTCTAAGGAAATGGAAACCAAAATGTTATTACTTTTTTAAAAATAGATAAACCCCATCTGAACTAAATGCTCCCTCAAATACATTTTCCAACTGTTTTTGCACATTCCTATGATTCCTATCACCCCATAGTGTTTGCCTGTCTGTCCCTGCTCAGACATGTGAGCACCTGACAATATGCTGCCCTGTCTACCTTATTTGTTTCTTTTTAATTTTTATGAACAAACAGAAACCCTCGACACTAGTTATGGATCAGGGAGCTTGGGCTCCTGTTCCAGCTTTGAGATGTGGTTAAAAGCATGGACTCTGGAGTTCAAGTCTTAGTTTGCTGTGACCTTGGGCAAGTTATTCAACCTCTCAGACTGAGTTTCTTCATCTTGAAAATATGGACAATAATAATACCAGTTTTCAGGGTTATTCTGAGAGATAGTGAGTTGTATTCATAATGCACAGAATAATGCCTGGCATACAGTAAGTATTCTCTGGCTGTTAATTTAATTTAGTCATGTCAAATTGCTCCCAAAGCCTTTCTTTTTTAAAAAAAATATGTTAACTTTTAATATCTTACAATGAATTTCAAAAAATGATGTTGCAGTTGCCTGAACTGCTCCATTAGACCTTCATAAACAAAGCAACCCCACATGTAGCCTCTATCATTTTTACCACTTAATGGAGCAAAATGCCCAATAAAATATAAAATGCAGCATACCCAATCATGCAACCTAAAAACTTTTCATGATAACTTATTGTAAACTAGTGGCCCGGTGCATGAAATTCGTGCATGGGGGAGGTTCCTCAGCCCGGCCTGCACCCTCTCCAATCTAGGTCCCCTCGAAGGATGTCCTACTGCCGGTTTACAGGGATCGGGCCTAAACCAGCAGTTGGACATCGCTCTCACAATCTGGGACTGCTGGCTCCAGCTACTCACCTGCCTGCCTGCCTGCCTGATTGCCCCTAACCACTCTGCCTGCTGACCTGCTTGCCCCCAAATGCCCCCCTCCTGTCAGCCTGATCACCCCAACTGCCCCCCCTGCTGGCCTGCTCACCCCCAACTTCCCCCCCCTGCTGGCCTGCTCGCCCCCATCTTCCATCCCCAATGGCCTGCTCACTCCAAACTGCCCCCCCGCTGTCCTGATCACCTCCAACTGGCCCCCACTGATGGCCTGCTTACCCCCAACAACCCCTGCCGTCCCATCCTGGCCTGATCAACCCCCAGTGACCCAAGGTCCCAGCCCCTCCTTTTTTTCTTTTTCTTTTTCTTTTTCTTTTTTTTTTTTTCAATCCCTTCTTGAGCAGAGGCCAGGGCTGGCTGGAAGCAAGTATCTAGGATTTATTTATCTTCTATAATTGAAACTTTGTAGCCTTGAGCGGAGGCCAGGGTGGGCCAGGGTGGGTGGGAAGCTTGGCTTCCTCCATCGCCAGGGCAACCCAAGCCTCCTGCTTGCTCCAGCTCCGTGGCCGGCCGCCATCTTGGTTGGGTTAATTTGCATATTCACTCCTGATTGGCTGGTGGGCATGGCTTGGCATAGCAGAGTGATGGTTAATTTGCATGGTTCTCTTTTATTAGTGTAGATTGCACTTGACAATTCACCACAACAAGGGAAAACTGGCCACTTGTTCATTCACACAGTTCTTGCACCTGAAATAAAAGTCATCAGTAAAACCATCTAGATAAAAAGTTCTCAGCTGTTCATCAGTTTATGTTGTTCATTATATTCCACAAATGAGCGAGATCATGTGATATTTTTCTTTCTCCGACTGGCTTATTTTGCTTAGCACAATGCTCTCCAGGTCCATCCAAGCCTTTGCAAATGGAAAGAGTTCTTTCTTTTTTACAGCAGCACAGTATTCCAGAGACATGAAGCATTGAACAGTCCATCAATCCTCAGAGGGAAGGCAGGGGAGGGTGGAGGTAGGGGGTAAGAGATCAACCAAAGGACTTGTATGCATGCATATAAGCATAACCAATGGACACAGACACTAGGAGGGTGGAGGGTTATGCTGGGGGGAGGGGGTGGCCAATGGGGAAAAAAAGGAGACACATGTAATACTATATTTAATACTTTAAACAATAAAAAAAAATTTTAAAAAGTTCTTGGCTGTGCTCAGCCAGCTAGCCCCACCCTCTGGGTGGGAGCCAACCCCACACTGCTTCGCCCTCCTCCTTTGTGGGCTCTGACCCTCAGGCCGGCAGGTCGTCCAGAAACAATGCTTTACTTCCACAGCCTTACCCCTGAAGGGACCAGCATCTCTTCTCTGCTTCCACTTTCCACCACCTGCTGAGCCTTCATAACCGCCATTGATCCTGTTGCTGCTGCCGAAGGCTCTGCTCTCAAATCTGAGTGGATTCGCACCACACATCTTTTGAACAGCCATTTGAAAAGTAAAACTAATAATGCCTTGAATTTTTTAACAAAGCCTCTTCAGGTAGACTTCTCTGAGATGTGTCATCAAGACTGTCTATATGGAAAACCACTGTTTGGACACATTTTTTTTTGTAATTCCCAGATTAAAAAAAAAACCCAAGCTCTCCTTCTACATGAATTCGTTTCATTGAAACTGTCACCATGTGCCATATTGGAAGACTGAGGAATGCCATAGATTTCAGAGGCCTACATTTTATTTCTCCTGGAGTTGTAATTTTCTGTATAACATTTTGCAAGCTTAACATTATGCCCAGTTCTCCTTCCATTTTTTTTTTTTTTCTGTTAGCACGGCATTCTGCCAAGCATTGAAGAGCGAGTAAAGCCTAGTGGGCAACAGAGGGGTTGGGATAGTCCATAAATAAAATAAAGCCAGGCAGACACCCCTGATCCTGGGTAATGGCTCTCCTAATTAATGGATCTGCTGCTCGATCCCGTAGCTGGTCAGCTAGCGGTAGAGCCTGAGGTTCTTCATTCCAGGTGGAGGAGGAAGAATTCATCTTCTATGCCATACACATGAACAAAATCTTCTTAAATCCACAATAATCATTTATTATCTCAAAGCTTCTGTGTGTGAGGGATTCGTGTGCAGCCTAGCTGGATATCACTGGCTCAGGGTCTCTCACAAGGCTGCAATCGAGGTGTCAGGGGGGCTGCAGCCATCTAAAGGTCCAAGTAGGAGAGGATCTTTATCCAAATTCATGCGCGTGGCTGCTAGCAAGGTTCAGTGTCTCACAGGTTGGTGCACAGAGGGCCTTAGTTCCTTGCTGGCTATTGGCCAGACTCCTCCCCCAGCTTCTTGCCAGGTGGGCCTTTCCATGGGACAGTTCACACCATAACAGCTGGCATCTCCCAGAGCGAGTGAAGAAGAGACCAAGAGGGAGCCCAAATCCCCTGTTTCTTCGCAGGTACAACTGTGATATACTGTAAGTGACCAGCACATGGCTAGAAAATGCCACAGGTTTCATGGATACTTCCTGGGCCATACTTATAATCAATCCATGGTGTGTGCTGGTCAAAGTTCTGGACGGGACAAGCATGAAAGTACACTAAAAGCTGCCCCACAGCAACTTCTGGGGCCTCTTGCTTCTGAGAGGCACATATGGAGTAGTCACACAGTTGACTACTTTAGTTATAGCACCCCGGATTGCTGTAGTCATTTCTCATGAAGAGAGATCGGAATATGTATGTGTGCACTGAGTACTGGTGTTAAAACAGTCCCGTGTTTCCTCAACCCTTCCTCTCATAAACCACGGCACTTTGTAGTACAGATAAGAAAAGAAATCATAGCTGGGTCTTCAGATTGGAGATGGGAAGGAAGCCCATTTTTAATGGCGTTGAAATAAGAGGTGAACCTAAACCAACCATTGCTTATTTATGGCTGTAGTTACTTCTCTCTGGCACATCCCAGAGGGTGACTTTCTGTTGTTAATTGGAACTTCTAAGCCATTTTTATTTACAAAGTGTTTTACAGTCATTGGTATTGATGACTTATAATTCCCCCGTGAGTTAGGTGTCAGGATGAGGCATTGACACGGGCTCCACTCTCAGGAAGCTGAGACGTGAGGGTGGATAAATCTGCCCGCCCCCTCCCACACGGCAGCCATGGGGTCCTGCTTTGCTTTGTTTTGGCTTGTCAGATGCCTATTACCTTCTCCATGTGCTCTGATAGCAGTTACGATTGGATTTCTGGATTAAGGGTCTTTTGAGGAGGGACTGAAACAGTGACACAGAATCCACTTAGCAATTCTTTTCTTCCAGTCTGCTCCCCATTAAAACAAATTGTCCTCGCAAGTGTATGTCTTTCGGCACACTTATTTTGTTTTTTAAGGAAGCAAGACAAATATCTGCCTGTTTATTGTTAAATTTGTAGTGCCAGTCATGACAAGCGTAAGGATAGTAACACTTTTGACAGCAGGGTGCTCCTCTGCTTTCCTAGTTCAGAAGGGCTTGATTGATGTGAAAGACCAAGGTCTCAGTAAAGATAATTTAGCCATTTCCATACAGTTTATGCTTGTGTTCGTTGTATCCTGCAGGGGAGTCCCAGGGGGTGGCTTCGATGACCTTCCCTCTAAAAGGTAACACATAGGAGATTCCTACAGGAACCATCGTCTAACAAGACTAATGATGGCTTCCATGCCTATTATCATTCAGAGACATCGAAAGAGGCTTTAGAAATGCAGTACCACATTCCTCCCTTGATGTCCCACATGATCTATGAAGGCGTTATGTGGCAGATAAATTAATCATTAAAAACTTACTGTTAAGTCTTTACAAATAATAACCAGGTGTACCTTGATTATCTTTGATCTCAATATATATTTTTTCTGTCACCAAACAGATGATACATAGCAGTTTGTTTTGCTGACAACTAATCTGAGGGAGTCAGGAAAGAAGGCTATTTTCCTCCAGCATTTTTTCTGTCTTTTTTTTTTTTTTAAGTTAGAAGGACTAAAAAAGAAGTTCTTCACTCAGTAATAGCTCATGACAGCCGGGATCACTTTTTCATATTGCTTTGCTGGGGTGTGAGTATGAAGCATCGTCACTGGTCATTATTCCGGCTATCCTTGCATTTGATTTATTTCTCCCATTTAGTGCTACTTAGTATTTAAAAGTTTTGATGAAGGAACACGCTCCACATCTTGTGTGCATTAGGTGTTCCATGAGACACAGGATTCCACTTAATGCCATCCCTCTGGGTTGAGGTGGATTTTTTTTTTAAATAACGTATTTTTTGTCAGGTTAACCACTTCCTAAGCTAACATTTTCTAAATTCCAAAAAAAGGAAAAGGATGATAAAATGAAACAATGCATGTGCAACTATCAAGGTAGAAATACATAAGACAAACGAAAAACGCATTATAACACAGGACAGGCTTAGTATCATAAATGATTTAATCATTTCCTATTAAGAACAATTCTTAAATGTTTTAATATGCTTCTGCGGAAACTCCTGTTACTAGGATTTGTTTGAGTAGCTGCTCCTTTCAGGAACAGCACCAGGAATGTGGTGAGGGAGATGAGTGGTAACAGGAAAGGAAACAGTGTCCTTCAGCAGGTAGCCAACTGTTTTGTAAAGAAGTCTAAGGAAGGAAGGAGATTAGTTGAAATTCTTCTTCATGCCACAGATCTCTACAAAAGACTCCATTAAGAAATACATGTTTTTATTAAAAGTCAGTTGAGAGAGGTAAAATTTTTGATGTGGCATTTCAAATTTTAATTTGAAAATCATTTCTATGGAGATGTGTGATCTTCCTTTGTATTTTGTTGGCTACCTTAAGAACTGCTTTGTGAGCTAAGTACCAAAAGATGGGAATCATTTGGGAGGGGGAATTAGATCATTTTTTTCTAGTTTGTTGAGCACAATATATGGAAAGAAATGTCTTTATTCACTTTGAATTCTGAGCAATTGGTGATGAGAGTATCCATTTTTACTTTTTAAAGTTTATGTTGATCAATATTCATAGGAAACAACAATAACATAGCTTCATGAACAACTATAATGATAACTTAGAGCTTGCAATATTTCAGGGATGTTGATATAGCTTAACGTTTTCTTTAAAATAAAAATTATTCTCAAAGGGACTAATGGCTGTTATTAACTGTTATTCTGTGTCAAGACTGTTCTAAGTGCTCCACATGTGCTACCTCATTTTATTATAATAACATCATAATTTGTAAGTATTATTTCCCCCTGTTTATAGAGGCAAAGAGATATTAAATAAGTTGCCGGAGAACATATGACTAGTAAGGGGTAGAGCAGTGATGCATGAGACAATACATGGTCTCTGCTAACCAGATTATAAACCCTCAGTGATATGTGTTTTTCTCTTTTCTTTCTTGATAAGACTGACAAACCATCCAATGCCACTATGGAATTTTATAATGATAAAACTGAGGTCCAGAGTAGTTAAGGGATTTGCCTAAGATCACACAGTAAGTTAACAGTAAACAGGGAAAGCTCTTTAGCACCTTGCCGTGCTATCTAAATTGGGTCTGTTTGAGAGCCTGCACTAGAGCAGAGCGGTGCCAGGGGTGAATAGATCCCACTCAGAGAGCAGGAGGAAAGGAGATTTGGTTAAATAAGACCAACTCTCTTTTCAACTAAAAACAAGACACACATAGGAATAGAGTGAGAGCATGAATCAGGACCAGCCCTAGGCATCTTGATGGGACAAATGACATTTTTCTTGGGTATGACTCTCACTTCCTACTACCCCTCACCCATTTCCTGCCCTGTTTAGTGACTTGAATTCAGATTCATAATGCTTATGCTGTCTGAAGTCCAGTCTCCCTGTAAGGCCATTCGTTTTAAAGTGTTAATGCTTTAACAATTCCTTTGTGGAGATTTAAAAAGAGACCAGCTAAAAATAACATTGCATGCTGATCTTTTAAGTATTGTGCATCTAGAGAGGGAAAAGAATTTAACATAAAAAGGTTTCCAGCATTCCTCAATTCAGGTAATGTGAACAACCAACTTTTTCATTTGTGAATATACCTAATCCTAAAAGGGCATAGCAATTACGGAAGAACATTTATGATATGAACAATATTACATGTTACTTCAAGACTGCCTCTCTTTGAGGTGTTCCACCATAGATAGATTTAAAGAAATAAAACCAACTCTATCTGAGACTATTGTCTACGTTGGTAGCCTTCCCCCATTCATGGAAACATGAAATGGAGATGAAATGGGAGCATAGGGAAGTTATTTCCCAAAAGAGTAAAATCAAAGCAAAGGTGGAACCTTCCCGATTCCCTTCTGCACGAGCTGTTAGGCTGGTTTATTTAGTAACTAGAAGCCCGATGCACAAAATTCGTGCACTGGTAGGGTCCCTAGGCTGGCCAATGATCAGGGCCAATCGGGACCTTCCGGCTGCCAGCTGGGGCCTTCCTTCATTCTGTGCCACCCCTTGGTGGTCAGCCCACATCATAGTGATTGATCGAACTCCCAGGCTCCTGGTCAAACTCCTGCAGGGACACTTTGCATATTAGCCTTTTATATATATAGATAGCTTCCTGGATGGAAGTAGATGCTGGGGATACATAACTCTTGGACTTCAGGCTAAAACAAGTATTTTGAATTCCTAGACTTCTGGACTTGTCTGACTAAACAGTAATTCTCTAGGTTCTTTTCCCTCTAAATGGGTGAGTCTTCATGTGGAGAACAGACTCACAAGCAAAAATGTCATGTCCCTCCTGTCTTCCTTAAACCGAGGGAAGAATAAAATGGAGAATTTCTATCCAAAGAGGGAAGTAATTTCTCCTGACTACAGGAATAAAGTTGTCAGATTTAGTAAAGAAAAATACAGGACACCCAGTTAACTTTGAATTTAAGATAATAGCTATCTATTTATCTATAGAGAGATAGATATACTAGTAGATGATGATTTGGATAGATAGACATAGATATACATATATACACATACACATACATATATACATATACATGATAGAGATAGAGATATATTTTAGTATAAATGTTTAAATTTTTTAATTTACTTTAGTATAAATATGCCCCATGAACTATTGTGATGTCCTGTACTTTATCTGGGAACACCAAGGAGCGACTCAGCCCAGTTCTGGTGGAAAGAGACCTGAGCATGGCTCTGGCAGCCTGTGGGCCCTTGGAAACTGCTGCCCCATCAGGTCTGTGGCAGAACAGCACCTCTGCGAACAGATCTTGGGATGAGCAGTAGAGGCACTTACTTGTCCTGTTGTCCCAGGCTGCACTGGAGAGATGGTCATTGAGTCTTCTCCATTTATGGGGCCAAATGTATGTAGAGGAAGTCACCGAACATTCAGGACTGAGCCACTGAGGCAAAAGTAATTCTTCAATCCTATGACATTGTATTGATGGAAGCTACTCTTACATTTTAAGCATGGCTATGACATCTGTATTCAAACTGCTGCATGGTAATCCAGTAGCATTAGCTGGATTATAGTCAAGGTCTGCCTGCCTTATCTAATTTAGGGCATAATTTGCTGACCAAAGAAATAAATGTACTTGTGGTGGGCCCCCTGCACAGTCCTCCAAAGGGGATTGATTTTTCTAGGGACCCCTCCCAACTCTATGGTAACCAAGCCACAATCATTTGTCCTTCTCAGTCTTGGTTTTCTTCCCACCTTTATATGAAGTATAGGACATGAAGCATTTGAAGAATAAGAATTAGCTGAAGGCTATCATAACCAGAGCAAAAAAGGATGGCTTGTCTAGCAAATACTCACATGAAAATCACTGCTGATTTTTTAAAAATGCTCAAGCAGTTTTCAGAGTAATCATTTTATTCCCACCCATATGTGATTTTTAAAAATATAAACTGGAGAAAGACACAAAACAATTATAATCATTTTTAATGTGTAACATGAAAAAAAAAAAAAAACTTGAAACGTCACCTTTTTTTAATCTAGTGAGTTATTTTAGCCAAAGAAAACACAAATTGGGATAAACACCTTTGACTTACAGTTTGAATAATAATAAGGTTCTGACAAATCAATAGAGTAAAAGGCATGCTAGTAGCATTAAACAAAAGAGAGAAGCCAAAGAACTATTATCAAAAGCCATGTTTTTCAGCATAGCTGTTTTCAATTGCTCAGTGTTCTTCCCCGCCGTGTATGAAGGGCGTCTAGTGACCCCTAGCTGAGGAATCTATATTGCTTCTCGCCCTTCCCCCACCGAACAGACAGACAGCTGATGATGTCTGGTGGCTTCGGCCCCTGCCCTCCATTAGCTCGCAGGAAAGAGCTGCTCTCTATGCAGCCGAGCGCACCTCTAATGTAGGCTCTCTCTGCCAGCTGTCCGTGTCTTTGTGTGTTTTAGCGATCAAAGCTCACATCTTCTTGTCTTCCTCTCTTTTTTAGTGATGTGTTTCTCCACCATACTTTCATTTTAAAAGAAGATGCTCAGACTGATAAAACGGACCAGCACCTCTAAGGCAGCAGTGATGAGGCATGAGAAGCCTGCATTGCACCGTGGAAATCAACTGCATTGTGAGCCAGGGCCTGGACAAGCAGCCCCGTGTGTACCTGCAGGTTTCCCCACCAGTGCATCTCACCACGCCATTGTTCTACTAAGTTGTTAGAAATTAAGATGAGTGTCTATAAGGGAAGAGTTTTGTTTTTTGGTTGTTGTTGTTGTTTTTTTTCAGTCTTGCAAGAAAATACATCAAGATGGATGATTTTGGGTGAAGAACTTTGGCTGATTTTTTTTTTTTTAACTTGGTATTTGCTATAATTTTAAAATGTTCTAAGATGAACATACATATCTTTGTCTAACAAATCTTTTTGGTACTTCCCACTCCAATTTGTTAGCATGCTGTATTATACTTGTATCTATAATAATAAAGGCATAATATGCTAATTAGACCGGGCATCCTTCCAGAAATCCTTCCAGATGACCTTCTGGACGAAGCTGGGGCTATGAGGGAAGCCCAAGTCCCAGGTGCTGGAGGAAAGCCGGTGCTAGCAGCTGGGGGAAGGAAGGCCTACTCTTGCATGAATTTTGTGCATCGGGCCTCTAGTTAAAAATATTCTGATAACTCCATGTAGCTGCAGGCTCTGAAAGAGATAATGAAAAAAGAAATAGTAAAGAGCCCAGAGCATGGTGCAATGGAAAGTGTTTGGGCTTTTGATTCACACCAAAGTGAGCCCAAATTCCAGAAAATTACATCAACTTTCCAACTGTCAATTTCCTCATGATTAAAAGAGAAATTTAATATCTACCTCAATAATTAGTAGTGAGGATGAGATAAAATTACATGGATAAACTATAGTGACTGTACATAGTAGGCCCTCGATAAATGTAACTTGTCTTCCTCAACTCCCAACACATGCATTTAAGGTCATGGATAATTCTGGTTTGCAGACCTATCTAGAGAAACCAGCCTCTGACTGTCAACATATATATATACCCTTGAATTCTATCAAAAATACATAAAGTGAAAGAATCAGGATGATGCACCTGTTATAGATTCTCGTCTTTGCTTACTTAATTTTGTCAAATGGTTTCATTCAATGACAGACTCGGTTTTATAATTCATGCACTCTGGGGAGTTGTCCCTCAGCCCGGCCTGAGCCCTCTCGCAATCTGGGAGCCTTTGGTGGATGTCCAACTAAGCCGTCAGTTGGACATCCTTAGTGCTGCCATGGAAGCGGGTCAGTGTGCATCATAGTGACCGGTCATTCCGCCGTTCGGTCGATTTGCATATTAGCCTTTTATTATGTAGGATTATCAAGTATGACCTATGACGAGATACTTTTTTTTAAGTGTTCAGATCTTGGAAGAGCAAGAAAAAACATCACAAAATACTTGTTTAAGAGGAGCTTTAAAACTTTAAGAAATGGAAAAAGGAAAAAGGAAGATTTTTTGAAAATGTATTTTTTATTGATTTCTGAGAGGAAGGGAGAGACAGAAACATCAATGATGAGAGAATCATTGATCGGCTGCCTCCTGCACGCCCCATACTGGGGATGGAGCCCGGAACACCGGCATGTGCCCTGACCAGGAATCAAACCTGTGACTTCCTGGTTCATAGGTCCATGCTCAACCACTGAGCCATCACAGCTGGGCCAAAAGGAAGAATTTTTAAAGTACTGATAATTTTGAAGATTTACCTTTGAAGACATTTTGAGCATGGAAGACACAGTGAGGGCAAAAGTTATTTTTTATGACAATTTAGCTTTTCATGAGTTTGTAAAAGCAAAGTTGGAGAATTTGTGGAGATCCAAATGCCAAGATCCAAATGATGGCAGCTGGCTAGTATTATCCTCACATTTCCAAGTACAATAGACATATAGAAATGCGCTAATTTATGAATACTAATCTAGAGAGAAAACAACCAGAAATTCTGCTGCTGTTCATTGGCATCTGAATTGTCCTCTTTCCATTTGCAGATCACACTATTTTGGTCACTAGGCTTACGGGAGAGGTTTTTGACATTCATGCTCCACTGCTTTCCTCATCAAATGTGAAGGTCTATTCATCATGAAGCTCTCTGCTCTCCCCAGCCCTGGCTGTGTGTGGAGAGAAGGACAGAATGACCGCTCTGTGGATCCTATCCGGGAAAACATTTGCTCAATGTTAATTTTATGAAAAACAGTATTTTAGTGTTGGATGGTAAGAACTGGGGAGACACTTTTTTGGCTTTTGTTAAAGCTAAATTACATGAATTTTTCACTCTATTCCATGGAAAATTAACTGTACATTTTTATTTTTAAAACATTTTTCCAATTTGTTTTCATTCTTCAAGCCTAAGCCTTCATATCGGTCATGGCTATCTTACTTTATCCCTAAACATAAAAACATATTCAGATTCAGAATTATTATATTCTGACTACAATTTACTGAACAAAAAGCTATTCTCAAAAAGACAAATGTAACATTCTATAAGCATTGTAGGAGTTTTCTTTCAATTTGTGTTTCTAACATATACTTTGCATAGCAAATAACTTCTGTAAAGGCAACTCAATAGACCTAAATTAGGGACATAACTTTGATTTAACTAGAATATAACATCCAAAGATTAAAATATAGCAAGGCTATATGTTCTCTCATTAGTCCTTTCATAAGGGAAATATAGAATTGAAATTTAAACACTTACTAGGAACATGCCAGTTATTGGCTATGTTTTAAAAAAATAAAAGAAATTCTATTATAAACCAAATCACCTTTTAGAGCCATAATGGGATAATGCTTACTTGAAATGTATGTTCATGCACAAGCTCAATAGACTGACCATAACATTGTCTATCCAAGACCAGAGCCAGAGAGAAAACTGTTTATTGTGTGGAGTTGCTAAACATAAACTTCTAAATTGAGGACAGATGTGCAACAGCTGTTCATTATCTGTAAGGAAGGGAGAGTCTGTCTTTTTAAAAATTATTTATAAGCTGCTTTAAGATTAGGCTTAATATATTTTTTCTTTTGGGTAAATAAAATTAAGCACCCATGATCAGAATTTTAAAATATATATTAATTTATAACAATACTCACATATATCAGATTATCAAAATGCTTCACACTTTCATCACAGTGATATTCATGAGGGTCCTGTTACATGTAGTAATTATAGCAAACACCTTACCAAACACTTACTATGTGCCAAGCACCACTCTAAGTATTTTAACTGATTTGATTCTCACAATTCCCTTCAGAGGTAGGCTCTATTCTCATCCTCATTTTACTAAGTTCAGAGAATTTATTAACTTGCCCAAGATCACACAGCTAGTAAATTCTGTTGCCCAAATTCAGTACCAGCATTCTGACTCAAGTATCTACACATGGGTAAATCGTCATGTGTATGTAGACTCTTTCAGGTGTGTATGTTAATGTAGTGTGTGACAATTGTTGCCTTAGAAGAGAATTTCCTGAAGCAACAGGATTATCAGTCAGGATAGGCTTGGCTAATTGTGGAAACAAAATGACACAACAGCATTACATACCCACGGTAGGTCAGCAGGAAGCTCTTCTCCCACATTTACCTAGGAACCTAGACATCAGTTTTCTCTGACGCAGAAAAGAGGATGTGACAGTGCACAACAGTGCATAAATACCTAAGCACAGTCTCACATTTTATTTCCATTCTCATTTCATTGGATGAAACTGGTCATTTGGCCTCACCTACCTGCAAGGCTGTTGGCAAATGTTAACAATAGGTAGAAAAAATATTAGAAAAAAAATGGAACCAAAGAAAATAAAAGGTTACAAGGAAATTTTAGCTACTCTAAATATTTACATAAATTTAAGAGACAAGGTATATCCAAAATTCAACAAAGCAATGGATGGCAGTGTGAAATGGCCAGGATAAAGAATGATGGCTGGACGGTGTTGTGGTTTAAAAGAAAAGATGGCCTCCAGGGAAGTCAGCTTGATACAGGCCAGAAGCTTAGAGGGACCTCAGCCTGATCATCAGTCCTTATGCCCACAAACACCAGATGACTGACACATTTGAAAGTTAGGGTCTCTCATTGACAAGACTGATGTTTAAATCCAATTGCCAAAATATTGACTTATAATGAGAACTATAAAAACAGAGCAGTCTTCTTATATTTTGGCTGATATATAAATTCTGTATAAGTATCATATAAAGTCCAAATATTCAGTATATGGTAAGAACAAAGACAGTGAATTAGATTATTTTGATTGTCATTGGTTTAAATCTGGGAGAGCCCTGAGCTATGCCTAACTGTAGCCTGGGTGAAAGAACTGGTGAGAATGACAGGTTGGGTCTCAGCCAAGCCCACTTTCAGTTGGCCTGCCTTCACTTTGGCCAGCAAGCAGAGCAAAGAGCACACCAGATCAAAGGTTTGCAAAGAAACAAGTAGGTGTGGCTCCCCGGCACTTCTCGGATCCTCACAGAGACACTCTCTGTGGCCTCAGCAGATTCTAAGTAAGTGAGGATTCCGCCAGGTTGGAGAAATCCAGAACTTTCAGCTCATTGCCTTCACACATTTGGGGCTGGGGGAAGGTAGTGGCAGACAGGGGGCATGTCAGCCATGTCATGAGGACTTAACATCTGAGCTCCAGGCTCACAATTTTGGTAAAATATGCATAACATAAAATTCATCATTTGAATTATTTTAAGTGTACAGTTTAGTGGCATTAGGTGCATTCACATTGTTTTGCAACCATCACCACTATCCATCTCCAGAACTTTTTCAACATCCCAGACTGAAACTCAGTACCCATGAAACCATATTTTTTAAAATATATTTTATTGATTTTTTTATAGAGAGGAAGGGAGAGGGATAGAGAGTTAGAAACATCGATGAGAGAGAAACATTGATCAGCTGCCTCTTGCACGCCCCCTACTGGGGATGTGGCCGCAACCAGGGTACATGCCCTTGACCAGAATCGAACCTGGGACCCTTGAGTCCGCAGGCTGACGCTCTATCCACTGAGCCAAACCAGTTAGGGCGAAACCATAATTTTTTGATACATCAGTGTAACAAAGACTTAGGTACTTCCATATTTTTTTAAATATATTTTTATTGATTTCAGAGAGGAATAGAAAGGGAAAGAGATAGAATCATCAACGATGAGAGAGAATCATTGATCGGCTGCCTCCTGCATGCCCCACACTGGGAATCGAACCCGCAACTCGGGCATGTGCCCTGACTGGGAATCAAATGGTCCATAGGTCAACGCTCAACCACTGAGCCAGGCAGTACCCTAAATCTATTTCTTGTATCCCTGCTGTCTGCCACATGATTATACCCATTTACATCCAGCTATATCTGCCTAGAGGACTGAATGCTCATGTCTCCTGGTTAAGACTGGAGGCACACAGAACACATATCTATGCTCCCTGATTCTTGTTTTCTCCATATGAATGTCTCTTCTCTATGGCCACATTCTTTCTTCCAACTGAGCATTTATGAAAAATTTGGACAGTAAATGCATTCATTCTGTCTTAGTCCTTTCGGATGCTATAACAAAGTACTGGAGACTTGGTAGCTTTTAAACAATAGAAATTTATTTCACATAGTCTGGAGGCTAAGAAGTCCAAGATCAAGGCACCAGCAGATTTGGTGACTTGTGAGGGCCTGATTTCTGGTTCTTAGACAATACCTCTTGCTGTGTCCTCACAAGGTGGAAGAAGAGGCAAGAGAGCTTTCTTGAACCTCTTTACACAGACACAAATCCCACTCATGAGGGCTCTATCCTTATGGCCTAATTATCTCCCAAAGGCCTTACCTCCTACTACCATCACATCAGGCAGTAGATTTCAACATATAAATTTGGGGGGCAGGACACAAACATGTACATTATAGCACATTCTTTATAGAAGCTTATGCCCTGTTTACAGTAATCACAAATAAGAGTTTTCAGGATACCTTAGGTATTTACTTATAGATTACTACTACAGAGGAACAATCTCATTTTTGTATGTTTTTTTCTAATTTAATTCTGAAAGAAATCTTAACTTGATGCTAGGGGAATACTCTGTTCTTCATTTATTATCTACAGATGCTAGTTCAATGAGGCAATCCTTAACTGGTTGAACAGCACCAGAGGACACGGATGGGTAAATTGAAACTAGACTGGAGCTCAACCTCTAGAGGCATGCTCCAGAACTCAGTGCCTGGCCCTGGTCAGCTTAGTAGTTTATCTCTTCATTGGATGAATCTATCAAATGAATGTTGATCAAATTAGTTCAAATCTTCCTTTTACAGGTTCTCATAAGACTATATACTTTTCTTAGGACTTGTCACAGATGGAATTTTGCAATTATGTGATTATTTGATTCCTCTCTGTATTCTTCACTAGATTATAAACTCTATGAAAGTAGGGGCCATGTTTTCTTTTCCTCATTTTTATTTCCAGCACTTAGTACAGTGCCAGACGTAGAATAGGCTCTCTGTAAGTATTTACCACAGGAAGAAAAGTGGGAAGGAAGAGTGGAAAAAAAGAATGGAGGAAAGAAGAAAGGAATAGGACAGGTCACTGTCTTCTCTACATTTGTCAATGTGCACCTGGAGCATTGGATTAGTTTCTGAGGTCTACATTTTGAGACAAAAGCTAACTAGAATATATTACAAGAGAGAAACCAGAAAGTAAGGGGAGGTGAAGTTGGGACTCAAGCACCAAACAGATAGTTGGATGCTTTTTACAATTTCTTCCAATCAAGAGATTCTGTTTTAAAGAAATATATAATGTACTATTTTCATGATATAAAATACTTTATATCATTCCTCTTTACAAATTAAGGCATTTGAAAGGAAAATGCTTTCAGGTTTATAAATAATCTTCCTGATCTTTTACTGAACAAAAATACATGCAAAAAAAATCTGCAATGTCTCCATGTATGTATATTGATTGGCACCTTTGCCCCACTTTTCCTGCTTTCTATTTTATACTAATATAATAAAATTATCTGCTTCAATAAACTTCATGAATAGTTTCCTGTGACCATCTATGGTCTAATTCAAGAGAAAATAGTTTACAATAATTGTAAAAACCATTGTTTTAAATTAAGTAGAACTACTGCCTGATTATTTCTAAGATTGATTTTGTATAATTTGCATATGAATATGAAATTTATAGTCATATAATTATGAATTAAAAGTTAAAATTAATAACCAGATTAGCTGCCAGCTATGAACATTAATGAAAATGACTAACAAATTATAAAATTATATTGGCAATTGCTGATTTCCTAAAAGTTGATGATATTTATTATATATCATAAGCAATAGTGTGAACTTTCACCACTTTTTTCATTTGTATTTCTCTTTTTATATTTTAAAATTCTGGGATAGCAAATATATCCATTTTACCACTAACAAATCTTTGAACTACATAGTAGGAGTATTTATTTGTTTATTTCAACACCAGCACAAGTAGAGAAAGAATCAAACAACTTGAAAGTGGATTAGGGAAGGATATTATCCAAATCCAAGGAAGGATCTATACTCTGCAGCATATAGTTCACAACAGAACATTAAACTGAACTCTACCTCAATCAGTCACCAGGAGCTCAGTCAGTGACCACACTGAGGGAGCAGGAATAAGAGCTGAGCTCCACCTGTGGCCCATCATGTCAGCAGGAGAGGAGGGCACCCACTCTGTGTGGGAAAGAGGCCTGGATTGAAACATCACTCACAAGAACATGGTTGAGGAACAACTCTGAGAAATAGCATAGGTTTGTCTCCCAGCTTCGGACATCCAACTAGGTAAAGGCCATGGTATGGCGAAAGGAAGAACTGGACTTCAGTCACTGGTGAAATCACATGGGATTATTTCAGAACACAGTCCAATACTGAAAAGATCAAAGAGTCAGAAGGAGCCAGCACCACAGATTCAAAAGAAAAATTGCTTCAAATGAGCCTTAAATAAATGGAAAGAATTTAGAGTCCTTCAGGTGGTGGGCAGAGAGATTAATTTAAAATGATTGCATTGACACCATGAAAGTCATATGTGAATTCAAAAAGTTAATGATGTTAAAAAAAAAAAAAACTTTTGCCTTAGTTACATTAATGTATCTTATGAAAATGTTCTGAAGAAATGAACTTTGACAATAAAAATGATATGGCTCCCTGACTCGGACCCTCTCATTATCATTCTTGCATAAATCTGGCCATTGGCAGCATCTGTGCAGAACAAGGAATGAAGATTGCATGTTGTAAAAAAAACATTTCTGAAATCCCTTTCAAGAAATGTTTTATAAAATGCACTTGGCCATCTTATCTTAATAAATACATTTATAAACCTTGTTACCGAGTAGCAAGAGGTGATCCTGTCCAATGTTTTCAAGAGATTTTATGATTGGCAAATATAGTGTAAAATTTGCAAAGATATTGGGTTATGAATATATTTACATTGGATAAATGA
Source organism: Eptesicus fuscus (assembly GCF_027574615.1). Classification (NCBI taxonomy): domain Eukaryota; kingdom Metazoa; phylum Chordata; class Mammalia; order Chiroptera; family Vespertilionidae; genus Eptesicus; species Eptesicus fuscus. The sequence goes on along the minus strand of NC_072482.1, from coordinate 54,073,029 downwards.
AAAGGCACAGCTTGTGCAGTGAACTTCATTAGTACCGACAGTTAATTTGAAGACTAAGGGCCCCAAAGTTCACTTTTCCTATCAAAACTTTTGTGTAAACATTATTGGGAAAAATATTTCAACTCCTACCTTTCTTGTTTTATAAGAGAAGAGGTGTCAAACTCATGAAACACCAAATGTTTGTTACTTGACAAGATTAAGAGAAATTCCATTTTAAAATACTTGCTGGCAACATACTCTATGATTTTTTTAAATCCACTAATGAGGGTTTTTTTTGTGTGTGTTTTCTAATTGCCTATATCTTTGTAGTCTTGAAGCGCTTATAGTAACTTGTAGTAACTCTTGGAAGTAACACAGGTAATTCAACCCTGAGTCTAAATCTCTAATCACTTGGTTTTGACTATTTTTGTTTAGTGTGTTCTGCCAATAACATATTAATTAGATGTGACCCAATGGTTCCAGGTCATTGCAGGAAAACAAACAAAGCTCCAGGGATTACATGCTAAAATTCAACTATCTTCTTAACTGCTTCGGAAAATAAAGGAAATGGAGACCTAAACTAATTCTCATATAAACCAGCTACATGAGGAAAAAGAGGGTTGGGGACACATGGATTACCGAGATTATATGTCTCTTTGAATTGTTTACTTTGCCCAAATTGACCTACTCAGGGTGGTTTTATCATTGCCTCCTACACAATCTGCTGAGTTTCTAAGGAAAACGTAAAGGACTAAATAAACAACTTTAATTTTGTAAAACAGTTGGTATAGAAAGTGCATGGCTAACGAATAGAAACAAGTGGGGAAACATTTGGGCACTGCAGCAAAGAATCTAACTCAGTCACTTAGAGGAAAATTACATCACCTGTCCCAGTCATATCAGCATTTAGTTGGTAGTAGTTAGTTGATCCCCTGAAAGGTTGATAATACAATGATATGTCTCATCTTCATTATTTAAATTATGACAATAAGGGTCACTGGGGGAAACCAGTAATTATTGACAACATTGATTTGAATCCTTGAATTAAGATTATTACATTTAAAGTCTTTGTATATATAAATGTAGTGAGATGAACAGGATTTATATGTTTATAATACTGATTATTAAAAAATGGAAATACTAATGAAAATGAATCTCTATAGAATATTTTGGTTTTTCATTCTTGAAATTTTAGAGAAAAGGGTATCCTGACCTTTTAAACAATTTCTCTGTCAGAAACACTAATTTCCTTCTATATTCAGTGTTGGGCAGGAATGTGGATGTTTTTGCTTTTCCCAACATGTGGTATTGACTTGGGAGTAAAACTTAAATGGACCCAGATGTTTCTGCCCTTAGTCCTCCAAGTCCTGCTTTCAGGCCTAAGGCCTCTGGTTTTTCCTTAGGTCGACCCTGATTCATAACTCAGCACCTTCTGGGGTTCTTTGAAAAGAATCCACCATCCAAAAGCATTTTTGAGATATATAGGCTTGATTGAAGACTTTTAGAGGGGAGAAAGGAGGCTTGCTTTGTAAACTCTATAAAATCAACTTAAAAATTAATACAAAATCTTCTAGGTCCTCTTCTCAGATACCCCTTCCCCACCTTTCTTCTTTTTCTACCCATCCTGGCTGGATTTTCTGCTCTCTTTCTGGATCTTTCCCTGGAAACCTCAAATAATTTTCCCATCTTTTCTGCAGAGACATTCAACTCTGCCCACCTTGCATGCGAAACACAGCACATTCAAACACACCATGGCATTCGGCCAAAGGGCCCTCCAGGTAACAATATCTACCTGCTTTCTGAGGCAATTTATTGATCTATTAGGGTCTCATCTTCCATATGAAGAAGTTCATCCAAGTGATGTTTTTTCTAAAAATATACAATGTTCTCCCTAAGAGGAATCCTGTAGAATAAACATTTCTCCATTTCTTTTAATAAAACAGTCACTTTCCCTGATTCAGCCTATAACTACATGGTAAGAAATGCCAAGGAATGTGACAACTTACAGACATATCCATCAACTCTCTGGAGATGTCTCTCCTAGAATAAATTCCAGAAAATTCTAATTTCAAAGTATAAATTGCTACATATTTTTTGTTTATCTAGATGACCTTGTTTTAAATAGATATCCATGTTTTAAAATGACCTTTGACCACCCATTATCACTCCTCCAATCCATTCTCCAAATACACACATGTTTAGGAGAAAAGTCTTAGAAAATTGTATATCTCATAAGTTCATATCTATAGGACCCAAACCTTTTAAAGGAGCAGATTCATCCAGTAAAATAACTTATTCAAAGATTCTCATTTTTTGTGATAGATCATACAAAAGAGAATTGGGACTTGCAAATGCAGATGTTAAAGATTTAACTGCATGTTTAAGATATACTTAATGAGCCCTCGCTGGTTTGGTTCAGTGTATAGAGGATTGGCCTGCAGACTGAAGGGTCTTGGTTTCCATTCCAGTTAAGGGCACATGCCCAGGTTGCAGGCTTGATTCCCAATAGGGGGTGTGCAGGATGATTCTCTCTCATCATTGATGGTTCTATCTCTCTCTCTCCCTCTCCCTTCCACTCTGAAATCAATTTTAAAAAATTTTAATATGAAATCGGCATTGGATTATGAATCTAAGAAGGGCATTGGTGAAGTGATAAGGAATGGGGGTAAGGGAGTGTGGGGTAAGTGGAAATACCTGTTTGATTTTCTAATTGTGTATTCGGACACCACATTAGCTGGGAAATAAAAAAGGACTTTGGCTGCTCAGAGTCACAGATTCAGGACTGACTATAATTCTATCACTAACTGTATAGCATTGGTGAGTTATGTCATTTTTTAAAATCTAACTTTCTCATCTGTAAAAGTGGGATAACAAATCCTGTCTCAGAGCATTATTATATTAACGATGTGAAAGTTTTACAAATAGAAAGACATCAATACAGGGCCATTGGATTTTTTGTTGTTATTGTTAATCCTCACCCAAATATATTTTTCCATTAATATTTTTAGAGAGAGTGGCAGGGCAGGGGAGGGACACAGAGAGAGAAACACCCATGTGAAAGAGACACATCGACTGGGTGCCTCCTGCACATGCCCCAACCAGGGCCAGGAATTGGGCCTGCAAACGAGGTAGGTACCCTTGACCAGAATAGAACTCAGGACTCTTCAGTCCTCGGGTTGACGTTCTATCCCCTGAGCCAAATTGGCTAGGGCAGCCATTGGATTTTTAGGGATGCAAAAAGTGAACCTCATCTCCCTCCTAGTCTTAACTCAGGGCGTCTCTCTGCCAGCTCCTCAAATCATCTGTGCTTAACACTTAACAATCTTCCATGGAAATTTCCTTGATCCAATTTCTCTAAAAATTTGCTGGCTTAGCACCAGGGCCATGATCTGCCTTTCATGGGCCTTGGGCACTTTTGCCCTTGTGGGCTTTTTCCTCCATAAAAACAATGAAAATTATGTTTTATAAATGTTCATTTTCTTCTGATTTAAAAATAAATTTAAATACTTTTGTGAGCCCTTAAAATATCTTGGGCCTAGTTACTCTGCCTACTAAGCTTAATGAATAAGTCAGTCCTGGTTAGCTCCAACTTTTCATTTGTGATACTTTTTTTCCAGTAGTTAAGTATAACTCTCAATCTCCTCTTTTCTTTTTCTCTTTGTTGTACACATTAATTTTCTTTAATCTTTCTCCACAGACTCAATCTTCTTATTCTTTTATCATCTTGGTTGCTCTCTTTGGGGTCTAGCCAAGGTATTGATGTTTCCTTTTGGTAAGCATAAACTTAATATATGATACTCTGAGCCACCTGATATAGGCCATACTGAATAAAATGATTTATTTCCTCCTAGGATATGTGAGGAAGTAAATCTACTCTTTTGAACTTTTCTAAATGCATTTGTGCTTTTTAATTTGTATTTGTTTTTAGTAGCTATCCAGGCATATTTAATTACTTCTGAACTCTTACCCTCAGCTTCTACTGCTTTCCAAATGTCATTGTTTCATTTGTCCCTTTTTTGACTTCATACACAGAATATCCTCAAATTAATAATAAATCAAACACTTAGCCATGGAGATTCAGCATACCATCACCTGTCTCCAAAGTGTAGCCATTAAAAGAGGGAGCAACCCAAGGGACCCAGATTTTAAGAGGATTTATAACAGAATGGCATATGGAATATAACACAATTCACCTTTCATTGGTACATGGTGATCACTAACTTAAAACATTCACTTTCCATTTATTTAAAAGTCATTTCCACTAGTTTTGTTCTATTTTATTTTATTAACTAGTTATATTTTTCCTTTTTATTCCTCATTTTCTAACTTGAGGTATTTAAAAATAAATGATTTTTCTTTGTTTCCACCACAGTTTTACTGGTGAGCATTGGATTGAAGTCTTTATTTTATTTTACTATTTTTTTTCAGTTCAACAAAAATATATTTATATTGCTGATTGACATATATATTTAGTTACAAATGCATTACAGTATTTCACAACTTTTTTATTGTCTAAAGTTTTACATATGTCTTCTTTTTCCCATCCCGGGCAAGTCCCCAACACCCCAGTGTCTGTGTCCATTGGTTATGCTAATATGCATGCATACAAGTCCTTTGGTTGCTCTCTAAACCCCCACCCCCTTCCCTACCATTTGTTTATGGATCTAGTCTTGTTCATCAAATTATGTTGATCATTATATCCCACATATGAGTGAGATGATGTGATATTTATCTTTCTCCGACTGGCTTATTTTGCTTAGCATAATGCTCTCCAGTTCCATCCATGCTGTTGCAAATGGTAAAAGTTCCTTCTTTTTATAGCGGCATAGTATTCCATTGTGTAGATGTACCACAGTTTTTTAATCCACTCATCTGCTAATGGGCATTTAGGCTGTTTCCAAATCTTAGCTATTATAAATTGTGCTGCTATGAACATAGGGGTGCATATATCCTTTCTGATTGGTGTTTTTGGTTTCTTGGGATATAATCCTAGAAGTGGGATTACTGGGTCAAATGGGAGTTCCATTTTTAACTTTCTGAGGAAACTCCATACTGTTCTCCACAGTGGCTGCACCAGTCTGCATTCCCACCAGCAGTGCAGGAGGGTTCCTTTTTCTTTATTGTCTAAAGTTTTACATATGTCTTCTTTTTCCCCAATTGACACCCCCCCCCCCGCCCAGTCATTCCCACCCCAGGCGGATTGAAGTCTTTAAAAATTAATATGATTCATTTCCATTTATACTTTGCCCTGTTCCAAAGAAAAGATTTAAGGTGGTTTATAAAGATGCATATGATATGGCAACAACAAAATATAAATTCAAATTAAATTAAGAAAAAATAAAAGAAAAAATAATGATAAGGGATAAGTTGGAAAAAGATATGTATGATAATGTGAGTGTACACTCTTGCTGGAAACAGACCCAAAGCACATTTTTTAAATTTTTCTTAAATGATTTGCAGAGAGAGGGAGAGGGAAAGAGAGATAGAAACATCAATGATGAGAGAGAATCTTTGATTAGCTTCCTCCTGCTCGCCCCCTACTGGGGATTGAGCCTGTAACCTGAGCATGTGCCCTGACCAGGAATCGAACCGTGACCTCCCGGTTCATGGGTCAACACTCAACCACTGAGCCACTCTGACAGGGCCCTAAGCTCAGTTTTTGAATACTAGGTAAAGCAAGCAGTGTATGTCTCATTTTCCCCACTTCAAAGCTGATTTTAAAAAAAAATATTTACCAGATACTTACCTAGGATAAACAGAAACAATATCAAATTATTTTTCATGGCTATGACTCCTTTAAAGGGAAGACAAAGCACTATATTGTAAGGCTTATCTCTGCCCCATCCCTCTCAAACTTCCCATCTGATATGAATGATTTCTCAGTAACACAAGGAAAATTGTCAATTATCTACAACCAGAAATTCTTACCTCTTTTTAGAAATCACCAGGGCCAAACTAGGAGCTACTATTCACAGATTGCATAATGAAATGAAAAATTAGGAAAGCCCAGAACAGTATAAAGGTTATATAGAAGAACTGGTTCCTTCTGAAGAAGGTTCTGAAGGTAAATCTAATCTGTTGCTATGCTTCTCTCCTAGCTCCCGGTGGTGGCCCACAATCCTCAGCATTCTTTGGCTTATAGATGCATCACTCTAGTCTAAGCTATACCTCCATCCTCATATGGTCTTCTCCCCTGGATGTCTGTGTCTCTGTGTGTGTCCAAATGTTCCTCTTTTTATAAAGACACCCGCCCTATTGGGTTTAGCGGCCAATCTTAATTCAGTATGACCAGACCTTAACTTGATTGTATCTGCAAAGAGCCTATTTCCAAATCTGTCACATTCACAGGTTCTAGGTAGACATAAGTTTTGGAGGGACACTATTCAACTTATTCCAACAAGTAACTTCCTATCCCAAAATTACAAAAATAGTCTGGCCATTTGGCTCTAGTTGAGCATCCACCTATGAACCAGGAGGTCACAGTTCAATTCCCAGTCAGGGCACAAACCCAGTTTGCTGGCTCAATCCCCAGTGTGGGGCATGTAGGAGGCAGCCAATCATTGGTTCTCTCTTATCATTGATGTTTCTATCTTTCTCTCCCTCTTCCTCTCTGAAATCAATAAAAATATGTATTTTTTGAAAGATCACAAAAAAATATGTACTATTTAATTTTTTTATTTTTACATTGTTCTTTTTTTTTTTTTAATCCTCACCTAAAGATGTGTTTATTGGTTTTAGGAAGAAGATGGGAGAGAGAAACATTGATGTGAGAGAAAAACATTGATTGGTTGCCTCCTGGATGCTCCCCAAACAGGGAATCAAACCTGAAACTTAGGTATACTAGTATGCCCTGACTGGGAATTGAACCCACAGCCTTTCAGTATATGGGATAATGCTCCAACCACTGAGCCACTGGCCAGGGCTACATTGTACTTTCCATTGTTTTCTGATATACTGAGTCCATCATTTAGGCTGCTGTACATTACCTTGAAATTTAAGTATTCCCATTTTTTCAAATGGTAATGAAAAAGTATAAAATAGCAATTTACCATTTAATTAAAAACTTAGCAATTTCAGAAAGAGAGAGAGAGAGAGAGAGAGAGAGAGAGAGAGAGAGATTTTAAAGAACAATTTGATGACCCAGAACTTAGGAAATACAAGGCTTGATTATCATTGCCCATTGCAAAATGAGTACTCCTCACTCATAGACATCGTAGTATTTACTAGGTAATCCTCTCCTGTTTTTCTCTCACAAAAATTCACATAATTTTATATGGATAAAATCACACTTTGGCTTATCAGGACATGCTCAGCTGAACAGTAGATATTTGGCACTTTTGTGTGTTTTTTTTTCTTCAATTACCCCATGTAAACATGGGGTCATTTCATGTCACATTTTCCTTCAGATCTAGCTTTCAAATGTATGAATACTGCACCTGGCTCTGGCTTTATTCATTTTCTATATATTGTCCCTAATCATCCTTAGCAGTTATACCTACAGAACTTTATTCTCCATATACCTTCCTGTAGTGATCTTCAGTTATTTCAGCGTTCATGGGGTTCCTTCAGTAGGCTGCCATGCTCTTATGCTAATGTCTGTAATGCCTTGTGCTTTGATTCTCCACAAGAGTAGAGAACATATGTCTTAGTCTCTAAGACTATCATTGTCTCTATCCTGCCTGAAATAGCTATGCATAGACTGGTATGTTAATTAATCATGTACCAGTTATCTTTCTCTTTCTAGAGATCTGTGTACTTCTGCTAAAGACTTTAGATGGTTGTACATCGCACTAAAAATTATTGTGTTGGGGAAATTTCATCCACTGCAATATTTTCTGGATTGTGTGAATGCCACTTAGCATAAAATTTAAACTGTTCTTCAAGTCCATATATACATTCAATATTAACCCACCTACCAGAGAAATTGGAAACAAATATTTCAGTTAGTTGCTAAATACACTAATGAAAATGCTCCTTCTGGATTTGGACTTCTGGATGCTTAGAAGAAATAGAACATAAGTCAATCAGCTAATATTAAATTAATTAAATATTTAAACAACACAATAAAAGCCATTTTTGGCAGAATGAACCATCTTATTAATCACTTTTATCTCTTATAACTTAATTTAGGGTGTAAGTGGCTAAGTAATATTAGAACATACAGATATTAGAATTATCTGGGTATACATTATTTTGTATATGAATGTATCTAAATATTATTATCTTTAACTATAAAGTATACAAATGTATGCCAGGCCCCATTCTCTACTGTGTTTCTTTAAGGCCACCAGCAAAGCTGTTCTATACAAATATTATCATAAGCTTCCTGGGCTCCCCTTGGTTTTTCTACATCATTGTCATCAACACAGAGTTATTGAGATCAACGGGGGGGGGGGGGGCTTTCCTTCGAAACAAGCTTTTATTGGGTGACTGAGAATTTTGCTTCTGCGAGACACAATATGCCCTAAATAGAATATTTAGTCTAGGAGTATTAATAAATTTCTATAGGTTTCTGATCTGCAATCAGGTTGCTCTGAAGGCCCGGTTATCATCACAACCCATCTATTCTATTCATCCAACAAATTATTACTGAGCATCTACTAGGTTCCAGACCCAGTTGTAGGCATTCATGAACAAAATAGGGAAGAACTCCATGCTCTTATAGATTTTAATGTACAGTGGATCCTCTTTAACACAAAACGAAAATCCCACAATCTCCCAGAACTAATGTTCCAAAAGAGGTATCCAGAACAACAGAAATTTTTTTTTGGGGGGGGGGGTCTGATAAGAATGACATTTTTTGATACAATGGCGTATATATATTATTTTTTTACTCAGTTGAAAGAATAGGGCCCATATCAATATTTTAATAACAGAAAAAGCTATTATAAGGTAGGATGCTATTGTCATTGAGGTGAAATGGCTGTATATGGAAATCAAAGAAGGAAGTCTTGTCCAGTTGGGCCTTCTTTAGCAGTTGGATGAGTACAGTTCATTAATGGGGGAGCTTAAAAGCAGCAATGCATTGCACAAATGAGCTGGCTTGGGATTGCACTTCCTTGAAATTCTAGACTATATGTAAGAATAGCACCAAACCAAATAATTGGTCCTTTAATCTTTTTGTCCAACAGTGGAATGCTAAATGACAGGAGAAAGCATCCTGATAGACAACAATGATTTGTGTCCGATGTCAGCTGCAAGGCCATCTAGAAACAGCCCCTCACCATTGCCTAGCTCAGCTGAGCAGCTGCCTCTTCCCTGGCCCAGCTTTTACTGTTGCAGAGCTGGGCAGCCCAAACGAGGGTCCTGCACCTGCTGCTGGCCCTGTCAGAGTGATGGTGGTGCCATCATTCAAGCCAGGAGGAACAGGACCATAAAGTGCAGGCGCCCGCCCTTGCTAGCTCAGCTGCTCTTATCCCTGGTGCTGCTCTCCTGCCAGATCAATGGCCAGTTCAACTGTGGTGTGGACATAGAGAGCATCCTGAGAGGCAGACAGACCATCTGGAGAGATACATATAAATCTGGACAGGTCAGTTTCATTAACTTCCCGTGACAGAAAAGGTGTAACCTGTGTTCAGGCCACACATGGGACTCCTTGTTTCAAATGCCTGTTCTCTTTGTGTGTGTTTTCCTGTAGTTTCATCTGTCATTTCTCTTTGTCAGCACAACTGTGCCTAGATGTAGCATTGTTTATCCTCCCCAGGGAAGGGAGTTAAGAGTCTATCATGATGGTTCATATCTCCTCCTTGGTGCTTTGATTGGCATCCAGGCTGCCACCACCACTCCTCTCCAAATGGCTCTCCCAAACCATAACTTCAATTTTGAATCCTGGAACTTTGGTCCTGGAAGAAACCATTGAATTTATTCTGTATAACCCCCAAATTTTAAAGCTTAGAAAAATGAAGCTCTGAGATGTCATGACCTTCCAAGCTTATACAAAGAAGAGAGTGGTAAAAACAAGATTTCACCCTGGGCCCACAGCTCACAACCCAGTGCTCCATCCACCTTTACATGCTATCTCTGATGCCTCTCATTGTAGGTCATCTCCTCCTCATATTTTTATTTCTATTGCCACTTCTGTGCTCTAGGTGGTCATTAACTTCTACATGCGTTTCTAACACTTTCCTGGCTGATAGTCCACCTGCATTGTCAAATCCACCTAAGATAACCACTTAAAAATTATATATTAAAAATCTTTATAAGAGCTCTGTTTTGTTGTTATTATTCTAACCCAAAGTTCTTTAATGGTTTCTCACTGCCTCACATTAGGTCAGAAGATGATCCAACCCACCATGTCTGCCTACCAGGTGTACCAGTTAATAATGCGGATTTTGTAATCAAAGAAAACACGATAATTTCAAGAGAAACATCAAAAGTGCTTTATTCAAAGTAATGTCTATCACTAGCTACACATTTCCCCCCATTTTTAGGTAGTTTGTGGATACCATCCCAATAGAACTTTTCTTGTTTTGAGGCAAACCATTCAGAGACCCAATTTTCCACTTCTTTGTACGTTTTGAAGTGCTGCTCAGAAAATGCGTGTGCCATGGATCAGAACAAGTGGTAATCTGAAGGAGCAAGGTCTGGTGAATACAGCAGGTGGGTTAATACTTCCCAGGCAAGATCTTTTAACGTGTCTTTAACTGGTTTTGAAATGTGTGATGGTGCGTCATCATGAAGCAAAATTACTTTGCTGTGTCTTCTGGCCCATTCTGGTTGTTTTACGATCAAAGCGTGGTTCAAATTGATTATTTGTTGTCAGTAGTGATTGGTATTAATGGTTTCACCTGGTTTTAGAAGCTCATAACACACCACACCTTCCTGATCCCACCAAACGCACAGCATTGTCTTCTTTCCGAAGCGATTTGGCCTTGGAGTCAATGTTGATGGTTGACCTGGATCAACCCATGATTTTGTGCATTTGGGATTCTCAAAATAAATCCACTTTTCATCACCAGTTGCAATTCGATGCAAAAAAGACTTTCTTTCATGCCATTGAAGCAACATTTTACTAATGACTTTGCAGTTTTCCATTTGTCTTTTGTTCAGTTGATGTTTTTGTTCAGTTCATTTTCCTTCCTTTAAAATCTTTTCCATTGCTTGTAAACAATCAGAAATTGTTTGCTGAGCAACGTTTAATCTTTCTGCAAGTTGTTTTTGAGTTTGACACGCAACTTCACCCAATAATGCTTTAATTGTTGGTCTTCAAACTTTTTCGGTTGACCTGGACGTTCTTTGTCTTTCACATCGAAATCATCACTTTTAAAGCATTTGAACCAGCGTTCACAAGTATCTTGAGATGGAGCATGTTCACCATAAGCTTCCTGAAGTATATGATAACTTTCAGCAGCACTTTTCTTCAAAATAAAGTAATGAATTAAAACTTCCCGCAAATGCTCTTTTTTTTGGCACAAAAGTCAACATTTTTAAGTGTAAAAATATCCATGATGTTAACAGTTTCAGAAAATTTGACATATGAAGTTTTGAAGCTTGCTGTCAATACAAAAAAAATAGCATCCATATCAAATCGCATATATATCAACATATGTGTAACTCCATCTATTGAAAAAAAAATCCGCCTTATTAACCAGTATACCTGGTATTTCCAGTTCCCTGTTCCTGGAATGCTGCTCATGCTTTTCTATTTACTGATTCTTCTATTTGAAATGACAGCCCCGTATCTCTCTGCCTGCCAAGATCTTCCTGAGCTTTCAAGGCTCTTAAATCAGTTGTGCCTCCTCCAGGAAGCCATATCTTATCCCTCAAATTGACTGCGACCTCTTCATTCTATGTTCTCCCAGGGCAGAAAAAATTTTCTCTCATCCTTGTAGTTACTAACATATGTTGTTGTTTTTTATCTCTTCAGGTAAACTGCAAATTTTCACATGCCTGAAATTCTGTCCCATACATTTGTATAGCTCACCCCACCCTGCAAAACAATACCTAGTACAGTGCCTTGAATGTGGTGAATTTTTAATTGAATGTCATAGTGTTTGAGCAAGATATGACAATACAGTCTTGGTCTAGAAAGTTCATTTTTACTTTGCAATCTGTATATGTAGCAACACACTTAGAATGAGGATCCCAAATTCAAGACAGTGGAACTTTTTTCTTTCTCTCACTTTTAAAACAAATTTGCCAAGTGGTATCTCTTAAATTTTTTAATTGTAGTAAAGTACACATAACAAAATTTACCATCTTAATCATTTTTAAGTGTACAGTTCTGTAGCATTAAATACATCTATATGGTTATGTAACCAACACCACCATCCATCTCCAGAACTCTTTTCATTTTGCAAATCTGAAACTCTGTGCCTATTAAACAATAACTACCCACTGTCCTCTTCTTCAGGCCTGGAAACTACCATTTTACCTTATGTCTCTACAAATTTGACTACTCAAGGTACCGCATATAAATGGAATCATACAGTATTTGTCTTTTTGTGACTGACTAATTTCACTGAACATAATGTCCTTAAGATTCATCTATGCTGTAGTATAGGTCAAAATTTCTTCCTTTTCAAGCTGAATACGTGCTACATTTTGTTTGTCCATTCATCCATCTATGGGCACCTGGGTTGCTTCCTTCTTTTTGCTATTGTGAATGGTGCTGCTATAAACATGGGTAGCCATCTCTTCAAGACCCATTTTTTCAATTCTTTTCAGTATATACTCAGAAGTGAAATTGCTGGACCATATAATAATTCTATTTTTAATTTTTTAAGAACTGTCATATTGTTTTCCACAGATTTTGCATCATTTTACATTCAAAAGTTAAATTATTTTTTTCATATGCCAAAAGAACTTCTTCACTGACACTGCCCCTAGGGCAATGGAAGATAAAGAGAAAATTAACAAATGGGACTACATCAAAATAAAAGCTTTTTTACAGCAAAATAAACCATCAACAAAACAACAAGAAAGCCCACTCTATGGGAGAACATATTTGCAAATGCTGTCACTGATAAAGGTTTAATCTCCAACATCTACAGGCAGCTTATGCAACTTAATAAAAGGAAGATAAATGATCCAATAAAAAAATGGGCAACGGACCTAAATAGAACCTTTTCAAAAGAAGACAGAAGGAAGGCCAAGAGACACATGAAAACATGCTCAAAGTGACTAATTATCCGAGAGATGCAAATCAAAACGACAATGCGGTACCATCTCATACCTGTCAGAATGGCTATCATCAACAAATCAACAAACGACAAGTGTTGGCGAGGATGTGGAGAAAAAGGAACCCTCGTGCACTGCTGGTGGGAATGTAGACTGGTGCAGCCACTGTGGAGAACAGTATGGAGTTTCCTCAAAAAACTTAAAATGGAACTCCCATTTGACCCAGTAATCCCACTTCTGGGAATATATCCGAAGAAACTAGAAACACCAATCAGAAAGGATATATGCACCCCTATGTTCATAGCAGCACAATTCACAATAGCTAAGATTTGGAAACAGCCTAGGTGCCCATCAGCAGATGACTGGATCAGAAAACTGTGGTACATCTACACAATGGAATACTATGTTGCCATAAAAAAGAAGGAATTCTCATCATTTGCAGCAACCTGGATGGAATTGGAGAACATTATGCTAAGTGAAATAAGTCAGTCAATGAAAGAAAAATACCACATGATCTCACTCATTTATGGATAATAAAGAACATTATAAACTGATGAACAAAAAGATAGATCCAGAGACAGTAAAGCATCAAACAGACTGTCAAATTACAAGGGGAAACTTAGGGAGAGGTGGGGGAGATAAGAGATCAACCGAAGGACTTGTATGCATGCATATAAGCATAACCAATGGACGCAAAACTTGGGGGGGGTGAGGGCATGTATGGGAATGGGGTGGGGGGGACAATGGTAAGATATGTACACATATAATACCTTAATAACAAAATTAAATAAATAAATAAATAATAAAAATAAATAAATAAATTATTTTTTTTCCTGAACCTCTAAGATATATCAGAATACCTGAAGTAAAAAAAAAAAAAAATAGAAACTATAATTCTGTGATCCAAGCTGCTTCAGTCAGATGAATCTCAGCTGGTGCTCAGAAGCCAACTCGATGGGAAGACTATGACACAGAGCCCCGAAGCTCCTGGGCCTCACTATGGATCAGAATCTCCCCACCAGATATCCGGAGCTAGAACTGATGGGAACCTGCAGTCACATAGAGCTGCTCCAGTGGTTATATGGCCTGAGAAAGTCTTATATGTGTAGTCTTCTCATGGACTGCATGTCCACAAACCATTTGGGGGCTGGGGGAGAGGAACAGCCAGTGAGTATTTATTTTAAAATTCCTACTTGTTTCAATAGATTCACATTTATGGCCATACTTTGAGGCAGGACCCCCGTATGTGCTGAGTTAACTCTGGGGGTGGGGGGAGAGCAAAGAAACTGGAGCCAGTGGAATGGAGTAAGGACCAGACCAACAGGGAGGAAATGAATAGAATGGCCGATGGAAATCAGTGGTTGTAAATGTAATTGGCTCTCCAGTGGTGGTCAGAGAATGCTAGAAGATGAAGCGCAACACAGAGCCCAAGAGTAGGCAGGACGTGGAAACTGGGTAGTTGGCATCAGGAAGGCCGCACCACAGAGTAGTTTTACCGTATAAACTGGTTGATTTGTTTACTTTAAGTAATGTCTGTGTGTACGTTTCCCAAACAGCCGTGTCTGTGAATAAACAGTGAGTGTTCTTTCAGTTAGGTATTTCAACAATACCATGAAAAGGGGCATTTCAGTCTGTCAGAATTGTTTTGAATTCTAATTTTGCTGGCACTTTGTTGATTAATTCTGGGAATGATTTTTCCCCTGGTGTTTTTTTCTTTTCTTTTCTTTTCTTTTCTTTTCTTTTCTTTTCTTTTCTTTTCTTTTTCTTTTTCTTTTTCCTTTTTAAACTTCTCTCTCTTGTGTCCTACTTCATGGATTTTCATTGCTCATTAAAGTAACACATGGGCGGGAGTAGAAAAAATAACAAAACTAAAATTAGTCATGTTTTTACTTTTGAGCAGTGATGATATGATTTACTAGAGGAAGTAATTGGAACTGTGAACTAAAATGAAGCTTTGTATTATTTGAAGATTCCAGTCATCCTTGTTATTCTGAACCATAGGGAAGAATTCTGCATTCACCAGGCGTGGGGGAAATTTTCATGCAAGAACAATCCAGTCCCAAAAGCTTTCTGCCAATTCTGAACAAGCATAAACTGTATTTCAAACATATACTGCCCATCATTTCATCACTTAGATATTTGTTAATTAAACTGGTAATGTTACCAAAACAAAATTGAGTTTCAATTTAGTTTTGCAAATATATTTTTCACCACCCAAAACAGTTTTATAGCTTAGTATAAACACAGAGAATTCTTTAAATAGATAATCATCATTACCTAAATTAAGCGAGTGTTTAAGTGTCCCTTCAATCTTCTGATGTCACATTATCTCTGACTTTAACTGATAAGGTAAGTGATTTACCAAACGTTTTAATTGCATCCATTATTCTTTCTGAAACTGTATTCTCTTTTTCTTTCTTTCTTAATTTGTAGTATCTTCATGACATCTTGGTTGTTAAAAGATGTTTAGAGTTACCACCTTTGAGAGTTTCATGGAAGACATTCATTAAATTGAAAGTAGAGAGAGGATGACTTATTCTGCTCTAATAATTATTACCCTATGCAAAAATTAAATATGAAAACTCAACACAGATGCTTTACAAGGGCAAACTTTAATATATGTTATGGCTGATACATCTTTCTATTCCTAGTCCAGTGGTCAGCAAACCGCGGCTCGCGAGCCACATGCAGCTCTTTGGCCCCTTGAGTGTGACTCTTCCACAAAATACCACGTGTGGGCGTGCACGTACAGTGCGATTGAAACTTCGTGGCCCATGCGCAGAAGTCGGTTTTCGGCCTGGGCGAGTCTATTTTGAAGAAGTTGCGTTAGAACACTCAAGGGGCCAAAGAGCCGCATGTGGCTCGCGAGCCGCAGTTTGCCGACCACTGTCCTAGTCCATTGTTTTCCAAAGTTGTTCGAAGCATTCCTACTCCATTGGATGCTCCACAAAAACTGGTTCTGCGGTCAGATTGATTTGGAAAATGTTGCACTGCATTCTCCCTTTGGAGATGTTCCAGGTTTATTAGTATTATAGAGTGAATCGACATGTTGTAACCTGTGTAATTTATTCAAGTGTTTTCCACAGTTAGAGAACTTGCCCTCTCCCTCATAGAAATAGTGTTCTAAAAAACATGTCAAGAAATACTGCTTTTTTTCCATGCTTAAAGAACATTTACTAGTATCTGTCATTACTATATATTAAACATACAGCACAAAAGAGTTGCCTTCTGACCAGCAAATTATGTGTTAACTTTAAAATACAATGTCAAGCCCCCTTAAATGGCATGTTCTTGCATTCAGAAAATTAAGTAGATGATACTTACCAAATAATGCCAGATGGTTGAAGTTAAGGTGCTTAGGAAAAGTACAAAAATAAAACATTCCCTAGGCTTTTAGGATTTTTAATAAATTAAAAATCAAATTTATAGACTTTTAAAATTACTCTCAGTTTCTCATTGAAAGGACAAGTATTCGTAGGGATATGAGGATTAATATTTATTTCCTCGATGAAATGAACTATTTTAAGTTGTATTTCTTCATAAAAATTGTCATTCTTGCCAGCAAATTTTCCACACTTATAACTAACTGAAAAAAAAAGAAAAAAGATAATTGTCCGTTTCTCTGTTTCAACTTTTCTTAAACTGATACGGTGTTTCAACAAAAATATACTCCTTTCCTATATCATCTTATTAACCAATGTCACACCAATACATTTAATAAAAAGATCTGTTTTCTGATTCAAATGAAAGCATTAAACTTGTAGCAGTTAGCAAGCAAATCACTTCACTCCTCAAGAATTCCTCACTCAATGAGGAAGTTTGTTCTCAACCCCAACTGCACTGTGGCTCTCACCTTTCCATATAGATATTTTAAAAAAAATATCCCAGAGTTCTCACTGACATTTTCATGAATCTCAGGGAAGTTAGAGGAAATAGCACGGAACAGGCATCTGCCTCCATGCCTCCTCTCTGTCCCATCTTTGCTCTTGTGAGTCAACTAATCCATTTAGCCTCTCACCAAGTGTTCACACTGTGGGAGGTGAAGCAATGAGAGGCAAGTGAATTTAAAAATGCCAGCCCCAAATAGGGAGCTTGGGAAAAGATTACTGTTGATTATAAAAGTAGAAGGCACCTCAGGAATCATCCAGTTCAGGAATTCTCAATGCTGGCTGCAGGATAGAATCAAGGCGCAGGTTGGAAACAAACAAATCCGCAAACAAACAAAGAACAATGTGGGAGGGCCCAGAACACAGAGATTTCGATTTAATCCATCTAGGGTAGAGCCTGGAGTCTGGGATATATATATTTTTTTAATATCTATATGGAAAGGTGAGATCCACAGTGCAGTTGGGGTTGAGAACAAACTTCCTGATTTTATGAGTGAGGAATTCTTAAGGAGTGAAGTGATTTGCTTGCTAACTGCTACAAGTTTAATGCTTTCATTTGAATCAGAAAACAGATCTTTTTATTAAATGTATTGGTGTGACATTGGTTAATAAGATGATATAGATTTCACGTGTACAATTCTATGACCCAGCCTCTTGTGAGAAAACAGATCTGATTCTTAACCAGAGCACTGCCGCCATATGCAATTGTCTCTTCTCATCACTCTCCTTAGCTGTGTGACATGGGAAAGTCATACAACCTCTCTGTTGCCTTATCAATTATACCTGACAAAGACCATTTTAGGATCAAATAATCAATAAAATAAAATAAAAAACATGTGTGCAAATTTAGATAGCATTCTAATTCATTATAAATGACCCAAACCACATTGTTCATTTGTAGTAATTAATAGGATGTTTCCCATTAACTATCACTTGAAAAAAAGTACTTTTCTCAATTTTTATTTGAAATCTAAGACCACCTCTGGGCATGTTATTCTTCAATTTCAGATTCAGTGTCTTTCCTGAATCTACTGAGTGCTCCTTACACATCTGTGCCAACATCCAACCCAAGCTAGATCACAATGCCTTCTGAATGGACTTTCAAAGAAAACAAAAGAATCCTTAATTAAATGTGCTAGCTCCAAATCCTGGGCCATGACAGAGCTTTGAGACACTACAAAATAAGAAGCAAGAACAAATGAAGAGAAGGACTTTCTCCACATTTTCCCTTGCCCTTTTGGGATGGCCCACCTGCCTCTCTGAGCCCCACCTCACACAGCAGGTTCTCTGCCCCACTAGCTGTTCCTTCCAATGGGGCAGAGCCTCCATCATCAGAGGTCTGCTCTACACCACAGGAAGGCAGCAGAAGATGATGGAGTAAGGCCACCCACAGGGTTAGATGCCAGGACTGCCCGTGTGTCTCCACAGAGCGGGAAAGCTGGGGATGCTGGAACTCTAGCTGGTGTTTTGTTTTGTTTTGTTTGTTTTGTTGTTAATCCTCACCCAAAAATATTTTTCCATTGATCTTTTAGAGAGAGTGGAAGAGAGAGGGAAAGACAGAGAGAAACATTGATATGAGAGAAACACATCGATTGGTTGCCTCCTGCATGCTTCCTGACCAGGCCCAGGCCAGGGAAGAGCCTGCAACCAAGGTACATGCCCTTGACCATAACCAAATCAGAACCCTTTGGTCCATAGGCCGATGCTCTATCCACTGAGCCAAACCGGTCAGCACTGTAGCTAGCTGGTTCTTGAAGTGCTCTTTAGAATCTTGACATCGTTGCAGGCCAATGGGGATGGAGGGTTTGTTGAGCAGCTAGCTACTACTCTAAGCTCCCACCTACTATCTTGGGAAAATGCAGAAAATACCACTGGCAAATGCCTAACTGGCACCTGGGTGCACTGATCCTGAGACCACCATTACTTCTAGGCCATCAGGATTTAACTTGATGCTCCACTGGGAACGGCAGGGCTGCCTGCCTGGTCTTCGTTACCCTGAATAATCAAAAGTTAGAAGTAGTCAAAGGGCTTCTGTGGACATTGCTTTTCACCTACCATAAAGTGATGGCGGTTTGTAGGAAAACCATTTCATGGAAGGTCCCTAGAACGTGCTGATCTAAGCAGCTAACATCATTCCCTCTGAATCAATCATGCCATGGTTTCAGCCTAATTACTGGAATTGGTGTTCAGGCTAAAGAAGTCAGTAAATACAAGAAAGTAAGTTTTCTTGCAAAACAGATTGCAGTTCCAGTAAAGGTGCTGTATGTGAGCAGAAACGTGCTGGTTACAGTTGTCCGTCAGCTCCAATCCTAAGTCATATATATCACAAAATGAAGGGGGAGGTTGCCCACAAGCGGCAAGGAGGGGCGCTCCTAGCAAGGCATCACAAATCAAAATCAAACCTAAATGTTCACAAGGTGAAGGCCGTGACTGGGTGGAATGAAATCAGGCAGACTCAATTTTTAAAACTGCTTTGGGTGACAGTCTTCTCCAGGAAAAATAAAACGGGCTCCATTTTTTAATCCAATGCCTGTTGGAAAGCCCTCATCTACAGCTCTACGCCTCCTGCACAGCAGATGCCCAGTGACGTGAGCTAAATGAATCCTGTAATATGGAGAGGAGAGTGCATGTTCAAAGAGCTTTCCATCAGCCTGGTTGCTCAGAGTTCTCTGCCTCCAAACTACAGGGGAGTAAGAGCTGTGACCAGCAGGAGGAAGAGGTGGTGTTTAACTATGGGAAATTGACTCAGTGTCTTTATTCAAAACAAGTGTCCCTTACTGGGAGCCTGGTCTTTTCACCCTTTATTCCGGAATTTTTTTCTTCAGATGGGGAAAGTAATAATGTCTTTGAACTTGAGGATCTATTAGGCCTTTTACCCTCAGACTATACCCTAAGCCTCTTTTAGAGGATAATTGTAACTCTTTCCATTCATGATAGATGTTCAATAGATAATTGCGTATTCATGCTAGATGTATGTCCTATGCAATGGCCTTGCCAGAGAGGCCACTGTCAGCCAATGGATTTTTGGATTCATGCTTTTACATTGCCAACACTGTCCCATCTATACAGATGGGCTTCGTTTTTCTCTCTCTCTTTTTAAATATATTTTTTACTGATTTCAGAGAGGAAAGAAGAGAGGGAGAGAGAGATAGAGACACCAATGATGAGAAAGAATCATTGACTGGCTGCCTCCTGCATGCCCCACACTGGGGATTGAGCCTACAATCCAGGCATATGCCCGGACCGGGGATCCAACCGTAACCTCCTGGTTCATAGGTCGATGCGCAACCACTGTGCCACGCCAGCTGGGCTTCATTTCTCTCTTAATCTATCCTCCTCTCTTCCCTCCCAGCATCCTTCCTCTCCACTCCTTCCCCAGCGGTGTATGCTTCCAGTTCTGGCTGCTTTTTGAGAAATTACCTCCTAGTTCATTATTATGATTCCAGAGCTTATGATGAAAATGTACATAGCAACGTTGAAAAATTTTTTTAAAAAACTTTTAAAAAGTATATAATCCCTGTGCCTTCCTCCTGAATTATTTTTATTTAAAAATTAAAGTGTTTATATTTTTAAATGAACCTCAGGTGTGCCAAATTGGGTTGATCCAAATTCTTCGTTTAAGATACATTGTCACTACTGGATCATGCACTGTTTAGTTTAAAACCCTTGGTTTATTTATTTAATAACTTAATGAGCCCTTGTGAACGCACTGCCGGACATAAACCCTGGAACGGTGCCAGTAGCTCAGATCAGCTCATGTGCTCCAGCTCCTGCTTTTAATGCACGGGACCCACAATCTGGAAGTTTGTCTTTATCTATCATCCTTAGGCTTTTGAAAATGTGTTTTTTATCACATATATGCCCAAATGATACATTGTTTAGTTTAATTGCTTTTTGATTTTTTGAAAAGTGTGTCCTGTTGTCTGCAATTCTCTAGCACTTGCCTTTGTCACTCAACACTACCTTCCCACCATTCACCCACAAATCTCTTTCACAACAAAATAGATTTATCTTTAGATGCCAAAAAATCCACCTAAAATGCCATGTATTTTCCCACTATGAATGGTCTGACCCTGAAGTTAGGTGATGCTAAGTGAGAGGACCACTTTTATAGAATAATGTCTAGAGCAAAACATTAGGCATTGTCTCATTTATTTTCAAGAAATTCAAGTAAAGCTAACACAAGAGACACGGAGCCATTAATGTTCATTTAGGTATCATGTTATTCCATAACACTTTCTATCAAGTTTTTTACATGAGATAGGATACAAAAACTTTTTGCATCAAGTATATGCTAAAATCTACTGTGTATATTTTTAATATGATGCTCAATAATTGAATTCAAAATATGCCTTGTTTTAATCATATACTGTATATGTGTGTATGTATGTATATACACACCCATATATAGATTTTATACACACACACACACACACACACACACACACACACATATAAATATAGATAAGCTCATGAAAATGCATCTCAGAAAGGTATTTCTTTTGACATTTCTATCTCAAACAACAGCAAATATTCCTTAAATTTTTCTAGATAAGTCGTCTATGTTCAATACTATAATAATTCAGAATTAAGCTCCCTGGATTCCTTGGGACTGCTCACAGGAACTAATTCTACTCATCTTCTGAGACTTGGCTATTAATAATTTAAGTGGATCCTTTCGCTTAGTAGTTGTCCATCTCACTGAGCTGCAGCAACAAATCCAATCTGGCCACAGAGGTCCACTTTGCAGGAGTGAAGGAAGCTGGGAAGCTCCTCATTTTCCACTTGCGGGACTCGGACCTTCACGCACCCTATCCCTCCTGCCAGGCAATTTTGTGCGGAAGCATGAAGTCTTGGTTACCAAAAAAATAAATAAATAAATTTAAAAACCTTTGGATGTCTTCAGGGGCTACTGTTGAAGCTCTGGCTGCATGGAGTTGAGTCTGGGACATCAGAAATAAAAATTACAGGATGAATGGCTGGAAAAATCCAGACTCTAGCTCTTCCCTTGGCCTAGGGTGTGCAGGCAGAGCTTGTCAAGGGCCAAGGGCAGGCCTCCCTGCAGCGAGATTGGCTGCAGAACACCCAACATCAGAATCTTTCCCTTGCTTCCCTTAGGCTGTCACATCCCCCAGGGCTAAGCTTCCAAGCACCAATGGGAAGGTGTCTGCAGGAGCTGAGGGGGGACGGGGGGAGAAGCTCGAGGTATAAACGATTGATTAATACCCCTGTCATGAGTGTGGTATTCCAACCTGGTGCTTTACCTTTTCTTGAGAATAAACCTCAACCTCCAGCTTGTGCAGAAAGAGGCTGAAATCCAGTCTATGTGCCGAAACACAGCAAACTATTTCAACTGAACTCAGCCAAACCACCTGTTGTTAGCTGTACTGATTCCTGTAACACCTGAGCTTTTGAGGGGGGTTTGTGATGTGACTCAGGTACATCCTCAGCTTTCTCCACTGCTGGTTTAGGTTATGGCTCTCTGAGGATTCTACTAAGTCTTTCATCTATTTCCCATTTTCTAATATTTTGTTGTTGTTTTTCCCCTTTTGCATTTTCTTTGGCTTTGTGGTTTATGCATTTTCAAAACAATCTGTCTGCAATCATTTCAGCCTAATTTTTAAGGGAGAGACAGAAAGTAGTATGTGAGAGCTACATGTCATTTTAACCTGGAAGTTTTCTTTCATTATTTCAATAGTATGGAGATCTTGCCAAGAAGAAGCAACTTCTAAGTTATTAATATATAATAGGTGTAACCCAGACTTGACTGCACCCAAACCAACAGCCCCTCTTCATGTCTCACACTCATCTTAGAACAGGACCCAGCTCTCGCTCACAAAGCCTTAGTAATCAATGTCATTGCTTTTGTATTTTTAACTGAAGATATATTTTAGTCAGTGATGCAATTTTTAAAAAGCAAGAATAAAAATTTAATATGTTTTATAGAGGAAAAAATTGTACTAAATCAGGGATAAGATAGAAATTGTGAGATGGGGCTTATAGAATGGGCACATGTCCTTTTTTGTTCGTTGTACATTTAAATATAATTGGTATATAAGAAGATATTAGCTTCAGGTATACAACATAGTGATTTGACACATACCTTATAATGTGATCACCATACTAAGTCTAGTAATCACCTGTTACCGTGCAAACTTATCATGATATTATTGACTATATTCCTCTTTTCTGCTTTCACCCATTTCTCAGTCCTCCTTCCTCTTGTAACCATCAGTTGATCTCTATTTCTATGAGTCTCTTTTTGTTTGTTTTGTTTTTTATTCCACATATAGGTGAAACCGTGCAGCAAGTTTCATGCTTTTTTTATGGCTGAATAATGGTCCATTATACTGTATATACCTTCCATTAGTTAAATACATATATCATATATTTTTTACCCATTCATCTGTAGATAGACAACTCTGTTCTTTCTATATCTTGGCTATTGTAAATAACGCTGCAATGAATATAGTGGTGAATATATCTTTTCGAATTAGTATTTTGATTTTCTTCCAATAAATTCCCAGAGGTAGAATTGCTGCATCATATGGTAGTTCTATTTCTTAGGTTATTTTTAGGAATCTCCATACTGTTTTTCACAGTGGCTGCACCAATTTGTAGTCCCACCAATGTGGGCACTTGTGTTTTGACAGTGGTTGTGGGACGGAGTACGTAAAAGAAGACCAAAATCTCAGTCACCACAGGTCAGGGAATGCCTCTGTGGGACCACAGAGCGACACTGGAATACAATGGCTGAGGAGGTGAGTAAACATATGACAAAGATACACTTTACATTGCATCAAACTGAAACCCGTAACTGTCTCTGCCTGCCTCATTTTAGAAAAGGCATATTAATTTTATATCCTAATTATTTATGGTTGGTATATAGAAATATAATTGATTTTTATAACCTTGTATGCAGTTACCTTGCTAAATTCATGTACTAATTTTATTCATATAATTATAGACAATTTTGAATTTTCTACATATACATTCTTGCTATCTACAAATAATGATAATTAGTTACTCCTTTTACTCTCTTTATATCTGTAATTTTTTTCTTCTTTTTAAAAAAATATATTTTTATTTATTTCAGAAAAGAAGGAAGAGGGAGAGAAAAATAGAAACATCAATAATGAGAGAGAATCATTGATTGGCTGCTTCCTGCACATCCCCTACTGGGGATTGAGCCCACAACTCGGGCATGTGCCCTTGACTGGAATCAAACTCAGGACCCTTCAGTCTGCAGGCCGATGCTCTATCCACTGAGCCAAACCAAGTAGGGCTATACCTGTAATTTTTTTCTCCATTGCACTAGTCAGGATCTCCCGTTCAATGTTAAAGTAGTGATAGCAGATAGTCTTTTGTTCCCAATTTCAGGGAAAACTTTCAATGCTTACTTTAGAGGTTTTTTTGTGTGTTTTGTTTTTTATTAAAATACAATATTGGCATACAATATTTTATTAGTTTCCGGAGTATGACATACTGATTTGACATTTATATATCTTATGATGTGAACACCAATAGATAAAAAAGATAAGGGATTTATAGAGCAGAGTTAAATGTCATCTTTGATCATTCTTCACATATTATGAGTCCAGCTAGAATGTTCTTCTAGCACACAACTTCCTCTCTTCTTAGCTTTTTCTCTACTTACACCAACGATAGAAAGTGGCATCAAAAGTAGGTAGGGAGTCATGGCAACCTTAATTCAGTCACTTGATCCTGAGAACAAACATGTTTTCTGCCAGGTTTTCTGGAGTGCGAAAAGACAAGTGTGCAAGCAGCAGAGAAATCAATGTTCTCACCTCACCAGAAACTCAGCGCTGCTCCTGCATAGCACTAGGCCAGCCCAATGTTAGGAGAACTACTTCTCTCTTGACTCATATAAATGGGTGTTGACTTTCAATAACAAGGGGTTAATTTAGATGGACATCAGAAACCAATTCAGGTCCCAGTCAGAGAGAGAGAGGGAGAGCCAGGAAAGACCTCAGAGCCAGCAACTTCTCCTGCAGGAGGCTGTTGGATGGTTTGTTAGTTTTTTGGTATGTTTTCCACTTTTTTATTTGCCTCTCTCCCCAAGCAGCCTAGAAAACAGATAAAGGGGTTTTAAAATGTATTTCCTTAAATAAATAAACTTTTTATAAGAAAAAAGCATGACTTCTCTACCCTGAAAAGATTTTGCAAAACCTGTAGACTTTGAGGGTACAGAGGGACAGTGGGGCAGAGGCAACTAAGAGAAGAGGTGGACTCCTCTTCATTCTCCTCCACACACAACTCCTCTGGGACCCCTCACTTATACCCACAGCTCTGGTGGAAGTGTGCAAGATAGAGTACAAAGCTCTTGAAAGGGGCCATGGAAAGGAGTCGGTTCTGAGTGATGGCATCAGGAAAGGAAGGAGGGGGTAGCTGCTATGAGTGAAATACCAGGTGCATCTATGGAAAATGTATGTTTTTCATTCATAGATGTGCCTCCCAGGGAACTGCCACTCTAATAATTCTGTTTCTCTTTTTGTGTATATCTTTCTAATGCCCTAATGTTTGGAAGGGATGGAGAATACATTGTCAGAAAGAAAATAATGCTATTAGATCACTAAGACTGCATCTAGCCAGAAAACAGAGAAAATCAACTATTTATTTTCCTCTTAAATTGCTCATTGCTCCATACTGATGCCATCACAACTAAGTATTAAGGAGTTTCTCCATTTCTGTCTCCTTCCCTTTGTTCACCTCCCCTGAGAGTCCAGACTATCTTTTCACACCTCTACCCTCATCCCATGGTATTGGATTTCAGTTATGTTGTTCCATCTGGACTCCTTACCTCTTTCTTATCACTGGGGAGACTGAGGGCAGTTTGGAGGGTTTTAAGTTCTTCAGGTATTTGTATTATAATATTTTGAGGGCCCTGACTGGTTTGGTTCAGTGGATAGAGCGTCGGCCTGCAGACTCAAGTGTCCCAGGTTTGATTCTGGTCAAGGACATGTACCTTGGTTGCGGGCACATCCCTAGTAGGGAGTGTGCAGGAGGCAGCTGATCGATGTTTCTCTCCCATCGATGTTTTAACTCTCTATCCCTCTCCCTTCCTCTCTGTAAAAAATCAATAAAATATATTTTAAAAAATATTGGGGGGTTATATCTCTTCTAATATGACCACTTCTTTCAGCATAATGCCAGGCATTATTATTACATGGTCCCTTTTCTATGCTGAGTCATATATCTACTTCCATTGCTCTAATTTAGCACGGGCAGTGCCCAAAGGTAGAGGTGAG
Source organism: Eptesicus fuscus (assembly GCF_027574615.1). Classification (NCBI taxonomy): domain Eukaryota; kingdom Metazoa; phylum Chordata; class Mammalia; order Chiroptera; family Vespertilionidae; genus Eptesicus; species Eptesicus fuscus. The sequence continues at coordinate 54,046,775 of NC_072482.1, read as the reverse complement.
CCAGCTTCTTCCCACCCCCCACAAAGAGGGTGCAGGCGTGGGAGGAGAACCCTTCTTACCCTGTGCACCTTTTGAAGTCCCGTACAAGCGCCTCATTGAAGCTCATCAAATGGGGGAATGATTCTCACAAAAGCTAGAAAATGCAGGTTGCAAAGTTTTTCTTGGTTGTTAATGCCAAGAAGACAGGGACTATGCTAGCTATACAAAACAGACTATCTCGTAAAGATGCCATTAAAACTGGATTAAGACAGTGGCTAAGCATGCCAATAGTCAATGACTAAAACCGTGAACGCCCTTCTCCAGGGTTTCAGCCTTCCCTGCTTGGAGGTTTTCCTGCCTTTCACTGTGGACCATTTTATAAATCCCCTTGCATACCAGGTTCTGGGTACATGTTAAATTCTTTATCTGTGAAAGGTAATATTTACACATTTGAAGGCTGCTTATAATTAAGGATAGTTATACCAAGTATGGAATATATAAATAAGCACAAGTGGTAGCAGAACAAACATTCTTATAAAGGTTAGTTCCTAATACCTTGTATTTTTCTTAAGATATTTCATTGTATTATCTATTTTTTTCTTCAGGAGATAGCTTCAGAAATAAATGTGTCTCTAAATCAGCTACCGTATGTGAAGCTGGAAGTACTAACCAAATCAACCTTTCTCTCCCCTTCTCCCGAGTCCCAGGAGGCTGAGGCAATATCAGTAATGGAGACTCTCAGATATGGGCAAGATACACATTTAACAAGTCCCATGAAGGAAAGCTTGTTTGCTGTGTCACTATGCCCTTCAAAGTCAACTGAGATGATGGCAAAGGGCAACTGCCTTACAATCCCTTATTTTAGTGCAGATAAATGTCTTTGGTGGTCAGAATTACTCAGTTTTTCCAAGGCAGTCTTCAAAATATTTCCAAATATTATTATTCATCATTACAGAGACCGTGTTATTAGAGAAAATAAAATGATTAAGCTAGAATAAGAGGTCAGGCTGTCTGGTATTAAACATGTCAGAAAAACACCGAAGACATTCCTGTTACAAATGAAAATCAAGTATAAGCTTTTACTGTTACATTAACAATCACATAATCTTCTAAAGGTAGCTTTTACAACATGAAAGATTCAACATTTTCTAAATTATATGTACTAGGAAACATTCTTAGTTCATATCATTTTTTTTTTTTATGAGTAGAATGACATCTAGTCTTTCTAAAATGTGCGCCCTTGAGGATTAATGACTATCATGGGCAAGTATTATTTGGCCAGTTGGTATAAGAAAACATTCAATTTGCTTAGCATTTCTTAATAACTATTTTTTGATTACCTACTATGTGCTGAACATAGTAAGATAAAATGAGTAAAAGATCCAGAATATGCCTTATGCCTTTCAGAAGAATACAATCTTGGGAAAACAACAAATATTGAGAGAGAGAGAGAGAGAGAGAAAGAGAGAGAGAGAGAGAGAGAGAGATTGGGTCAGTGATTGAGCGTCGACCTATGAACCAGGAGGTCATGGTTCACTTCCCTGTCAGGGCACATGCCCGGGTTGTGAGCTTAATTAATCCCCAGTGTGGGGTGTGCAGGAGGCAGCCGATCAGTGATTCTCTCTCATCATTGATGTTTCTATCTCTCTCTCCCTCTCCCTTTCTCTCTGAAACCAATCCTATCTAATAAAAGAGTAATATGCAAATTAACCATCACTCCACTACACCCACAAGCCATGACCACCAGCCAATCAGGAGCGAGTATGCAAATTAACCCAACCAAGGTGGCTGCAGCCACCGAGCTGCAGCAAGCAGGAGGCTTAGGTTTCCCTGGCAATGGAGGAAGCCAAGCTTCCCTGCCGCCCTGGCCAGCCCAGGCCTACACTCAAGGCTACAAAGTTTCAATTATAGAAGATAAATAAATCCCAACAAAAATGGCAACAGCTATGGAGCTAGAGAGAGCAGGAGGCTAGGGTTGTCCCCGGTGATGGAAGAAGCCAAGCTTTCCACCCACCTGGCCTGCCCTAGCCTCCGCTTAAGGCTATAAAGTTTCAATTATAGAAGATATATAAATCCCAGATGCCAGGGCATGGCCAGCCTGCAAACCAGCACAGGCCCCTTGCTCAGGCCACCCCATGCCCCAAGGGAACCCCCACCCTGATCCGGGACACCCTTCATGGCAAACCAGCTGGCCCCCATCCCCACCCATGCACCAGGCCTCTATCCTATTTAAGAAAAGAGTAATATGCAAATTGACCATCACTCCATCACAAGATGGCTGCCCCCATGTGGACACAAGATGGCCACCACAAGATGGCCAGCAGGGGAAGGCAGTTGGGAGGGACCAGGCCTGAAAGGGAGGGCAGTTGTGGGCGATCAGGCCAGCAGGGGAAGGCAGTTGGGAGGGACTAGGCTTGCAAGGGAGGGCAGTTGGGGGCGATCAAGCCTACAGGGGAGGGCAGTTGGTGGGGGACCAGGTCAGCAGAGGAGGGAATTTGGGGGTGATCGGCCTTCAGGGAAGGGCAGTTGGAGGGCACCAGGCCTGCAGGGGAGGGCAGTTAGGGGTGACCAGGCCTGCAGGGGAGGGCAGTTAGGGGCAAACAGGCTGGCAGGGAAGCAGTTATGCATCAATCAGGCTGTCAGGCAGAAGTGGATAGGGGCAATCAGGAAGGCAGGCAGGTGAGCAGTTGGGAGCCAGCAGTCCTGGATTGTGAGAGGGATGTCTAACTGCCTGTTTAGGCCCGATCCTACCGGGATTGGGCCTAAACAGGCAATTGGACATCCTTTGAGGTGTCCCACATTGGAGAGAGGGTGCAGGCTGGGCTGAGGGACACCGCCCCCCTTCACCCCGTGCATGAATTTCGTGCACCGAGCCTCTAGTAAAAAGTATATTTTTTTAAAAAGAAAAGAACCACATGCCTGGTATGAAAGATAAGAAATGCCATCCGCCAAAACCGGTTTGGCTTAGTGGATAGAGCGTTGGCCTTTGGACTGAAAGGTCCCAGGTTCAATTCCGGTCAAGGGCATGTACCTTGGTTGTGGGCACATCCCCAGTAGGGGGTGTGCAGGAGGCAGCTGATCGATGTTTCTCTCTCATCGATGTTTCTAACTCTCTATCCCTCTCTCTTCCTCTCTGTAAAAAATCAATAAAATATATTAAAAAATATGTTTAAAAAAAAAAAAAGAAATGCCATCCATGGTAGAATATGGAGTTGAAATAATTAATGCCAAGGCCTGAATTTTGGTGAGAAGGTAGAAAAATCATCCTGAGCAAAACACCAGAGGGCAAAGGAGCATGGCAGATGTAGGACCCAATGTAGAGCCTTGGGAAATGAGGCTATTCCCATGAGAAGGGGTCAGCTGATAAGAAAGTTTCAAACCCAGGAAAAGGGATTTTTTTTTTTCAATTGATCTTATATACATTGGAGTCCTGGTAGTGAAAATGAATCAAACAAGTGGGTGACAAAGATTAAGCATTTGCAAACATTAAAAGTTAGAGCAGGGTTTTTGCAGTGATATACCCATTAAGTGATTAGAGTCTGTAGTGGAGTCCATGAGACTAGAAAGAAAAACCAAACAGAACAGGAAGGAAAGACTGATTGATGATAGGGTTCAAAGGAAAACAAAGTGCTGAAAATCAAGCCGTAGGAGAGTGCCCAATGGTTAGACCATGGCTATTCAGTGGCTGGTGTTTGAATAGGTGGCTATTAAGTAAATCTCAGATTCCGAGCCTGGGTGAGTGAGACATCAATAGACAATAAATGAGAGACAGTAGTATTATAATGTCTTCATACTGGCTTAGCTATCTCTGAAACTATACAGAATTGAAATTATAATTACTCAAGATCAGTTTATTTAATTCACTAATCTAGTGGGGAGGGGGGTTAAAACCAAACTGGCTATTTTAGTTGTCCATGGTGGTGGAGGGTGGAGGGGTGTGTGGAGGGATTGAGCAAAAAGCAAAACAAAAACAAAACAAAAAAAAGGAAAAATATATCATGCACATGGACAACAGTCTGGTGATTGCCTGGGGAAAAATGGGGGAAAGTGAAGGAGGGTACAGGGGGGATAGATGATAATGGCCAGAGACTTGACTTGAGGAGGTGAACACAATACAGTGTACAGATGATGTGTTGCAGAATTGTGCACCTGAAACCTGTATAATTTTGTTAACCAGTGTCACCCCAATAAATTCAATAAAAAGGAAAGAAAAATCAAACTGGCTAGTTCAGCAGTACTTAGGCGAGGCAGAGAGTTCATGTTGCAGTGTTTCCCTTCCTGCCTTTTTGATGTTGTGGAGGTCTAGATTCACAAGCACAGAAAGATGGAGCCATATCGGGATTGTGGGCTGTGCTAGCCTTTCCTACATTTCCTGCTTTTGCAGAGAAAATGGTTGATGGAGCTGACCAGACCTTCAGCGAGGAAATCTTTTCTGTAGGATCATTTGCAAAGGCCAAAACCAATGAGGACTTTTCAGGGAGCGGCATGCAGTTTTCCCTAAGCACACTAAGCTAGCTGCTCCGGCCAGGGCAGCTCTCCTTACCTTTCAGGAGCCCTCTGAAAAGCTGCACTCCACCTCTTATCCCACTCCTGGTTTTAAGTCACTTCTTTATCGTTATTACCTTGGCTCCAAGCTCTCATAATAGCTTCTTCCTTAAGGACAGGGACAGGGTCACTGCAGACTAGCATGACTGGTGTGAAAGATAGGAAATGCCAGGCAGTGATGAGAAACTGGCAGATACACAATATTGTATTAGTTCAGAAGTCACAGGCTACAGCCTCCTTCTTGAAACTATGCTCTGTTTTGTTTTCAAGTCTATAAATTTGCTACAATTCCTTGCAAGGGAATATGTTCATATGAAAGTCAAAACAAGCAACACTTGGTCTTTGATTAGAAGAGGGCATGAATAATTTAATGCTTCTTACATAGTGCCAGGTAGGTGGGGCCTTATAGGGGTGTATTCCTGGATTAACTGTTTTTATGTAGTTACTATATCTTCTAATTTAAAAACTTCACTAAGGGAGGATTTGAAAACTATGAAGGTGCTGCCACCTTGAGGATTCTTTCTGTCCATTTTGGAGATTAACCTTTACCAAAAGTAAGAGTGGACTACTGGTGGTGGTATCATCCTTTTATTCTATAACGAAACTGAACTAAGATATGGGTCTCCAGCTTGGGATATTGCAGAACATGCAGGCAAGCATTTTCACGGCTCATGTTACTTTACACTCTTCAGCCATAAGTTTCAACATCAGGTGCCACAGTCCCTGGTCTGAGGTGGTCTCGCATTTTCCTAACTGGTGACTGCTTGGACTCGGGAACTTTATCATACAACTAGAGGCCCAATGCATGAAATTCGTGCAAGGGTAGGCCTTTCTTCCCCCGGCTGCCGGCACTGGCTTCCCTCTGGCACCCTGGGACCCGGGCTTCCCTTTCAGCCCCAGCCCTGTCCGGAAGGACATCCAGTCTAATTAGCATATTACACTTTTATTATTATAGATTCCCTCTCCTTTCCCCACCTCCACCTCCCAAGAGAAATATAAAATGATGGGAGAAAGAAATTGGAATTCTATTTACTTGAGGTTGAAGTGAATAAGTAACTTAAAATACAGTTATATTTATAGAAAACAAATTACAAAAACTTAACCCCTCCAACTCTCCCAAATGTTATCTTTTTTTTTTTTCCAGCACTAACACTATAACTAGGATAATGGTGCTCTAAAAATCCCCTGCTCAGAAAACAGGGGTGTTTGGGATGGAAGGGATCCCATTCCTAAATCCTACCTAATAATAGAGTAATATGCAAATTGACCATACCTTCGCTACACCCACAAGCCACGCCCACCAACCACGCCCACCAGGAAACCATTGCAGGGACGTTGGGGTGTGGCGGAGCCCAAGGCTGGGAAAGCCTCGGGCGGAGGCTTTCCCGGCCTTGGGCACCAGTGGGGAGCCTGCACAGATCGCAGGCAATGACCAGGGGGTCGGCTCCTACGATCCGTAGCAGGGAGGCTGGGGTGCAGCAGAGCCAAGGCCGCCGCTCGGGGCCAAGCCCCGACCCTGAAAGAAGGCAGAAGGCGGTGGCCACAGCCAAGGCCTGGGTCCCCGGTGCCGGCAGAAAACTGGTGCAGGCAGCCAGGTGAATGAAGGTCTATTGCACGAATCTTCGTGCAAACGGGCTGCTAGTTTATAATAAGGGGCAGGATGGTTGCCAAATTCATTATCCATCTACAAATGAAAAGACAATGAGATATATAACCAAAGGTATTCTTTATTGATTGGTCCCCATTTGATGAGCTTTAGTTCTGTGTACATTACATTGACTTATTTTTTTAAAAGAAACTTTAACAATAGACTCTTACTTTGAGGGATTTTTGTATTCCTGGGCTTTCAGAAGCCCTTCCCTTTAACCCTTTATTATGTTCTCATGCATCCTTCAGCTTAGAGTTTACCAAAATGCCTTCTTCCTGCATGCTGAGAAAAAGACTTGAACTTCTTTTGAACCTGAGGCCTCAACATAACTATGGGGCAGAAATGATTCCATTTCCCCATTAAAAAGCTTTCATTTGCAAGCCACAGATGAAATTTCATCTGCTTTGCATCAGTCTGGTTTATAACTTGAGAGAACTTGGCACCACAACCCTAAACCCCATTATTGGTGTTTCCCCTTCTGAGGGGAAATAATGCATTTATGGCTTGGTCTTTGTTTATTTTGTTTTTGTTTAAAAATAAAACACAGTGGCCCCTCATTCAAAGCTCTATTCTGGGCTGCTCTCAACTGAGCATCTCCGGAGTGGGAGCCATATGTGTGTGTTTTCAGTCTTTATATGCATTGCCCAGCAACCTGGAACTCTATTGGCACTTAGAAATGCCCTCTTACATTGCTGAATCCACACCCACCAGAAACATATGAAAATAAAATGGCATGTTTTAAATTTTCCCTTAGAAAATGTAACTGTGGGACAAATATGCTTTCTCTTTTTGCTCAGAGAGCCTGAGAGTGGGCAACCATCCCTTCCACAGAGCAAGAATCCCCAGAGTTAACCATTTCTATTTCTGGTTGCAAAAATAAGAGTGAATGGAATAAGCCTCCATTTCATTCTAACAGGAATTCCTTTACCTTCTCCTTTGGGCTAGTTTTACTTTTCCTGACTTAAGTTTTTATAACTTAGCTTTTCTTAGCTATTAGCCCTTGTAACTTAGCTATTATCATCAGAAATCTGCTTTAATATTTATTTTTCCAATACAGAAAAAAAAATGGTTTAGCTATAAAGTACTTGGCTGACTTGAATAGATTTTACCCTGTATGAGAAAGAGAGCAACTATTAGCAAAAAGTACAGTATAAACATTTTTTCAAATAAAATTTGAAAAGTAAAATTTCAACTTATTCTGCTAAACTAAAAATAAAGGAAAGGGGAAAATGAAATTGTTGAACTTCTTGACAGGTTAAGTCCCAAGACATAATGGATATCATGATCCATATTCCACATGTATTGTGTCCCAATGTTAGAATCACTTTTAAAAGTTAATGCCCTAACTGGTTTGGCTTAGTGGATAGAGCGTCGGCCTGCGGACTGAAGGGTCCCAGGTTCGATTCCAGTCAAGGGCATGTACCTTGGTTGCGGGCACATTCTCAGTAGGGGGTGTGCAGGAGGCAGCTGATTGATGTTTCTCTCTCATCGATGTTTCTGGCTCTCTATCCTCCTCCCTTCCTCTCTGTAAAAAATCAATAAAATATATTTTTTAAAAACATCTTAATATTTAACTCAATGATATTAATTGTATGCTATTTATCCTATCTCTCTTCTTCATCTGAAAACAGAAATAAAATGTAACTTACTATGTAACTACAGATACAGAGAGCTAGAATTATATATCTCCTAGGGTGAGGATTTTTTTTAAAAAGCCTTGTGCTTATAGGTTTATAAAATCATTAAACATTAAATTTAAAAAAAATAACTTGATTTTTGACAGCATAGTTTTTAAGTCTAAAAGAGGAAGACTGAGTTAAAGAATCGGCAGTTGAACAATGCATTCATTCTGTCACTTCACTTAAAAGCTTACCAAAATGCTTAATTAAGGAAGAAACTAGTAAACCTAGTAAACTTTTTTTGTAGTTTTATCATATTGGCAACAGCTAACAGCCTTCTGGCTTTAGAATGGATTCTTGAGCTAGGAAAAGAGATCCCTAGAACACTGTGTAATTAGCATGGCAGTATGTCTTTTATTATTTTTTCATATGAAGAACAAAGGGAGTTACATAGCCTGATGTCTTTAACTTACCCATATGGATCATCATAGCCTCAAACTACCTATGAATTTGTAACACATATTCTAATTAATGAGCAGTGTTGTAATGTTGCCTTTTACAGATTTATTGTTCACTGTAGATGTTAATTACCACAACAAGTAAAGAGATAGGGTTGAAAGAGTTCCCCCCCCCCCTTCCAAATTTTTCATGGTTCACGTACCAGACAGGCCTGTGCAAGGTCAATTTACAAAAGAGGGCAGAGGTTGCCAGGAGAGTCTTTCCCTTAATTTTATTTAAAAAACAAGCACAGTCAAATTAGGAAGTCATTTTAATGGCCTTCTTACTTGGTACATATAAGCATATAATACCTTTGAGTTTTTCTGTAACTAAAATTATAAACTAAACCTCGTAGGAGTTTTGTAATGGTTTAATAAAAGCCAAATTTATGAGGACTTTTTCACCTTAAAATTATCCATTTAATGCTTCTTACCCCCATAGGTAGTAAAGAGAAGGTATGCAGGGACTCTTTGTGCAAGATAATTTTGAATCAGGAAAAAAAGAATGGATTTGATGCTCTTCAAAAGTAAAGGTGATATTTAAATGCAAATGTTCACTTTTCCTTTTTCCTTTTTCAAATGTACATTCCTTGTTTTCATTATACAATGGCTCCAGTCCTACATTTTCTCAGGAACCTGGAGAAACTCTCTCCCACTTCCTCAGGCTTCCTTGGTGTCAAGTGGCTGATGGTACTTTTGTGTTCTCCTAAAACCCTGGGAGATGGTGACAACACTTTCACCAGTGGCATTTTACATATCAAATTCGCGAAGGTCATATATTATTTATAGACTATGTACGAAATGTTTCTAAAACATTTTTCTCCCTTTAAAATTAGATGAATGCAGTCTAATTTTAAATTATATTTGGTCAAGGGTGCTTTCTGTCCCTTGAGACTTTACTTGTGGTCTAGGACATAGCCACAGTAGCCTGGGAAGACTTGGCCTATTGAAAGAATAAAGCACCTCTTATCCGTGATGCTGAATACAACTGGACTTGAGCCACCTTGCTGCTTATTCAGGCCACTTCATTACTCCCATTGCTGTCATACTCCTTGGTAACCCCATTTTAGAAACCTAGACAAACTCCAAGAGGCATAGAGCCTGAGACACTCCTGCCCTGAAAGGTAGCTGAGTGTCACCTCTTCTCTCAGACGAGTGTAAGTAACATGGTCTGTTCATACACTTCACTTGGTCATTTTTAGATGAGTAAGCCCACCTCCCTTTGCTCGTTTTTAAGGGTGCATTTTCTCCCATGTTTGCACTGGCTCGTTGGTCAACACATTTTCCCTCTTGACAAAATGCCGTCACCTTTGCTCCAGCTTCCCTAGGCATGGCCCATATTCTCCATAAGAATGTTAGAAGTGGTTATCGGGCCTGGCCAGTGTGCTTCAGTGATTGAACCAGGAGGTCACAGTTTGATTCCCGGTCAGGGGCACATGCCTGGGTTGTGGGCTTAATATCCAGTGGGAGGCATGTAGGAGGCAGCAGATCATTCTCTCTCATCATTGATGTTTCTATCTCTCTCCCTCTCCCTTCCTCTCTCTAAAATCAATAAAAACATGTTTTTTAAGGGGGCTGTCTGTTTCACTCTTCTAACTGGAAATTATGTTTGAAATTCCCTAAAAGAATTGTTATTTAGGAAACAGCCAACAATAATTTTCATTACTCTGTTTTACTAAAATGCAATCTCCCAGCCAACGCAATAAAAGCGCAGGGAGAAATAACTCCCTTCCCACCAAAAACAGATTAAACAACATCTGGGAGAGGACATGGGCAAAGGTGAGAAGCGCCCCTGAGTAGGACCCAGGTGGCCTCCCTACAGGACTGGGTGACCTTGAGCAAGCATTGGACTACTCTGGGCCTTGGTTTCCTCATCTGAAAAGTGAGGAATTATGAGAGGTGATCACTAAAACTCTGTTCAGTCTTATATAGGAATAGCAGAGCTTTATGACTACAGCGGACGGCACAAGCTTGACTGTGTCTCTTGTGCACACGGACCTGTCCTCATTTCACATATTTTTTCTATACCAGCTCTTCTCCTTTTACTTTTATTGAACTGAATCACGCAGGTAAATCCAATTAGGGACAGACCTTCTCTCAGGAGCAGCCAGCTGCTGATCATTAGAGCCCTCCACCCTGGGGTAGCTCTCCTTCAAAGAGCAATTAGAGCACTTACATCAGGATTTTTAACAAAGGGATGTTGTCTGAGAGTAACTCCAACACAATATAGACAAAGTAATAACCAGCTTTATTAGACACTGAATAAAACACTGAACAACTTACAGGACACGTGAGTCCGACAGTTGGCAGCTACACTTTTTTTGTCACATGTCCTTCCTGGTAAACAAGTTAACCCACCTCATCCCATTTCTTCCATCTTCTTGGGCATCTTCTTCATGAGGCACCCATGGCTTGTGCCACAGGCTGGGTCCCTAGGACTCTGAGCTGCTGTGAATGCCGAGGCCATGACGGAGGCTTCCTAGCTCCACAGATACTTCTCCCTTTCCAACCTGCATGATGGCTGGAGCTATTTGTGGAAAATACCTATAAGTTCTTTGTTTCTCTGCCTTTTCTTCCTACCCCACTTGTATGGTGCTCGGTCCTGTATTCCCTCTTCCCTCCGCTCGAAGTTTCTAAGACAGCTTTCTCCATGCTCTGTCCCACCCTGCCCTGCACACTCGCTGCCTCAGCTCTCTTCCTGTCCTCTCTAACGTGGGTGGGCAATCATCTATAAAACCAGGGACTAAACTAGATGATCAATACAACCCCACCAGTTCATTTGCATAGGCAATCATTTGAGGTTGCAAAGATTCTTCCATTCTTGGTTCTTGGCCTTACTAAAGAGGAGAGGCTACTTACCCCTCAGCTGATGTTTTGGTGGAAGAACAAACATGGGGAGGAAAAGGAGGCAATCCGCCACCAAAAAAAAAAAAGATGCCTCTAGGAAGCCAAAAAAGGTTTATGTATAATTTACGTTTCTTCATTTTAAAACATGCCTAGATCACATCAAAGCCCATGAACTCTTAATCCCCTTTTCACCGATGCTTCTGAACACTTGCTATGTGCCAGGCAATATCCTGAGTGTTTTATTTGTCCTGACATTCATATTTTGAGAAAAATAGCATTATTATCCCCATTTCACAGAAGGGGAGATATGACTCAGAGAGGTTAAGTAATTTTCCCAAGGTCACATAGTAGCAGAGCTCTTTGAAATTAGGCCACTTGGTGACCTGAAACTCTTTACACTTTCGTGCCTCGCCATATGGATTTCAGGTGCACAGCAATTTGGTCAGAATCATGTGGGTATGCCAGTGGGGGGGTGGGGTGAGATGGTTTAATTCATTGACTAACAAGTAATTGCCTGGATTCTCTTCCCCCCTTTTCAAAACAAATGCTTGACAAAAGCACATCTTATTTGAGAGAAGGATGCTGTTTGTTTGATTGATTTATTGAGCCCTACAAATTTAAAGTTGGTAGAAGTTCTTCAAAATTACCTATCCTGATGTGGGCTGAGAAAGGGAGATTTTCATCTGCTTTGGGATGGCTGCAACCATTTTAAGAGAGTACCTTGTGAATAGCAAATATGAAAGCATAGAGGAAGGGACTTAATTTTTTTACAGGAAAGAAAACTGAGGCCCAGGGAGAGGAGGGGACCTGCCTGCATTCATGAAGTTTGTTGGTGATAGAACAGTTAGAATCACTGATTTCTCTTTGAGAATTCTCTCTAGAAGTGGATGATGCCTATTTACCTGGTGGAAGTGAGAGTATCTAAAATAAATGCCATAGCCCTGCTTCTATCAACAGGCTTATATTTTTAACTAGAGGCCCAGTGCACGAAATTTGTGCATGGGGGGGGGGGTGCCCCTCAGCCAGCCTGCACCCTCTCCAATCTGGGATCCCTTGAGGGATGTCCGACTGCCCAGGACTGCTGGCTCCCAACTGCTCACCTGCCTGCCTTCCTGATTTCCCCTAACCGCTTCTGCCTGCCAGCCTGATCACCCCCTAACCACTCACCTGCCAGCCTGATTGATGCCTAACTGCTCCCCTGCCAGCCTGTTTGCCCCTAACTGCCCTCCTCTGTAGGCCTGGTCCCCCCCAACTGCCCTCCCCTGCAGACCTGGGTCCCCCCTAACTGCCCTCCCTTGCAGGCCTGGTCCCTCCCAACTGCCCTCCCCTGCTGGCCATCTTGTGGTGGCCATCTTGTGTCCACATGGGGGCAGGATCTTTGACCACATTGGGGTAGCCATCTTGTGTGTTGGAGTGATGGTCAATCTGCATATTACTCTATTATTAGATAGGATAACTCTGTTTATATTTTCCTTTCTTTCTACCATCATAGCCAAGGGAAAAGAAAATGTCAACAAGAAACCAGCACCGGCAGCCACTACACCTCTTCTGTCATCACCCCCACTTCTGGGACAGAAGGGCCATGGTGGAAACTAGAGGAGGGGGGATGTGGGGAAGAAGGTACAACCAAAGTCACCACCGGTGAGTTCGTAGTTGTATCACTCAAACCAGCCAATTCATTGTGCATTTCCTTTAGAAATTCTTTTAAAATAGAGTATCTTACCAGGCCCTTTAAAATTTCCAAACCTCCTGGAGTTAAGTCATACTAAAGGTATTTTTAAACAAATTATCTGTCTCTAGGTCCTTAGTCTCACACTCAAAAGGCAAATAGGCAAATAATCTAATCATTCAATCACCAGAGCCTACCCTCCTGCTTTGCAAAGATAGGCAATAAAAATTCTGATGCCAAAAAATGAAATCCTCCCCAGATTTTTGCCTGTGGGAAAATGCTTCCCTTCCTTCTATTTTATATTTAAAGACAGTCAAATCCCATGCAGTAAAAATTGGAGAGTTCCTATAATCCATGTCTTCACATAAAGTGATGTTGCATTCTGAATATACTCTCTGGATTTATATATTTTGGGATTGATCTTATTCAGCATAAGGGGATGAATTATATTATCGAGAGTATTCTAATACTACTCATGTCTTTTTCTTCATTTCATTTTGACAGCTTACTACTTTTTGTTGAACTTTGCAGAATTGATTAGCATTTTTAAGAGTCTCGTGTGACTACATAATAGAAAGGTGGCCTCGCTGCTCCTCCAGCTAACGTGGCTCTTGGACCAGGGATGGACACAAGGCCAGATACTCTCTCCCAAGAAACTGACCACTGAGGCAGGTATACTACTGAGGCAGGTATACTACCATAATTTGGGGGCCAAAGGTCAGATAGAAGCAGAGGCAACGTTAGCGACATAGCAAGTGAAAGCCACAGACAAGCTGATCGTAATGGGAAAGTCCAAACCGAGTGAATAAAGTTCAGAGAGAAACACAGGTAAGAGACTATGCAGCTTCAAAGGAATAGAGACAGCAGGCCCATTGTTCTCAGAGGCGTGCTGCTTCCCAGCTCTGATCTTCGAGGGTTGGCTTCTGTTTTTGTTTTATTCTGTAAGCTATTCCTATAGCCTATATTTTTTTAAATTTTTATTGAATTTATTGGGATGACACTGGTTAATAAAATTATATAGGTTTCAGGTGTACAATTCTATAATAAATTGTCTCTATATTGTAATTATATTGTGTGTTTACCAGCAAAAGACAAGTTTCCTTCTGTCACCACTTATTCCCCCATTTACTCTCCTTTACCTCCTCCCAATCACCCTTCCCCCTGGTAATCACCAAATTGTTGTCTGTGTCTATGAGTTTGGTTTTGTTTTTTGGGGGAAGGGGTTGCTTAATTCCTTCACCTTTTTCACCCAGTACCCCAACACTCCTCCCCTCTGTATCTATGAGTCTGTTTTTATTTTGCTTGTTTATTTATTTTTTCTTTAGATTCCACATATAAGTGAAATCATATTGTATTTTTCTTTCTCTGGCTGGCTTATTTCACTTAGCATAATACTCTCCAGGTCTATCCATGCTGTCCCAAAGGGTAAGATTTTCTTCTTTTTCAGGGCTAGGTAGTATTCCATTGTGTAAATGTACCACAGCTTTTTTATCCACTCATCTTCTGATGGGTGCTTGGGCTGCTTCCAAATCTTGGCTGTTTGTAAATAACTCCTATGTAAATGAACATAGGAGTGCATATATTTTTTTGAGTCAGTGTTTTGGGTTTCTTCAGATATACCTATTCCCAGAAGTGGAATCACTAGGTCATAAGGAAATTACATTTTTGATTTTTTGAGGAAACTCCATACTGTTTTCCACAGTGGCTGCACAAGTCTGCATTCCCACCAATGGTGAACAAGTGTTCCCTTTTCTCCACATCCTCGCCAACATTTGTTGTTTGTTGATTTATTGATGATAGCCATTCTGACAGGTGTGAGGTGATATTTCATTATGGTTTTAATTTACATTTCTCTGGTGATTAGTGACATTCATCCTTTGCCCAATTTTTTTACATTGGATTGTTTAGTTTTTTTGGTGTTGAGTTGTGTAAGTTCTTTATAAATTTTGGATATTAACCCCTAATCAGATGTATCATTGGCAAATACATTCTTCTATTCAGTGGGTTGTCTTTTTATTTTGTTGATTGTTTCCTTTGCTATGCAAAAACTTTTTAGTTTGATGTAGTCCCATTTGTTCATTTTTTTCTTTTGTTTCCCTTGCCTGAGGAGATATTTCAGGAAAAAAAAAATTTTGCTATGAGAAATGTGCAAGATGTTAGTTACTGCCTATGTTTTTAAATTATTTCCTTTTTGCTTAAGCCTGTCCAGGTAGGCTGTGGGTGTTGTTGTTGTTGCTGCTGTTGTTGTTTTCATTTTTAACCAAACTCTAACTAGGGAGTCTACATTATCATCCATACAGAATAGTCATATTGTTTGTTTAATCATTTTTTTCACTAAAATGGTGAAACCTAGGAGTCTCAATTTGGAAAAAACAAAGTTAAATGCTTACAGATTTTGAAAGGTCTTTATTTGTCAGGTTTCTACAACAAATCCATGTCTATGTGAAATCAGATGAATTAGCAATATGGTTAGTTTTATTTCTGTTACTACAATGCTGGTCATTTGTTGAGCAGGAAATACATGCAATTTCAGACTCAGGATAACTATTCATCATTTGGTAAAGTTGAATCTCCATAGCCATCCTCAGACAGAGAGCTCAGATTCTGTAAATAGAATCCCAGCACTTAATGTTTCCAAATCAGAATGTGTGATATACTTTTTTTAAATTTTTTAAAATTTTTTTATTTAAAACTAGAGGCCCAGTGCACAAAATTCATGCACTGGAGGGAGGGTGTCCCTCAGCCCAGCCTGCACTCTCTCCAATCTGGGATCCCTCTCACAATCCGGGACTTCTGGCTCCTAACAACTTGCCTGCCTGCCTGCCTGCCTAATTGCCCCTAACCTAAGGTGACCAGACGTCTCGCTTTTGGCGGGACAGTCCTGATTTTTAACAATTTGTCCCGCGTCCCGCGGCATTTTAAAAAAGTCCCGATTTTTGGAAAGAATGCATGACAAGCTAGGGAACGGCGGGAGAACAGGAAGGAAATATACGGTTTTCAGCGGCCATGTGGCTATTTAGCCAGGATATGAGTTTTATATTATTTTTGTTAATTTTATAATGTTAAACTTTAATAATAACAAATAATTGTTGAGAACTGATTATCGAGAACTGCTTATCAAAGTTCGCATTGTTGATCAGTTGTTAGAATTCGACCACCATTGTTTGAACTTAATGAACAATGGCATTTTTTGGGATTGGCAACGACAAAAACATTTTGTAACTGTCTCTCAGATGATACACATCGTACTGTGTGCTAGTAAGCTAGTTAAACAAGTGATGTCATTACAAATCAGCTATTCAGATAATTTAGGTAAGTAATTTATTTATTTATTTCATAAATACATAAATTTTCTTGAATTTAGCAGACAGTACTCGTATTATTTATATTTTATAGTGGCAGCAAAAGTCTAGCGCCGGCCTTGAAAGTGACACTTATGACTTACATTACGGCAAATTCAGAGGAAAAATAATACAAGTTAGTATTGTTATTATTTAGAAAGAAATATAGGATTAAAATAATTTTTAAAATATAGTTACTTTATAACAATCAAATTAATTTAATTTATAAACTAACAATAAAATATGTTCATGTAATTATGTACCTACTTACTGTGTTTTTAAGCAATATGTATATAATAATTTATAATATAATTTTAAATTATATTTTTTAGATTTTTAACATAATGAGTAAGAAAAGAGGATGCAAATTCAATGATGATCTAAGATGGTCCTTAGTTTTTTCACTAAAATGGTGAAACCTAGGAGTCTCAATTTGGAAAAAACAAAGTTAAATGCTTACAGATTTTGAAAGGTCTTTATTTGTCAGGTTTCTACAACCAAAAGCGATTACAATATAGACCAAATTTTTAATCAAGAACCGCCCCCCCAGGCTGAAACTGGTTTGGCTCAGTGGATAGAGCATTGGCCTGAGGACTCAAGGGTCCCAGGTTCGATTCCGGTCAGGGGCATGTACCTTGGTTGCGGGCACATCCCCAGTAGGGGTGTGCAAGAGGCAGCTGATCGATGTTTCTCTCTCATCGATGTTTCTAACTCTCTATCCCTCTCTCTTCCTCTCTGTAAAAAATCAATAAAATATATTTTTTAAAAAAAGAACCCCCCCCCCCTTTGGGTCAATAGTGTCCCGCTTTACCAATGTTAAAATCTGGTCACCTTACCCTAACCGCTTCTGCCTGCCAGCCTGATAGCCTCCTAACCACTCCCCTGCCAGCATGATTGACAACTAACTGCTCCCCTGCTGGCCCAATAGCCCTCAACTGCCCTCCCCTGCAGGCCTGATCTCCCCTAACTACCCTCCCCTGCAGGCCTGATCACCACCAACTGCCCTCCCCTGCTGGCCATCTTGTGACGATGTGGGGGCAGCCATCTTGTGACAGCGTGGGGGCAGCCATTTTGTGATGACGTGGGAGCAGCCATCTTTGTGGCGGCCATCTTGTGATGGCATGGGGGAACCCATCTTGTAACAATGTGGGGGCGGCCATCTTGTAACAACATGGGGGCGGCCATCTTGTGGTGGCTAGCTTGTGACAATGTGGGGTGGCCATCTTGTGATGACGTGGGGCGGCCATCTTGTGACGACGGTGGCAGCTATCTTGTGGTGGCCATCTTGTGATGTGAGGGTGTATGGGTCAATTTGCATATTACCTCTTTATTATGTAGAATCTTTATTGTTGAAAATATTACACATGTCTCCTTTTTCCCCCCATTGTCTATGATATACTTTTAACATCAGATATATGACATGTAAAAAGCAAACACACACACACACACACACACACACACACACACACACTCACTTTAAAGTAAGCAGCACCACACAGTGATGGGACAGGGAATAGCCATCATTGGAGAGAAGCACCAGCAATTGTTCCCTTGGAGACAGAGGAATGGCTCTTGTTAAAATGTTCCCAGAGAAGTTTAGATGTGACCAATGAGGTATTATTTTCTGTAAGAAAGAAACAATTTTTATAATGTTTTCACTTCTTGACCTCTGGACAAGAACAATGGTTGGGTAAATTTCCAACTTACAGATGAAAATGTTAACAATGAAAAAATAGTTGTCATATTTTATCATGTTAGTTGTGTTTATTAGAATCAAATGCATTTCAGAAAGCAATGATTGCCTGAGGACTTTCCTTCTTTGGCACAGAGAACAGTTTATTGCTAAATTTAATCGACTGAAAATCAAATTTTATAACTGAAAACGAAACACAAATATAACCATAGGCATTATAGTGATTACATTAAATAAATGAAAGTAAAAATACACCTCTGATATACATTTAGCTGCAGTTTGACCCATCATTTACAATGTGTATGAAGTTTAAAACATTAATCTGCAAAGTATTTTCCCAAATTTCAGTCTAAAGATATTACTTCTTCAGTTCTTTGAAATGTGAAGACCTTAATTTCTAGAATGCATTCTGTTTGTGTCACAATGGGCTGTTCAGCTCTCCTCAGCAATGCTGTATCTCTTAATGCCTTCATGGACACCCTCAGTGGACAGGCTTCCTAGGCATTTCTCTGTACGTGAAGAGTTTTCAAGAGAACTTCAGCAGAATGACTGGTGCCTAAAGAGTCATTTTCTCATTACTTAACTTTTTAAGCCTTCTTGCTATTGAAGAAAACATGGTTAGCAGCAGAGCTGCAAAATAACCTGTAATTAAGAAGAATGCCTGGTCAGAATCAGAAAGCTAAGATAGCATCTTTGAATGGTTAACAGAACATGAAAAATAGAGCCTTTCGTACAGTTGTGTTACATACTGAGTGGTGCTAGCTCTGGGGTTTCAATATTCTGCATATCCCCAGAACACACAGAATGAAAGATCCTGCATTAACCATATTTCCACTATTTTTTTATACTCTGGGACCTCACTTGACATGGAGAGACTGCCCTCCCAGGGCTAGCCAATCCCTAGATATTGCAAAAGACTTGCCTGCAAGCATGCCTTTCATATGCATATCAACCAATCCAGAGCTCACACTCCCCAACTACCTCACAAATTACCAAACTCTCACAAACTAATCCACTACCCCCACACCCCCGCTCTTATGCTCCCCCTAATCACTCTAGGGCCAGGTATAAGACAGCTCAGGACAACCTATACAACCCAGCGCCAGCTGAAATTATTCCAACTAGCCAGTCCCAAACCCTGCCTTGCCCATTCCTTCCCACAGAAATGATAATAAAGTATTTGTCCACACTTTCTCCTTGCTTTCCTTCTGCCTCCTGACCAAGCCCTGTGCTTCCTCACGTGGCCCTGCATGGCATGCCTGGCCTCCTGCTTCTAAAGACCTGTGTGTATAAAAATGTTTTCCTTCATGATAGTCATATCCAGGTCTGTGTGTCTTACCTTAAAACAATTCCTGAGTACATTTTAAAACAAGTTCTTAATAATGTAGGACTAGCTCATCTCCATCATTTTCAGTTCTTGGTACCACCTTATTCTTAGAATTATGTGAAAGCATGTTTTGTCCAGAACTGTGTGTGGATTTGAGGCCCAAGAGATGAATATGGGAAGATGACTATTCCCTTGGTTACTTTGTTTGTGAATCTTATTTCATTGGAAAACTTTTCCCACAAAACTCAGCCCAAATAGTAATGCTGAAACCATGCTTTCTAGGACTTTATAACCCAAATTTAATTTCTTACTTTGAAATTTGATTGTGGCTTTGGTCTCTGTATTGGTTCCAATCCTTTTCTTTTATTTTTATTGCACTGGCTTTTAACTAATTTTAAAATGCTAAAGAAGAATACAGAATTGATTAAATAACCAAAGCATTCATTTGGTGGTAATCAATAGTCGTCACATTTACGTAATTGCCCCACGTTTCTTGGTGCATTTGGCATATTGTGATGTATTATATTTTTACTAAATAATTAAGTTCTAGTCTGCCTGATAAATTGTTTCACTCTTCTCATAGCTTGTGCCCAATTGACTCTGCTGTTCTATTTCCTCTATTGGATTCAGAGTGCCCCAAGGCTTATCCCATTTTTATCTGGGCAAGTAAACATTGGTGTCCTAGGGTTACATTTAATTAAAACAGCAGTATTGAAGAGAAATATTTCACTTCTGAGGTCTAAATCATCCTTTGCTAGCATAATTACTTTGCAAAAATCACACTATGGCAAGATAGGAAAAAACTAAAATTGTGGAGTCGCCATCTGAAAGCTGAAGAACAAAATCATCAGGAAGCCGCAGTAATTTTTTGCCTTATTTCTACTTAATAAACCAATACATTACCTATATCAACACTATTTCACCCACAATAGATGCCCAGGTCTACTGTATTTTTATTTTGCTGAGTGAAATAAAACAGCTTCTGCGTCTTATACTTTAATCTCCATATTGAGGGAGTTCCTTCCATCATCAGCCTTCTTACTCTGTGTTTTGTTGTAGAGGGTAATAACAATGGTAACTACCATCAAAATCAATAGCAAAAATAACTAAAATACTTTAAACATAACCGCTTTCTCCATTGATTGGTTTAGAAAGATATTTTCAAAGCAACTTATTTGCGTTTTATTTAAAGTCATAGAAATAAGCCATTATTGAATGTAGTCTGTAATTTCTCATTAATTTATCTTAAAATATACATTTATTGAACGCTTACTTTATATGATGCCCTGTGTTGAGATTATCAAAGTGAACAAGTCATGACTGATCTAATGAGCTACCTACAGTTCAAATTGTCAGAGATTTAGAAAGGAGTGGAGAATATATCTCCCTCTTCCGAACAGAACCTCAAGTCTCTCAGGCATGAATTTTTATTCTAATTGACCCCAGTTCTACTCCAAGGGCAGCCTCTGATTGATTTAAACTCCTCAGCATAATCTCTTCTCCTGACCTAGTCCAAGAATGAAAGACATGATCTAATTCGGTCCAAGAATGAAGCTGTGCATAGAAGCTTAGTTCAGGGAGAGGGAAAGAAAAGCTTTCTAATTTTGGGATACACAGTAATGCCAGGTGTGAGATTGACTATGTTATCACCATGGGGGAAGCCTAATGAAGGACAAAACTTACAACAAAGCTGCCAGAATTTTAGAAAAATATAACTAGAACCATGATCAAGCCAACTTTGTGGGTTTCTTAGTATGAGCAACACATGATATGGTTTTGCCATCACTTCCTACAAAAATACTCCAATTGAAACAATATCAAGAAGCATCAGCCACCTGGAAAGTGGGAAGTTACCAAAACAATAGTCAGAAGTTTCTAAAAATAAACTTAGTGCTTTAAATGACATCTAAAATTGAGCTGCAGGTTGTCACCAGTTCTAAGTGATGAATTTTCTTCTAAAACAGCAGGAGCAAATATTCTGGCATTGGTTTCTAAATGATGATGTCAGTGAGGAGTTAACTCTACCATCAATTATTCTCTTAGATATCATCAGATCTTCAGGTAAATGTCTTATTTAAATTATGTCCTCCTTAACTTTGAAATAGCTAAATACATTTCTGAGTTTGAAGTCCTGTGAATAATGAGGAAACCCGTGAAAAGAAAAAAAAAGAGAGAGAGAGAAAACTACAGCATATGTACAATGATCCCTGTTATTCACCATTGCCCTTTTTACACAATCACTCAGCCAGGACAACCAAGCTCCAGCAGCCCATGATTTTAAGTATTTATTAAGAAGCTACTTTGAACTTGACACTGTGTGAGGCTCTGTGAATTCTAAACATATCAATGAAGTTTGTAGAACACTAAGCATCTCAGCTTTACCATGTCCAAGGTAAAGCTCACTAAAAATAATTGGTTGGCTTCTTTAAAATTAGAAGTTTAGTTTAATTTAAGACAAAAGTTCAGTTTACTTAGAGCCCAGTAGTATGAAAATTTTAATAAAGAAAACTGCTTTTCTACTTTAAATAGTCACCCATGTAACAATGATTTTATCACTTTATTTCTTTAAAAGGCTAGTCCAGATAAATTGTATAAACACTAGGTGTCACTGTAGCTTGAAATAACATTCAGGTAAAAGATGGCTAAGATACATGTGAGATGGTAAAACAGAAAAAAACCCGAGTAAAATAAATCCATATTTAAGAAAAAAATTAAATACTAAACTCATTTAGTCCTTATTAGAGAAAACTAGTTAACTTTTATGCAGTTGATGAATGAACTCAATTAACTTATGTAACCTGTATAATAAATTAAAAAGATAAGTCCCCCCCCCCCGCACCCCCAGCTACTCACTGAAAGGCAGCAACTGATTAAACCACTTATAAATATTTGAAATATTTTTTTTTGTTCTCCAGATGAAGTCTAAATTTATATTTTAATTTGTTCACCAAATTTTACAACTAAATAATTTTTTTGCTCAGGAAACAAAAATAAAATATGTACTGGCATCTATTAATGAAAGAAGTTATTGCCCTAGCCAGTTTGGTTCAGTGGATAAAGTGTCAGCCTGCAGACTGAAGGGTCCCAGGTTCCAGGTTCTATTCCTGTCAAGGGCATATGTCCAGGTTTCAGGCTCAATCCCCAGTAGAAGGCATGCAGGAGGCAGCCGGTCAGTGATTCTCATCATTGATATTTCCTTCTTTCTCTCCCTCTCCCTTCCTCTCTGAAATCAATAAAAATATATTTTTTAAAAAAATAAGTTACACATATCGCTTCTTGGCCTTTTGGCTAAGATCAAATGTAGTAAAAATAAGTTACATATGAAGTTAGGTTTATGGTTTATTGCTTTTTTATATATAGATCACAAGCACACAGGTAATTTATATCCAATAATCTCAGCAAATTTTACCTTATAAATATAGGATCTTTGCCAAAAGTGAGTTTTATATATAAAATGCAGCATTTTATTGATTGTGCATAGTCTTTGTTAACCAGCTTCAAATTAAGGATGCTGAGAAAGCTATGGGGGCTATCAGCCCCCTTGCTGTGGACCATGAGACATTCAGACAGATCTTGGTTAGTCTCCAAACCCATGGTTTCTGTCCTTCAGAGCTGTCTACTTACATGATATCAAGCTGTAGGCTTTGACGAACTTCCTCCCAAAGTCAGGAAGTAAAGCCTAAGGTGAAATAAAATTGATTTTTAAGAACATCCTCTGAATATTTGATTTCATGTGAACAAAGACTTTGTAGACTAAATTAAAACTTGTTTTTGTCCCATTTGAGAGGGAAAAAAATGCATTCTCTATTTTTATGGGTCAATGCATCCTCACTAAATGTTCTCTCTGAGTCCCATCCTCTCTTGTGGAATACAGTCCTATTAAGTGACAAGGAAGAGATGGTTTCAAAGTAATTAGGTAGGTTCTGTTAAGGGTCTCTCTAGGATTGTCTTTGTTCATAAAATATTACTTTTGTGGTTGGAGAAGTTTATTCACTATCTAAGGCAGGAATATCATAACATAAAGAGACCAAAAGAGCTAAGAAAAAGGCTTTTTTAAAATTTAGACTAACAACATGTTGCTTTATTCTGTTGTCTTAAGAAATGAAAATATTATATCTTTGGAGGCAGAAACTTGAATTGTAAGTAACTAGAAAAGAATACTAGTATAAGCATCGCAGAGTAGCCATGAATCACAAATGCATAATGAATTCTTCTGCTTCTAAGGAACAGTATTAAGGATCATGTAAAATAAAATAAATGCATAAGAGATGGCATAGCCCTTTAAGGAGCTTATAATTTTAGAGAGAAAATTATAAACACTCAGGAAGTTAATTATCAATAAAAATTTAAATAATAGTTTAAGGCATAGATATTTAAAGGTAGTACCTAAGATTTCCTAAATGAATGATACATATACAAAAGTATAAAAAGTTGTTTGGAGGAGAATATACTTATTATGGGTATACCAGTAGGTATAGGTGTAGGTATAGGTATAGGTATAGGTATAGGTATAGGTATAGGTATAGGTATAGGTATAGGTATAGGTATAGGTATAGCTAAACTACTATGAAGGAAACATAGAGACCCAAAAATTTAGAGTCTCAAACAACACAGATGTTTGAAGGGAAGGTAGCCCAGGGAAGATATATAACTTGGCTCCATTGGGTCATCTGGGGACCCCAAATCTCCTACTGAGTTGCTTCCTGCATCCCCTTCCCTCCCCTAACCCACCCCCACCCACCCCCCTACCCTTTGCCCAAAGTATTGCATTGGTTAAGGTGAAGATAGCATCTAGAACAAATAAAACATTCATCTTGGTGGCTCAACACAATCATTCCTCACTCCAATAAAGATTGGAAGGTAGACAGAGGGACGTCCAGGGAAGGTTGGACATCTGCTCCATGCAGACATTTGGAGACCTAAGTTGGCAGAGTCTCTGCCATCTTCAACAGCATGGTCCTGGGCCTAGACCTCCAGCATTGGTTTCTTATGCAAATTAGAAGCCTCCAAGTTACTTTTAAATTTTTATTTTTGTTGTTCTGTGATTTGACAGTAAAATTTCTTTGAAATCTTGTAGACTCCTAACCTATTTTTTTTCATCAGTTCCTGTGGTTGGCAGAATTCTAAGGTAGTCCCGAAGATTCCCACCCCTGGTGTAAATGCCTTGTATAATGTGTAAATGCCACCTTGAATTTGGGTGTACCTATCAATATGATGCTATATTACTTTTATAATGAGATTACCAATAAACTTTTGAGATGATAGAAAGAGAGATTATCTTAGTAGGCCTGCCTAATCAAATGAGGCTTTAGAACAGTGGTTCTCAACCTTTCTAATGCCTCGACCCTTTAATACAGTTCCTCATGTTGTGGTGACCCCCAACCATAAAATTATTTTCGTTGCTACTTCATAACTGTAATTTTGCTACTGTTAATGAATCGTAATGTAAATATCTGTGTTTTCCGATGGTCTTAGGCGACTTTCGACCCACAGGTTGAGAACCGCTGCTGTAGAGCCTAAGACCATCGGAAAACACAGATATTTACATTATGATTCATTAACAGTAGCAAAATTACAGTTATGAAGTAGCAACGAAAATAATTTTATGGTTGGGGGTCACCACAACATGAGGAACTGTATTAAAGAGTCGTGGCATTAGAAAGGTTGAGAACCACTGCTTTAGAAGAAACTGGGCCCTGAGGACAGAGAGATTTCTTGTGAGGGAAATTTTCCATTGCTGGCTTTGAAGATGGATGGAGCTACATTTGCAAAGATGCCAGAGCAGCCTCTAGAAGGTGAAAGCAACCCCCAGCTGACACTCAGTAAGGAAATAGCAACCTCAATCCTACAACCTCAAGAAATTGAATTCTGCCAACAAACAGTGATTTTGAACGTGGACCTTAAATCTCAGATGAGGCCACAGTCCCAGCCAATTTCAGCCATGTGATACCTGAGCAAAAGATTCAGCTATGCCATGCCCAGACTTCTAACTTAGGGAACTGTGACATAATAAATGTTGTTTTAAGCTGCTAAGCTTCTGGTAATTTGTTATGCAACAATAGAAAGCTAATATAATTCCAAAGTTGCTAGACATAATTCTCAAGTTCAATTTCTCTCTTTCTTCCTTACACTCATACATTTTCCCTCAAAGTATCCTTCTTGAGGCCACCAGACTTGTAGAAAAAAAGCCACAACTTAATCTGATATTTTCCACAAGGCTAAGTATTAATGGTTTTTTGTTACTTAAAGACTTATAAAAATGCACTTCTTTCCTTTGGGGCTGCCTTAGTGAGTTGTAGCTGCTATAATGGAGTACCATAGAGTGGGTGGCTTATCAACAACAGAAATTTATTTCTCACAGTTCTGGAGGCTGGAAGTCCTAGATCGCAATGCTGGCATGGTCAGAGATGCTGGTGCAGCCCGCTTCCTGGTGTGCAGATGGCGGTGTTTTTATTGTATTCTCACATGGTGGAGAACAGAGACAGGAAGTCTTTGGCCTCTCTCTTCTCATAAGAGCACTAATTCCATCTTGTGCCCTCCACTCTCATGATCTAATTATCTGCCAAAGGCCCCATTTCCTACTACTATCACTTTTGGGGATTAGATTTCACCATATGAATTGTTGGGGGTGGGGTGGGGGATGCAGGGGCCTATAGGCAGTGGGCATTGCCAATCCCTCTAAATCCCAAATTTCTGGACTGACTCTATTCCCTATCCTTTCTCTTGCAAACTTGCTCATTCTTGCTGTGATTTTCTCTTTCTTATATAGCCTTGCTAAATGAAACTAGTTATAACCACACACATTCTATTTTCCAACGACATCTGAAAATCTGAATGAAAAGGATAATTTTCCAAGAAAGATATATATTATAACAATTTGTTCATAAAAAGAGGAAAACAACCAGTAAGAATAAATAATAGAAAAAAATAACAGTTTTGAAAGAACAACCTTAAAAATTTAACATTAGGCTCAGATCGTGTGTTTTTTTTGTTTTTGTTTTTGTTTTTTTTTGTCCATATTCATTAACACTCATAAGGAAGAATTACTATGGAACTATTCTCTGGACCTCTGGAGCAGAGAGGAAGAGGAAACTTCCAGGGGTGTTTGTTTGTTTTTAAATAAGCTATTATAACCTTGATTCTAAAACCTGACAAAGACAGAATGCAGATAGAATATAAACCAATCTCACTTCTGAAAAGGATGCAAAATTCAAAAAAAAAAAAAAAACGAAAACTGGCAAACTATATATTCAATAGAGATGCAAAAATCCTAAAATGCTAGCAAAGAATTTTGTAATATAACAGAAGAATAAGACTGTACCACCCCAGGAGGTATCCTATCTAATAAAGAGGGAATATGCTAATTGATCGTCACGCCATCGAAAAGATGGCGGCACCCACAGCCAATAAGGAGGGAACATGCTAATTGATTGCCACACCCTCAAAGATGGCGGCGCCCACAGCCAGAAGATGGCAGCACCCAGTCCCCTCAGCCCCACCTGGGGGCAGGCCCAGCCGCTCTGCACGCCTGCCTCCTGAGTCCCCCAGTCCCCTCAGCCCCCCAGCCACCCAGGGCCAGCCTGAGGCACAGGCAAACCTTAGATGGCAGCTGCCCAGCTGCCCACGGCCAGCCAAGGCTCAGGTAACCAGGGCCGGCCAAGGCTTGTGCTGCCGGCAGTGGCAGCAGCAGAGGTGTGATGGGGCGTCGCCTTGCCCTGATCACCGGGTCGCCTCCCGCCCCTGAGGGCTCCCAGACTGTGAGAGGGGGCAGGCCGGGCTGAGGGACCCCCCCCTTCCAGTGCATGAATTTTTATGCACTGGGCCTCTAGTATTATAATAATCTGGGTATTGTTTAATATTAGCATTGGCTAGCAAGATGAAAAGTCATCATACTATACAAATAGGCCAAAAAAGAAAAACCAGATCTTGATAGACCACAAAAAAAATATGTTTGATGATATTTAACATTTGTTTCTGATTAAATTCTCAATAAAAGTAGGAATATAACCCAATGTAGGGAAGGGGT
Organism: Eptesicus fuscus; assembly: GCF_027574615.1. Taxonomy (NCBI): domain Eukaryota; kingdom Metazoa; phylum Chordata; class Mammalia; order Chiroptera; family Vespertilionidae; genus Eptesicus; species Eptesicus fuscus. The sequence continues at coordinate 54,019,584 of NC_072482.1, read as the reverse complement.
AAGGATGTATTTTCAACCAACAGCCAATGTTATGCTTAATGGTAAGACAGTGAGGGGAGAATCGGGAATATTTATCATTGCCATTATTATTTAACAAAGTACTGGAAGTTCAAGTCAAAGTCATTTTAGACAAAAAGTTGTAAATATAATTGTGAGTTGCCAGTTTTATAATTATATACCTAAAAGGTCCCAAATAATCAATTGGAAAAAAATATTAAAACTAATTTATAAAAAAAGTATGGATAGAGAAGCAAGCAGATTTTTAAAACACATGCTAATATTTTAAATATCAATAACAATCTATAAAAATATAATGGGTAAGAGCTTATTCATAATAACACAAAAATAAAATGTACTTAATAGATATGGGAAAATATATGGAAATAAAAAAGCCTACAATCCTTTTTAAAAATCATTCAAGAAAAATTGAAGTAGTATTGGTTTAAAAAAAAAAGATATTTGGGACAGCTTGGGAACATTAAGAAGATGTCATAATTGACACCATAATGTATTTCAGCTAAATTAAAGAGTAACTTTTTCTTTTTAAGGCAAAACTGGAATGAAGGAGTGGTAAATATTTTTAATTTTGGTGTGAGTATGGACTTGTAAGCTTGACTTCAAAGTCAAATTCTTCCAAAAGTGAGGGGAGGTAGATTTTATCATAAAAACTTTAAAACTGTCATCTGTCATTTTCAATACAGAAGAGGTAGTGATCAAAAGCCATGGACAGAAGTATATCAGAATCTTCCTGCGTGTGAGTTCTAAAATTACTCCCGATTTGTGTAATTTTTACTTTTTTAACTGTCATTCATTGAGCTTTTAGTATGTGTCAGGCAATGACCATATGAGGTAGGCATCATTATTTTCATTTTACAGATGAAGACTGAAACTTAGAGAAATTATCACCATCATTATTGGTAATAAAGGAACATGATTAGCAGCTTGCATATTCTGAATCCTGTGCTAAGTACTTTCTGAGGATTCTCATTTAATTCTCAGATTGATTCTATGGTGTAGGAACTATTACTATTTTATTATTCAGTAACAAAATCTCAGAGGTTAAGTAATTTGACCAGCTTGAAAGTGGCAGCCTGGCACTGAGCCCACGTCTGCCTGTATCCACCTTCCCCCCCCTCCCGCCCAACACCCCTAAGCCAGAGTTCAGAAGCACTAGTTATATGCTAAATTGTGTTGAGATTTTCAAATAATCTTAAAGGTAGACATGAGATTGTCATGTTTTCCAGAAGGAGACATTTGTTTGAAGATGTGGAGAAACAATGACTTGAAACTTCTATAAATTCAAAAATATTCTATAACAATGTTAAAAGGTAATAAAAATTAAGGGGTATTATTTGTAATATGCTTAATAAGTATTTATTGAATGCCTAATATGTGCTGGATACTGCTTTAGGTACTGAATATTTAAAGAAAGAACAGACAGGTCCCTGCCTTAATAGAGTTTACATTCTAGAAGTATGGTTAATATCCTTATGAAACATTAAAGAAAAAATAAGCAGTAACCCAATACAAAAAGGAATAAGAATGCAAGTAAGAATGAAATGAATTCAAAGGAAAATATGCTCATGGTCTTATCGATGATGAGAGAAAGAAAATTTAAACGATAAGATACTATTTTTGACCTGTTAGAAGAGTAACAATTAGCTGGAATGATCAAATGTAACGTTGGGATTGGTATGTGGAAGGCCATACCAATCCCAACCTGTGAGAGCATAAACAGGACCAGAAATGGATGTAAAGCAGAAATGGATGTAAAGAGTTTGTTACAAACTCAAAAAGTTGGAACTAAACAACCAACAATAAGAAATCAAATAATAAAATGAAATTTACATGTTATGAAATACAATTCAGTCATCAAACATTATTAGATCACTACTTACCAAAAGGAAAGATGTTAAGAAGTGAAGAATTTTATTGTGTGAAGAAGAGGTTACAGAGGAAAAGATATGAAATGAAATCATTTTTCTGAAAATCAATGTCTCTGTCTCTTGTCAATATTAGGAGACTTTTAAAAATTTTGTGTATGTGGGTTTTAATAACAATGTATACTTTCTAAACTTTTAGGGCTGCACCTATACCACACTAAAGCTGCATGAATCCAGTAAATTCAGGGCAAGAAGTCAGAGACTCCACTCAGTTATTGGGATCTTGGAGACAAAAAGCCTACAGATGGAATCTCAGTGCCCCTGTTCTACTCTGTCTCTACTGGTTGGCTAAATTCTATAAATCTGTAATGACCAGACATAAAATTTACTAAAATTAGAGGGTATATTTCAAAGCATGTTCCTTTAGAAAATAACATAAACCACAATTATTTAGCATTTGTTAGTCTCTACAAATCAAGTATTGCTATCAATGTCTCAAATAGGCATTAAAGATGGAGAAGCTATGAATCATGCCCCTAGTACTTGGACCACATCTTTATATTTCATCAGGTAAAGCCAAATATGGCACGAGGGAAGAGCTAATTCCCTCTGCTGTTCTCGGTTACTGCTGATATTAAATGACCCTTTCATCACTACCCAAGTGCTACAGAACTGGAGTGAAGCAACTAGAACTTTGTTTATATTTGAAATGAGATAATTTGACAAACTCAGGACTTGCCTAATTGGGGCTACTAGTCTCAATGTTTTTTTCAGTTGGCAAGTCAGTTTAGTGTTTCCCCTCACTATACTGATTGTTTAAAAAGAGATGAGTAGAACTGTCAATAGGATTGGTATTACTTAGATATAGTATCAAACATTTTATTAACAAAGAATCCTGTGAACCTAAAAATAAAGGGGCATGTCTATTGGAAAAATTACAATATGTCACCTACATCTAATTTTTAGCGGAGATTGCCATCGAAGGCAGGGGATTGGGTTTATGATGGGTAAAAAGTCTTTTCTTTTTTTTATTTCTTTTGTAAAGTCTTTCATTATGGGAATATAGGATTTACCTGTCAGGAGAGGATAGCTTTTTCTTCCATATTACCCAATTCTGCAAAGAAGTCTAAAACTAAGAAACCTTCTGTGCTGAAGCTTAACATGCTATTGACTCGCTAAATTTCAATAACAGCCAAATTTAAGTTTTGTGACAATGTTAAATTAATATGATAAATTATTACTTAAAGCTTTTACTTGGTGTTTTACAATTTACAAAGAACTTTAGTTCTCAGTTGAGATATTCACAACACAACTCTTGCAACTCAGGATGGTTAAGTGCCCTTCCCTGAGACACTTGGGTAAATAGCAAGTTTCAATTCAAATCCAGATATTCTGAGGCTATGTTTGGTATAATTTCAGTATAGTTGGTCATCTTTCTATATACCATGTGTCCTTTCCGTTAGCTGTGACCTGAGCACAGCTTTGAGTAAAGTGACCCATAAATCTTCCATGCCCATCACAACTCTAGTCATTTAGGCAAAGAGCATGAATGACAAATAGCTGATATTTATGCTGGCTCTCCCCACTCTACACAGAACTCTTTCCTGCTATTCCTGGATGTGGCCTCAGAATCCTTCACAACACAACCTCTGTATATTCACTATAAATTAATTAGATTTGGAATGCCAAAGGAAACCTATCTTTTTCACCCCTGAAATAATGTTCTGTCATGTTCTACTGGAGTTAATAAATTCTCTACAATTCCAATCTTAGGTGATTAGTACTCTTAGCCTTTGGATTTTTCTCTTTCTTTCACTTCACCACAAAGTTGTCTTCCCCAAGTCCCCTTTTATTAGGATACCTGTTGGTTAAAAGTCCTCATTCCTTCTCCAATATATACTTAATTAAGTCCAAACTCCTTCCTCTGGCATTCAAGACCCAATACCATCTGGCCCAGACTCTCTTTTTGGTCACACCTGCCACTGTTCTCCAACACGAACAACATTCCCAGACAACTGGGACCACTCATTTCCTAATACACACTCCTTCACTCCAGCCTCTTCTCTTGATGAGCTCTATCAGAAATGCCATCTTTCTTATCTTACTTCAACTACACTTGTCAAAATTCCTGCCAGTTTTTTAGGTTGATCATTGCTGTCTGAGTTTTAATTTTGGTTCTTCCACTCACCAGCTGAATGATATTAGACAAGTAACTTAACTTTCTTGGCCTCTGATTCATTGTCTGTAAAATGGGAACAATAATACCTCATGAGGTTGTTATGTGAGTTGAATATGTGAGTTATTCTATACAAAGAACTTAGAAAATGAATGGCACATACTTTACAAACATTTGCTGCTTGTGTCATCACTGTGATTTAAGAAGTCATTGTTTTTCATTTTACTCTAATACCATTTGGTATTGTCTTGTGCTAAGACACTTATCACATACTGCCTTGATACATTAGTATTTGTATATATGTCATATGTTCTCTTCTAAATTTCAAGTTCCTATAGAGAAGTGACCATGAATTTAAGACATTCTTATCCCACAAAACCAATAAACACTGGTGAGTAATCAATAAATATCTATTGAACCCAGTGTTTTGACAAAATAATGCTACCTATAGATACTGGTATAACTTAGTATTATGTTTTCAAAATTTATTGTTGTTTTCTATATCACATACAATAAGAAATAAATCATTTGCTAGAATCTCAGAGCAGGCAATCAACTTGAAAAGAATTGCAATTTACTCTCTGACTTCCAGTTTAAGAGTACCTAAGGTATTCAAAATAAATGACTACTGCTTTACATTTAATTGATCTCAAAAGACAAAAATACTTCAATCATCCCTTTTGGCCTATTCCATTGTTTATTTAGCTTAATGCTTTTCCTCAAGTCTAGCCAAATTCTCTTGACACAATGAATATCTCCCAAAGATATTATCTTCTCAATCTTTAATCCAAGTAAAGGAAGATTATTAGTTTCTCCTCAAAGGATTTATTTTCCTCATCTTTAAATCAATTGAACTCTCTTTCAAGATTCATTCTCATTCCTGTACTGAAAAGAAAATACAGAAACTAGTGCCAGGAATCAAGGATGAATGACTTTCTGGATACATTAAAATATCATCTTGGATTTTTTTCAGAAAAGCTACATACTTGTCTTGTGCTCACCGTGATTGATAAGATCCTCAGAACTTGGCTGCATTGGTGTGGATTTTCTCCATCCCAGAGCTGTCTGACTTAGTTTTAGTCCCTAAGTGAACTGTTTTGCAATGGGGTCTAAAAACCATTCTCAAATATATCAAGGAAACTGTAGGAGGTGTTATTTGCCCCAGCTAATTTAGTGTCATGAACAGATGTGATAAAATCTCAATTTCTTCATCCAGGTCACAGCTATCCAATAAAATCAGCCCTTGAGGGGCTCCTGAGGAACAAATCCTAATGGATGATCTTTCAGCTTGTTATTGTACCCACTAACAGTGGTTGGGTCTATATTTAATCTTTTTAGCTTGTAGACAAGACTGTCAGGAAGCGAGTAAGTGGTGGTGGTGAGGGGGAATTTAAAGGCTTATTAAAATCAGTCAGGGTATGCATGTTACTTCTCCTTGGTCTAAATACAGCTCACCTCTCATACAGCACGAATGCAATATTTTATAACATGACTCACTGTTCAAAGAACCATGTCTCATGCATCTAATACTTTGCATTTATTTACATCATCGGAGTGGATCATTTTTAATAATTCAAGAACCTTTTTCTATTACTTTTTAGGTTATACCCAGCCTAGTAAACTATTTTAAGAATGCTCCTACACAGTACAGCAAAGACTAAGAAGTTTACAAATAGTGGATGAATTTGTGGTTGAAAGCCTAAAGTGATAAATGATAACCACAAAAATCCCACATGTGAAGAAATACTCTGTTCTTTTTGGAAAAGGAAAGGAACTAGGGAAGATTAGATCTAAAGTTTTCCCAAAGGCTTATGCCTTGAAAATTGGAAAAAGACCAAACTCTGGAAACTGTTAAGATTTTTTTAAAGGGATTAGGCCTGAAAGCAGGCTGAGGGATAACTACTCTAAACTGAGAGATGGATTGTGCCCAATTGATATCAGATGTCTGAAGTTAAACACCAAGTAATCTTTTCATTTTACTTTTCATGATAGTGACAGGCAAATAAGAATCTATTTTTGATGCTCTTTCATGGCAGATACTGGAGAATCAGTGCTGCCTTTGTACATTTGGTGTTTATGACAGGTCATATTTTCTTTGAAAGCCATGGGGAGTCAATATATACCAACCCAGGAAGTGGCATAAATGAGATGTTACCCAAAATGGTATCTATAGCTTTGAAAATCTGTCAAAGGAAGTAAAATAATAGCAATCATCATAATAAACAGCTTTCGATGCAGTTGCATATTTACTTGAAATGAAAATAATGTGTTGTTTTGCTCATTATAAAATTTATAGATATTCACTGTTAAATAAAATGATTAAGAAAATTAAGAACATTACAAAAAATAAAGTAAAAATCACTGACAGCCTTTCATTCAGATAACTACTTTTAATTTGTTTATAAGCATCCTTTCATCTCTATGCACACATAGGCACATGTAAAATTGGGTGTCCAAGTTTATATATACAGGATAATATTGTGCAATATTCATTCCACAATATAGTATGAATATGTTATGTGATTATATATATTTTTAAATAACTGCTTAAAATTCTATTGGATGTATGTACCTATAGGTTGATGGATATTTAAGTTGTCTTCAATTTGGGGCCATTGTAAATAAGACTTCAATAAGCAATCTTCAGCATATGTATTGGCAGATTTGTGTAATTGCATCTTTAAGAAACATTTATTAAATGTGACATTTCTGGGACAAAAGGACTGCACATTTAAATTTTTTATACATATCACCTAACTGGCCTCAGAAAATTTTTATTAATTACTCTCAAAACAATGCATGATCGAGTTGATTTACTTCTCTAACACTAAGTTTGCTGTTGCAAACTCCAAGTTCTATTTTTTATTTTTGCCAATTTGATGGATGAAAATAATATTTAACTGCTATTTATATTGATTTTTTTATAAAGAGTGAAATTAAAAATATTACTTTGAAATTTCAATTCTTTTATCAACTGTCAGTTTATTATGTCTTTGGCCATCTACATTTCTATTTTTTATTTTAAAGAATATATTTTAAAATATACATGAGGAATGATCAATTTTCTCTGCCATGTTTAGCTCAAATATTTTCCTGGATTATTGTTTGTTTTTTTGAATTTGTATGTAGTATTTCTTTTTATTGTCTCAAGTTTTACATATTGTCTTCTTTTTCCCCAATTGACCCTCCCTCTGCCTCAACCATTCCCACCCCAGGCAAGCGTCCACCGCCCCAGTGCCTGTGTCCATTGGTTATGCTAACATGCATGCATACAAGTCCTTTGCTCTCTAAACTCCCCCTACCATTTGTCTCTGGATCTATTCTTGTTCCTCAAATTATGTTGATCATTATATCCCACATATGAGTGAGATCATGTGATATTTATCTTTCTCTGACTGGCTTATTTGTATGTAGTATTTTTAATATAGTCAAAGTTGTATATAATCAGTTATATACTTCTGGCTTTAATGTCATGAAATACTTAGAAAAATATTCACAACTAGTAGGTTTTATTTTACTTTTTTGCATTTAAATTCTGTCACCCATGAAGAGATTGATTTCTGTATGAGGGTGTAGATAAGGTCAATATTTTTTAAACAACTGTCATAATATCCTTTAGTGAAAAAAAGTACTCATTTGCTTAACTATTTAAAACAACCTTTCTTTACATATAAAATGGCCAGTGCTTGCTTTGGCAGCACATATACTAAAATTAGAACGATACAGAGAAGATTAGCATGGCCCCTGCGCAAGAATGACACGCAAATTCATGGAGAGTTTCATTTTTTTTAAATGGCCATATATACATGGTTATCTTTTTGTAGTCTCTCTACAGTTCAATTGGTCTGTCTCTTCCTACAGCAGTAACATCAGCTTTAATTACTTTAGCTTTATATTATGTTTGATATCTACTGAAGAAAGAACTCTTCATTATATTTAAAGAACATCTTTAGTTCTTCTTACGTATTACTCTAAATGAACTATAGAAACATTTAGACATGTCTTCAAAAATTTCCTGGACTTTTAATTGATTGAATAGATGAATCTAAGTAGAATTAACTTTTGCCCTCTGTGGTGGGTTTATGATGTGTCAACTTGGGTGGGTCAAACTACATTTCCAAAAATTCCCTTTCTTGTATGTTTTCTGTAAGAGTGGGTCATGAGAGAGCTTTGGGCATGAAAGTAAGCAGCCGCCATTTTATAGCTCACACACTTCATCACTCATCATGACTTGTCTTGTTGGTATGAGACAGCAGCTGGACCTGAAACTGTTCCACTATCTGCTGGCTCCTCTTTCAGTTTCCCTGACTCCTGGGCCAGGTGTGTGTGACTCCTGGGACATGACCAAGGTCTTTAGCTTCTGCAGGACACCATGCCATGAAGATGTAAGAAAGTCAGGACCAGGATAAGATAAGCAAGACCCCTATCGTGCCAAAGTGAAGGGGACAGTCACTCTCGGATTTGTGGAAGTACCACCCTATAATGGCACGTACCCGAGAGTGCATTCCATGCCGACTAACTTTGCAGTCTAGAAGCCTCACCTACCTCACCCTGGTGCCAGCCCTGTCTGATGCAACAAGAACTGACCCAGGTTTTAGTTAGGCCTCCTGAGCTCCTCATTTGGTTTGTGAGTTCTAGCTTATACTTGCTCATGCTCCAGTCTCAATCACAAAAATAATTGCTTAACAGAGATGAGATAGTTTAAGTAGCTCCCACAATCACATGCCAAATCCCTATAACAAATTCCTACATACACAGAATCCAGGAAAATATTTGAACTGATTATGGCAGATAAAGTTGAACAATAATAATGTATATAAAATGCTCTTAAGAATTATTAATAGAAAAATAGATAACCCAGGATATAATAAACTAATAATTCACATGAAAATTAAAATTTCAAAGGATTTTTTTTAAGATTTACTATTAATCAAAGAATGAATATAAGTATAAAAATCAAATATCATTTTTCACCCATCATATTGGAATGCTAATAGGTAGGGATTCTCCTAGCTCTGTTCTATTTTCTCATCCCTCAATAATCCCAAATCCTTTGACTTACATTATATAAATCAATATTACTGACCTTTCCATCTTGTTATAGTTATCTACAGATCTCCAATCACTACTTTTAACTCACTAAAGTTTTTATCTTCCCGCTCACCATCTTCTCTGCCACCAATTCTATCATCATTCTTGATGTCTCACAACTTATCTATTCAACACCCTGGACTCTCATTCATAGAAATCTTCCCTCTCAAGGATCTTGCCCCCTCCCCCACCCCATGTCACCTCAGCCACTCTTTCCCACAGTCACACCCTGCATTATCACTAGGCACTGTGCTACATCAGAAATCTTTATATCAAGCATCTCATATCACTATCATTAAAGAAGTGTTCAATTAGATGTATAGGATTATTGAAACAACTATTTAAAAACTTAATTAATGGCCTTACAACAGCAGTATTTTGCCTACTCTGGTTTTCATTTATAACAATCTGACATGTATCTTAGCTTCCAGATTTTTAGTCTCCAATACCATTCTCCATCCAAAGGAATGAGACAAGTGTGAAAGTTTCTGAATCCATATCTTGGGTCAGAAATGAATTCAGATGGGTCTACAACAAATTGTTGTTCCAGAAATCAAAAATACTTTTTAAAAAGTGCTTAAACTACAAAGAAGCTCCTTAAAGTTGCTCTTGAAGACTGTTGCAATAGTTTAATATCAAAATATGTTGTGTTTGAGCAAATTGAATCTGTGAAGAGTAATCAGTCTTATAATGAAATTCAAAAAGGGAAAAGTTAGTACGAATTTTTAAAAGTAGTCACAAAAGCAAGGTTGGCAACAATAAAACATGGTCACTTTTTAAACGTAATTTTAATATATTTGGGGCCTTTGTATATATGGGTGTTGTTTTTTTCTATACTTATATGCCTGTCTCTGAAATGCATTACCAAACCAGAAATCACCAATATTAGACCGTTTTGACTTACCAAATGGCAATTACATATGGTTCAACCAATACATACACATTTATGTCTATATGTGTAAGAAAAAAAGGGCACAAACAGGTAACTGCAAATGCCACAGATACTAGAAACTGTACAAAGAATTGTAAAGAATGATTTGCTCTAGTAGTCACTCTTACTAGTTAGAAAGAGGGCAAAACAGTGAGAGGCCAAATAATAAATTAGCCTAATGTCCTAAAAAGAGAGTTCACTGCACAAAATTACCTCCTCATCCTTTGGATGGCCCTGCTATTTATAATGAATTAGTGAGACTGCCCAGCAAAGTAAACGGTGAACTAAGGGGGGAAATATCTGCAACAAACACTTGATGAGAGTGAAGAAGAAGCAGCATCAGATGTCAAGGAAAGATCTGGTTTACAGTGTCCCATACAAGTATTTACTAAGCATTGACTAAAAAGAATTTAGTTTGAGGTAACAACCAGGTCTTTGTAGAATAGTTCTGCCATAATATTCTGGTGACCTTGCATCTCTCCACATAAGTCATGTAGGCAAGGCTTGATTGCCGTCTGACCAGTCCTGGTAGAATGTCCTGTAATTTCTCATACAACAGGAGGAAATAAGCCTGGTAAGAATTCACCAAGGGACAGCTTCTTATCCCTATATCGTGGGAGACTGCCTCGAGGCTGTTTCTCATTCTCATCCATCTCCCTAGTTCTAGTTGAGCACAGGACTTTGATCTTGACGTTCCCTTGGGGTACAGCTGCAGGTTTCAGTGTATGACTATAAAACTCCTTGGCTGCTGTTTAGTTGGCTCCCCTACAACAGAGTTGCCCACCACTCATATTGTATGTTATCTGGTGTCATCTTGCGATACTAGACACACAGGGAGTTGACACCAGGTTGCTTGCTTTTTCTGTCTGAAGCCATGTGGGCTCATTGTTTTCTTCCCAGCTGAACTTATGGGGTGTGTAGCAAGCAAGCTCACAGGTGCAGTGGTCATAGTTGTGGTCCTGTTAGACACGGTGCTACTATTTTGGGAATGCTCGGCTGCCTGACACCCCTCTAGCCCAACCAAAATCAATTGTTCAGTAGCTGAGAAACAACATCTCAGTTGGTCTGAATGATTATCCTCTTTGTTTGGATCTGACATGATTAATGACACCTTGAAGAGGTAGAAAAAGAAATATAAAGAAAGAAAAAGAACAAACACGTAACTTTTCCATGTTGAACAGCATAAATGAAATAATGTTTATCATTGTACTAATTTGTGTGTATTTTAAGGTAGAAGAAGTCCTTAAGAAACTCTAATATATTAAATCTTTTTATCTTTCTATGATTTAGGACATTTGTGTGAGTTTGAAAATAACATCAAAATGTTTAAAAGAAATTTATAACATAACATTTTGAAATTTATTAGTTGTATAAGTAGTGTTTAATTTTTTTTTAATTTAACAGATTTATAAATCATTAAATTGAAATAATTAAAATTAGAAGCAAATGTTCTTTCCTTCAAAGAAGCCCAGACGTTATAGATTTCAGCTATGTCTCTCCCTCCTCTCTGTCTAGCCTCCTTCCTCTAGTGCACACACATAATATTATGACCCTAGCCCAGAATTTAGAGTCCATTGATGTCACTAAATTTACACTGTCCATTACCCGCTTCGTGTTCTCACATCTCCTTCCTGGCTTACAGTCCATAGTCCATAACCAGAATTGCTCCTTTGCATACACACTCCATTTTCTTGTTCTCTTTCTACACTTAATCAACTGGCAAAACAAAGGTCCAAGATTTATCCAGTTGTTCCCCTACTCTAAGACTTACCACAACTGGATGACTGGCCATACTTTAAATGTATGATTAAAACTCTAAAGTGGGCCTTCAGCAATCCTAGAAATTTTACTCTTTATCCAAGATGACACTTTATACTTTCTTCTCTGTTTCAAATGTCCAATATCCTCTCTCTTTTTTTCCATTTCAACTGATGGCCTTGCTTTTCATTTCATTGGGATATTCAAAGCAATCAGAAGAAAACTACCTCATCTTCCCACCAGCAAACCCAGTAACCTATCCATTTATGGTGTTATAAACTCTGCCTTTCTCTTAGGGCTAGAAATGGCCACCACCTCCTCTTAGGGCTAGAAATGGCCACCACCACGACCTCCACTTACGTATTTAAATGCAAACTCTCTTGCCTATTCAAGACTTTGCTCCTGTGATTACCTGCTTTTTTCTCCTACAATTATCCAATGCTATTTGCAGCAGTGTAAAAATGCACTAATTACACATAAAAAAATAAACAAACTTTATAGATGCCAAATCCTCCTCCAAGGCCCAATTTTTTGGTCTGTTTTTCAGCAAAACTTATCATAAGGGTTTCTACACTAGCTATCTTTTTTTTTTTCTCTCTTAACACTCATTCTCTCCATTTACTTAATCCAAATCACTTCACTAGACTGGTTTATGTCAAGAACACCAAGGGTTTTCCTAATGGATTTAATGGTTAGTTTTTGGTCTTCATATCCCTCTGATCTCTTGGCTTCCCTCACTTAGCCTTAAGGATGCTACTCTCCCTGTGTTTCTATTAACTGTTGCTCTTCAGTTTTCTTTGCAAGCCTCTTGACTTCATTCTAAGTTCCTTTCTCTTCTCCCTAAATATCTCATCTAGTTCCTATCTTTAAATACTATCACCAGACTGAAGAGGTCTGTTTGTGCACATCAATAAGACATAAGCAGGAATTTTCAGCCAAAAAAGTAATGATATATTAAGGAGATGATGCCATATCTGGAGTCACAGGTGAGCTAATACTCAAAGACCTGGCTCCTTGGTAGATTCCAGGGCATGAATTATATAGGGAAAAATCATTAATCATGATAACTAAAGGAATTAGGGTTGTGGTCTCTACTAATTGGCTGGTGCTAGGGTAAGGAGTAACTGATCATTGCATCTGGTCCTAATGTCAGCCATGGAGTGGTTCTTTCTGACTTTGCAAGGATTTATTCAGTGGGATTATTCCTGGGTTGGGAGCTAAAACACAACAGAGGCCAAGATATCATCTTTAATTTGATTGAAAGCTCTGCTTCCATAGTCAATAGACCTAGGGCCTTGTTCCTAAGACTACTGGATGCTGATCAGAGCCTCATTACCCTGAGAATTTAATGATTAAGCAAAGAAGAGGGAGGTGGGTGAGTCAGGTGCTGGGTGAGGCCAGTTTGAGTCAAAGGAGGGAAAAATCAAAAGAAAAGGCCAGATGAAAGAAAATAAGGTTTCTGAGCCGTTACAATACCATGTATACTCTGATGACTCTGAAGCTTATATTTCCATCCTTGCCTCTTTCTTGAGTTCCAGACTTCTTCCTATACCAACTGCCTACTCACTTCATGTGGATGCTTTCTAGGTGTATTTTTCAGAGTTTTCCAGAGAAACAGAGCCAATAGAATGTGTATACACAGAGAAAGACATTTGTTTAAGGATTTGGCCCACAGGTTTATGAAGACTGGCAAGTCCAAAATCTTCAGAATGGGACAATAGGATGGAGAAATAGGAAGAAGCTGATGCTGCGGTTTTAGTACAAAGGTATCTTCTGCAGAATTCCCCTAACTTGAGGAAATTTAGTCTTCTGTTCTGTTCAGGCTTTCAACTGATCGGATGAGGTTAACTCACATTATGGAGGCCAATCTACTTTACTCAAAGTTCACTAATTTAAATGTTAAGCTCATCCAAAAACATTCTCACAGGAATATCCACAATAATGTTTGGCCACATATCTGGGCCCTGTAGCCCAGCCAAGTTGAAACAAAATTAACCATCACAAAAGTTTCTTCAATAAACATGTCTTCAAATGTGCTTCTCCCCCAGGCTTCCCCATGTCCATGAATGGTACTTCTATTCACCATCCAAGTGGTCAGACCAAAACTTAAGATTCATTCTTTATTTCTCTTTACTTTATATTCAGTCCTTTAGCACATTTTATACACTCTATGTTCAATTTACCCTGAGTCTGTCCCTTCTTACTACTCCTACTACCCCCACCCTGGTGCAAGCCACTATCATTTCTTGTCTGGAGGACAATAATAAGCTCCTAAGTTGTCTCTTCCTACCTTCATTCTCACCTCCATTTTCTCCACAGAGAAGCCAGAGTGATCTTTTAAAAATTACATTAGATCTTGTGCCTCCCCTGCTCAAAGCACTGCAAGAACTTCTCATCATACTTGGAATAAAATCCAAAGCCCTAACATGGCTCAAGACTGTGCACACTCTAGTTTTTATAGATTTCTCTCCTTTATTTTCTACCACTCACCTTCTCAATCACTCCACTCCAGCCATGCTATTTTCTTGCTATTTCTCAAATACTTTAGGTTCTCTCTTAGGGCCCTTACCCTTGCTATTTCCTCTGCCTAGAATATTATTCCCTTATACTTTTTGATGGCTGGTTCTGTTTTTGACAGGATCACTTTGATAGTTGTGCTGAGAATAGTCTGAAGGGGGGGGGGGGGGTAAAAAGTAAAGAGACCAATTAGGATGTTCCAGAAGGAATACAGTAGAGAGAGGATGGAGGCAGTGAAGGTAGTGAGAGGTGGCTAGGTCCTCAATATATTTTGAAGATATGACCTGAAAGATTATTCTATCAGATTGATATGGAGTGTGGCAGAAAGGAAAGATTCAAGGATGACTCCACAGTTTTCAGACTGAGACAGACACTAGAAGAATGGAGAGGTGATTAACTAAGATAGAAAAGACTGTGGAGGTACCAGAGCTCATTTGAGGACAGTTAAGTTCTAGATGCTTATTAGATACCCAAATGGAAATGCTGACTAAGAAGTTGTATGTAAGACTGGAATTTAGAGAAGACTTGGCTGGAAATAAAAATAATCAGTTTATAGAAGGTAATTAAAGCCTTGAAACTAGATGCAACCACACAGGAAAAATGTAGCTGGAGAACTGGAGATGTTCAAGGCTTATGCCTTGTGTTACTCAACATTAAGAGGTCAGGGAAATGAGAAGAAACAAGTAAAGAGGCTGAGAAGCAGCAAGATAGAAATGGGGAGTGGGGGTGGGAATCAGATGTCCAGGAAGAAAATTGAACAAAAGGTTTTAAGGAAAAGCAGTGATCAAATAAATCAAATGCTGGTAGATTAAAAAAAAAAAAGATGAATATCAAGATTTAACCATTAGATGTAGCAATATGTCAGTCAGTGGAACCTCACCAAGTATAAGGTTGGTGGATAGAGAGAGCAAAACCTTTCAAATGTTGAAGAGATTATGGGAGAAAAGGAATTGCAGATAGCAAGGACAGGAAACCATTTCAAGAAATTCTGTTATAAATAAAAGGAGAGAGATGAGCTGGTGGCTATAAGGACAAAGAAAGAGTTGGATTTTTTAAAGATAAAAATAATTGGAGTGTCTAGAATAGAGTAGGAAATTGGTATTGCCAATGAGAAAAGGGAGACCTGTTAGAGTTGGTGAGCAAGGCTAGAACCCAGTACTCAAATGGAGAAATAGTCTGTGGGTAGGAGTCTGGCATATGGCGGCACATCCTTAGCAATAGCAAAGAGGGCCAAGAATATGGGCACAGAAGTACCTTATCTGCATAAGCCCTGTATAATACCTAAATTGTCCTGAACTCAGACAAAAGTGTCATTTATGATATCCTCAAACACTGACATCTGATGTGTTGGCCAGGAATCTCAAGATAAAGACAAGGAATAGACCTTGGGGAGCATGATACCCACAGAGTTTTAATTTTCTGGTGTATCTAGGGAAGGTGGCTTTAGGCCTTAGCTTTTGCAAGTCGAAATATGGGAGGAGCAGGGTGTGTGTTTGTTTGTTTGTTTGTTTGTTTGTTTTGCCATGGGTGCTCACTGACGTTTAAGGTGGCTTTTCCACTGGTAAGTGGCCGTTTTTAATCTTTTGATTGTAATCTTCCTATGAAGGTATATTTAAATTCTGGAGTTGATTAATTAAACTCATCCCAGTGCCTTTTATGAGCAGAATCTACACTGTGCTGTGTTAGTCCTACAGGGATACCCAAAGTTCTGTCTGTGAAGTGGTCTCACTAATAGGGAGCTGGGCTACCCTGATGATGGATTGTTGACCTTCTCCTCCAGCAAAATGGATCTAGGTTAACCATGAGCTTAATGGTTAAGTCCGAAGTGTTAAGAGAACTGAATATGAGAAATACCGTTGGTGAAGGGAACTTTTATATTCCCCTTTCCTGACACTTTCTTCCATGTAGAGAAACATAATACTCCTGACTCCTCTCTATTCCCTCACCCACTCTTCCCATGCTTTATCTAATTGGTGAGTTTTTATGGGGGAAAATTGGGTATGGAAAAGTCCAGTTCTTCCCTTTCTATTTTTCAGCAAGCCAGCCACCAGCAGAGCCTATGCAATCTAGGCACCTTTAGGACATGGGGTAAGATTACAAATAAAGTTCCTGCCCTCTGGTGATTTAGTGCTGCCTGTGGTTAAGACAAACCTGCCAAATTCTGGGATTCACATTTGGAAAACCCAGGATCCCACAGATATATAGGCAACCTACCCCAATACAAACTTTATCAGTAATAAAGGTGATATTGTGATCTTCTATATGTTCTGCTCCTTGTCTCTCTTTTTAAATAGTGCCAAAATCAGGTGGAGAGTGGGGTACCACTTACTGGACCCTCTTAAATTTCCAACAACATAGAGGCTAAATACAAAGGCATGGCTACTCTGATTTAGAAAGACTGAGGTATACGTACATTTGAAAGTATGAGAATTTTGTTTATTTTCATTATTTTTACATTAATCCTGAAATATTTGCCTATGTATAAATCTATTTGACTATTACTGCCAAGTGTTTAAAATTAGTCCACACAAAAAATGGACTATACACAGTAAAATTAACAGAGCTGGCAGAAAAAACACAAAGTGGCTTAGGCTTACTATTTTATTACTAAGTGTGAGTATATTTCCTCCTGCATATTTTAATTTATTTTTAACACCACCAATCTCTAGAATCTATTTACATGGATAATTATACATTAAAACTAAGCCTGCAATATAAACCAGATTGAAAATTTTTAATCTGCTAGGCAAAGAATAGAGTTGTTTGGCATCTCACACAAGTCAACAAAAAATAGAAAAGCAGCTGTTTAATGAGGTTTTGCTAATTTTTTAAAATAATGAGATGCCAAACTGGTACCCACACATCAGAAAAAGGTCTGCTCTCATTAAGGTGATATCAGATACCAACATCAATGAGGGTCTTATAAACATGGCTTCTTCATATGGACATTTCCAGTCTGTCACAATTTAGTGGTTTCAGTAATGAAAATCATGCTTGAGCAAAATGTTATTTATAAATGCAAATGAGTATCAAAAAATGAGATTTTCTGAAAATAAGTTTTACAGCCTTTCTGAGAGAAGTTATATTAGCCACTTGACTTGTATTCATAGATTAGGTTATAATACTACCCCACAATGTAGACTCCACTTGGCACAGCTTGCATTCAATATTAATGCCTTTTCTCTTTGTTCATCACTCATACACACACACACACACACACACACACACACACACACACACACACATTCATTTGCATAATTATTTATATGATACTTTATCATCTAAAAATTTTTCATTACATTTTTCACATTACTCATTATGTATTTAGGTATTTCTATCAGCTCTCACATCAAAAAGACAGTGAAATATCCCAATCAGGGCACATACCTACGTTGGGGATTTGATCCCTGGTCAGGGTGCATAAGGGAGGCAATTGATCCATATTTGTCTCTCACGTGGATGTTTCTCTCTCTCCCCCCACACCTGCCTCCCTCCCTCCTTTTCTCTCTAAACATATCCTCGGGTGAGGATTAAAAAAAAGACAGTGGAACAGTATAAAAAAAAGTAAGTATAATATCTAGTATCTAGTATCTTTCCTGACTACTCTAGGCAATTACCAAAGTGGATATTTTAGCACTAAATTTAGAGACTGCATAATTTAATCATACCTGTGATGTAGGGAGATTAATTCATCATTTGGAAAGCCTACATAATTAAACTAATTAGCCAACAAATCAAAATACTTATTCTTTTCAATAAAGAGGACCTCTGGCTGAATCCAAGCTAATAATAATATTCTAATCTTTGAATTAAATCTGAAGCCACACTTAGTAGTAATAATAGTTACCATTTATTGAGACTGTTATGTGTCAGACAAGTATCAGATGCTATACATAACATATATTTTATAACTTAATCCCTACAATATTACTGCAGTAGATAGAATTATTCCACTTTTACAAATGTGAAAACTGAGATCACATAGCTTGCAGAGGTGGGAATTAAACTCAGGGATGTCTGCCTGCAATGCTGTTCTTTGTCTCTACACAATTTAGTATTTCAGACAACGATCCAATTGTGCCAAAGGCATCATCTTTGAACTGCTTGGTTCAGTATAGGGTTCAGTTCTTAGCAGTGGTTTACTTTAGAGCAAAGTTGACCATTTAGTCTGAGTGTGAATTCTAACGTCTTTTACTTTATTAATATTAGCTAAGTAGATGGACTAACTTGTCAAAGAGATCCCCAATTACGGGGTGAATTTGATATAGAACCATAAACTCTAACCAACTCAGGTTTCTACAGATACCTTAGCTATCTAAAGCATTCATGACCATTTATCATGGAACTACGCAGTCCACACAAGCTGTACATTAGTTGATCTTGTACTGATATTATTTAAGATTGACACTTTATGTGTACAGGGGAAAATTAGGTGGCAACATGATAAATAACTAATACCTTTCTAACCAAGATCCTTTCACACAGGATTTCTTGAAGTTAGCCAAGATTATGACATTTTCTGCCAAATATATAGTCCAATTTTTATACAGGTATACTTTTCAGCTCACTCTTAGCTATAGTTTAAGATTCCAAATAATTCTTAAATTAGAATCACAAATAAATAAATGGGTTTATTATAGATATATTTTATTAAAAATGAAATAATAATAATGTTGGTAATAGGCCTGAATGTTTAGGGACAAGTAAATATTTATAAATGGCTAAAAATTGCAACTAACAACATATGGGAAATCTTAGAAAGATACAAGAGTGTGAGGCAGTGAACAGCACTAGTTGTTAGGTAATCCACTATTCTTTCCATTTGGTTGTCCACCTGTCCTAACAGTTGAGTGGTAATGGATTTGGGTTACAAATCCCTTAGTTCTAAAGATACTAAGCATGCTAAACTTTCATCACAAACACATATAATCCATCTCCATTAGGGACAGTAATGCACGCTGATAGCAGTGGTAAATGTTAACAATCTGCACTTAACTCAAACAGGAGGTTCCAGTGAAGCCAATTTCTGAGAATTCTTCAATCTTGAATACATGTACATTCTTTGATCTAGCAGTTCCACTTCTATGAAATAATCCAACAGTAATAATTACATGATAGATCATTAGAGATAGAGATAGAGATAGAGATAGAGATAGAGATAGAGATAGAGATAGAGATAGAGATAGAGGTAGAGGTAGAGGTAGAGGTAGAGGTAGAGGTAGAGGTAGAGGTAGAGATAGAGATAGAGATAGAGATAGAGGTAGAGGTAGAGGTAGAGGTAGAGGTAGAGGTAGAGGTAGAGATAGAGATAGAGATAGAGATAGAGATAGAGATAGAGATAGAGGTAGAGGTAGAGGTAGAGGTAGAGGTAGAGGTAGAGGTAGAGATAGAGGTAGAGATAGAGACATATAGATACATATAAGTACATTCATTGTAGCATTGTTTGTAATAGTGAAAAGCTAGGAGGAGGAAAAGCTAAATATCAATAAAGGGGTAATTAGGTAAATTATTTTTACTATGGAGCCATTAAAAAGAAGAGGGTAAATTTTTGTGTACTGATATATACAGCTCTCCAAGATAGATTGTTGGGTAAAAATAAATGAGGTAAAAGATAATGTATATAGTATGATATCATTTCCTTAAAAATAAATGTGTTACGCCCTAGCCGGTTTGGCTCAGTGGATAGAGCGTCGGCCTGCGGACTGAAGGGTCCTGGGTTCGATTCCGGTCAAGGGCATGTACCTTGGTTGCGGGCACATCCCCAGTGGGGGGTGTGCAGGAGGCAGCTGATCGATGTTTCTCTCTCATCAATGTTTCTAACTCTCTATCCCTCTCCCTTCCTCTCTGTAAAAAAGCAATAAAATATATATAAAAAAAATTAAAAAAATAAATGTGTTAGTATATGTGTGTGCAAATTCATAGGAAAGGAACTGAGAAAAAGTATACTAAATATTTGACATTAATTATATCTTGAGAAGGAAGAAAAACTGGTAACAAAATGAGTGAAGGGGAGCATTCTCAGTTTTCTAAATATTCTGTATTATTTGAATATTTTATAATGAAATTAATTCTGGTATCACTTGTATAATAAAAATAAAAAGAATTCTGTTATAATACTACTAAAGGCCCGATGCATGAAATTCATGCAAGGGGCTTGGCCCTCGCAGGCCCGGCTTCGTCTGAAAGGTTGTCCGGAAGGACGTCCGTCCGGAAGGTTGTTCGGCTGTCTGGTCTAATTAGCATATTACCCTTTTATTATTATAGATGACATTACTTTTCAATATCCCAGAATCATTAAAGAATGTGTTTGTGTCATGTATGTGTATGAATATATATATATATATATATATATATATATATACACATATATATATATATATACACATATATATGACACACTTTAAATTAATTTGGTTTTCTGGTCTGAGATATATTTGTAGTTATAAATTGTACCCCAAATCTGAGTTTATTTGGAAACTCTTTTTGTTAAATAACATGGGGATAAGAAAATGCATTTAATTTATATAAGAAGCCAAGCTAATCCAGACACTGATATCAAAGTGCAAACACACTGCTAAGTATAGAATTCTGGACCTAAAATATTCTTGAGAATATTTATTTCTTCATGATCACATCTTGATTTTAAATTACAGCATTTACAGTTTCACCACTTCGAAACTGGTGATTTCAAAGAAAGCCTCTGGCTTGATTTGTATTTTAAAATTAAGTGCAGCCCTGGCAGGTGTGGCTGGGTTGGCTGTAGCTTTGTCCTGTGACCTTGGGGTGGGGAGGGCTGCCAGCTGCAGGTTCCATTCCGGGCCAGGTTCGCCGGCTCAGTCCCCAGGGGGGTGCTAGCAGGGGACAGCAGGTCAATGTTTCCTTCCTCTTGCATCCACATTTCTCTGTCTCTCCCTCTCTCTTCCTCTCTCTCTAAAAATCAATAAGACATTTTTTAAAAAATAAGCACAAAGACCACTCTCTCAGGATGCACTATGTTGCACTCCATCATTTGTGCATGGCATGGGGTAGTATAAAACTTGAATTTCTCATTTCAGCACCAGTAGTGTGGAAGGAGTAGATAAGAAATTTTCCTTTCATTAATCTTTTGTTAAAATGCCTAATTCAAATAAGAAACACTCTGCGTCTACATTTCACACTTGCTTAATGAAGAAGGCTGAATCTGAACATTTTATAAAATTAATTAACCTTTAAATATTGTGATTGTGGACATAAATGGCTATCAAGTAGTGATTAGAAATGCAATTAAAGTCTCATAAATCTAGAAGTTTATCATAAAACTCCTGAAGTACTTGAAGTTCTCTGCTCTCTTAAACTTCCAAAGGTCAGACATTATACAACTCCTCTTTGTGGTTAATTCACTGATTTATTATTTCCCAATGAAAATCTCCCCTACATCAACCCCATTTCTTTTTATTTGCTCCACTGTAAATACCCAGAGCAACTCAGCCTCCTACTCACAAAATCTCCTCAAATGTTTCACTAAAGCATAGATAATAATTTTTTCTCATGATGCCTGAATTTCACAAGAGAAGCTGCTACAATCTCATCATGATCTACAGTTCCTTTGAATAATAGCACCAAATAACTGCTTTCATTCTTGGAAGAGATTCTTTAATTGAACACTGGTAGAACTAATATTCCATTAAGTGTGAACAATAGCTCTGACAGACAAGACTGTCAGGAAAATATCACTCATTGTGGAAACAGTGTTTGATAAATGCAGGTGTCTTATCTTAGCCTAAACATTTCATAACTTTAGCAGAGACTTTTGCATAAATAACTCTGATTACAACATCGTTAGGCTGCGTAAAATAATGGCCAATTTTGGCCAACCTGCATTGTGAATGAAAATGTTTCCTGAGAGAAAGAATAAATATAGATTTAGGGAAATGGAGAATGGGAAAGATGAAGTTGGCATCAGGCCTAGGATGGACAAAGGGAAATACTAAGGCTATACTAAGGCTTTAGAAGGGATGATAGACTCATGTTAGTGATGTCCTGAATTAGTTGAGAATATAGCAAGGAAAAACTGAAGGACTTAATAATTCACTTTTGAAGCCAGCATATAGGAATACAGCACTGAGTGAGCAAAAGTGCCATTAGGATTCAGCCTTCAGAGACCTTGATGAAGAAGAGGATGGTGAGATTAAGAGAGAGCATATTTGAAACATTTTAACATAGGCTGTTCTGTGGCTCTGGGAAAAAATAATTTTGATCTATTTTCTGTTCAGTTCCTGAATAGAGGATGCAATTTCACAAGTATAATAAGAATTAATAATAACTACATGTTTTAAGAATTAATATTAGTAATACTTTTGAATTTTAGATATTTAAAAGGTAATACCAAATGTTGCAAGAACTTTTTGTCTTCATGTTTTAAGTAATGATTACTTATTGTAAGAAATTTAAGCAATACAAAAATACATGATGTAAAAACTTGCAAGTACCCTCTGTACTCACTCCCAGGATCTACTTGCTTGGCCTTAAAAGATAACCACTATTAATTTTTGTCAAAACTATGAAGTTATAGTTCTACAACTAGCTTTTTTTAAAAAATATTTTTTTTATTGATTTCAGAGAGGAAGGGGGAGGGAGAGAGAGATAGAAACATCAATGATGAGAGAGAATCATTGATTGGCTGCCTCCCTCATGCCCCACACTGGGGACCAAGCCCACAACCCAGGCATATGCCCTGACCAGAAATCAAACTGTGACCTCCTGTTTCATAGGTCGACATTTAACCACTGATCCACATCGGCTAGACACAACTAGCTTTTCTTATTTGGCTTTTTTTCTTCCATGTGAATACATGTAATTCTCATTTATTTTAACAATTATGCATAATTCTATAATATGTACCATAAATAAATTATAATATGCATATACTAGTTATGCACCAAATATTTTTTTAACCTCTTGATGAACCTTTGATTGTCTCCAATTTTTGGTATTTTAAATCCTGCTGTGATAAGCAACCATGTGCATACATAAAGTTTTGAATTATGATATTAAAAGAGAAACAAATCATAAGGTATAATTTTGGAGATTTTTCTTTGGTGCTATTATTATGGCTACGTTTTTCTGTTTTTAGGGCCATTTAATAAACTTAATTGTTTAGTAAACTTATACTGTATGTAGGACAGCCATTTAGAAAATGTGATGTGTCAAGCATGAAAGACTTTCCACATGTGTGCATATAAGTACATA
This sequence comes from Eptesicus fuscus, assembly GCF_027574615.1. Taxonomy (NCBI): domain Eukaryota; kingdom Metazoa; phylum Chordata; class Mammalia; order Chiroptera; family Vespertilionidae; genus Eptesicus; species Eptesicus fuscus. The sequence goes on along the minus strand of NC_072482.1, from coordinate 53,996,000 downwards.
ATTTTTACATGGGAAATATTGGAGAATGAACCATGCAGATCTGTGGACCATGTTTGAGAGTCATCAGTCATACATATCAAAGTATTTAGCCTCAATTGAATACTTTGGGGGTAGCAGAAGAACTGACTGATGCTGTTTCCTTCATGTCTTGAGTGGAGGGGGATATAAAAATAGATTTTGGTGCTTCTCTCCTAGGGCCCCAAAACTTATTTTTTAAAATTCAGTGTTTCTCAAAAACACACACACACATTAATGTAAAGATGTTTTAGGCTCATATTCAGATACTTGGTTTCTTTTTAGTAGGATGAATTAATGCTCTTTTTAAAATTAAACATGTACAGAGATGTCTGTAAAAGTGCCTTTTAAGAATCCTAGCACATTAGACCGGAAAGAAACAGCGTAGGTCATTTAGTTCATTTATTATGAAGAAATGAGGTCCAGAAAGGCTAATTGATTTGCCCAAGGTCACACAGATACAACACTAGCAAAGATAACAGTGGAATCAAGGCATATATACCCAACCCGGTGTCTTATTTAACTGTAGGATTGATAAAAATAAATTGAATAAACATTTTTAGTTTCTTTGCACCCTTAGAGTCAGGCGTGAAGAGAAAGTTGGTAAATCATGGGCTTGTATGATTAAAGATGAGAGATTCAGACTCTGGTGTGGGGACTAAATTATTCTGAATTGTAACTGACTGAAGAGGCTGTCCTTCCTGTGCTGCCCTCTGCGTGGGCACCGCCACCCAAGTCAAAACACCGCTGGGAAACACCAATGTCTCCTCACCATTGGCTGGGGTCAATCAGAGAACTAGCAGCGGTCCAAACAGTAGTTAACTGTTTACTAACAAGCAGGCTGTGTGGACGATGGCTTGGGGAGAAATAAAGCTTGAGCCACTTGTGACCCTCTCATTGTTAAGGGCGGCTCCGCTCTACTAGCTGTTCCATTGATAACGTAAGATTTGGCAGTACCAGCAGGAGTCCACAATGATTTTAAAATAGTGAAAGTAGATTATGTCAGTTATCCAACAGGCCACCATGATTAATTCCTGGGTCTTCTTCTTCAACCTGAGGTGACAGATTTTCACATTACTGCAGTGTCCACTCTGATAAACAAATGACAATTCAAGGCAGGGCCCAGGGTGTTCAGAGCAGTCTTTTTTAACTCACATCAGACTGATCTTCTACTATCTCATGGCTCTATTGTATGTCCTAGAAATGAGTAGAGAAGAGAGAAAGAGGGGGGACAAAATACATCATATCCTCTTTCTGGGAAATGACAGTAAAATTTCTACTTGGCTGGAGAAATCTTACTCATCCTTCAATATGAAATTCTTGTCCACTTTACCTCCTCAGTGACAATTCCTTGACTCCCCAGGGGTTATTGATCTCCTTTAAAACTATGATTGTCATTATACATATGCATCCATTAGGGGCTCATTACATTTTTATAACAACCATATGAATCTATATCTCCCATAATTGTCAATATCTTAAGGAGACAGAATTTTATTCATCATTGTTTGCCTAGTGCCTGTAACACAGGACATAATCAGCTAAAATAGTATGTCAAATCTCTACAGTGACCTTTGTGTCTTGTGATTTGGTCAGAAGTAATGTTAACTCTTCTGATTGAAATAAAAATGTATATACTCTACATAAATGACCAATTTTAATAAGAGACTACACAATAAAATGCACTTAACACTTGAATTTCACTAACATGATTTCATTTTTCTTTGATAATTCACACAGCATTTACCATGTCTCAGGGTCATCGCTACAAATGTCAACTGCTGCTGTTTAGAATATGTACAGATATGCCAGTTAATGCAAATCTCTCTGGTTGATAGAGTATCAGCTAAACCACCTGTCTCTTTATTTGTTCTGCCCTCCATCATGCATCACTTAAGTATCCACTTTGACACCTGTTAGGGTTACTCATGAGTTATTTATCTGTGTGCTACTTCAATCCTTATTTCAACAATCAAGACTAAATGCCTGTAGGTTCAATGCCTGTAGGTTCTTGTTTCTCTTTCTCAGTCTGCATGCACTCCCTCCAGAACACACACACACAACACACACACACACACACACACACACACACACACTCACTCACCCTCTTCATCATATTTTAACTAGTGGCCCATTCGCCCATTCGTGCACATTGAAAGGGAACTAATTTGAAGAAATATTTTATTTTTTTAAATATATTTTTATTGATTTCAGAGAGGAAGTGAGAGGGAGGGAGAGGTGGAAACACCAATGATGAGAGAGAATCATTGATCAGCTACCTCCTGCATGTCCCCCACGGGGTATTGAGCCTGCAACCCAGGCATGTGCCCTTGACTGGAATCAAACCTGGGACCCTTCAGGCTGACGCTCTGTCCACTAAGCCAAACCAGCTAGGGCAAGAAGAAATATCAACCAAAGGACTCTTATGCATGCATATAAGACTAACCAATGGACACAGACAACAGGGTGGTGAGGGAATGAGTGGGGAGGGGAGCGTAATGGGGGGATAAGGACACATATGTAACACTTTAATCAATAAAGAAATTTTTTAAAAAAATAAAAATAAATCTAACCTTTAAAAAAAAAAAGAAGAAATATTTTAATATTGCTATTTGCCCTGGCCTGGTGCCGCCCACTCGCCGGCCCCTCTCCCTACCACCGCTGCTGCTGGTCGCCGTATGTCCTGGATTGTGAGAGGGATGTCCCAGATTGGAGAGGGTGCAGGCTCAGCTGAGGGACCCTCCCCCCCCCAATGCACGAATTTCATGCACTGGGCCTCTAGTAGTAGTAATAATGATGATAATAATAATAATAGTAGTAATAGGTAATTTTATGGAATACGTGGTTATGTTCCAGGCACTGTGCTATTTTTGCATCCAATTCAATAAATATTTATCAAATAAATATGTACAGAATATCCTAGGTGTTTCAGATGTAACAGTGAACAAAACATATTCTACTGGAGGGAGAGAGACACTAAACAATGATCATAACAAATTAACAAATTATGGAATATGTTAGAAGTTAACTGTGAGGACACACAAAAAAGTCGAACAGGATAAGCTAGAACAGGAGCCTCGCAATTTTTAAATATGGTGGTCAGGTTAATTCTCATTGAAAAGGTAATATTTAAGCAAAACATCAAGGAGGTGTGGAAGTGAAACTGTTGAATCTAGAGGAAGAGCATACAAGGAAGAGGGAACAGCCCATGGAAATATTCTAAGGACACAGCATGCCTGGCATGTTCTAGAACAGCAAGGAAGCAGAAGTGTCTCCTGTGGCGTGTGCAAATGTGGAAAGAATAGATGAGGTCATAGAGGTAACATGAGATGGGGGGCTTTTATTTTTTAAATATATTTTTATTGAGTTCAGAGAGGAAGGGAGAAAGAGAGGGATAGAAACATCAATGATGAGAAATAATTGATTGGCTGCCTCAGCACACCCCACACTGGGGATTGAGCCTGCAATGGGGCATGTGCCCTGACCCGGAATCAAACTGTGACCTCTTGGTTCATAGATCAACCCTCAACCACTGAGCCATGCCAGCCAGGCGGTGGGGGCTTTTAGACAAGTGTAAGGATTTTTATTTTAACTCTAAGTGAAATAGGCAACCTGGGAAGATTTTGAACAAAACTAGGTTCTGTTTGGGGATTTTTAAAAGATCATTCCAACTGCAGTGTTGGGAAGAGATCATTAGGGCTCAAGGATAAAAGGAGAGATATGTGAGAAACCTATTGCAAAAATCCAGGAAGACATGATGATGGAGCACCATCGTTTGGCAAGGGAGGTTTCACTGGATAAAGAAGTGGAGCCTCGGAAATCAGAAGTGACTTATCCTCCAGGCTGCCTCTAGGAGCTGAGCTCTTTAACTGCTATGCCTGATGCCTTCCACTGAGACTCCTTTATGGTCAGAAAGCATCTAATGAAGTCAGTATGAGTGGTGCCTTAAAAATGGCAGATCATTTCATGAGGGGAGCCTTCAAATTGCTAAAGGAATTTGAAGAGACAAATTTCAAGTGCTGCCTATCCTTCAAAGCCCATATCAAATTCCAAGAGTAACTCTGGCTCTTAAATTTCTATTATATTGTATTTGATGCCACATAGTTTCTGGCATATATCTGTGTAGGCTTTTATGATTTCTTGACTGTGTTGTGAATCCTTGAGGGAAGGAAACAGGATCACGTCTATATCCCCAACTTTGCCTAGAATAAAATAGAGGTATTGATATTTTAAAATACTAATTGATTGATTTTCATTAGCATCCCATTTGAAAATGTTCTACAAATAATGCAAATGTAGTTATTTTAAAATTCTGATGCCAAAAGGAGAAGAAAGAGAAAATGTCAGCACTATATATTCAAACCTTGACAATAATATGTGATACTTAGAAAATGAATTTATTATGAAAACTATTCCTCATGTTTGTATAGCACACTACTGTTTATTAGTCCTTTCACTCAAATGATTTAATTTGATCATTGTGGTGCCCATGATTTTCTTCTCATGTTGCTACTTTCTTGAAAAGACCAAAATTATCAAATAATGTTTGATGAAGGATGCATAAAATATCAAGGGGAAAATCAATCCAAAGTTAAATTTAAATTCTGTGCACTGTGCCTTAAAGATTTCTATTTAATAAGAACTGAAAAGTGGGAAAAAAAATCATTAATTGAGTACATTCTGCTGACCTGAAGGCAGTGTTAGTTCTATGGTAAATATTCTTACTTTCCTCAAATATGTTCCACACGCAGATCCACACATACTCCTTCTTACAGGTGAATTAAGCACATACTTAAAGCTGACCTCTCTGTCTTCTTTCAGTATCTCATCATTTGATGTGGGTTTGAAATGTCATCTACTAGCCTACCCTTTTTCTCTACCACACAAAGACCATTAAACATGCCCATCTGTATGCAGCATTGCACAGAGTCATATTAACTCCTGTGCTTGCCTGTCGCTCCCAGTCCTCTCAGATACAATTACCTCATCTAGGTTTTCATCCCTTCTTCAGATTTTCACCCTGCATTCCTTCTATCCAACTCTAAATACCTTAATATAGCTCCCTCTCTATTATCTGTGCTAATGGCACACCAGGGTAAGTGAGAGCCACAGCAAATGTGTAACCTCAATATAGGCTTTGATCCTCCCTTTACTGCCCTTTACATGAGTTGCTAATGAGCAGTGAAGTTGACAGATTGAAATGTCACCTCTTTCTGCCCTCTGATATAAGTGTTAATGAAAATGAATATGACAAGGGGCAGACAGGACATTAGAAAAAGAAAAGTAAGAGCCTGCCTGACCTACGTGACAGTCAACTCTCCTTCATAATTGAGTTTATTTTAGATATTTCTTTTACAAATTATCCTGTGCGTTGGCGTTGAATATTGTACTCCTTTCATTTCTGACTTTGTGACCAAGTAAGTCATTGAGTACTTCCAAGTCATAGATTTTCCATCCACTCAGGTATGCCAACTAAAATATTCGTGGCAATTTTGTAACTCGAAAGTGTAGGATGTAGCTTTTCATTTCAGATTTGTTCTCTTTCAATTTCTCACTAATAAACCCATAGAAAGTCAGAAAAGGATTACAAGGAATAACAGAAAATCATTACCCAAAGCCATCTTATTGCCAGGAAGTGAGATGATGTTCTACTAACTGAATGATCAATACAGTTGACTTCAGAATCCCACATGGTGGCTAATGCATATTTTGCTGCCGTTAATGGAATATACCTACCAGGTTGAAAACAAATAGAGAGAAAGGTTGTACCCTCATAACTTTCTAAATCCCTCACAGAGACTCAGAGCCCATAGCAACATGAAACTCAGCAGCTAGTCTTCAGAACAGGATACTTTTGGAAATAACCCTGCTTCCTAATTTCTTAGACGTTGTAGTTTTCATCTCTAGACATTTGATTTGGGTCTTTTAAAATATCTTTTATGTCTCTACTTAACTTTTAGACATATGGAATACAAATATACAACTTTTAATGTGCTTATCTAATTTTAATATCTCTGTCAATCTGGCTTGACTTCGAATTGATTGATTATTCTCCTCAGTATGTGTCATGTATTCAAAAACATATAACACTACTTTTTTGCATGCTAGTAATTTTTTATTGAATGTCATAAATTGTGGATTTTGCCTTTTTGAATGTTAGATATTCTTGCATTTCTATAAATATTCTTGAGCTTTATTCTAGGACATGATTTATTTCAGCTCTGTGAGTTTGGAATAGAGCAGCTTTAATGTATCTCTAATTTTGCCACACCAGTGAGGAAAACCCTTCTGAGTGCTTTGTCCAATATTGTCTGATTTATGATTTTTTCCACTCTGACTGATGGGAAAAAGGAAGTATTCTTGGCCCCATGTAATCTCCAAGGATTACTCCTTTGATTCCTTTTCCCAACCTTGAATGGTTTCCTCACAAGTGTAGACGGTCAGTACTCCTCTGAAGATCTAAAAAGGACCCTCTACAGAGCTTCACAGCTCTCTGTCTGTGCTGTTTTCCAGTACTCTGCAAATGCTAGCCACCGTGGCCTCCCTGGCCCCTAGCTCCATCTCCTTGACCCAGGGATTCTGCCAGGCTCCACCTGCACCCTGCACCCTGGCCTGCAAACTCTCTTCTGGAAGTAAGCTGGGGCAGTCAGACCTGGCTTGTTTCCTGTCTCCTTGTGATTATTGTTCTTCATTTTCTAATGTCCAAGGTCCACTATCTTGAAAACTATAGTTTCCTATTTCCAGTGTTTTAGTTGTTTCAGGGGTGATGGTAAATTTAGTCCCTGTTGCTACATCTTGGTCAGAGGTAGAAGTCCTTGATACTGTTAAGCACTACATTTAAAGCAGTTCTGTTTTCAGTTAAAAGGTTTTTAAAAAAGAATAATCAACATTTTTCAAGTTTTATATCTTTAAAACATAATACAATTTACTTTCCCATTCATATTTTAAAATACAGAAAATAAGTACCAGTAGTCATTATTATGTAATTTCAGATTATCTATATACTAGTAGCCCGTTTGCACGAAGATTCGTGCAATAGACCTTCATTCACCTGGCTGCCTGCACCAGTTTTCTGCCGGCACCGGGGACCCAGGCCTTGGCTGTGGCCACTGCCTTCTGCCTTCTTTCAGGGTCCGGGCTTGGCCCTGGGCGGTGGCCTTGGACTCGGCTGCACCCAGCATCCCTGCGATCGGCGCAGGCACCCCGCTGGCGCCCAAGGCCGGGAAAGCCTCGGGCGGCTTTCCCGGCCTTGGGCTCAGCCGCACCCCAGCATCCCTGCAACAGTTTCCTGGTGGGCATGGTTGATGGGCGTGGCTTGGTTGGTGGGCGTGGCTTGGGTGTAGCGAAGGTGCGGTCAATTTGCATATTTGTCTATTATAAGGTAAGATATAAAAACCAACCGAATGACCAGTTGCTATGATGCACACTGACCACCAAGGAGCAGATGCTCAACACAGGAGCTGCCCCTTGGTGGTCAGTGCTCCCACAGAGGGAGTGCTGCTCAGCTGACCAACCCGTCCCAGCAGCCCACCAGCCCAGCAGCAGCCACTCACGCCCTCAGTAGTCCTGCAGGTCCAATCTCTGGAGAAACAACCAGGCACCAATGGACTGGCGCCGCTGGCACGATCCTAACAGCACCACCAGCCTCCTGGAAGTCTGCCTCGGGTACTGTGGCCACTTCTCCACCCTAACTCCGCAAGGAAGAAACAATATAAAAGCGGCCGCCAGGTGGCTCCTGATAACCAGAGAGAGAAGGTCAGCAGGACAGATCCGGATCTTGAGCTGGCAAGGGCATCCCACCACCCACCCAGAGGGCTGATCACATCCCAGCCCCACACACACACACAAACCCCACGGAATGGGTGCCAGACACAGGGCTCATGGCTGGCGAGCACTGCTGCAGCTGCGCAAACCTATCCCCATCAGAACTGACTGGGCACAAGCTCATGGCAGGTGCAGCGGGGCTGGGATGAGTGTGAGCGGCAGGCAGGAGTGGCAGGCAGGATTGGACTGCTGGTTTCGGCCTAATCCCCACAGGCCATGCCAAGGGACCCCACCCATGCACAAATTCATGCACCGGGCCTCTAGTTTTTATATAAAAGTCAATCCAAGGACATTCATTTTCATTTGGATAAGTACAGGAAATTATGCTTATCCAATATTTTAAGATGTTTTAAAACTAATGGAGATAATGAGGGAGTAGTGTCAGAATTTCAAAACTGGTGTCTCTGGTCCTTGGGTCTTGACCAAAGCCTTCCCTACAGCAATACCACTTTCATTTATCTTAAAGAAATAAGTTGTAATTTGGTTTTGGAAGCCTGCTTCCACCACAAGTAAAAATTAGAGCTGTCATAATCTTCTTCAAAGTTGTTAGATTAAACTATCTACAACGGTAAGCAAAGAACCACTTCAAAATCAATGCCAACTAATAATTTATGAATTCACCACAATTGAAACATTCCATGAATCCCCTCTTCCCTGAGAGTCCAGTATGTGCTTAGACTCAGAAATACATGTATCCTGTTCCTGGAAAATACCAGATGTGTTTAATGGTAATGTGATATTCAAGAATAAATTCTCATGCAAACTCTGGTTCTTAATGAGGTTTAACTATCTACTCTTTTCAATAAATACAAAATGGCTGCATGAATATCAGAACTATGTCCAAAACAAAAATTCTTTAGTTGTGTCTCTTTTGATCTTAAGGACTTCACATCTCACTTCAGAGTTTAGAGGTTAGGGTTAGGGTTAGGGTTAGGGTTAGGGTTAGGGTTAGGGTTAGGGTTTTGGTAGGAAAATCAATTTATTAGCCAATGAATAGCATTGGGATTAAACTGTTGAAGATTATTGAAAACAGAACATTATAAATAAATTTTTATTCTTCTTTTTCTACTAAATTTCTGCTTTCTATATTGGTGGAATCTTAGGTATTAAAACAATATTCACTTTTGCAATAAGTACTGGCTAATGGGTAACTGAATCTCTTCCTCTATTGAAAGAACAAACAATAAAACTAAATTGTCCAATTTTTAAAGTGGGGTCTGTTTAATTTCCTTATCTGTTTACAACCCAGACTTAATTTTGTATTCTATCTAATAAAAGAATAATATGCAAATTGACTATACCTCCACTACACCCACAAGCCACGCCCACCAGCCAGGCCCACCAGCCAATCAGGCAAATAAACCCAACCAAGATGGCTGCAGCCACAGAGAGCAGGAGGGAGGCTTGGGTTTCCCCGGCAATGGAAGAAGCCAAGTTTTCTGCCTGCCCTTGCTGGCCTAGGCCTCCACTCAATGCTACAAAGTTTCAATGATAGAAGATAAATAAATCCCAACAAAAATGGCGGCAGCCACAGAGCTGGAGAGAGCAGGAGGCTAGGGTTGCCCCCAGTGATGGAGGAAGCCAAGCTTCTGCAGACCTGGCTGGCCTAGGCCTCCACTCCAGGCCACAAAGTTTCAATTGTAGAAGATAAATAAATCCCAGATACCAGGGCCTCCACTTGGGTCACCAGGGGGCGTGGCCAGCCTGCAAACCACCACAGACCCCTCACCCAGGCCACCCCATACCCCAAGGGAACCCCCACTCTGATCTGGGACACCCTTCAGGGCAAACCAGCTGGCCCCCACACATGCACCAGGCCTCTATCCTATCTAATAAAAGAGTAATATGCATATTGACCATCACCCCAACACACAAGATGGCTGCCCCCATGTGGTCAAAGATCCTGCCCCCATGTGGACACAAGATGGCCACCCAAGATGGCCAGCAGGGGAGGGCAATGGGAGGGACCAGGCCTGCAAGGGGAGGGCAGTTGGGAGGGACCAGGCCTACAAGGGAGGGCAGTTGGGGGCGATCAAGCCTGCAGGGGAGGGCAGTTAGGGGTGACAAGGCCAGCAGAGGAGGGAAGCTGGGGGTGACCAGGCCTGTAGGGAAGTGCAGTTGGTAGGGACCCAGGCCTGCAGGGGAGAGCAGTTGGGGAGAACCATGCCTGCAGGGGAGGGCAGTTAGGGGTGACCAGGCCTGCAGGGGAGAGCAGTTAGGGGCAAACAGGCTGGCAGGGGAGCAGTTAGGCATCAATCAGGCTGGCAGGGGAATGGTAAGGGGGTGACTAGGCTGGCAGGCAGAAGCAGTTAGGGGCAATCAGGAAGGCAGGCAGGCGAGCAGTTGGGAGTCAGCAGTCCTGGATTGTGAGAGGGATGTCCGACTGCCCATTTAGTCTCGATCCTACCGGGATTGGGGCTAAACAGGCAGACGGACATCCCTCGAGGGGTCCCAGATTGGAGAGGGTGCAGGCTGGGCTGAGGGACACCCCACCCCCCCCCCCGTGCAAGAATTTCATGCACCAGGCCTCTAGTATGTAATAAAATCTGTACCTTTGGGTGGAATAGGTTACTAGCTCACAAAACAGAGAGGCAAGCTGGAAATTAATAATATGTGCTTTAAAATGCAAATAAGTGATGTTTGCTACATGCTTTTAAATAAAGCATTTGGAAAAATAAATTATTTTTCTGAGAAACAAAGAGAATGCTATTGGAATCTATCAACCAGGGCATCACATCTGATAAATTTTTCCAGAGCTTCCTCCGAAAAGAGAGGACCAAGCCCTCCATGCACATGACATTCTTCTGCCTCTGCCTCACATTCCCTGTCTTTCCCTTGGCTCTCAGAGCTTCCTCAAGGGCTTCCTAATCTCAAGAGGTCTGGGCTGACCCAGCCCTCACCCTTCCTCCTCAGCTTAAGCACATACTCAAACCTTTGTATTGTAAAATGTTGAATGATACAGTCAGAGGTTGTTTTCTTAAAAACCCTTTAGAATAGAATAGATGTTTTCAAATGCTTCATAGCTCTCAGAGAGTTCTTTGGTGCCTGTCAACACCACTTTTCCAGATACGGAAATGAGCAACACAGTTCATGGTATTGTCATTCTGTCCATAAAGTCAGGAAACAGTTCAGGCTCATAACTACTGAACTGCAGATGGGTTAGCACCAAGCCTTATGGGAAATCTCAATTCATGGCTTCCAATCATGTTCTTAACTTACAACTCGAGGAATCTGGCAGGGAACCCAAGCTTCTGCACCACACGAGCATAGTTTCTTGCTGCAAGTTGAGACTGCTTTGCCTTCTCTTTGTTACTATAGTCAAAAATAGGATTTTCAAAATCTATCCCAATGCCTTACTCCCTAATCTCTCCACAGTACATCACCTGTTACTCGAGTCAATTATTGCTCATGAACAGTTCATCTCTCCACGGTTCTCATTGTTCAGTTTTCCATGGTATTTGCAGATTTTCCCTTCAGAAAAGATATCACTCAAATTCTATCACCACAGTTATAACAAATTCAAAAGCAAAGAGACCAGAACTCCAGTGTTGGAGGAGCAGTGATTTACACCAACTCACAGTTTATTTAACTGCAGGCCCCTTAAGAACAGAAGTTGGTGCTCTCTGAAATCTGCGGAACTATGCTATTAATACTAATCATTGAATGTTTTACTTTTATCTGGTTGTTGATGTCATGTAGACACTGCACTACACTGTCATGTGGACAATGCTCTTTCCAATGCACACAGAATGGGCTGCATAAATTTGTATCCAAAACAAAAATTCTTTAGTTGTGTCTATTGTGATCTTAAGGACTTCATATCTCATTTGAGAATTCAGAGGTAATCGGAGCTTTGGTAGGAAAATCCATTTATTAGCCAATGAGAAGTATTAGGGTTAAATTTAAAATTAAATTTAGGATTACATTTAAAACTCTAGTTGGAATCTAACACCTACAATAACTTAAGGTAGCTGATGCTTGATACATTTCAAAGGTTCTAAAGATAAGTGTTGAAACCAGAAACACCAATCAGAAAGGATATATGCACCCCTATGTTCATAGCAGCACAATTTACAATAGCTAAGATTTGGAAACAACCTAAGTGCCCATCAGCAGATGAGTGGATTAAAAAACTGTGGTACATCTACACAATGGAATACTACGCCGCTATAAAAAAGAAGGAACTTTTACCATTTGCAACAGCATAGATGGAATTGGAGAGCATTATGCTAAGCAAAATAAGCCAGTAGGAGGAAGATAAATATCACATGATATCACTCATATGTGGGATATAATGATCAACATAATTTAATGAACAAGAATAGATCCAGAGACAAATGGCAGGGGAGGGGCAGTTAGAGAGCAACCAAAGGATTTATACGCATGCATATTAGTATAACCTATGGACACAGACACTGGGGCGGTAGGGGCTTGCCTGAGGTAGGGAATGGCTGCGGGTGGGGGGGCTGTCAATTAGGGGGAAAAGGAGAAATATGTAAAACTTTAGACAATAAATAAATAATAATAATAATAAAAAACAAAAATAAATCACCTGGGGAAAAAAGATAAGTGTTTATTGTAAGAAATAATTAAAATAACTCTGTGTATGGCTAAGTCTGTAATTAGGCCAAAGATTAAATTTTAGTTATTAAATGCCTTTTCTCAAATAATATGGAGAATGCATGTTTTAAAGAAATTAGGGTATCTATCATATATTCATTCAGTATTTTACAGTAGTATACTTTTTGACAGTCACCAGAATTAATATTCTGCTTCTTTAAACTAGCCAAGATAACAATTCCAATTTTAAATAGATCCTATCTGGCTTCTCTATACTATATTAGCCATTGATTTATCTTCAAACTTTTCATAAAAGTTGCAGGAACCTCTCAAGAACACATATAGCACAGCACACACCTCATTCCAACCTAACTTTTCTCCCAGTGTATAAATGGCTCATTAGTGGAGCTAAGACCATTTCAGGTAGGCCTGCGCTCACCTTTTCCATGCCTACACACTCCCTCTGTAGCACAAGGAGGGCTTTTGTGTTTTCTATATGTTTAATATATGCTGACTGAAATGAGATACAACAGTTTCTCTCATAAAACAATATGCAGATTTTGTCAACATACAAAAATTAATCAAAGTAATATATAAAAATGTGTAAAGTGCTTGTTGTTGTTGTTTTTTAAGGATACTAGAAAATGTGCTTTAATACTTAGTAAGAATACCCACTCCCACTTAAAGGAGTGGATATCCTTGAGAATATGATTTCTATTATGATAATGTTTAAACTCAAGACACTTTCTGAAAAAAATACGAAAAGGTAAATTTATCAATACTGAGCTTTTTACTATGTGCTTTCCTGTAACTGATTCATCTATAAAGCATTCATTCTGTGAATATAAAAATGTTGTGCTCTTAGCATATATGAGCTTTCCCAATGTACCCAACTCTACTCAATGGTTGATATGCTCTAGTGTTTTTATATAGGCCTTGCTTGGCCTAATGATTTCTGTTATAAATGTTTCAGATCTCAAGAATTCATTAGTAAAAATAACTCGTTGACATTGTGATTGATACTAATAATCTCTGCCCTAAATCATTAATTTATATTATTAAAGTTAAAACCACAGATATTATTATTATGGGTTATCCTGGTGAAACTGCCTGCATATCTAGAATAGAATAGGTGGCACAAAACTTCAGCATAGCCCTACCAGACCACAGCAGGCTGCGTGACCAGCAGACTATCGGGGGCCACAGGGAGACTCCTCCGATTTCCACAGTTAAAATCTGAGATTTCTTTTCCCCCCTCTGGGTCTTTATTCTTCTGTTAGGGTTGTCCTCTGACCTCCTGTCCATCCTGAACCCTTCCATTCCCATGGTGGCTCTTTTTCCTAACCAGCCACTGCGCATGTTTCTAATAGTTTATAATCTAACAGCCTTGAAGAAGATTATGACAACTCTAATTTTTACTTGTGGTGGAAGCAGTCATCCAAATTACAACTTATCTCTTCAAGATAAATGAAAGCTGTATTGCTGTGGTGATGGCTATAGTCAAGGCACAAGGACAGAGACACCGGTTTCAAACCTCTGACCTGCTCCCTCATTGTATCCAGTGGGTTTGGAAATACCATTTGAATGTAACATTTTAAAATATTGGGACTGTGATAAGCATAATTTTCCTGTACTTAGCCAAATAAAAATAAATTAATGTCCTTCAGATTGACATTTATATAAGAATAATCTGAAACTACATAACCATGGTTACTGGTACTTATTTTTTGTATTTTTAAATAGAAATGGGAAAGTAGTTGTATTATGTTTTAAAGATATGAACCTTGAAAGAATGTTGATGATAATTTTTTAAAACCTTTTAACTGAAAATAAGTCTGCTTTAAATGTAGTGTTTAACAGTAGCAAGGACTTCTACCTCTGACTAAGATGTAGTAACAGGGACTAAATTTACCATCACCCCTGAAACAACTAAAACACTGGAAATAGGAAACTATAGTTTCAAGATAGTGGACCTTGGACATTAGAAAATGAAGAACAATAATCACAAGGAGACAGGAAACAAGCCAGGTCTGACTGCCCCAGCTTACTTCCAGAAGAGAGTTTGCAGGCCAGGGTGCAGGGTGCAGGTGGAGCCTGGCAGAATCCCTGGGTCAAGGAGATGGAGCTAGGGGCCAGGGAGGCCACGGTGGCTAGCATTTGCAGAGTACTGGAAAACAGCACAGACAGAGAGCTGTGAAGCTCTGTAGAGGGTCCTTTTTAGATCTTCAGAGGAGAACTGACCGTCTACACTTGTGAGGAAACCATTCAAGGTTAGGAAAAGGAATCAAAGGAGTAATCCTTGGAGATTACATGGGGCCAAGAATACTTCCTTTTTCCATCAGCCAGAATGGAAAAACTCATAAATCAGAGGATATTGAACAAAGTATTCTGAAGGGTTTTTCCTCACTAGTGGGGCAAAATAGAGATACATTAAAGCTGCTCTATTCCAAACTCATAGAGCTGAAATAAATCACGTCCTAGAACAAAGCTCAAGAATATTTATAGAAATCGTGAATATCCAACATTCAACAAGGTAAACCCACAATTTCTGACATTCAATAAAAAAATTACCAGCATGCAAAGAAGTAGTGGAATATGTGTTTGAATATATAACACATACTGAGGAAACTAATCAATCAATTTAAAGCCAAACCAGATTGACACCGATGTTTGAATTAGCCAACAAGCACATTTAAAGTTACAATATGTGTATTCCATATGTCTAAAAGTTAAGTAGAGACATACACGATATTTTAAAAGACCCAAATCAAATGTATGGAGATGAAAGCTACTATAGGCTAAGAATTTTTAAATCTTATTGCTGCCATCTCAATCAAGGTAAAATTACTGGTCACATTTCTAAGAAATTTTCACTTAATCCATCAAAGGTGTCAAAACAATGCCCACTAGAAGGCTATTCTCATGATTTTTAGGTCAGCCCAACCAGTGTGACCATTTCTTAATGTTATTCCAGATTGCTGATGCTGTCTTGGGTTCTACTCTTTTTTCTAAGGTTCCTCCTAACAGATTAAGAGGTGAGTAGGCCAGGACGCCCTTTGAGAGTGCATTAGGGCATTCCCGCCCTTTGTAAGAAAGCCTTAGGCTCTCTTTGCTTGACATAAAAATAATGATTTTTTTAAATTCTTCTAAATTTTAGAATTCTCATTACAAGGGTGAATATTTCACAAATTCTCTGGGTTGAATATTCCTCGGTTGTAGAAATAAGTGCCCATGATATTTTAGTCACCTTTTCAATGAAATATTATAATCCCCCCACACACACACACACACATATCAAAGTATGGTGAGAATCTACTCTTCCTAGAGATTAAATAAAAATGTAAAAAGGATAATATTATGGTAATAAAAATCCCACTGGTAAACCCTTAGACATTCCCAAATCATTTTACAGTATCTAGGTCCAGTTAAATATATTTTTGCAATGTGACCCTGAGACAAGTTTGAACTATAACTAGATATTTATGAGCAAATTAAAGTCTCAAAAGCCATTCTTAAGACTTTTTGTTCAAAGTGTACAAGGACCCACTAGCCCCATTTATTGGGCAGAGCTGACACACCTCTGCCCTGGCCAGCAGCTTTCTTCATACTATGAAAGTTCATAAATTAGAAGGTTGTAAGTCTAGAAGATTCCTTATTAAAGAGAAAGCATTTCATCTTTCCTACTGCCATTACCCAACCCTGCGTTCATCAGAGAAATACAATCAGCAGTAGTCTAAGGACAATTTTTATTTTTAAAACTCCAATAGTGACTTAACATGTACCAGTAAAGACAGAGTTTCAGACTAAATGGCCATTTGAATTTGGCCTTTTTGGTTGAATAGAATCATAGACACCACCACCTTGTTTCTGAACTTACTCCCAAACAGAGCCCTAAGTAGAGGTAGAATCACAGGAACAGTTGAAAGTGTTCTCAGCCATCTTTTGTTTCACCAGAATGTAAACTGAGGCTCCGAGAAACAGGGCTCTGGTGCCACTCTGTTCCATTCACCTCGACTCTCCACAGCAATCTCTGCTTGCATGTGGACACCCTTTTTTATTATTTTTTAGTTACAGTTTACATTCAATATTATTTTGAATTAGTTTCAGGTGTACAGCATAGTGGTAAGACAATCATATACTTTACAAATTGTTCCTTCAATATTTTAGTACCTACTTGGCACTATACATAGTTATTACATTATTGACTATATTCCCTATGCTGTACTTCACATCCTCATGACTATTTTGTAACCACCAATTTCTACTTCTTTTTTTTTAAATATATATTTCTTTATTGATTTCAAAGAGGAAGGGAGCGGGATAGAGAGATAGAAACATCAATGATGAGAAAGAATCATTGACTGGCTGCCTCCTGCACGCCCCCACTGGGGATCGAGCCCACATCCTGGGCATGTGCCCCTGGCCAGAATCGAACCTGGGACCCTTCAGTCTGCAGGCCGACGCTCCATCCACTGAGCCAAACTGGCCAGGGACCAATTTATACTTCTTAATCGCTTCACCTTTTTCATCCAGCCCCTCAACCCCCTCCTCTCTGGCACCCATCAGTCTGTTCTCTGTGTCTCTGAGTCTGTTTCTATTCTGTTTGTTCATTTATTTTGCCCTTCGGATTCCACATGGAAGTGAAATCAAATGGTATTTGTCTTTCTATGTCTGACTTACTTTACTTAGCATAATACCCTCTAAGTCCATCTGTGCTGTCACAATGGTAAGATTTCTGAATGTGGACACTCAATGACCACACTCCATACATGCATGTGAGTCATATATGTATGGGGATGGAGTCACAGTAGTAATAATATTTGTCATAGCACTTTCACATACATTCATTCTCTCATTTGATCTTTTAGCAACTGAGAGGCAAACACAGTAGATATTTGTATTCCTGCTCTACTTATGAAGAAACTAAATTTCAGATAGGTGAAGGGACTGATCCGAAACTGTTTAGTGCCAGAAGTAATACATTTTATTTAAATATATGTAAATGTATTCGATTGGATGAGACTTTCGCGTAAACAAAGAAATTGGGTAATTTTAATTTTTTGCATCCTCTAACAACAACCTAATGGGTTAGGTAGTTACTTCATGAGCAATGTTGTAGAGAAGGATGAGCATATAAGTGGCATTAGAATTATCATAAAAGCCCTTTAAAGATCTCCAGATTTCCCATCTGCAGACAACACTGGAGACAGCACTCTGCTGTGGATGGCTCTGAATGCTAATGTAGCTATTGTTTCTCTCCTTATACATCCTGGGTCCTACCGCCCCATGCGGATGTGCTGGGGAGGCTGTGTGAGCCACAAGCTCCTGCTGTCTTTCAAGGGCAGCATGAAGGTCACAGTATTCTCCACCAGGCTGGCACCGCTTTTCTTCTCACCCTGCAGGGCCCCGCACTATCATCTGTCAAGAGCTTCCTCCAAATTTCAATGCAGATGAAATTCACTCAGACCATGTGTGACAGCAATTTGAAAATAGCAATATGCACAGAACAAATGTTAGTTCATTCGCACAAAAGGCATTTATTGAGCACCTACCATCTTTTGCACAAGATGCTGAAAGATGATTGATTTAAGGCTTTGGATAATGACACATTTAAAATAAAATTGAATATCCCCCAAAGTTAATATATATATTGCAAAAGTGAAAAATGGAAAAACATATATCAGTGTGTTTCCATTATTTATACTGTTAGAAAATATCTTCAAAGCAGGAACCATACCTGCTATATTCTCTTTATCTTTTTTCAGCACCTAGTGCAGTAAAACCAAACAAATGCTTTACCTGATTCAATACAAGTCAGTCTGTTAAAATGAAAGGAGAATTGATTTGGATTGATGCCTGTGTCTGTATTATTCCCTGCCCCTACTCCCAAGACAGTTAATTTTACTGAGAAAAAAAAAGATAATATTGTGTAGAAAAAAATTGAATAAATTTTAAAAATACCTCTTTATCACCCTATTTGTTATTATTGGCATAAATAACCATTAGCATGTGCTTACAGGTCATTTTATTCCAAATATGCTCATGTGTAATGTTTGTTGAAAATGTAAACTAAAAACAACATGCTTTAAATGTGTAAGATACTTTTTTCAAATCTAGTTATTGTGCTTCAGAAATTACTTAATGGGAATTTTACCTAATCTTTTTGAAAAGAAGAATGATTACTTCTCCATTGAAATAAGTGAGGGTCTTTCCTTGACTATATGGAAAGGAAACCTCTGTCCTATGTATTAACTAAAATCTCTTTGCAGTATGACTAACATTTATAGCTAAAAGCACAGCTCCCTAAAATGTCCTTGTCTAATAAAAGGGACACTGACTACATGTTCCTAATTCACTTTATAACATTTAAAACTGAAGAGTAGATGAAACCAAATGTATAATATTCTGTAAGATTCTTTAAAAGTCAATAATTTGAAAATTAGTAAGACAGTGGATTGTTCCAGATTAAAAGAGGTAAACATGACACAGACAAATGCAATACATAAAGCTTCATTAGATATAGGACTGGGGAAAAATATAGTAAGACATTTGGAGAAAATCAGAAAAAAATAAGTGCATTTTCAACAATAATGAATTATTATTAATTTTGTTAGGTGAAAGAAATGGGGGTGTTAATCATATTATTTTTCAACTTTTTTTTATTTAGAAACCTTCAAAATAAAAAAAATTAAGGAGAAAGGAACCTAAGGAGAGAGTAAGTATGGGAGAGAACATAACCTTTGCAATAGCAAAGATAAAGGGACAATAGGTATTTGTGGTCTGAGAGCAGAGTTTCGGATTCAGAGGTGGAGAAGTTCAGAGTGATAACTAGTTCTGGTATATTGCTCAGAAAGTGTGTGACTGATGCAGAGGGAAGGTAAAGATGTTTAAAGGACACTGAGGACATTTTCATTATTCACTTTTTCAGGTGTCACCTAACTATGGACCTGCCCTAATCTCATAAACTAGAGTAAGAAACATTAAAAATTTTACTATAGCCTTTTTTTTTCAATTAGCAAAGTTTATCCTAACTCATGGGTTTGACCAAATACCTCTCGTAGGTCCTAAAATTGTAATATCTAAAGAGAAATTAGGGATCACACTTGGAATCTTGAGTTGGCACTTAGTTGGCACTGCCACCAAGTGGTCAGTAAGGGGAACTGCACTTGATGCTAGACTCAATTGCCAATGAGGCATTTGTCTTTCCCAGACCCAACTTTCAAACTGTGGAGGTCTACCAACTCTCTAGGGTAATATTTGTGTGACAGGTTTCCAGTGAAATGTGCAATATGTCAATCCATTATGTGCTAATTTACATTTAAGGTGTAGCCTGATCGGTGGTCTACTCTAGCATGTTCAGTTTTCTCTTCGACAATTTGGGGAAAGATTGTTTTCAGAATAATCATACACTTACATGTCAATAAAAAAAAAGAAACCGCAAAACATTGAAAAACTGAAAAAGTAAGAATGTTTGGTGATACTGTCTTTATAGATAGACCCAAGCCTTCATATCCTTGCATGGATGTGGATGGACATGGCAACATGACAAATGACATGAGCATACACAGGGGAAGCATCATGAGCATAGCTTACTCATATACCTTTTACTTCTTTTCTGTATCATGGAACTATTTTTTACTCAATACACAAGAATACTGTATCTTTAAAATACCCTTTTGGAAGATAAAGAGGTGAAAATGGTAAGAAATGAGAAACAAAGAGTAAACCAGTGGCCCCTCTCCAATCTTTCCTTGACTTTATAGTAACTTTTTAATAAAACTAGGTGAAAAGTAAAGACTGGAAGCTGAATGGCTACCTTTATTTATCCAAAAAGTTCAGCAATTATTTATTGAGCACTTACTATGGATCAGATAGAGCTTTCATTCTAGTGGACTAAGGCAGATACTATTACCCCTGAGTCACAGATGAAGAGGCTGACGCTCAGAAATATAGCAAGTAATATAAAGAGGTTTTAGGCACATGTCTGTCCTACAACAAAACCTGTGCTTGTTATTTTTATACCAGAGCAGTACCTTGAATAATGACGTTTCATTCAAAGTGGTTTTTTTATGACATTTCCTGAAATCCCTTGGTGCTTGGCATTGTGACTAAGCTTGAAAAAGAGCTCTCCTGTATGTGCTCCACATTTCTCAAAAATTAGGAGAAAAAGGAATTGGCCAGTATTTTAGGTTAGGTATTCTCATTTTTGACACAAACATGACTCCTGAGTAACTTGAATAGTAAATATTAAATAATGTGGTTTTCTTTCAAATAAACCTATGAATGTAATTAAAATTGATCCGTTTAATTCATTGGTCATTTATTTAAAATTAAATATCCTTACACTGATTATAAAATCACTCTGAAATATAGCTGACATCAGCAATGGAAAATAACTTCTAATCCTTTAGAAATTTAGAGCCATACAATACAAGTCATTTATAAGAAATCTAGCAGCCATAAGAAGGTAAATAGGGACTTATTCATAAGTAAAGAGTCAAATTGACTGGTAAAGCTTGAAAATCATTGTCAATTGATATAAGAGTTCATCTTAGGTTTCTTAATAACAAATCTAGGATTTACACAAACTATCCTCAATACTTTTTTTAAAAAAATCCAGAATGTGTGTTTTATAAGATATTATTATCCTTCTATATAATAAAAAGGTAATATGCAAATTAACCCTCATGCCATCACAAGATGGCTGTGCCCATAGCAGAGGTGGGTTCCCGTAACAAGCGATCAGCAGGGACCTGAGGCTGCATGGCACCGGGCTGGGGCAGGGTACCTGAGGCTGTGCCCCCCGCCCAGTGGAGCTTGACAGGGGTGGGGCCAGCCAGGTCTGGATTTCGCCCAATGGGGGGTGGGCTGGCTGGGTCTGGGTCTTGCACAATTTCGAGGTGCGCAGGTGGGCAGGGACTTGACTCTGAGTCCCGAAGCACGCCCCAGATTCTGACACAAGGAAGATTTTCATATACATTTTACTAATTTTCTTTCATCTCTGACACTTCTATTATAGAGAAAGGGCAAATAGCAATATTAAAATATTTCCTCTAATTAATTCCCTTTTAATGTGCACGAATTTCATGCACCGGGCCACTAATTATAATATAAAGGTACAAAAATGAAAAAAGTAATGGGTTAATGTAGTTATTCTCAGAGCCTTTAATGTTTCAATATGAATTATGAGTCTCAAAGAGGGAGTGAGAAAGTTATACCGGGTACAATGTGTCCCAAACTCTTTAACCATTATATCAATCATCTAATGCTCCAATAATTCTGGATGACAAACCACACCAAACTCAGTGGCTTAAAATAATCATCACTTATTCTCACAGATCTATAGTTCAACTGAAACAGCTCTGCTTTAAGCTGCAGGTCTGTAGATCTGGGTGTTCCACACTTCTCTCTCTGGGCCCAGAACAGCAATGGCAGATACAAAATAGGCAGTGAAAATGCATGATAGCCCTTAAGTCCTAGCCTTAGAATTGTCATACTACCTCTCTAATCCACGTACAATTCAACTAAGTACATAACATGGCCAAGCCCAAAGCAGAGGAATGATAAAATATGCTCTAATTACAATGAAGTAGATCCAGGGAAGGAAGAGGCCTGGGACCAATCGTTCGATCTATCACCACCATAAAACCGTTTGTGTATAGATCATCTCATGGCTTAGTGTCCTATGGAATACACTTTCAGAAACAATGCCAGATATCATTGGTGATTATATAATGCTCATGTTGGTGGGCACAAAATGTCATCAAAGAGCAACATCCAGAGATGCAGCAGTCAGTGAGACATTTTAAATCAGCACAATCTACCACTGTTTTATGGGCATTTACTACTATATTCCTATAAAAGTTTCTTCCTGTTCATGGGACTTTATAAAGTCCCTCCTGTTGCCACAATTCATTGAGAATTCAACCCCTAGAGTGAATGTGAATGCCATGTGTTCAGTTTGGAGAGAGAGCACTTCTTGATAGCATCAGCCAGAATCCTGTAAAGCTGTGCTTTGAGTAAGTATAGAGCTGACAGCGGGTAGATTATGGAGAGAAGTGGCATCCCGGCCCAGGCCAGTGTCCTCAAAAGAAAGCCATGCCAAGTCAGTATATAGCTGCCCCTGAACAGCCCCTTAATGAGGAGGAATAGACACCAGGACCCAATGGGTGATCCATGAATATGCATGTGTGGAGCACAATGAATCTCATTCTCATCAGAATGTGTGGTCAGTCATCAATCATTCCTTTTGTTACTTTTCTAAGACCAGAATCTGTGAATCCCACCAAATATTCTTGAACCAGATAGAAGTTTATCTGGAAAGCAGAGTCAGAAGTCTATGTCCAGAGTGGGCCAAAACTAGGTCAGCAGCGGCTCCCACACACACACTGAAGTGGTTTGTCTCAAACCCCCAGCCCTGTTTCCAACTGAGAGAAAAACTGGCGTTTCAGGGGCAGGTTTTACCTCTGCATGCTGGCTCCCCTAGCACTCTCTAAATCAGGTGGCATCACCAAAAGAACTCACAGCTTAGAGAAAGAACCAGATGGGATTCCATTCTTTTTTCAGCCTCCATTTCACTGCCTATCATTGACTTTAACTTTTATCTCGGTTTCTTTATCAGTAAAATTGGATAACACCCATCATATATACCTTTCAGAGTTGTTATAAAAATAAATGTACACAATTACACTTTTTAAAGTGTATATAAAAGTGCCACCACAAGATGAGGTCACATATCCTCCATCTACATCTGTGGGAATTAGTGAGCATAAGCAAGGATGTAATTAAATCTCATATGATGGTACTTTCCTCAACAGTGGTCTTTAACACAGGCCTTTTAGCTGCCAATGCCTGGTAAAACACAGTGCAATACACGGGGCTAGAGGAAAAAAGTTGGTTTCTTAACTTTTGCAATATGGCAACAACAAAAAGATGAATTCATCCTCATTTAGAGTACACAAATGGGAAAAAAAATGATTGTCATCATCATTATGAATCCCTGGAGCAGCGGATTGAAGTTGCAAAAATTATGATTGCAGAGACCCTGGCGTCTGCTTCTAGGTGAAAAACGCAAGGCAAGTCACCCTTGAGTTTACTTGGAAAGACTCAAAATCTGGTCAGGGGTAGAAAATTTGAACAGGGAAATAAACTTCAAGAATTTAACTTGGAGCCGAAACCGGTTTGGCTCAGTGGATAGAGCGTCAGCCTGTGGACTGAAACGTTCCAGATTCGATTCCGGTCAAGGGCATGTACCTTGGTTGTGGGCACATCCCCAGAAGGGGACAGCTGGTCAATGTTTCTCCCTCATCAATGTTTCTAGCTCTCTATCCCTATCCCTCTCCCTTCCTCTCTTTAAAAATCAATAAAATATATACATATATATTTTTTTTAAAGAATTTAAACTTGGAGAAAATGTGCGGTGGAGGACATCATAATGGACTGCATTTTTATATGATTGGAGATATAGAAAACGGTTTGTGACAAGGGTATTACAGTGGAACTTTTGATAACAAGTAAGAATCAAACTAAGAGATGGATCAGGTCGCTATTTCTGTTGGGTTTTTCCTCCTTCCTCAAACGTGCCGTCATGAAATCTCATTTGTCACACTCGCTAACAATCCCCACACCCTTCTAGGATCTTGGCCTCTCAATCTTCCGCTTTGAAACTCTTTTTTTAAATTCTCTTTAAATTCCATTCCCCATACTTATTCTCTTCATTTTTCTTCGATAGATTTTAGAGCACATACTCACTTAAAGGCAATATCTTTTCGCATAAAACACTAACTCTAAAATAGCTTCCAGTTCTAAAATGTATAATGAAATGATTCTACACTTTCTTTTAAAAAGTCTGAGTTCTTGAATTTTGTAGCCGATTTCTCCAATCTTTCACGTTTTTCTGAATTTCCTAATGTGATGTGTAAATACATGACGTTAAACCATGCACTCACATCGTAGAAGGGGGCAAGATTCTGAAAGATGTTATAGTCGTCATCAATGACCACAGGACCACTTACTGAGCGCTTCCTACATGCCAGGCCTGGGTGAAGTGCTTTTGCATATGTCATCTCCATGCAGCCTCCCACCAACCCTCCTTGGGAAGTAATAACAACCCCCGTTTTACAGAGGGAGCAACTGAGGATTAGAGACATTAAAGAATCCCCCCAAACTCATATGCCTAATTGGAAATGATGCTACTGGGATGTGCTCAAGGCTGTCTGTCTTCAAAACCGTGTTAGGATCCCGTGGGTAAGAAACAAGAAATCGTGTTCCAGCTCCAGCTTTACAATCGGCACCTTACTTGCTAGGTAGCAACTGAGGCCAAGAGATGTGATCAAAGGGAAGACATGAAGCTTGTGGTTATTATCGAGTCACTTTGCTGGGTTGAGTTAATAGTTTGGGGGATACCAAAGAGGTTTAAGCAGACTAAGCCAAAGTTCCTAAAAAGAAACTAGTTCCTTGGTGTTATTATAGGTTTCTTCTTCCCTGCTTCCTTCTCTCCCCCTCTCTTCCTTTGAATCTTTGGAACATTCATAAACATTGGCTGAAATTAAAAGGTCGAATTTCTGTTCCTTCACTTCTTGGCCAGAAGCACCTACAAATGTTCACAGGAACCTAAGCAACTATTAGATCACTTGGAAAAAAAAAAAAAAACATGCTCCGTGAGAGAAACTTTATCCCAGAAGAGCACGGGGCATACAGTAGGCGCTCAATAAAGATGTGCTGATGGGATGAAGCGTGCTCTCAGTGGCAAGGGTAACGCCGAGGTTTTTTTTATTTGACACTCCCTTTGGAAATGGAGAAAGGGTTGGCTGCAACCTGTCTTAGACCGCGGTCCTGCGGGCCGGATCCAGACCCTCCCACTCCCCACCTTCCTGCAGCTGGAGCCAGCCCAGCGGCTTTGCAAGGAGGGCTTGTGGGCTGGGTCTGCAGTCGCTCGCTCAGAGGAGGACGCTCCGCTCGCTCGGGCAGCTTGCCACCGTGTCACTCCAGGAGGGGAGGACGGCGAACACTCAGGTGACGTTTCCGTGGGCCGGAGCTGGGGGCGAGGGGCGCAGGGGGACCGTGGGGCGCGGGCTCCACCCGCCGCTCCACCCAAGGGGCGTGTCACCTACAGGTGCCCCATCTCTGAGCATCTCTCTCCATCCCCCGCAGGTACAGCGTGCGCCTCTGTGGGGGCGCCTGTGGGACGGGGCGGGCGGGTGGCCGCTGGTTTCACACTCAGTAAAGAAGAAGGGGAGCGCAGGCGGGGACAGAAAGGCGGAGCGGCTCTGGGGGCGCAGCGGCCTCAGCCCGGAGAGCTGGAGCGCGCAGAGCTCAGCCCGGGAGGAACTAGCTGGAACAGAGTGGCGAAGGCGAGGTATTGATCACTGGGTTGCATTTCCTAACCCAGAATTCAGGAGGCCTTTTCTGAACTAGAAAAGCCAAGTGCAGTCCCTCCCCCAGGTAATGCCCGTGTCCCGCGTCCACGCTTTGGACGGCCTTCTGCGGAGCCCCCTCCCCAGCTGGTTAACTTGATGTTGCTCTAAGTCCCTTGAAGCTTGCAGTGTCATCTGAACTCCTCTGGTGACAGGAACTGGCGGCCATGGGAAGAGGGCGTGGGCTTTCGCAACCAGAGAGAAATGTGCTGTTTTTTCTTTAGCAACAAGAGAGAAAGGTGTTTATTTTCTAATTCTTAATAAGGTTTTGCCCCACAGTCTGATGCCTTTATTTGCAGTGAAATCTTCTTATTAAAATGCCCTCCCGAAGTTACTGCTAAATAAACAGGCATGAACATGATGTTGTTTCTATTTGATGCCGGCACAGCAATCTCACTGAACTCAGTGCACATTTGGAGGCAGGCTGTTTTCGGTGAATGTTTTCTAGCTTTTTAATGTTTTTATTTTCTACTTAAATAACCTGTTTGTCAGTATAACTTAGTGGGTAGAGCTGTGGAGAGGGTGCTGGCTGGCTGGGTGTGACTGGATTGGGTTGGAGCCCACTATTTGTATTTCATTTGAATTATGACACCTGTTTAATGTCACAATGGAATTGGCCTTTTGCAGGGCAGACGTGCCCTCATCCATCATCTCTTGGCTATGACAAGATAATTATAAGGGCAGTATTGTTTGACTCTTAGCCTAGCACAGATTGTTCAACTGCACAAAGCAATCCAATTCCAAGGAAAGAGTTTTTCTAGCCTGGGAAATAAAGTACCATCAGTGCACAGGCCGCCTTATTGCTCCTGAAATATTAATGTGGATTGTTAAACGGAGATTGAGACGGGAAGGAAAACCACCAGGCACTTTAAAGTGGGTCCAGGAATAGTCCTGTGGGTCCAAGATGCCGTGAGAGAATCAATGTCACTTTGAGTGCCCACTTGGCTTTCCTCTAACACCAGCAACTGGATTTCTGGGGGGGTGGCTATTGCAATGCAGTGATAAGTCCAGTTTTGAGAGGCCAATCTGTAGACTTAACACCAGTGATAAGATGTAGCATTTGTCCTGCCGGACACCCCCAGGCCCCCGGCATACTAGGTTAGTCCAGGAGTAGGGTGCGGGGCTTTCCCTCTACAGGACCTTTGGAAACTTGTTAGACCCGATGGCTGGGGCAGCGTCTGGACAGAGGCCCTAGGTGCCCTGGGAAGGACAGTCACAGCTCCCACTGCACAAAATGACCCTGTGCCCTGAAGACACTAGATGCCTCTGCCTTCACCATGAGACTCCTTCCCGCCCCTGAGACACCCGCTCCTGCAGCCCAACTAGGAGGAACCAAAGGCTGCTGCCTACCTTCTGTCTCAGAGGTACTCACCCCCAACCCCCTGTGCATTTGTTTTTAACATTCTGATCTCAGAAGTGAAATGAAATAAATCTAGGTGGGGGAAATTGATGAACACGTGGATGGGGAAAGAAAAAAGGAGATGCCTTCCTTGTGCCTCAGGGATCAAAAAAAGAAAAAAGAAAAGAAAGAACTTTTATCAAGAGCCTACTTTGTTTTAAGCAATGTTTGGTTGCTTGTCTGCATTAAGTTCTCACAATAACTATGTAAGACTAGAGGCCCGGTGCACGAAATTCGTGCATGGGGGGGCGGGTATCCCTCAGCCCAGCCTGCACCCTCACCAATCTGGGACCCCTCAAGGCAGTCAGACATCCCTCTCGCAATCCAGGACTGCTGGCTCCCAACTGCTTGTCTGCCTGCCAGCCTGATCACCCCCTAACCACTCCCCTGCCAACCTGATTAATGTCTAACTGCTCCCCTGCAGGCTTGATCGCCCCCAACTGCCCTCCTTTGCAGGCCTGGTCCCTCCCAACTGCCCTCCCCTGCTGGCCTGATAGCCCACAACCGCCCTCCCTTGCAGGCCTGGTGCCTCCCAACTGCCCTCCCCTGCTGGCCATCTTGTGGTGGCCATCTTGTGTCCACATGGGGGCAGGATCTTTGACCACATGGGGGCAGCCGTCTTGTGTGTTGGAGTGATGGTCAATTTGCATATTACTCTTTTATTAGATAAGATAAGGAGCATTATTCCCACTTCACCAATAGGGAAACCATCAGTGGGGAAAACAAGGCTCAGAGAGGCTGATGACTACTCAAAAGTCACACAGCTAAAACGTGACAGGTTAAAATTAGGCCCTAATACTGTCTGACTCCTCCAGGAAGGTCAATACGTTTTACTTGTGAGGGCTGGTGAGGAAAGCAGAAAGCCCGAGGGCCTCTGTTCTCCCTTCTATCTCAGCTTTCTTTCTGAGGAGGAGCTCAAGCTAAAAATGTCAAACACTATGCCTCAGGGCCACATATGGACACCTGGGGGCTCTTCCAGAAGTGCTGGACCCCCTGGCTGTTCTGCTCCCCTCCTTTCCCCACCCTTTATCTCCATCCCTGTGTCATCCCTCTGATCCCAAACTGCCAAAGCTAGGTTTCCAGGTTGTCGCTAATGATTTTTAACCTAACCTACTATTTTAATGCCTTAAAAAAAAAAAAATATTAAGCCTCTATAGGCTTGTTAATCTTTTCTTACCTTTTATTTTATTATTGGCTTGCAAATGTCTTGTCAAAAATATATATTTTGTACCTACACACAAGTTTTTAAATCATTTATTTTTGCATGTTTTATGCCATTGAAGTGACTTTTAGCCTCTTTCATATATTTGTCCATTATTTCTATTTTATTATGTTTCCTTTTTACCTCTTTTTATATTTTGCTTATTGTTTTCATGTACTATCTTGTTCTCTTTTGTTTACAATGTAGTTTAGTTTTTAAATGTGTGTGTATTTTTACTTTAAAATAAAAGTATGATGTAGTGGAAAACACATGACATTTTTTGTCAAACTTTGTTTTAAATACTGGCTCTGCCACCTACTTCCTGTGTAGCTTTTGGCAAATTCCTTAACCTCCTAAAGCAAAAGGAATTGTAGGGAGCATGGAATGCATTTAATTGTAAAACCGATATTAAAGCAAATGTATGGATTAGGATGGCATGCTGTATGCCCTGAAAGTTTTTAATTGCATACCTATCTGTTTGGAAGAGGAAGAGAGAAAGAAGGTGGGTGATAGGGTAAATTCATTTATGGTCTCATGTGCGATAAATGTGAGTCAAAGGATTATTATTCAGTGACACAACACCTATTTAAAATAGTGGGTTATATTTTACTAATATAAAATACAATATGGTAACCAAATTGAGTAGTGGAGAGCCAGAAGGAAAGAAGCACGGAAGAGGAATTATGCTAATGTTCACATTGCTCATATTAAAGAACGAAGATAATGTCAAAAGAATTAAAATCTAATAGTAGCACATTAAGTTAAACAAAGATAACATATAGAACAAAAGTATGTATCTTCTTAAATGCATTAAAAAATGAAATAAGAAAAATAAAAAATGAAAACCATAGATAAATAGATATATTTCATGTATGTGTATATATACATGTGCATGTGTGCAATAGAAGACAAAATGTGAAAGACTTCTGGAATGTTTTTGTTACACACGATAATAAATCCCCTTCATGTTTAAGCCATTGAGTTGGGTCTTTTGAAACTAACTGTCAAAGGCATCCCAAATAATTCACCTACCAGATAAAGGATACCTAACCCAAAGCCCCTTGCAAGGAACCCAAATCTTCATTCCAGATTGAAAACTGAACATCTGTTATACCTAACATCTAGCGTTTGAGTGCTCAACTTGATCATTCCTTATGGGGGGACTTAGGGAGGAGTGGAAAAAGTCACTTCCCCATCAAGAATTCATCCATCAATTCAGATGGCACCCATAATAGTGTCCCAATTGAGATTGCTTTTATGCCATAGATGTTACATTCTGAGCAGTCATCTTGAGTGGAGTTGGGGAAAGGTGAGTTGATGTGAATCATTAAGTGAGGCTTAATTTAGGAGACAGCTTTGAAATAGATGATGAAAGACTGTGAATGAGATTTGTTGAGGTGGAAGAGGATGTTGTTATAATTGGAGAGCTCTGAGGAGGACACAAAGAAGGCTCAACTCAATACAATACGAAGAAGCATGGGGAGTGAGGGGTCTTCTGGGCCATAAAATCAGAGTCTAGAATATGAAATCAGGTGCAAGATATCTGGGCTGTTGTCAGGAGGGTTAAAGGTTGGAGAAAGAAACTGTTAATTCAGTCAGTAAGCCTGTGTTGAGTTAATGCTTTATGTTTACAATTGCTTACAGTTTGGGGGAAGGCGAATGTGAACACAGAACTAAAAATCATGAGATAGCCCAGCTGGTGTGGCTCAGTGGTTGAGCATTGACCTATGAACCAGGAGGCTGCGGTTTGATGACTGGTCAAGGCACAGGCCTCGGTTGTGGAGGGGTGTGCAGGAGGCAGCTGATCAATATTCCCATCATTGATGTTTCTCTCTCCCTTTCCCTTCCTCTCTGAAATCAATAAAAATATGTATTTAAAAATCATGACATATGTACAAAACCTGAGAGCACAGAGGCAGGCAAGACTCAGCACTGGGGAAAAATCTGGGTCTATTTCTCCCAGAAGGTGAGCCATTCGTAAAAAGAACAGGAGTTCTCCACATCAACAAGGAGGTAAGGAGACTTTTATGCAGAGATAACATGCGCAAAGGCACAGATATAAAATTAATGGTAACACGAGCAATAGCCAACACACATTCCTGGGTTACTATGTGCCAAGGGCTCTACCTACACCGTCTCATTTCCTCAAAACAACCTTATGAGATGGGTTGCATTATTCTCATTAAACAGGTTGGAAATTGAAGTTAAAGGGGTTAATTAATTTTTCCACCTTCTCACTCCTAATAGGGTAGAACCTGGATTCAGTCTCCGAATCCCCAGACTTACACACACACACACACACACACACACACACACACACACACCACTGGCCAGATCCCCACAGAGGACGAGGCTTTTCCCAGAGGCCAGCCCCCCCACCCCTTTGGAGAGAACAGCTCCAGGCACAACCTGACTTCCAACAGTAGAACTTTTTTTTTTGTGGCCACCCTCTTCTTTGTTCTTGAAATACTTACTCCTGCAGGAAAGTATTTAGCAGAAAAGTACCAATCCACTTTATCTCAACTCTATTAAATCAAATATGTACAAAACCCCCTATTGGAACTGGTCTTTCCGTTTCACAGCAATCTTCTAGATACACAGGAGAAGAAGGAATTATGGAATTTGGTAGTGAGATGGAGAAATGCCACCTTCCATCCGCAAACACTTCTTTAATGGATCCTCTGGGATGTTAAAGATGTGTAGAGGCAAGTCTGACTGGGAGAAGCAAAGATGGAGTTTTGGAAAAAGAAGGCAGAACCACAAAGTTTGGAGGAAAGAGTTAGGCCATTGTAACAACAGATACTCTCATATCATTGGAAATGTGGTAGACTAAGAGCATGCTAAGGAAGTCTATTAAATAAACTAACATTTGTACATTTCATTTGCTCCACAAATACTTTCAAGGCTATGGGCAAAGAACTTTAAAACACTGTAGGAGAATTAAATAATAGCTAACATATTTGAGCACCTGAGGTAGGTACTTTATTTCTCCCACCTCCACCCCATGTTACAGATGAAGATTCTAAGGCATAGGACAGTGAAGTGACCTGCCCAAGGTCATGGCTAATGTCAGAGCCAGGATTCAGTCTCAGGCACTCAGGCTCCAGAACTTAACACTCTTAATCAGGATACAAACCTCTAAGTCCTTCTAGTTTCTTTGTGAAATTATTCTAATATGTTAATGGTTTCAGAAGTACTTCCTGACCTATGGCTGGGTTCATATCAAGCATTCTTTCCCACAAACACTCCTTATCAGGGACACCATTCACTTCATCCTAGAGAGAGAAGGATCAAATCCTAAAAAGCCTGGAATGAAAACCAAATGTGTACTAAAAAAAAGAGTCAGTATGTTCATATGAGACTACTTAAATAATGCTAGCAGATGTTCAGCAACAACTTTGTTTTTCTTTTGGGGTGAGGGCTCAGGTGCCTGGGAGGGGGAAGAGAGGGGGCCTGGTGCCCATAATAGTTTTATTAAATAAAACTTTGCTTGTTTTCTTTCTTCAATATAGAATAGTAAGCGGTAGATTTATGAATTGCTAAATTTTTTATTGGGACCACAGTTTAAAACAATCTATACTTTAAAAAATAAAAATAATAATGATAACAAAAAAGCAAATGAATTATTACCTTTTATGACTAAGTTAAGAATTAGCAGCTAGAAAGACCCTTGTTTATACTGTATTCGATTTCTGACTGTCAAACTAAGACATCTCTTATTTTATAAGCATCTGACCTATTTGAAAAAAAGTGTAAGTTATTTAAGGGTTTCCTTTGTTAAATTCACAACAACCCTATCTTGACATCCACTCAAATATGTAACAACTTTTTACCATAAAACCTGCAACAGCATTGAATACTAAATATTTCATGCATCACTTCTGGGATGGTAACATTTGAATGAATATATATTTTCTTTCATGTTTTGGAAATTAGTTTTATGTCATCAGTACTTGTCAGTGGAACACTGAATATTGACAGAATAAAGAATTCTTCCACATTGGTTTATATTGCATTATCTACCTCACTCCAAAGTTGTAGGACAGCCAGGTTTTGATTCAGCCCTGAAAATCTCACTGTAGATGGTATTTTGTTAGTGGTAGTATGTACTACTTGAAAGGTTATATCAGAAAATTCTCTTTTGCCCTTGCCCTTGCCCTCTCCCCTCTCTCCCACCTTTCCTCTCCCCCCCCCTCTCTCTCTCTCTCTCTCTCTCTCCCTGCCCCCTCAGTCTGCCTGACCAAATGCTCTCAAGTAAGGCTACCTCTACTTAGCATGAGAATAGTCCAGATTCAATGACATATATTGACCACCTTTTAGTTCATTTAATGTGTCCCCATAGGAGAGTCTGTAAACAATTACTTAGAAGACTATTTTCTCTAGTCAGTCTTCTAAGGCAGTTCTGTCCAATGGAAATATGAGCCACCAATTCAAGCCACATTTAATTCTAAGTTTTCTAGGAGCCACATTTAAAAAGTAAAAAGGAACAGGTGAAATTAATTTTAATGATATATCTTACTTAACCCATTGTATTAAATTATTATTTTATATATCATCAATATAAACTAGATATTAAGAAGCTTTTTTACATCTTTTATATTTAGTCTTTAAAACCTGGTGTGTACTTTATACTTAGAGTTCACCTCAACTCAGAGGAGCGGTATTTCAAGTGCTGAATAGCCACATGTGGCTAGAGGCAACCGTGGTTCTGGGGAAAGTGGAATTTCATGTAGGTCATAGGAAAGATGATGACTGAAACGTGACTCCCACCCGCAGTGAGGGCTAAGTGCAGGCACTCTTTTGAGCTGGTGACCTTCCTTGGGGGGTACAGGGCTACTAGCCTAAATGTACCTTTCTGCAAATTAGAGACTCTCTCCTACCCCAAGTCATTTAACTTCCATCTTTCAGAAAATGGGCATAATATGAGGATTCTATTAAAACAAGATAATCCACTACCATCAGCCAGAAAACTGTTTTAATAAATATGTAAACCCACAATGTCTACAAATATATGAACCACCCTCCCTTAGTTGTGGCACCTTTAGGCAGTGTACAACCTGCACAATTGTAATAGGAGCCTTGCTGGTTTCCTTGGCCTAATTCTAGCCATGGTTCCTTCTCCTGCCCCCAATCCCATCCTTGCCCTCTTCCCAACCAACGTCAGAAGAACGGGGCTCTTCAGAAAGTCCACTGCCCCTTACCCAGATCATAGCACAAATTGTGAACAAGGGTGCTTTTTTTGGTATCCCAGACTCCTTTACCTGTATCCCCTCTCCCCACATGCTATCTTCCTCCTTTAAGGAAGGCTAATGGATGGCCTACACTTCTAAAGAACAACCTCATACACATTCTATAAAAGCTGGGCAAAACCAAGACATTCCTCTTAACACAACATATGGTTCTTATGGCAGTCCTTAATTCTGCATCCTGCATTTAATACAATTCATCATTTACGCAGAGGCTTTTATATGATAAGCACCATTGCCACCATGGAAAGGAAAGTCTACCTTCTCAGTGAAATTAAGCACAAGTATCATCAATCAAGTAAGAGGAGGAGCATCCTCCCGGAGCCCCTGAAATGTTGCTAATTAAGCAGAAACCTACCTTGCCTTTGGCTTTGGCCCTGCCTGACAGGCCCATCAGTTACACTATCTCCCTTCCCATTTCTCCACATCTCTGCCATGTAACACTGGAATCTCTGCTTACATTGATTCTTAAAGTGTGTTTTTTCCTGCCTACTCAATTTTGGGGTGTCATGATTGAGTGTACCACAGAGTAGAAGTATTTATATTCCATTTATATTTATTTCTAGAAAATAATAATGTGGATTGAATATTAGTATGATAAATTGTACTTACACTATAAACTTCACTGTGGTTGAAATAACTAGTAATACCCTTGCTTTTAAGTAAGTGCATCTTCTTCATTCAAATCTGAGGGAATAGTACAACATTTTGAGTTTCTTATTTAATTCTTTGTTATGTGTGTGGGTTTTTTAAATGTAATGATAAGTGGAATTGGCTTATCCATTAGGCACAAAAGCCACAGTGCTCAGGACCCACAATACTTTTAGAGGCCCATGAAAATGTTTCCATTTCTTTTAAACTCAAATGGAAAATATAAATATAATACGACCTGGATTACTTTGTCTTTATGCCAATGCAATTATAGAATTTTTAATATTTTTATGGAAGAAGGGGTTCATGAAAGCTGAACTGTCTTAAGAAAGTAGGGACGCAGCCCTACAATGCTTGTTACCACGACTCCCATTGAACAGTCTCACAGGAGCTCTGTTCTTTCTACGCAAAAAGTGTATTTCCTTCAAAATTTCCTCCCAACTATTTCTTTTAATTTCTCTAAAATAATGAACTGAAGTTTTCCTAAGAATCTGAAGAGTTTAGAAAAAGAAGGCCTAGAATGTAAAGGTCTGGACTCTCTAACCTGTTTTCAAATTCACAAAGAAGATTCTCTTCCAGCTAATACAGTTCAAGTTCAAAGGATATTCTGAACGTGCTAATTAAAATGTTAGCTATTGCTTGAGCAGAGGAAAACTAATTTTGTTCACACGTTTTAAGAGTGATTTATGAATGAGTGGGATAACATGTCAGACTATATCCCAGACCTTAATCGCTTATCAAAAGTTAAGCATTCGTTTATTTAATTCAAACCAAATCATTAAATATAAGTGCATTAAAAAAGTAAAGTTAGTTAAAAGAAAATCAGTAAGTCAGGTAAGTACTAGCATTCTAGCCTCTCTAAGCCTAAGGTCACTTTTGATGCTGTGGAATGTGTGAGATGCTGACAAGGAAATGTGCTTGGCAAGGGGCCAGCAAGTGCAGGCGGCAAAAACACTAGCAAAGTATGCAAATCCCTTACATTAAAAGCAAAACGAATTTGAGAGCAGACCCTGGATTCCAGCCAACACCCCTTACCTTAGCAAGGCCTCAGGAGTCCGTGGAAGGTGCTGGAACAAAGGAAGCTGCCACAGGGGCTTGAAGATACCTGGAGGTCAGGTGGGTGCATCAGCAAACAATGAGGTAGCTGGGGAGTGCTGTCAAAAAACCATAGGTGATGCTCAGTGAAAGCTGAGACTTGGCTAGCTTGCAGCAGCCCCACCCAGGGAAGCTGTTTTTGACAAGGGCACGGGTAAGCAGTGGGTTGAAGGACTGAGCTATGGAGCAGCTGTGGCTACACAAGTAGAGCCTCCAGCAACCCTGCTCCTTCACATCATCAGTCACCATCAGTGGCTTCATCTCCTAGGGTGCTAATGCCAACCTGAGATGCCCTACATTCCCACAGAGTTGATGCCCATCTGATTACAACTGGTTTTTATACAGGCTAAAAAATCTGACATAAAAAGGCTGAGGCTTGTGCAAAATCACATGGTTTCCTAAGGCTATAGATCCTGAACTATAAAATAGATGATATTTTATAATCATTGTCATTTGAAAAGATAATTAAACATTATGCAACCAAAAAGGAGAAAAGTATTATGGAGGTTTGTTTGGCAATGAATAAAAATGGTATTTGCCTAGTGTGGGGGTTTTTTTGGAAATTTTTTAGCTTTTTAAAATTTATAATGTGCTGTCATGTCTTTTTCTCAGTCTAAAACACTTGCACTTAAATTTGTATTTGTAACTTTGGTTATTGTTTTTTTCTTAAAAAGACCCCTTTCCATTGTATAAGCTAAAGGACCACAAACCTCTGCTTAGCCACAACTAGATGTGAGATCTAATTCCTTCATTGATTCAGTGAAGAGAAACTTCTCTCTGGTTAGAAACAGGAGACAAATGAAGGATGCTCTGGATGTTTGGGATAAGAAATGAAATGTCTTTGTATTAATCAAGGGTGAGCATAAGGTTCTGTTGTTTAGGCTACATTATTTGCCTACTAGTTATCCTAAGGAGACAGGTGACAAGGAGAAGTGAAGTGGTGGGTATGTTTAAAACACAGTCTCAGCCAATTTGACCATATTTTAACATCATCATCACCAACTCATGGTATATGCATCGTTAGGATAAACTCCGTAGTCTCGATTCTCCGGTTTCTCCTTGTCACTTGGAGATACATGGGAAATTGAGAAGTGAGAGGTGGAGGGGCCCTTAGGAGGTTTTTTTTCTGGCTGTGAGAGACAGCCAGCCTGGTTTTCCCATGTCTAGATCAGTTCATTGTAGCTGCTATCTAGACAATTAATAGAGAGAAATAGCATCATGGGAGCGATCCACTTTTTATCTGGTCTTCTTTACTGTCTGAAGTGTTTTGAGCTGAAAACTGGTACTGCATTTTGTTAAAGTAGTTGAAGAAAGTCATTAGACTGAAGTGGCCCTATTGCCTTGTTGGCTTATGTAAACAAACCCAAATCTTGAGCCAGAGTCTATGCGTTTGAATCTGAGAGAAAAAAAAAAAAAAAAAAAAACTCTTAAGAACAACCAAACACAAATAGCCAACTAGGCTCTCCCAAATAAGGAAACCATAAGCTATAGCCAGTCAAATAACTTCCTTGCTTTGCTTTCTGCATCTTCTCTATAAAAACCTTTTCTGTGAGGGGGCGGGGGGGGGGCCGCAATGGGGCGATAAGGACACATATGTAATACCTTAATCAATAAAGAAAAGAAAAAAAACCTTTGTCCTGGCTCCTGTCGGTGGAGCTCTCCTACCCACTTTTAGCTTTGTGCTGCCTGATTCGAATTGATGTTTGCTCAAATAAACTTGAAAGGTTTAATATGCCTCAGTTTACCCTTTAGCAGTTTCTAAACCTGCTCACTGTAGAAAAAAAAAAGATCAAAAAGTGGCAGCCCCGTCTTTGTTCACAATTGTTATTCCTACAATTCTTGCCACTCCACTCCCATTCCCTGATTCTGTGCCCAGTAAGAAACCCTACTGCATAGTGATGATGCAGATGATGGTGATAATGACTGATACTAGTTGAACACTTACTAGAACACATTAAGCTCAGCACTTGGTCACTAATCATCACATGAATCAGCACAACAATACTTTGAGATAGGCACTGTCATTACTGGGGAACCTGAGACTTAGAGATTACTTAACCAAAGTTTCAAATTGCAAATGACAGAACACAGTGCATTTATATAAACCATAAACCCTTGTAACCACTGATACAACCATATTAGAATGTAATGCCAGGAGGTGGAAATCTTGTTGATCTTGATCTTTGCTGTAGACATTATAATGTTTGTTGAATGAATGACTGAGCATGCCTGGAGATAATTAAAATAGAAATCCCCAAAAGAGAGAGTCAATAGAGTGGAAGGCAATGGGCAGATGGAGTAAAAAACAATGAGCCCAGTGAGTTGGGCCACAACTGGGAGAGCAAATCTATACAATTTGGATCTGTAGGTGTGCATGGGGGCAGGAATGTAGCAGGTAAGTGTAATTGTTATATTTTGTGCTTTGTGTATATTTAGACATCCTTATTGATTTTGTTAGTTATTAGCAGCAGGCTTCTTTCCCATATAATTTTTTTCTGGTATTTATCTTGAAAATAGTAACAAGACAAGTAGCAAAAAAGCTACCTCATTAGATTCACTTAATCTCCTCATCATGACTAT
Source organism: Eptesicus fuscus (assembly GCF_027574615.1). NCBI lineage: Eukaryota > Metazoa > Chordata > Mammalia > Chiroptera > Vespertilionidae > Eptesicus > Eptesicus fuscus. The sequence continues at coordinate 53,958,014 of NC_072482.1, read as the reverse complement.
CTTACCTTATAATAGACAAATATGCAAATTGACCACACCTTCGCTACGCCCAAGCCATGCCCACCAACCAAGCCACGCCCATCAACCACGCCCACCAGGAAACCGTTGCAGGGACGCTGGGGTGCGGCCGAGCCCAAAGCCACCGCCCAGGGCCAAGCCCAGACCCTGAAAGAAGGCAGAAGGCGGTGGCCATAGCCAAGGCCTGGGTCCCCGGTGCCGGCAGAAAACTGGTGCAGGCAGCCAGGTGAATGAAGGTCTATTGCATGAATCTTCATGCAAACGGGCTACTAGTGTTTACAGAAAAACGGTTGAAGATTATTATTTTAGGATTTATTTTTAAAAGTAATCAAAATTGTGTGAAATAATCACTCTAATGTAAGCAAACTCATCATCTGTTAGTTCTTTTGATTTAGTCTCTACATCATGCTCTTCTTTGCCATATACATTTTCTTACCACTTTTCAGACTTCTTAACACTCTCTTTTTTCTTTAAAAAATCTGACTTCCTCTAAATTCATTCCTCCTTTTGCTTGTCCTCATCATCATGAATAAATTGTGTATGTATGAAGATGTCAGTGTTTATAGATGAACGATGTGAATCAGAATACATTAAACTGACACTGTCAGTCTTCTTTCAACACCACCTCACAAGCATAAATTTCTCTTTTTTAGGAAAACGAAATCTTCCTACATAAAGGCATCCTCAACTATTTAGGCCTAGTTTTCTGTGGTTATTCCAAATAAGTGTCAAAATTTGCAGTTAAATAATTGAGAAAGAGATTTATACCTAGAAAAGTTTCAAGGGGGAATGTATTTAATACCAAGTTAGATGGGTTTCTTCCAGAGGTACCACATGAGAACAGATAGAGAATGCACACAGAGTTTTCTGCAAAGATGCTTAAGTTAATCTTATTTAAGCATTGACTTTCATTATAAAACTAGAGGCCTGGTGCACGAAAATTTGTGTCCTCTGAGGGGTCCCTCAGCCCAGCCTGTGCCCTCTCACAGTCCGGGACCCCTCAGGGGATGTCCACCTGCCAGCTTAGGCCTGATCCCCGGGGGATCGGGCCTAAGCTGGCAGTCAGACATCCCTCTGGCAGCCCGGGAGCCCTCAGGCAGATGTCCACCTGCAGCCTAGGCCTGCTTCCCGCCACTGCTGCTATTCTTGAAGCGGTTAGCCCAGCTTGTGGCTGAGCGGAGCTCCCCCTGTGGGAGTGCACTGACCACCAAGGGGCAGCTTCTGCATTAAGCATCTGCTCCCTGGTGGTCAGTGTGCATCATAGCGACCAGTTGTTCCCAGTCATTCCGCTGTTAGGGTCAATTTGCATATTACCCTTTTATTATATAGGACTAGAGGGAGTTGTCCCATATAAAAATGGCCTTTAGATAATGAAATCATACTTAAGAATTGAGAGTTTCTTTGTATAAAAGATTGTTAATAGCCTTCTAAGTAAATATTAACAATATTTAAAATATGAATATATTTAAATAATAATACTTAAAACTTTTTCATCAGCTTATATTTAATGATCATCAGTGGATTAATATTTTGTTTCTATATATTTAACTAATGAGAAGTATCTATCAAGGACAGAAAGACAAGAATATGGTACTTATGAAGCACAAATATTTTTGGACACTAGCTGTTTATTTCAGTCATATACCTACAGGGAAAGTGGGCCACTACCTGCCATAGCTAACAAGATAAGATGAAAGACAACAAGGCTTGACATGGATTTATTATTTGATTGATGAATTTCTCAAATTTGAAATTAAATGAATTGGTAAAACAAGATATTTCTTCTAAAATTAACTAAAGGATGCACAAAGTTTTAACTATATAGAATGTTCACAAATACCCCAATTTTCATTTACTTTGAATTCCAACATTTACAGGAGGTGTTAAACATGAAGTGTTAGTTGAGAAGATGTAAAAGGTACCAGGGCTCTTACTTTGTCAGGCTTTTAGTGGCATGATTAAAGGTTTTAAAGGTTAGAGTTTACTTTCAGCATTATTTCCACTGTAATTACTATTTACAGACTAGAGGTCCGGTGCATGAAATTCGTGCACAGGGGTGTGTGTCCCTCAGCCCAGCCTGCACCCTCTCCAATATGGGAACATCCCTCTCACAATCCAGGACTGCTGGCTCCCAACTGCTCGCCTGGCTGCCTTCCTGATTGCCCCTAACCACTTCTGCCTGCCAGCCTGATCACCCCCCTAACCACTCCCCTGCCAGCCTGATTGATGTCTAACTGCTCCCCTGCCAGCCTGATTGCCCCTAACTGCTCTCCTCTGCAGGCCTGGTCACCCCTAACTGCCCTCCCCTGCAGGCCTGGTCCCCCCCAACTGCTCTCCCCTACATGCCTGGGTCCCCCACAACTGCCTTTCCCTGCAGGCCTGGTTGCCCTCAACTTCCTTCCTCTGCCAGCCTGCTCACCCCTAACTGCCCTCCCCTGCTGGTCTGATCACCCACAACTGCCCTCTCTTGCAGGCCTGGTCCCTCCCAACTGCCATCCCCTGCTGGCCATCTTGTGGCAGCCATCTTGTGTCCACATGGGGGCAGGATCTTTGACCACATGGGGGCAGCCATCTTGTGTGTTGGAGTGATAGTCAATTTGCATATTACTCTTTTATTAGATAGAATGACTTCCTTTCCCACTTTCTCAAGTTCCCATCTCCCTCAGAGAACTTGAGACCTGAGAAATAAATAAAGTAAGAGATCCATTGAGGTGGAAGAGTGAAGCTGAAGAGATTTGGGATGAGGTTTCAATAGCCTAGGAGTTGTCAATAACAATTATGCTATCTGACTTTGCAAATTTTTTTATGTTAAATGTTCAAAACAATCTTAACATGTAGCCATTTCAATTATACTTCCAAATCTAGATGTGAGGCCACTAGTCTTAGAAACACACTTAGACAGCATGACTATTGGCTGAAACTTTGGGAGTCATATTCCTGTAGTTTATATTTGGAGAAGAAATATTGAAATACATAAATGAGATAATGAATATTGCTATACATAATTCATTGGGGAAAGTTTGCCTATGTCTTAAACTTAAATCATTATTTCCAAAAATAATATATTCTCCAAACCTATTAATTTGGATACATAATCCATATTTTCTTTTTAAATTTGTGGTAACTTAAAGAAAACAAATTGTCATAAAAGTTGATTTTCATATATCTTAAACTCTAGATTTTTGTATAAAATCCCCCAAATATCTCTTAAATATTGGTTTTTCATTATCCAAATAGCAGAATAAAAATTAAAATAATGAATCATCTTGACTTTTTAAAGTACCCACATTTGTTGTTTTTAAAACAACAATGAGGAGACTGACTATAAATATCTTTCTCTGTGTGAAATTCTTCAGTGAGTTCAGCCAGTCATATTTATATAGCTGTTTTTGCCTGAGAATGGCTATTTTGTTAAATTTTTGCATACATTTTGGCATCAAGTTGCAACATAACAGAAACACGATCAAAGTTAACATTTATATTAGCTGATTTTTAAAATTTGAAATAACTGAATAGAAAAGTAAAAGAGAACAGTAGAAATTTAAAGTAAGATAAGTATTAATAAAGAAGAAAAAACAAAGATCTAGATTATTGCTTTGAAACCATATGGTCAGATGTTAGACTGTTTTTAAAAACTATTTTTACTGTTAAAATAACCTGCAGAGTTACATATAAAACCCTCTCTGTAGAGGTGATCATCAGTCTGACTTTTCCAGTTATCACTTCTTTATTATTCTTTACATATTTACCATTATTATATGTATATCTAATACTATAGTTTAGTTCTTCCCATATTTTTAATTCTATATAAGTTGAGTCAGACTGTATGAATTTTTGCTTTTTGCTCAACCTTAAGTTATTAGATCCACCCATGTTATTGTATGTAATTACAGTCTGTTTCTTTCTAGTGCTGTGCAATATTTCATTGTGTGAATATATCACAATCTTTTTATCCATCCCATTGTAAATGAGCATTTTGACTATTTTCTGTTTAAAATATATAAAATAAATATGTCTGGGAATATTTATGGAGCACTCTGGTATATATAAACATTTATGTCTAAGTTTATCCCACCTATGGAGAAGTTTCTGGGTCATCAGATAATATTCATCTATTCAACTTTAATAAATAACATCTTCCTGATTTCCACAATGGTGCATCAACTTACATTCTCACCAGTAGTGGAAGTTTCTGTGGTTCTATATCTTCACCAGCACTTGGAAATCTCAGACTTGAAATTTTTTACCAATTTGATAGGTTTGTATGGATACCCCATTGTGGTTTTAATTTGCCTTTTCCTTATCACCAATGATATTGAATGCCTTATAAAATTAACCAAAGACCTGAATGCATATATGCATAACTCATAGACACACACAAAAAATAAATAAAATGTTTATTTACCATTAGATACCTGTTTTATAAATGCCAATTCAAGTCTCTTGATATTTTTGTTGACTTATCTCTATTTTTGTTGTTGTTTGTATACATATTTTATATATTTTGAACAACAGCCTTTTGTTGGTTATATGTCTTAGAAATATCCTGTGAGTCTTGCTTTTTCACTATCTTAATGATATCTCTTTTTCTTCAGTTTTCATATTACTTTTTATTCTTTGTGAACATATTTTACCAATAAACCATTTACTAGAACATTTAATCCGAAACATGAAACATCTACTCACCTCATTTCTCAAACATCAATTTTGTCCTCTCACATACTTTTTTTTAATTCTGGTAAAATACACACACACACACACACACACACACACACACACACACACACATCACATCACATATATTCCCTTTAAGGAATTTTTAAGTGAACAGTAATCTCTCTAACTTTTTCATTATATTCACCCTGTAATCTTCTGTTGATTCAAAAAAGGCCCCAACAAATATTTTTAATTAAGTTAAAGAAAATCTATATTGAGGGAACTGCACTTCCTATTTCTCACAGCTTTAACCACTGGAAGTTCATGAACAATGAATTCACTTCACTCTTCCTGTTGGAACACCTCTGCTGAACTTGTGAACAAATCGTGGAATAAAGAGTTTACTTATCAATCCCTCAGCGTTGTGGATACAGTCATCCTCCCTTCCATGGTTGGGCTTATCTGCTCAATGGGGCTGGTTGGCAACATCCTCATTGTATTCACTATAGTAAGGTAAGGCTTCTCCTTTCCCACATTGTAGGGACTTTCTGTACTCCCTAAGTGAATCCTTTTCTCCTTGCAGGATTTTTCTTAGGGAAATCAGGTTTGGAATATGTGCTTAAGATAATTAAAAAAGATTCTACAGATATTTTTTTTATCATGTATTAAGTAACATCTGAGTTGCAGGTCTCAAAATGGAAAGACCTAGGCCAATGCTTACTGCTGAGTTAGTGATTTTTTTAGAGCTATGATTCTCAATCTCAGCTACATATTAGAATCACTGGGGAGCTTTTAAGAATCTTAATATACAATTTCACCCCAGACCAGTTAACTCAGAAACTCTGGAGGTAGAGCCCAGGCAGGGGTTGAAACTATGAAGCAACCATTTTATTTTCTGGCAATAAGAGTTATCCTAAGAAATTGAGCTGGTTTGGCTGGTAAGAAGAGTCTCACTCACTTGGGCAAGAGAAAGACTCTACTTGATCACCGATAGACTTAAGCAGTCATAGACAGTAGGCTGTCCCCCTCAATACTGACTACCTTGAATAGGCCAAATGAGAGACATAGTGACACTGGGAAGCAAGCAGTGAACCAACATATGACTTTGCCGAAGGAAGACTAAGAACATACATGAAACATATATACTACACACACACACAAAAAAAATAGGCTTAAGCAAGATGAGCCTCCAGAATAAGATGTTCTATATGACTTTTTTTTAAAGTAAGAGGTGATAGATGCATTAAGTGGGTGACTATAAAGTAGTGAGACTAGATCATCACCAGTCTATTATACTTTAAACTTAGAGCAGGTCAAAGGAAACCAGATTAGAAAGTCTAGGAGGAAAATTGAGCCAATTATAACATTTCCCCTTTTATTCTTCAGGGAGAGACTAATGAACTCAACCCCTTTACTCAAGTATTCTCCATAGCCACGGTGGGCCCTGGAAAACTATTTCAATAAAGAAAATGACATTTTCCTCCATTGATTCCCCACCTCCATGTCTTGAACACGTCTTTCTTCCATCTACAGAGAGGCCACTTGAAGTGAACAGAGACTCTGTAAGAAATGGTCTGTCTCCCAATAAATAAAAAGTTCCTGCTCTGTCAGTCCCTGCCTTCAACTCCCTGTCAAGGCAACTAATTCATACTAAATCATAAATTACTCAGACACCTTACTTTTTAACCCGCCCAATGGTGCCTACATTTTACACAGAGATTACAACAGGGACAGTCTATTAACCTGAAGGAACACTAATAGTCAAATGGTGGAATATAAGCTGCTAAGAAGGGAAAATGCTCAGAACAAGGCCTCTTTCTTCCCCCTCACCCCCCAGCTTAAATCAAACTAGTAGTTCCCTTTGACCTATCCCTCTACGGTTTCCATGAAGTTGCAGTCAGGCTGTCCTCTAGGGCAACAGTCATCTTGGCTGGGGCTGGAGCATCAACTTTCAAGGTAGCCCACTCACGCACCTGGCTGGTTGGTGCTGGTTGTTGGCAGGAGGCCTCAATTCCTCTCCAGGTGGACCTCTCCACAGAGTTACTTGAGTATTCTCACAAGATGGCAGCTGGCTTCCCCAGAGAAAATGATCCAAGAGAGAGCAAGGAGAAAACTCCACAAGTTTTTTATGTCCTAATTTTAAAATGTCAGACACTGTCATTTCCACCATATACTATTCGTTAAAAATGAGTTACTAAGTGCAACCACACTCAAAGGGAGGAAATTGGGCTCCATGTTTTGAAAGCAATATCTAAGAATGTACAGACACATTTTTAAACCACCACAGTTAGCTCTTAGGCATATAGTTCAAACTATTTAAATATACCAGGCATTTGTATGTACACTTGTATAAGTTTCCCTTTAACTTTTAAAATCCATTTTAGCAATTGAAAATTTGTAACAGGTGACATACATTGAAGAAGGTGCATAATGTCAGTCTTCAGTTTCCGCCCATTTCTTTCAGGTCGAGGAAAAAAACTATTCCTGACATTTACATCTGCAACCTGGCTGTGGCTGATCTGGTCCACATCATCGGAATGCCCTTTCTTATTCACCAGTGGGCCCGGGGAGGAGAGTGGGTATTTGGGGGGCCTCTCTGCACCATCATTACATCCCTGGATACCTGCAACCAGTTTGCCTGTAGTGCCATCATGACGGTAATGAGTGTGGACAGGTAAGTGAAGAGACTCTGTAATATCTAACATAATTCAGAGGTGCCTGTGCTTCGTACTTTAAGCAACATCAGAGCTGGTTTGTAACAGCAAGGCTCCTCTTCCTTTGCCTGTCTTATTGTAGAACTGATTATGTAACAATATTTGTTCCCATTTTCACAGAAGTCTATTTTTAATGGAAAGCTTAAAACACTAAAATCTTTTTTCCAATCAATCTTTTTTACCTCAGTTTTATTTACAACTCACTACAATATAAAAGGATTTCAAAATCATGCGAAGTTGTCAACTAGAATGAATGCCCCCCCATGATTCTTGGAATAAGGAAGCTGAGGCCCCAAGAAGTGAGGGTATTTGCTAAGGGCACAGAGGGAGTCCATGACAGAGCTGAGAACTGAAGTGGGTCTCCTCACTCCCTGTCAGGGCTATTTCCCATATGTTCAAAGTCTCACACACTCTTTCTATTACCTAGCACCTAATGGAATCAATGGAGTAGATATGGATTCCTACACAGATATAAGGAAACTAGAGGCCCAGTGCACGAAATTCGTGCACAGGTGGGGGGAGGGATGTGTCCCTCAGCCCAACCTGTACCCTCTCCAATCGGGGACCCCTCGAGGGATATTTGACTGCGCGTTTAGGCCCGATCCTGACGGGATCGGGCCTAAACGGGCAGACGGACATCCCTCTCACAATCCAGGACTGCTGGCTCCCAACTGCTTGCCTGCCTGCCTGCCTGCCTGCCTGCCTGCCTGCCTGCCTGATTGCCCCTAACCGCTTCTGCCTGCCAGCCTGATCACCCCCTAACCCAGTGATGGGCAACCTTTTGAGCTTGGTGTGTCAAACTTCGCCAAAAAACTGAGCATAACTCGGGTAGTGTGTCACTTTGAGGAAAAAACTAACTCCAAGACTCTAGTCGCAAATGTTTCATCCTCAGGAACAGCAAATGTTTCATCCTTGGCATGCAGCCGCGTGTCATCAGAAATGGCTACGCGTGTCAGTGCTGACACGCGTGTCATAGGTTCGCCATCACTGCCCTAACCACTCCCCTCCTGGCCCAATTGACGCCTAACTGCTCCCCTGCCGGCCCAATTGCCAACTGCCCTCCCTTGCCAGCCTGGTTGCCCCCAACTTCCCTCCCCTGCAGGCCTGGTCACCCCTAACTGCCCTCCCTGCAGCCTGGTCACCCCTAACTGCCCTCCCCTGCCAGCCTGGTCTGCCCCAACTTCCCTCCTCTGCAGGCCTGGTCCCTCCAAACTGTCCCCCCCTCCCCCCCAACTGCTCTCCCCTGCAAACCTGGTCCTCCCCAACTGCCCTCCCCTGCAGGCCTGGTCACCGCCAACTGCCCTCACTTGCATGCCTGGTCCCTCCCAACTTCCCTCCCCTGCTGGCCATCTTGTGGCAGCCATCTTGTGTCCACATGGGGGCAGCCATATTTGACCACATGGGGGTGGCCATCTTGTGTGTTGGAGTGATGGTCAATTTGCATATTACTCTTTTATTAGATAGGATATCCTGGTACCAGGAAGACCATCTTTTACACTCATCATTATGCCTGGTTAATGCAAATGCTGCCATTTTACATCATTAGCAATGTATTCTACTGTGAGTTGTAGTGTGCCACAGCCATATCACCAACCATGTAAGCTAATGTTATTTGAGAAGATGAGAGTGATGGTGAGTACTTACAGGGCCAATGAGTGGTGGAGCCCAGTTCAGACCCAGGCTGTCTCTAAAGTTGGCAGGTGGCTTATAATTATCTCACCATCTGGCCTCTTTCAGAAATATGCAAGCCAGGATGAGCCCTACATCATCCAGATGCCAAGACTTCCTATCAGGTCTTCCACAAACAGAAGCAAGTCCTAAAAGAAGATGTAACACACACAACAGGAATTGTCTCAGAGAGCAACCCACCTAAAATCTCAATCCACATTCTTTCCACCCGACCCAGTTCCAGCACACTTGAACCCAAGCCCCTTGCTCTGATCTCCCTTGCTTCAAATAAATCACATAGTCTAATTTAGTGTGTGTGTGTGTGTGTGTGTGTGTGTGTGTGTGTGTGTGTGTGTGTGTGTGTGTTGTTTATTCTCTAGCTTTCCCCTACCCCTCAAATATAAATTCCACAAAGGCAGGTTTGATCATCGATATATCCCAAGTGTCTGTGTAACAGGGCCTGGCAAGTGGGTGCTCAAAAAACATTGATGAATGAATGCCCATCAGTCTTGAGGGCTGTGTTAAATTTCCTGGGTTGATCCAGGACTTCTTCCGGAGCTCTGACCCTTTTACTTGTCCAAGTGGGCCCTTGAGGTGGGAAGTTATAAGTAGTTCTTCTGATGGATAAACAAACCATTGGCAAGGCTGGATTATTATTCAGACATGAATAATAATAGTAATGTTTGATGCATTTTTTTTTATATCTTGCTGCTTTTCTGCAAAAGAATCCTCCAAATATAGAGTGTATTTCTCAAGTCATAATTAACATCACATTTTTTAATCAATGTACTGTGTAGGTCAGGATAATTCACCTGATGCCAGCCAATGCTGACAGTGCCTTGAGTAAAGCCTGGCCAGCTTGACAAGGTCCCGACACTAGAGAGAGGGCCCTGCACAGGGCAGGCCACTGAGAAAAGCAACCTAAAGTACAGGCCTTCCCAATCACAACACCATTCCTGGAGATAATAAAACCTGCTTTATACACTGTACACTGAATAAAGGAGAGTACTGGCTTTTCCTTTAACTGTACCTCTTCTGTGAACCTCTTACTCTACAACCTCTACACCCAGCAAAACTCTGCTTTTCTAAATACCTTTCATTCCAGGTCTGAACACTGTTTTTCATCCTTTAGCTTTTAGTTGCCTCTTAAAAATTCTTCTTGGATTTGCTATAAATCCATTTGATATATCAGGATTTCAAGTTTGATTAATGATTGCCCTTTTTTTCTGGATCAAAAATGGAAAAAAGAAAAGAAGGAAGAAAAATACTTCACTATAAAATGAGCCCATTTCCCCCTCTAGCCTGCAGCCTAAGACAATTTGCAATTGTCTACACTAGTCATGTTTGTTTATCCTCGCTGTGATTTGTCTGAACTGAACTCCCAAGTGCCTGGGGACTCTACTGAAAAGCTATCTGAGCAAAATGCCTGTCCCATGGCTTGAACCTCTCCCTGCTGGGGGGCCCTCCCTCCTGCCAGCGCACTTCCCTCTTCCTGCCTCTACATCAGTAAATCCTACGGGGCAGAGGGCCCCTGCCTCTCGGAGGAAATCCCTGTTCAGAGACCAAGTTTTATAGAGCCTCATCTACAAGGATAGCACCTTTGTAAAGAGAAAGTTTGCAGGGCAAAATTTTACCCTCCTCAGTGTGTTTGTAGAAGTGACAGCTATTTCAGAGCATGGTCTATTCAGACTTGCAGGGTCAAGAGTTGTTTTCTCTATAGGTACCAGCCAGCTCTTAAAAAATACTATAACTTCCTTTTACCCTGATAGCGGTATGCTTCAGGGAGAGTAATAATACTAATAATTTACTCTTGTCATGGACCATTCATTGTTGGAGCTCAGTGCTTTTATTGATTATTCCCAAACCCTTTTTAACTGGCTTTGCAGGTACTTGGCTCTCGTCCAACCATTTCGACTTACAAGTTGGAGAACGAGGTACAAGGCCATCCGCATCAATTTGGGCCTCTGGGCAGCTTCCTTTATCCTGGCGTTGCCTGTCTGGGTCTACTCAAAGGTCATCACGTTTGAAGACGGCGTGGAGAGTTGTGCTTTTGATTTAGCATCCCCTGACGATGTGCTCCGGTAGGTTGTTCCAACTTAAGAAAAATGGAGTTGAATTAAGTTATGAAGTGCTTCAGCCTCGTTGTCTGCATGCCTGTCCTTGGGGATCCTCTCCCAGACAGTCTTCCCACTTAGTTACCTGCCTTCCATTATCAAGTTGATCTAAAAAGATTTTGAGTTTAATAATGTAACTTCAGTGGGCACAAATATATCTAAATATGGATTTTAAAGATCCCTGTCAGCCAGACACAGCAGAAAGACAGCAATCAAGGGAGGGACAGAATTTCAAAAAGGGTCTCAGAGTTCCTGAGATGCACACCTTATTAATATGCAGTTGGAATTTGGTTGAGTTGTGTCCCCGCAAAAGATACATTGCCCTCAGCATCTATGAATGTGACCTTATTTAGAAATAGGATCCTTGCAGGTATGTCAAGTGAAGATGAAGTCATATTGGATTAAGGTGGACCCCCTAGCCAATGACTGGTGTCCTGATAAGGACAGGAAGGTTTGAAGATACATAGAGAGAACATATGTGAACACAGAGACAGAGATTGGGGGAATGTGTCTACAAGTCAAGGAACCCCAAGGATTGCCAGAACCCACCAGAGGCCGGGAGAGAGGCAGGGAGCAGATTTTCCCTCAGAGCCTCCAAAAGGAACCAGCCCTGCTGATACCTTGATCTTAGACTCTTGGCCTCCAGTTCTATAAGACAATACATTTCTATCTTTTTAAGCTACCCAGTTTGTGGTAATTTGTTACAACAGCTGTACATAACTAATGCAGACACTAACACAGGCATTTCTTACATTTTAATTTGAAAAGAAAAAGTTAGTCAAAAAAATTTCTATTTGAAATTTTCAACATAGCATTGAAGTCTATGACTAAACATTTTTTGATCACCTACTAAGCACAAGGTACTGTGCTAGGTACATTTTACATACATCCATACACTATCTCAAGTCAATATGGTGGGTTTCTTTGCTCATCCACCACTTTTTTTTTCTTTTTGCAGGTGAGAAATTTTATTTTGTAAAAGATTCAAAACATTATAAGCTAGTTTTGCATGTTGATGTAAATGGAGATATGAGCTGGAACAACCCCTGGTGTCCAAATAGTTGTTCTAGCTATTGGCCACCATCACATATAATTCACTTTAAGTACTTAGTGAGTTTGGGTAATTGTCTTCTTCCCTTGCTTCTTATTTGAAAATGTAAATATTCCCCAGAGGATTATCTTATTTTACTATTGATAGATACCTCTGGAGTCCAACACATATTCAATTTTTAAACTGGCTTTACTACTCACAGAAGCAAATAGAACTCCCCTGGTTCTCAGAGAAATTCTAAACTTTATTCTTTTTTTATTATTATTGATTAAGGTATTATCTGTGTGTCCTTATCCCCACACTCATGCCCTCACCCCCCGGTGTCTGTGTCCATTGGTTACACTTATATGCATGCATACAAGTCCTTTGGTTGATCTCTCTCCCTTACCCCCATCTTCCCCTACCTTCCCTCTGAGGTTTGACAGTCTGATCAATGCTTCTCTATCTCTGGATCTGTTTCTGTTCATTAATTTATGCTGTTCATTATATTCCACAAATAAGTGAGATCATGTGATATTTATCTTTCTCTGACTGGCTTATTTCACTTAGCATAATGCTCTCCAGTTCCATCCAACACCCTTTCTTGATTAAAAAAAAAAAACCCTCAGCAAAATGGGAATAGAGGGATCATACCTCAACATAATAAAAACCTTATATGATAAACCTACAGCCAACATCATACTCAATAGGCAAAAACTAAAACCATTTCACCTAAGAACAGGAACGAGACAGGGATGGCCACTTTCACCACTTTCACCACTCCTGTTTGACAAAGTACTGGAAGTGCTAGCCATAGCAATTAGACAAGAAGAAGAAATAAAAGGTATCCAAATTGGAAAAGAAGAAGTAAAACTATCATTATTCACATATGACATGATACTGTACATAGAAAACCCTAAAGACTCCGTCAAAAAATTATTAAACTTAATAAATGAATTTGGAAATGTAGCAGGATACAAAATTAATGCCAAGTAATCTATGGCATTTTTATACACCAATAGTGAACTTACAGAAAGAGAGATTAAAAAAACAATCCCATTTACCATCATACCAAAAAAATTAAGATACCTAGGAATAAACTTAACTAAGGATGTAAAAGACCTGTACTCAGAAAACTACAGGACACTTAAAAAGAGATAGAGGAAGATGTAAACAAATGGAAGAACATACCATGTTCATGGATTGGTAGAATCAACATCATTAAAATGTCCACACTACCCAAAGCAATCTATAGATTCAATGCACTCCCCATTAAAATATGAACGGCATATATCACAGACCTAGAATGAACTCTCTAAAAATTCATCTGGAATAAAAAAGGACACTGAATAGCTGCAGCAATCCTGAGAAAGAAGAACAAAGTAGGAGGAATCTCAATACCAGATATCAAGCTGTATTACAAAGCCACTGTTCTCAAAACTGCCTGGTACTGGCACGAGAACAGACATATAGACCAATGGAATAGAATAGAGAACCCAGAAATTGACCTAAACCACTATGCTCAATTAATATTTGACAAAGGTGGCAAGAACATACAATGGAGTCAAGACAGTCTCTTCAATAAATGGTGTGGGGAAAATTGGACAGATACATGAAAAAAAAATGAAACTAGACCATCAACTTACACCATACACAAAAATAAACTCAAAATGGATAAAGGACTTAAGATAGGAAACCATAAAAATATTAGAGAAATCCACAGGCAGCAAAATCTCAGACATATGCCAAAGCAATATCTACACAGATACAGCTCCTAGGGCAATGGAAACTAAAGAGAAAATGAACAAATGGGACTACTTCAAAATAAAAAGCTTTTGCACAACAAAAGAAACCATCAACAAAACAACAAGAAAGCCCACTGCATGGGAGAACATATTTGCCAATGTTATCACCGATAAGGGTTTAATCTCCAACATTTACTGGGAACTCATACAACTTAACAAAAGGAAGATAAACAATCCAATCAAAAAATAGGCAACAGACCTAAATAGATACTTTTCGAAAGAGGACAGAAGGAAGGCCACGAGACATGAAAACCTGCTCAAAGTCACTAATCATCCAAGAGATGCAAATCAAAACGACAATGCGGTACCATCTCACACCTGTTAGAATGGCTATCATCAAAAATCAACAAATGACAAGTGCTGGCAAGGATGCGAAGAAAAAGGAACCCTTGTGAATGGCTGGTGGGAATGCAGACTGGTGCAGCCACTGTGGAGAACAGTATGGAGTTTCCTCAAAAAACTAAAAATGGAACTGCCATTTGACCCAGTGATCCCACTTCTAGGACTATATCCCAAGAAACTAGAAACACCAATCAGAAAGGATATATGCACCCCAATGTTCATAGCAGCACAATTCACCATAGCTAAGAGTTGGAAACAGCCTAAGTGCCCATCAGCAGATGAGTGGATTAGACAACTGTGGTACATCTACACAATGGAATACTATGCTGTGGTAAAAAAGAAGGAATCCTTACCATTTCCCATCCACTACTTTTAAACAGATGGGTTGCTTGGGCATAGACATAGCCCAAGAGGGCTGAAGGTAGGGGTCTGCAAGGCCACAAATCCAGTAAAAGCAAGCTCCCAATGAGTGCAACACTGATAGGATTGATTATTTATTCGTTATTTCTCCCACAAGCATTGGCTGCATGCACAGACAGAAACTACTGGCCAATCTAAAGGTGAAATGATACTTAATTACAGACATTGACAGGTTAATATGGACCTCAGCCTCTCTAAAAGAAGAGCACAACCTGAGGCTCACTATCTGATTATAGGACTTTGGTCTGTGTCAAAGAAATATAAAAGATGAATTATTTTGCACTGACAGCTGCTTCTTCTATTTTTGGTTGGTTATCATAAAGAATATTCTGAGTTTTTGGCCTCTGTTGTTCCTCCTGGAATTAAATTCTTACAGCAAAATGGAATTTCTGTGCTACCTCAGAGTCCTTCTGGTCCCAGGTTCTCTCTCTCCTCTCTCCTCTCCCCTCTCCTCTCTCTCTCCTCTCTCCTCTCCCCTCTCCCCTCTCTCCTCTCTCCTCACCCCTCCCTTCTCTCTGCTTTTCTCTGCCTCTGTCCACACCCACCCAGCCTGAGCTTCCTTCCTTCTCCAACACCTGGCATTTGTGCAAAACTGGAATTGGCTTGCCTGAGACTTCCCCCTGGCAAAGCACTGAGGAAAAGACTGGCGATTTTACAAACAGGCCCTTTGAGGCCATCTCAATCCTTGGCTACAAGGATGGGCTGTACAGCTCAACTGTCCATCTAGGTTCAAATCCCCCCTCTGCCACTTACTAGCTGGCTAATCTTGAGCAAACCACTTAACCCCTCTGTGCCTTAGTTTCTTATTCTGTAAAATGTGGATAATAATGCCATTGTACTAATGGGATTGTACAGATTCAGTGGGTGAAAATATCTAAAGCCCTCAGATCATGGCCTAATACATAGTAAATGCTATCTGCTATTGCCTGATGTTGCTAATAACACTAAAGATAATAATAATAATAAGTATCCTTACCCATTCCATACTCAGTAGTGTTGGCCTTGGCTGCTGACAAGATATGCATCAGTGTCAGTGAACAAGGAGGAAAACACCCAAAGATGCTCAATTCTTTCCCTGAAGGACTTTTCTCCTGGGCCCTGAAAAATCAGAGAATCATGCCTCATAAACTGTAAAAGTCAGTGCCTAGCATTGTGACTGTAACAGGCATGTCTTCTCTCTCTCTCTCTCATTTTACAGGTACACCCTTTATTTGACGATAACAACTTTTTTTTTCCCTTTGCCCTTGATTTTGGTGTGCTATATTTTAATTTTATGCTATACTTGGGAGATGTACCAACAGAATAAGGATGCTGGATGGTAAGTGTTTGCCTTATTTCTCTTGATTTATTAAAAGAACAATGCATAGAAAAGTAACACATGGGTTCTCTAAGGCTGTTGAATACTACCCCTTTCACTGTGTCTTCTATTTCTGCCTTTATTGTTCTTTTGTTTCTGTTTTGTTTTAATTGCTAAAAATATCAACATTATGAATAAATACAATGATAAATTTCGCTAAACTCTTGCCATTAAGTACTTGGAATCTGAGTCCTTGTTCTAATGTACTCCAAGGAGCTGTTTTATTTATTTTTTCTTCCTGTCTTTCATTGTTTCTAATAAAAAGTCAAGACTAAAATAGTCCTCCTTCAGAAATATACAAGAGCATATTTAACTTAGTTTTGTTCCTAAAAGTGGGTAATCGAAATGATATGATATAAACTTTCTGCATGTTCCTCTCAATATTATTTTTCCCCAATGACGGCTTTTCAAATATTTAAAGTTTTGAATTTGAGATCCTGTAAGAATACTTTATTTTTATCATAGACATGAATAATATGTTAATAAAATATATTTTATGTTTTAAAAAAAAGAACAATGCAGAGATCCTAAGACGTCTACAACAGAGATTTAAACAGTAATCACTTGACACATACTATACTTAGATATATAGGCGTTAATGTCTATATGAGGCATTTTCTGAAAATAAGACATGTTCTGGATCAGATATTTGAGGGTCTGTCAGTGATAAATGTTGAAATTACTGAGGTAATATTTTCATTAAAAAATGTGAGCAGAACTCAAGATTCTATTTAAAGAATAATTTTATATTTGTCATCAACAGTGTTATTTAAATGTTTTACTTGTACATTTTGCAGACTTGTGTACATATGTCAGTATCCTAGATGATGTGTGTAACTTCAAATTTTTGTTTTAATTTTTTAATTTATAGAAATATCTCATTGGTATTTGAATACTTAGGACAATATTAATTAGAACTAAAGAAAAACAAAGACTTACATAAAGACAATAAACTAGGGGAAGACCTTTAAAGATACTTGTCTCTAAAACCACATGAATAAATATAAATTATTCTCTACTTGAAACTGTATATAACAATTTGTTTAAGTGCATAAGTCAGTGTTTTATAAAACATGTTGGGTTAAAAATTATTAAAATTTGTTCTTAGACTAGATTGTTGTATTTGTTTTGAAAAGATGAGATTCCTGGGTTTTACACACATACCACATATGACACTATAAAGGATTTTAAAAAGAATAGGTGAACAATTTATTCACCATTGGTCAAAATTTGTGGCAAACCTTGGTACCAAAGGTTTAAATGGTCTGTTGGCCCATGACATTTTTTCCTACTTAGAATTTCTTGAAATTCTTTGGAAATTTTACATTCTTCAAGCGTGGTCTATTTAGAATGGGAAAGGGAAGCAGCCACAGTTATAGGGGGGAAATAGCTCCTAAATGTATCACAGGGAGTTGAGGTGGTGGGAAAGTTAAAATGGAATATTAAGACACTGACAGCTATTCTTTCTCATTTTATTCAATCATATATTTATATCAGCATAGACTCATGTATTTGATACTTTGGACTTAAATGCAATAGTATGTTATTTATTTTGTTTCTTAAAATCTTCCAGCTTTGGGAAAATTTTAACAGGAATGAAAAAAATCATTTTACAATGCTCTGAATAAGTAAGAATAAAAATGAGCTTCATATTGCACTGCATCCATTCTCAACTGTCCAAAAAGTTCTAGGACCCCATTGCCCTGCAGTTTCTAAGGTTTTTCATGTTCTATCCTAATGTTGCCTTTGCAGTTACAATCCCTGTGTCCCGAGGCAGAGGGTCATGAAGCTGACAAAGATGGTACTGGTGCTGGTAGCAGTCTTCGTCCTAAGTGCTGCCCCCTATCACATCATCCAGCTGGTGAACTTGCAGATGGAGCAGCCCACGCTGGCTTTCTATGTGATCTATTACCTCTCCATCTGCCTCAGCTATGCCAGCAGCAGCATTAACCCTTTTCTCTACATCCTGCTGAGTGGAAATTTCCAGAAACGCCTGCCTGGACTGCGAAGGAGAGTGATTGAGAGGGAAAGCCACAACATGGAAAACACCTTGAAATCAAGCTTTTAGGAGAGTACCTAAGTCAGCAATCACCTCGACGGGCATGTCTAAGTTACTGGTATTATTAGAAAGGCAAATGGTGACTCTTAGTAGCATGGAACAGAAGGGTAACCATTCAATGCAACGAGTGTAATATGCTACCTTTAGTAAGATATGAAATATGTATCTGCACTTGAGAGTAGGGAATGGAACAGTCTAAGATACCCAACTCCATGGTTATGGGTGTTATTTCAGCATGTTATAAACTACTCACTGATAAAAGTGTCCATCCATGACCATCAACTAAAAACTCACCAAGAAATCTGTGTTTGCCATCCACACTTTGGTCTCACTGTAACAGTGCCCTTGAGATTCCTAGGAGGGGGAAGGGGGTCACCTTACAATGAAGACTTAAATTTGGCCATTTTTTATCTACAAAAATGTCAATTTCATGTGGTACAATCAAATATCTTCAATACTCAGTTTTACCTGTTAGCATAACAGTTACCATGTATAAGATTACAGGTAACAAACCTGTGAAGTAAGTATTGCCTCAGTTTGCTAAGTTCAGAAAGGTTAAGTGATAAGCCTAATGCTGCACAGCTACATAAGAGCTGGGCTGAAATCCAGGTCTGCCTATTTTTGTCTTTTTACTGCATTACCTTGGCAACCTGTACCTATCATTAAGGAGGAAACCACCAAATAATTTTGGATATGGGGGTTGCTTTTTTCTACAGCCCCACAAGGAAAGAAAATCTGCAAAATATCAGTTGATGGTTGTAAGCATATTCTTTTGCATTTAGCATTGTTCTCATACCTACAAATTATAGACACCAGTATCTCCATTTTAATAAAGGTATTCTTCAGGATGTTAACATATACTTAGTTATATAATTTTTGAGTTATAGTACATGTTTGTTCAAGGGTACAAAAGTAATTAGCTCTTAAATGTGTGGGTGTTCACATATGTTATATGTATCTACTAGGGGCCCAGTGCACGAATTTGTGTACCTTAAAAGGAACTGTGGGCTGTGAGGCTGTGGTGGGCACAGGAGCAGGTCTCAGCCCATCCTCCATGCCCCTGCCCAGCCCCTCCCACCACGGCCCCCAGTCCCCTGTCTGCTAGCAGCCCTGCTCCTGCCGCTGCCGCTCCCACACACTGACACACTGACAGCACCAGCCCTGCTCGCACCCACTGATGGCAGAGAGCAATTGGGGCCGGCGCCAGCATTGGGTGTGAGAGGCGGCTACTGCCCCGATCACCCCGCAGGAGCAGGGGGAGGTGGAGAAGTCCTGAGGGACGATCAGGGCCAGCAGCCACTGCTAGCACCCAGTGATGGAGCCGAGCAATCGGAGCCGGCACCAGGCACCAGCAGCAGGTGCAAGCAGCAGCTCCAACGCCTGCAGCAGGTGCAAGTGCTGGGCACTGGGCGGGACTGCGGCATGTGGGAGCAAATAATTTTCAGTAACCACCAGAGGCTCGCCCCAATGACAGCGACTGGCGCCCCGCCTTGGTCTGGTGCCCCCACTCACCTGCTCCACCATACCACCGTGGCCAATGCCCACCATGTTCAGCATGTGCCCTCTGTTGGTCAGTGCACATCATAGCAACTGGTTGTTCAGTTGTTTGGTTGCTCAATTGTTCTGCTGTTTGGTCTATTTGCATATTAGGGTTTTGTATATATATATATAGATAGATAGATAGATAGATCTTTTCCTTACTATATCAAAGTGCATGTTTGATACATGCACTTTGATATAGTAAGGGGAAAAAATGCTTTTAAAGCCTGTATTCTCAACAAAGGTAAAGTTTTTTATTTTGTTTGTGAATGAAATCTGTAAACCCACCTCCTACATCTAAATACATAAACCTGCTTGCTCCAAGGACATCTGAAACTTATTTTTTTAATATATTTTATTATTATTTTACAGAGAGAAAGGGAGAGGGACAGAGAGTTAGAAACATCGATGAGAGAGAAACATTGATCAGCTGCCTCCTGCACACTCCCTACTGGGTATGTGCCCACAACCAAGGTACATGCCCTTGACCAGAATCGAACCTGGGACCTTTGAGTCCGCAGGCCAATGCTCTATCCACTGAGCCAAACCAGTCAGGGCTGAAACTTACTTTTAATCAGCCCTTAATATAAAAGTCACAGAGTCCAACTTTTTTAGCAACCTAATCTCCATTTTTATATATTGTCAAGACACTTGACTTTCAACCCAATGTTATTGGTTCTAGGTATTTTAGAGGGTTCTTTGTAACAATGTAGATCTAAATGCATATCTGGATGAAAGGTTGTGTAAACAATGTGAAAACTACACGCAGGTCATATCTGAGGTGTTTTAGTTCTGTAACTGAGATCTGGAGAGCTACCCAGAGGCTGGATGCTCCTTTATCATTTTGATCAAAAGCTGTGTCATGGCCATGATTCCAAGGGCCTTCATTCTCACTTCTCTAAGGTGCAACAGACAGGGTCCAGCGATTAACCGACATCTTAAGACCCAACACTGGTGTTATCACTTGATAAATGAAGAGCAATTGAAGCGTTTACCTCCATTGTCTTTTTTAATAAAAAAAAAAACATTGTTATTATAAAGACTTAAGTGGTTTTAAACCAATAGACATTTTTCTAATAGCATTTCCAATAGGCCTCAAATAATTCCAATATACAAATTGGTCAGCAAAGTATTTGAATTTCTATTTATTAAGAGTTATAAAAAATTTAATCGAAGTGCAAATTTTTTTTACGGGTGACTATTAAATTTATTTTTGTGCCTTTATATAGCTTTTGTATGCATGAGCATATACATGCAGACTTTCCGAGGTAGTGTGACAGAGATTCTCTATGGGTTTGTATTTTTGCCCATGACATGGATACATGTTTACTTTCAAGAGAAGTTAATGATCAGTTTCACATATCTAATTAATATTTGGGTATTTGTCATTACATAAATCATAACTGTACCCCTCCTCTATGCTTAGTCAATTTTAGGTGCCCATTGAAATTTTGATTGATTAATATAAATCAATGAATAAAAATTTCTTGTATATTAATTTACTTCTGGCTTGTAGCTTCTATTCCTAAGAAACTAAAAGATTTCATAGTTCCTTAATATAGTTTCTCCTGAACAAATAATAAAGATTTCCTTTGAGAAACAAAAGTACAACATTAAACATTCACATTATTAATAAGATGTACCTTAATTTCAGAAAAGCTGCATGTGGGAAAATGCACATCACAGAATTGAGAAAAAAACACACAATACTGACCCTTCACCAAATTGAGTTGTAAAAGCATAGTACAGACAGCAGGGATTAATTACTGCATGAAGAGTATAGAGAAGGGAGGGAGAGGGAAACTACAGGCCATAAAGCTAGTCAACCTGTGTTTGCATCCCAAAAATTGCTACTTACTAGCTAGCCGAAAGACTGGGAACAAATTCTTTAACTGTTCTAACCCTCAGTTCTTATCTATAAATTGAGGATGATGATATCATCCACTTCCTACTTTTTGTGTGAGATGTAAACACTTAAGGCACTAAGAGCACTGCTTAGCTAGTGTAATACTTAGTATTTTTAGTATCATCCCCCATGATCTTCATTATTATCACTTAAAAATACTTAACAGATTGAAAAACATAGGCACAATATTTTGCAGACCCTCCTATTGAGAAGCAGAGTTCATCTCCACATCCCTTGGATCTAAGCTGACCTTGTGTCTTCCTTTGACCCATACATTGTGGCGGAAGTGACATTGTGTACATTCCAAAGTCTGGGCCTAAGAGTCTTGCAAGCTTTCACCTTTGCCCTCTTGGAATCGTGCCCTGAGACATGTAAGAAAGCCAGTCTAACCCACTGGAGAATGAGAGGCCACATGGAGAACTGAGGCACCCCAGCTGGTAGCCAACACCAACTGCCAGTCATGTGAACGAGACCATCTGGGACCTTTCAGCCCAGCTGACTATCCAGCATTTAGTCATGTGAGGCACCCAGGTGAAAGCAATATTGGAGCCAACCAACCAATCCACAGAATTACGGAAAATAATAAATTGCTATTTTAAGCCGTAAACTTTGAGGCAATTCATTCTGCATAAAATAGCAACCAGGAAAGTAAAAATTAATAAAATGGTCCTTAGTGATTAAAAAGAAGTTGAACGCATCTAAAGTATCAGTTATTATAAATCTTCACTGCTTTCTTCCTTCATTCTATAAATATTTATTGAGCACCTAGCATATTCCAGATATAGATTGATGCAAACACTTTCCTGCCCTTACAGAGTTTACATTCCAGTTGGCATAAAAATGTTAACACATAAGTGAGTATATAATTATAAGTTGTGCTAGGTGCTTTGAGAAGAGACTAACAGAGACATACCTTAGCTGTATTGGACAGTTTTTCTGCAGTGCTGAGACACAGAGCAGCTGAGAAATAAATTCTCCCCCACTGATTTCATTCTAAAAGAAATGGCAATTACTTCAAACTCAAAATATTTAAAGTATGAGAAAACTGTTGTTCTATTGCTTTTCTATTTAAAAGAGTAGCTATAAATAAACTATCTACAGATTAGAGAAAGCAGATGGATTTGAAAATTTAAGCTCACACTGAATATAATTAACTTAGAAAAAGAGAGACGCCAATGACGCCTGAGATCATAGGTGCTCAGAAGACAGGCAAAGGGCTAACTTATTTTTAACACCACAGTAGCTCAGTCGTAGGGAAATTTCAAACTCAAAGTCTCTCAAGGGGTGAAAGAGCAAATGAAGAGAGAAAAAAAATGTGGCTATTGGAGAGTAATTAACCTTTTGACCCAGTTGCCAGCCAGAGTAGGTGTTCACTGCTTAACAGAGCTTGGGTGTCCGAGTCATTGCAAATGAGGAGGTCTTGTGAAAGCCCTCTGAGTGTTGTTTACTATTTAATTCTGAGAGAATCCAGCACCTGAAGCGACAAATGGGCTTAGGCAAAGCACTTCTTCAGCAGGAATGGAGGGTTGCCTTCTGCACAGAGCTAGCCTTATTTGAACACCCGAAGGGAAAGCTCTGGGGCAACTGGATCAGACAGACAACCAAAGGATCCTTGGCCTTGAAGGGCTTGATAATGGTTATTTATGCCTCAGGCCACTGCGACTGAGACTTAAATGTAGCCTGGTGTGCAAAGCCCTTCATGATCGAAACCCAGTGGCCATTCCCCTCTATTTACCCTACAATTGTGTCCGTCCTACACATGAGGTATACATTCACAAATCCATGCTTTTTCAGTGCCATTTCTGCCACCTCAAATACCCTTTTCCCTTCCATCTAACAAACTCCTGCTCTTTAGACCCAATTTAAATGTTATTTCTTCACACTCCCACCCCCAGCAAACCAAAATTAGTCATCCCCTTCCTGGTACATATACATATTACTTTGTGGCTCTATCTGTTATAGCTTAACCAGTAATAGCATTTGTGTACTTGTCTTACCCACTAGGTTGTAAGTTCCACAAACCCAGAATGTATCTGATTCATCTTGGTACTGATGGTGCTTAAGTATCTATCACAAAATAGGTATTCAGGGAACATTCAGTTGATTAAATAAATGAATTAAATAATGAGAAAGAAATGGAGACAAAGAATATTTGAAGGAATGTTGGAGTGTGTGTCTGTGTGCGTATGTTATGTCTATATATATTCATATTTATATTCATAGTCATAGTAATATATGGGTGTGGAAAGATATATATCTAGATATTAACAAATAGGAAGATTTCTTATATAAGCTATGAAAAGACTCTGTGTTTGAGATGCCTTACAGATCTCTTTAAACTTATTTGCTTATCTGAATGTAACAAAAAAGCACTGGCATATCACTAATGTATTAAAATACTTGCAGACATTTTGCTTTTAGTTAGATGTTAGCTAGGGTTTCTAAAAGGCAACTGATTTGCACTCCTCAAGATTTAATGTGGAAAATTATAATTAATGGAGATTAAAATATTTAATGTGGCTTCAAATGCCTTACTGCAAATCTATGAGAACAATATTTAATAAATGATGCAAGTACTTAAAGCTTTCACCTCTATGAACCCATGTCTAAACTTCAAAAATGCCTACTGCATTTTAAGAACATTTGAAAATGCAAAGAATAACCTTTTCAAAATTATATAATTATATTAGATATCGAGTGGAAAATACTCTGTCTTCTTTTTCAATGATTCAAAATACCATAGATGTTATCAAGAAATAACAAAGCGTTCTAAAGACAGCTGATTCTACTGGGTGTTTTCTCTACATGAATAAATTATTTTTTGCTTCAGTTGAATTATTATAATTTGATGGGTGTTTGAAAAATAATTTAAATATATTCTTGCAATCAAGATGTGTTTTTAGACAATGGCTTTTATTCTTTTAATGCATAAAAGATATAAAAATGCTCAGTATAGAAAACTTAAAAAACAAATACTCTGCTTTAGAAAAAAATTAAGCAGCTTGAGCTAATTATTGTTAATATTGCATCATAACATTTCATTAGAAAACAATGTTAGTAGAAATTTTTGAAATAAAAAATAAAAATCACAATGTTTTCTCTATTAATTTTCTTCTAAGTAGATATGATATTTTAATACAATTTTGACCATGATATATATTGATAAATAGAATTGAGGTTATTCCCAGTTGTTTTGTTTTTTTTTTTTGTTTTTTGGTTTTTTTTGAGGTTTTGATTAATACTGCAATGGACTTTGTATGTAAGTAACTATTTGTCTGAGTTTTTAACTACTTTTTTGGAGCAGATTCTTAGAAGAAAAATAAATAGGTCAAAGAATACCCACTTTTGAAAACTCTTAATATGTGTTGCAAAAATCCTTTCTAAAAAGTTGTCACCATGGAACTTCCTAGCTGTAATAGATAAGAGCATCTGTTTCCATCTCCTCAGTATATTCAGTATTATTTTTCATCTCTACTAAAAAGAATGGCCAACATTGTTTCTCAATGATTTTGTGTAATTCTTTGATTATGAATTAAAATTAGGCATTTTTCAGGTGTTAATTGGCTATTTGTATTTCCCTGATTGTTAATTAAGCTCCTTGATGACAGGGGTGCTTGTTTCAAGACGCTTCATGTCTGCCACATTGCAATCACTCAATATCAGCTGTAGAAAGAACTGTATTTTCATATACTTTGGCCATTTATTACATTGGTTTGAGGAAGGATAGTAAGAAGCTAGGACAATTCCTTGGCAAGTGGAGACAGCTGATTTGCAAAGGAAGAATTCAGAACTAAGAACTCTAGTGCAAGAGGAAGTTTATTTAGCATGTAAAGTGAAAGTACATTCGAAGAAAAGAATTGAGCTGGATGCTCAGAGAACTGCCTTAGCCTTTTAGAAAGAAAGTCACAGAGGCAGAAGAAGTGAGCTAGTTAGGCTACATGGACACAGGAAACAAGTTATGGAGGCAAAAGAAGGGCCTGAGACAGACAGCTGATTTAAACTAGTTTCATCCAGCATTCTGACTCACCTGCCTTCTTCTCCCATGCATGACCATTCCCTTAAGCCGGTGATGGTGAACCTATGACACGTGTGTCAGCACTGACACACGTAGCCATTTCTGATGACACGCGGCCGCATGCCGAGGATGAAACATTTGCTGCTCCTGAGGATGAAACATTTGCTACTAGAGTCTTGGAGTTAGTTTTTTCCTCAAAGTGACACACTACCCGAGTTATGCTCAGTTTTTTGGCGAAGTTTGACACACGAAGCTCAAAAGGTTGCCCATCACTGCCTTAAGCATTAAGCTCTCAGGACAATGAGGTTCTTTCTGGTCAGCGTCAAATAACCTTAGGAACAAAGCCTAGAGTCTGTTGACCACAGAGAAAGAGTTTATGTCAAACTAAAGATGTCATGTAGGGCTCAATTGTGTTTCAGCTCCAGGCCCAGAAAAACAGCAAAACCAGATGAAGCAATGCCATGGCTGGCATCAGGACCAGGTGCAATAACCAATGACCCCCTACCCTTATGCCAATCAATCAGTAGAGACCATGACCCTGACTCTATACACTCATTTTGATGAATCAATGTATTAAAAGACAAACCTGGAAAGCTGATAAATGTTCTATTGAGACCCACCCCGAGACCTCCCCTAAAATTCCTGCCTTTAGAAAAGAGATAAAAACCCTTAAGGGAAAGGACCCAGCACATGCATGAGCACACATGCACTCTCTCCCTAGAGCACACTCGAGACTTCTTTCTTCAAGGATATATCTATGCTTTATTTCTCCTAAGCTCTAAGAGTCCCCACAAGACTTGCAACCAGAGGAGCAGTGGGCAGCTGCTTGTCCTAGGCCAGTGGTCGGCAAACTCATTAGTCAACAGAGCCAAATATCAACAGTACAACGATTGAAATTTCTTTTGAGAGCCAAATTTTTTAAACTTAAACTATATAGGTAGGTACATTGTTATTAACTTAATTAGGGTACGTGGTATTTTGTGGAAGAGCCACCCCAGTAATCATCACTGGCCTTTTTATTTTGTGACTTCTATTGCTTTTATGCTTTATAAATTCCTTTTCAATTCTGAGATGATTTTCAATGGAAACATAATACACAGTTATTGTTGGTTGGGAGAGGGTATTACTTCTGTTAATGGGTTTAATTTGTGCAAAGAGATTCAATATCTCATGAGAATAACTGGAGGACTAATTGGTAGGTGCTGGCAACCCATAAGAAGTGAAAATATGAGACTTTGGAAAGGATACATTTTTCCTTACAAAAATTGTTCATCTGAGGTGAGTCCTCTGAGCCTATAAAGTTCAACGAGCATTTTTCTGGGTGGAGTCTGAAAGGATCTGTGATCTCAAAATGATTAAGAATCATTGGAAATTCTTTGAAGAATTTCATGTCTGACACTATGTGGAATTTTCAGGCTTTAAATTTTAACAATCAAATTTCAAATCCAGAGTTTGATATCCCACAAAAAGGAAGCATATGCTGAAGAACAGTGACTCAAGTTTTTAAGCTGAAGATTTAAATTCAGCACAGGCTTTTTCAAAGTTGCTGTCATATTGAACCCTACCTACACCAGTAATAACATTTGGTGCCAGTCTTATATGGGTGCCAGCCCATGTGTATGTCATTCAATAGACCCTAAAGCCTGATATATCCATCTTTCCACATACTCTAAACTCATATAATGTCCCAATTGGGTAAGACCTTACAAGCCTTTAAGCCTTACAATCCTGCATCACTATCCTTTCCAAAATGTCTCCAGCAGCAATCACCAAGTCTATAACTAAACATTTCTAGGGATGGGAGCTCTTTGCTTCTTAAGACAATTCATTGCAAAATTTCTCCCTCCAGCCCTTATTTTATGAAGACCTAAGTTTTCCATTTATCTTACTAAAACAATGTAACCCCAGTAATCAGACACGCCTGCAGGAAATCTGCTAAAACAACTTCTCTGCCTTCGTAAATGGATGATCTGAGATATAATCAAAACAGCATGTCAGTGCTCTATACATATTCTTGCTGAAAGGTTTATGGAATGCTGTGAGATTTTAAATACAGTGTGTTCCTTAGAAATGAAAGTAAAATTTAAGATATACAAAAGACATAGTTAAGTATGAGCTATACTGGTGTTTAAACCTCCTAACTCGGGGAAACAGGGATAGCAGTTGATTTCTTTTCTTTTTTTTTTAATATATTTTATTGATTTTTTACAGAGAGGAAGGGAGAGGGATAGAGAGTTAGAAACATCGATGAGAGAGAATCATCGATCAGCTGCCTCCTGCACACCTCCTACTGAGGATGTGCCCGCAACCAAGGTACATGCCCTTGACCGGAATTGAACCCGGGACCCTTCAGTCCGCAGGTCAACGCTCTATCCACTGAGCCAAACCGGTTAGGGCATGATTTCTGTGTAGATGATCATTAAGGTATAATTTCAGGCTATTCCCACGTAACTGGACAGTCATGTTGACAAAGCTAAGCAAATGGGCAAAGATATTATCTATTCTGACTTTGGAAACTGTCCCAATGCCTACACAGGCAAATGTATGAATGCTCTCCGGGGATTCCCAACACCAGATTACAACTGAGAAGATGGACTGTTGTCTAGATTCTTATAGAACAATGGAAGGGGGTGCAGAACTGAGCATGCAGTTCTCTTCTAGTACAAATGTGCATACGGATGCAAAAAATATGAAATAACTTCAATTTCTTTAAATACTTATTTTTTAAATAATCCCTTTATTGTTTGTCAAAAAAAATTGCATATAGACTAGCTATGGGAATAGCCTGTTAATTTTTACATCTCTCACAGCAATAAAAAGAGGACAGTCAATCAGAAACCCACTGGAAGAGTCAGTGTTCAATTAGGCTGAACTCAGAAGCAACCTGTTATAGACTCTCACCACCACTTCTAGAACCGTAAAGAAAAGAACTCTGCTCCAATTAAACACTTTTCTGAGTCTTGTGCTCTGCTTTAAATTATTTTATAAAATATTTTGGCATATACATTTTTTATTGCTTATCAGTTTGTTTAGGATATGTACTAATAGTATTTTTCAAGCCACAAGTTACAACCAAAGAACCATGAAACCAGAATAATGGCTCTCAACCACCGGTCTTGCTTCTTTTTTTCCTTAATAGAACACTGAAAAGTTGTGTATACATGTGGTGTGTGTGCACATGCATGCACTAGTGTGTGATATAAAATGCATTTCTAGGCAAAAATCAAATATATTTGAAAGACATTGTTTTATAGGTTAGATTGAATAGAAAAGAGATAGACTGGTAGAGATAGACAGATTCCCATTTGTTTAACAAAAGATTATGTCCCTATTTCCAAAGTCCAGACATGATAACATTTTTCCTTAAAGTTCTTTTCTACCATATGCTATCAAAGAACAATTTTTAAATGACTTCATTAATCTTCACAACTCTCCTATGTGAAAGAATTGGACTTATACTAAATGGTGCTGTCAAGTTTACCTCGATGGAATGGATTTTTACAGAAAGTAGCTGCCAATTTCTATTTGCCAAACCAAAAATTTTTCCAAGAACACAGGAAAAGATTTCAAAGTTGTGACTAAGAATGAAATGTCATAGGAAATTTATTTCTGTAACAATTTAGATCAGGTCAAAGCACAGACTCAGAAAACATAAAATGTACATTGCATACCTTCATACCTTTCTTCTCTCAACAGCCAAGTCTCATCTATAAATGCACTATCTGCAGTGTGAATTATTCATGTAAAACTCACAGATAACACCAGGGAATGTACATACAGTCTCCATTGCCATGCTTCTCTTGCCTCTTTGGCTTGGACATGCCTAAACCATAGCTTGGAATCCAAGCTCCTGGATCATCATCCTAGACTTCCCTGATGGAGCCTCTGATGTTAGCCAACCCCACTTCCTACCCTCAACCATGCCTGTCCATCCCTAGAAATTTCTGTCAAGACCTGTACCCTACTTCTTGCCTATCTTCTTTTTTTATATTATACTGTGTCTTGATGCATCACTGACTTGCATTTGATTGTGGAGACCCATGGTAATTTATAAATTTTATGTAATAAACTGTGAGACTCTCACATATAGTAAACTCAATCTTATGTACAAATGCAGTTGGAATTTTTCTTCAGATTATGTAGACACTCTTAACAATTTCTAAGAGACTTAGTTGAGGAAACAGTGTTATGATCATTTGACTATACGGTGGTATGCAAGAGAACAATTAAACACACCCAGAATTTTTCTATTACCTCCCTAATTGTAATGGACCTTCAAGGCTACAATCAACTCCACTAACTGCACAAAAGAAAGAGCCTCTTCGCGCACAGGAAGGCGCGCAGAGGACGGACTGTTGCCTGCGCCACTGAATGGCCCTGCTGGGAAGGAGACAAAGGCGCCAGACTGCGCTGAGACCCAGTTCCAACTGCACTGAAACCCAGTTCCAGGCGAGAATCTGGGAATCCAGATTCATTAGGGGAGAGACTGGACTGTTTGGCAGCGGGCGAAACTCCAGGGTGCGTTTCTCTCAGAGGTGTTTGCAGGGAGTGCAGAGGGACACAGACACAGGAGCCTCATAGGGCGGGGCCGACGGGAAGACAAGGTTGTAGGCTCCACCCTGTGACCCCGCCACATCCAGGCTGAGCGCAGAGGCTTTTCCCTGCTGAGTTCCTCTGGCAGTAGCTGACCTACACTCCATCGGAGACCCAGAAACGAGGGCATCTAGTGGTTGGTGTGAGATGACACCAGATTTCAACGACTCGCATAAGGGATGCATTCGAGAGGCGGGCTCAGTGAGCGCCAAAGCATTGCTGCATCAAGACCCGGCCCATAAACATGTCTTCTGCACAGCAACTCTTCCTATATAGACAAAGAGGGTCCTCACGGCCAATTGGCCTGGAGGACAATTCCTCCCAGTGACACCAACAACAATCAAGACTTAACTGTACAAAGGAGGACCAAGATGGAGACGTAGGGCGGCAGCCTGATCGTTGCCTACCACAACAATATTGAGACTACAACGGGAGAGCAGAGCAGACACCAGCCAGAACCACCGGAGGGCTGGCTGAGCAGATGCTCTACAACTAGAATAAAAGAGAGGGGTACGCGGGATGATGCTGATGCAGGTGACCCAAAGTCCACACTTTAAGAACTACGGCTCAGGCGACACAATGGCGGCCTGGAACGTGCTCGGCGCAGTTCCCCCGACGGTCTCCGGCTGAGGGGACGGCTCCACTTGCTGCCGAGCACGGACAGACGAGCCCCTGGGAGACATGGGGAGGGAGACTCCGCGCTTGCTGACCTCCGAGTCCTTCAAGAATCTCAACGCCCCGGAAGCGGCCAGGTGCGCACGCTCGGCGACCGGCCACCGCTGCAGACCCAAGGGCCGACGCAGCGACACCGGACCAGCCCGCCGCCGCGCACCGGGCACACCGGAGCTTCGCCGAGCCCGCCGCCCAACGAGTTCTGCGGCAGCCGCCCTGGAGCTCTGAGAAAATGACCGAAGGAATTGCTGAGAGGGAATTGACCAACAGGAATTGGGATCAAGAAGACGAAACCCCGCTGAGACCCGAGTCCAGGCGAGGCTGCGAGCCTCAGGGCTCAGGTGTGGTCACACGCCCTTGGGTCTAGGTGAGGCCTCACGCCCCTGGGTCTGGGTGAGGCCACGCGCCCCTGGGTCCAGGTGAAGCCGGATTCCGGGTTCGGGTGAGGCCATGGGCCCCTGGGTCCGGGTGAAGCTGAAGCCCGGGTCCGGGTGAGGCCATGGGTCCCTGGGTCCGGGTGAGGCTGGAGCCCGGGTCCGGGTGAGGCCATGTGCCCCTGG
The DNA here is from genome assembly GCF_027574615.1 of Eptesicus fuscus. Taxonomy (NCBI): domain Eukaryota; kingdom Metazoa; phylum Chordata; class Mammalia; order Chiroptera; family Vespertilionidae; genus Eptesicus; species Eptesicus fuscus. The sequence continues at coordinate 53,926,546 of NC_072482.1, read as the reverse complement.
GTCCGGGTGAGGCCACGCGCCCCTGGGTCTGGGTGAGGCTGGAGCCCGGGTCCGGGTGAGGCCATGTGTCCCTGGATCCGAGTGAGGCTGAGTCCCGGGTCCGGGTGAGGTCACGCGCCCCTGGGTTTGGGAGAGGCCACGCGCCCCTGGGTCCGGGTGAGGCCATGTGTCCCTGGATCCGGGTGAGGCCTCGTGTACCTAGGTCCGGGTGAGGCCACGCGCCCCTGGGTCTGGGAGAGGCCACACGCCCCCAGGTCCGGGTGAGGCCATGTGTCCCTGGATCCGGGTGAGGCCTCGCGCACCTAGGTCCGGGTGAGGCCACGCGTCCCTGGGTCTGGGAGAGGCCATGCGCCCCTGGGTCCGGGTGAGGCCATGTGTCCCTGGATCCAGGTGAGGCCTCGCGCACCTACGTCCGGGTGAGGCCACGCGCCCCTGGGTCTGGGAGAGGCCACGTGCCCCTGAGTCCGGGCGAAGCCGTGCCCCTGGGTCCGGCCGAGACCAAACCAGAGGGAGTCGGACCTCCGTTACCACCATTTGTCTACCATCCAGAGCTGAGGGGTCAGTGCTGACATGTACACATAAGGAACTGGTGGACATTGAAATTGGGTCTCTAAAGAACTGTTGGTCCAGAAAGAAACTCACTGCAGACTGATTCATTTGCCTGTCAGCATAACTATTATTGCTTGTCTCACATTCAGTTCTTATAAGTATATCTCTAGGGACACATGATCTCGCTCATCTAGGGGAAATGATGAACAACATAGACTGATGAACAAGAACGGAACCAGAAACAAGGAGGCATCGATCGGACTAGCGGGCCTCAGAGGGAGGATAGGAGAGGTTGGGGGGAGGGCGGAGAGATCAACCAAAGGACTTGTGTGCATGCATATGAGCCTATCCAATGGTTAAGTTCAACAGGGCGTTGGGGCATCTGTGGGGAGGGGTGTGGGATGGGAATGGGGGGATGAGGACAAATATGTGACACCTTAATCAATAAAGAAATTTAAAAAAATAAATAAAATAAAATGAGTACTAAAAATAAAAAAAAAATTTTTAAAAATGAGCCTCTTAACTGGAAGTCATGAGAAAGTGATAGCTCCTATTTTTTATAATGATAGTGCTATTCTCCTTTCATCAAAGTGATGCAGAAGAGATCCAGATATTCCTAGATAGGCACTGCAGTCAACCAGTAGAACTGCAGAGGCAAGCAAAAGTAGGGGGAGACAGACATTAGGTCTTCTTTTTCCTGGCTCTACAGTTCTACTGGGTGACTGAAGTGCTTATCTAGGAACTTGGAAGAGTTGATAAGAAGTCATAGGGAAGTGAAGGTTATAAAAAATATATAGGTGCCAATGACCTACATTTTAAGGCAGTCCTGGTGTTTTAGAGAAATCTTTGGAAAAAGATTAAGCTCTACTGGTTATCTTGTCATATGAAGCAAATTGTTTATAAACCCATTTTCAGTTTCTTGATGGTTGCATTAAAAACACTTTTCAAGTAACAAATGAGGATAGAATAAAATTATGTGCTGAAGTGCCATTTTTATTTAATTACTCAGTTCTGTGAAATATCTGGTTAATTTAGTGAAAAGGAAAATAGACAAGTAGTTACTTGGCTGAACTTATCAAGCCAGTTTAAATGGTTGATTCCTTTGTTCTACATAGAGTCACCTCCAAAAAATAAGAAATCAAGAAATCAATTTCATAACATTTGTTTCTAATGCCAACATATTAGACCCAGTTTTACCACAGTGTGAGCAGGAATGTGCGGTGAACACCCCAGTTTATCAGAACTGATATATGGGATAAAACAGAAAAAAGAAATATCCAAGAAGGCGAGATTTTCATTGAGAGATTACTAGAGGCAGAAGGGACCAGCAGACAGGATTGCCCAGTCAGTTATGTGGATTTCAATGGTTTGTTGGTCTCCAAAGATGTGTTGAAGTTCCTGGTCTCCTAAAGAGTTGTAACAGATGAATAACAAAAACTATTTCACAAACCAATAAGTTATGCTTTTAATTATTTAAAGAGAGAAATCCCAAGAAAAGATTAGACATGGGACATGTGAGAGGGCTCACACTAGAAGAAAAATATCCTATGTCACTTTAAAGGGGCCAATTGAACACAATTAAATCTTGAACATCTTTTCAACAAGACATAGCATAATAGTTCTGACTAAAGAAAGAGAAAAGAGAAGAAAAAAATGCCCATGCTGAATACGTAATGCTCAGAATTCTATGCATGATGGTTTGAAAGTATTCTTTCCCTGGCAAGCAAAAATTCATTTTTGCAAACACATCTTTACAAACGTCATCATGATTACATAGCCTAACTCTTAAATACTAGACTAAGAAACAATCATTTTTACAAGTAAAAAAAAAAACTTTAACCAAACAAATTATTCCCTTTAGTTTTATAACTCTCAAATCGCTATCAAATTGCTATCATATTACCCAAGGAGACTCAATTGATTGGTCTGAAAATTGACTAGAGTCTGTTTTGATCTTCTGATGATAGGATAACCACTTAACAAAGTAAAACCTTTATTTTTACCAGTCCAATATTTTCTAAAGAAACTACAAAGGGACCAGATGGCAGAAAGAGGCAAAAGTGTTTGAAGATTGATTCTTCTGAATCAATTTAGAACGCTAACTTGGAAGTGTGGCAAAAGCAGACCGTGTAAGTGAACATTAAATGAAATATGGTATTAAATTATCTCTGAGACACATGTGGACCCTGAAACTATTAAAATCAAGTCTAAATGTGTTTGGAGTTGAGCATGAAATGATCAATTTAGTAAATATAACACCCAAAAATTTTGTTTTAATTTTGATAAAATGACAATACTGCATTTTCCAAAGGCATATTTTTGCTCACCTTGATTTAAAATAACTGGCAACTGACAGAATTCCTGCCTGAGAAGTCAGAAATTATGATAAGAGTCTTGAGAACCAATTGTACTGTCTTTCTTTGAATTGTCAGATATATTTGGAAGCAATCAGTTAGAATCTGGTGACAGAATTATGGTCTCATTCTCTGTAAGCACCAGTTCCACTCATTTTCATGGCAGTGGGCTGCTCACAAATCCCAAACCACCACCCTACAAATACATTCTACCTGTCCCAAGAAAATGAAAGAGTCAAAGAATTGTGGCATCTTGGAACTTCCTTGAGTCTTAGAAATCTTTTCAAGACATTAAAAGATTTATCCAAAGTTTTATCCAAATATTTATCCACATTGGGCAGTTGGGCAATCAGAACAAGAACCCAAAAGTCCTGAATCCATTTATTCTGCCTCAGACATATGGATGGAGATCCTGGGAATGGGTCACCACATGCAGGAAACTCTCCCAGAGCATGTCCTGCTCAATCAAACACACACCCTATTCCTTCACTCTTCCCAGGGCTTTGGAATCCATTTGACCCTGACAGCTAATTCTGAGTTGTGGTTGAAAGTCAGCCTGTAAGATCTTGTGTTGTACTCTAAGCTCATTTTCAAGGAAAAAATAAACTTTGAGCCATCTGCCTACTTTAAGAAAATTTTCACAGAGCATTTATCCAGGGTGTTTATCAAAGTAATTAATGCTACAATAAATGAATAAATACCAAAGTTGATGGTTAAAACAAATATAATTTACAACCCTAGGTGAACACAATCTCTATATATAAAAGCCTAAGCAACCGAACAACTGAACGAACCACTGGTCGACTGGTCGCTATGATGCACGCTGACCACCAGGAGCTGCCCCCTGATGGTCAGTGTGCTCCCACAGCAGGAGAGCCACAGAGCTGACCGATGGGCGCCAGACACCGGGCTCACGGCTGGCAAGTGCAGCTGCGGCAGCGCGAGCCTCTCCTGCCTCTGCAGCAGCGCTACTGAGCAGTGGCAGGCACAGTGGGGCCGGGATGAGTAGGAGCAGTGTGGCGCCCAGCCCGGGCTCAGGCTCCTCCCCGGCTGCTTGCTGCTTCAGGCACTATTAGATCCCTTGGGGGATGTCGGACTGCCAATTTTCGGCCTGATCCCCGCAGGCCAGGGGTCCTGGATTGCAAGAGGGCACAGTCCAGGCTGAGGGACCCCACCAGTGTACGAATCCATGCACTGGGCCTCTAGTTTTATATAACAATGTTCTGATAAATGTAGTTGCTTATGACACATTCTAGTCTAAAAGTTATATAGCAACAGTTTAAAAAATGCTTTGTTGTTGTTGTTACAGGAAAGTGATTTCCTCTGATTAAGAGCCTTGGAGAAAAATATAACTTTATCCTGATGGGATACAAATAAGCATTGATTAAACTTTTTAGTTGCAGGTATGCAAAGACTCACTAATATTGTTCTTCTCTAACAATAAGTGATGGCTAGCAGCATGCTTGTCCTCCAAAGCAACTATCTCCACAGCCTCCATTTTTTAAAAGGTTCTTCACTTACAGCCATTAATTAAGGATAGCAGTTTCTGCTCTAACATATTTCCTAGACAACGCTGAAATATGTAAAGTATACAATGCTTATAATTTTATGTTTCCACAACTTTTCTTTGTCTATTTTCACTTCTTCAGGTCGTCATCAGCCCATGACATGGACATAGGAAGGAGGCTATAAGGATGAATTGCCTAAGGCATCTCCCCACTCACCTGATTCAAAAGGAACAATCTATTCTCCCACTGAAGTCAGGTTAATTCTCAAAAATGATGTCACTGCCCCACTCACACCTCTTGTCTCACTTGTTAAAATCTTGCCTTTCCCTCAAGCTGGGTCCTTCCTGCAATGTATTGTCTTTCCTGTTTTCATAGTTTTTGGATGCTACTTTGGATTGTTATTTGTCACCACTCATACTCATATTCCCAGGAGCTTATTTTATACTTTGACACCTGACATAGTCCCCCTGCTCACAGTAGGCAATTAATAAATTGCTCTTGATTTTAGCAGCCAGTTGGCAAAAAATATGAGCTTTGGGGTCAGGCTGACTATTTCAAACCCTAACTCTACTCTTCTGAGGCTTAGCTCTCCCCATAAAATGAAGATAATAATACCTACACTGACCATGCTATGAGAAAAAAAGAGAAATACCTAAGTGACTAGAACAAAAGCTGATATATACTTTATACTCAATAAAACTAGTTCTTATAATGAACAAAAACATAAGTAATATTGTAATGAATAACATTACCAACTAGTCATCAATATATATATAAAACCCTAATATGCAAATAGACCAAATGGTGGAACAACCGAACAACTGAACAACTGGTCGCTATGACATGCGCTGACCACCAGGGTGTGTGTGCGCAGAACATGGCAGGCATCGGCCGTGGCGGGATGGTGGAGCAGGTGAATGGGGGCGCCAGACCAAGGCAGGGCACCAGTCGCTGTAATCAGGGCGAGCCTCTGATAGTTACTGAAAATTCTTTGCTCCTGCACACTGGTCCCACCGGGTGCTCGCAGCCACTGCCAGCGCCCAGCGCCAGCCCCAATCACTCAGTGCTGTCAGCGGGTGTGAGCGGCAGCTGCCAGCCCTGATCGCCCCTCATGTCTTCTCCATCTCCCCCTGCTCCTAAGGGGCAATCGGGGCCAGCAGCCACCTCTCACACCCGCTGCCGGTGCTGAAGTCGCCGCTCACACCTACTGCCAGCCCTGGCCTTGCTTGCACCCACAGCCAGCACCAGAGCTACCGCTCACACCCGCTGATGGTGCTGGCCCTCATCACACCCACTGCTGGCACCGGCCCCAATCGCTCCGCGCCATCAGCAGGTTTAAACAGGGCATGCGCCGTGAGCACATGGGAGCAGCAGTGGCAGCAGGAGCGGGGCTGCCGGCAGACAGGGGACTGGGGCCGTGGTGGGAGGGGCTGGGCGGGGACACGGAGGATGGGCCAAGACCCACCCCTGTGCCCACCGCAGCCTCACAACCCACAGTTCCTTTCAAGATGCACGAATTCGTGCACTGGGCCTCTAGTCTATAATAATAAAAGCATAATATGCTAATTAGACCAGACATCCTTCTGGACATCCTTCCTTCTGGACAAAGCCACAGTGGGTGGGGGCCAAGGCAGAGGTGGCAGAGGCCCCTAGCCACAGCGGTGGCGGCAGGTGGGGGCCAGGGCCAAGGCCCTTGCATGTATTTCATGCATTGGGCCTCTAGTTAATAATAAACCAGCCCAGCTGGTGTGGCTCAGTGGTTGAGCATTGACCTATAAACCAGAAGGTCAGGGTTCAATTCCCAGTCATGGCACATGCCCAGATTGAGGGCTCAGTCCCAGTGTGGGGCATGCAGGAGGAAGCAAATCAATAATTCTCTCTCATCATTGAGGTTTCTAGCTCTCTCTCCCCCCTTCCTCTCTGGAATCAATAAAAATATATATTTTTAAAAATAAGAATAAACCAGAGTTTGAATCTCTCTAATTCTCACAGACAGGGAGCCTTCAGGGGATGTCCTACTGATGGCTTAGGCCCACTCCCCATGGAGTGGGCCTAAGCTGCAGTCTGGCCTCCCTCTGTGGGAGATGACCAGGCTGATCAGGGGAAGGCGCCAGCCCCATCACCCTGCTGCTGCAGCCACTGCCAGTCACCGCAGCCGCCAAGGTATTTTCATCAACACGGACTCCAGTCCCTTCACCATGAAAAAATGACAACTTTCTTTAGGCATTTTCAAGATGTATCTTTCATAGGATATGACATTTCTTTCTTTTTTATCCTCACCTGAGAATATGTTTCCATTGATTTTTAGAGAGCTTGAAAGAGAGAGGGAAAGACAGAGAGAAACATCAATGTGAGAGGGACACTTCGATTGGTTGCCTCCTGCATGAGCCCTGACCTGGGCCCTGGCCAAGGAGGAGCCTGCAACCTAGGTACATGCCCTTGATCAGAATTGAACCTGGACCCTGAGGTCAGCAGGCCAAGGCTCTATCCACTGAGCCAAACTGGCTAAGGCAGGATATGACATTTCTTAGTCCCTCCAGCAGTGGACCTTAGTTTTTTCCTCCAGGAGTGAGGTGGAAAAACCGTAGATCACCTTCTTGGATTCTTATTACCCAAGTTACCAAGAACACTGAGAGTGGTGGCGTACAGGGAGCTTAGCCAATGAGTGGTCAGAAAAGGTGTTTCCTCTGCAGCTCATGTGCAGAGGACCCCTGCGTTGTGTCTGCTGGGTTGGGGGCGTGTCCCGCCCGAGACATGCAGTAGCTGCCAGGGCCACGTCCCAGGCCCGGCAGCCCAGCAGCCCAGGGCACGCCCCCTGCCCGGCAGCCCTGCGTTCCTTCCACAGTCCTCCCTCCCTCCGAGACCTGGGCCCCACCCCGGAGCAATGGGCGTCGCCATCTTTGTTGCGGAGTGACCATTAATTTGCATATTGACCTTTTATTAGATAGGATATCTAATAAAATCTAGAAAATGAAATCTAAAAAAGGAGGATTTTCTTAAATATTTTTATTAACCATACCATGTTTCTTTGATTCTTTCTTCCATTTATAATGAGCTTACTTTATTTTTCTGCCGCAAAGCGACATGCAACTTCAGCTGACAATTGTTCTGTCTTTAATATGCCAAGTTGTAATGGGGCATTTTTAATCTTCATCTTGGCACCTACATGACATTTCAGTTTGGCACAGAGAAAACCATCGATTTTTTTATGATGTAATTTTATTTTGCCTTTGCAAGTTGGCAGAACAAGTGATCTATTGCCAGTGACCTTTATAAATGAAAAATTAAAATTACATAATTTCTGGAATCTTTAGATCTAGAATAAAATGGCAAATAGATCTTATGACAGCTATAGCATTCAAAAAGCAGTTGGTTTATCAGCGGAATCCTCCATTTCCCTGCCCCAAGCATAAGTTTCCTATAGGGATAAAATGCATTTTAAAGACAGTTCCATGCATCTGGTTCCAAACATTTCAAATCAGTCCCTGTGACTGTGGAAATGTTAGTATACCCACTGGCTCACATGCAGACCTAACCATAGCCCTAATCACTCTCCTGACTGCCTTTCAAACCATTCACAGCAACCACACATCTCTACTCAGGGTGTCCTTAACACCCATCCAAAGTGAACCATCCCTCAGCCTCCACTCTTCCCCAATCTGGAAGACCTGCATTTGGTTACAGAAAACTAGGCTACACATTGTATTTCAGAATGTCCCAAGATTTCCCAATCGTAAGTATCATCTGGGAAGCAGGTAAATAATAGATGATAGATGATAGATAGATAGATAGATAGATAGATAGATAGATAGATAGATAGATAGATGATAGATAGATAGATAGATAGATAGATAGATAGATTGATAGATAGATAGATAGATAGATAGATGATAGAAAAATTCCAAGGGCCTTTTCCTGAAGATTCTGATATTCTTGCTTTTAACCAGACCCACTATTATTTATTATCATATACCCGATTTGATAACATCATCTTAGTTCAGAAATTCCAAATCCCAGACCATGGGTCAAAGCCCACAAGATCTTTTTTGAAAGTTTGAATTTGAGTGGTTTAGCTGGAACGTAAACTCACCAGTTCCCCCAAAGCCCACCTTTTGCTAGTATTATTCCTGGGGCCCCACCCCTTTAAGTTATACATCTGTCATCGGAAAGCACCTGAGTTTGTGACTTCTGCTTTAGTTACTGGCTATATTCATGTTTCCTCTTTGGCATAAAATTTTAATTTCTTAAGAATAAGCAATAAGTGAAATAAGCCAGTCAATGAAAGAAAAATACCACATGATCTCACTCATTTATGGATAATAAAGAACATTATAAACTGATGAACAAAAAGATAGATACAGAGACAGTAAAGCATCAAACAGACTTTCAAATTACAGGGGGAAAGTTAGGGAGAGGTGGGGGAGATAAGAAATCAAACGAAGGACTTGTATGCATGCATATAAGCATAAACAATGGACGCAAAACTCTGGGAGGTGAGGGCATGTATGGGTGTGGGGTGGGGGGACAATGGTAAGATATGTACACATATAATACCTCAATAAAAAATGTCAAAAAATAATAATAAAAAATAAAATAAAATAAAAAAAAATAAGCAAAAAGATAAAATAGAATCTTCTCTTCTTACAATACACTCAGCATTCAAGGAGGTTTTTGTTTTTGTTTTGTTTGGGGGTTTTGTTTGTTTGTTATTTGTTTTTAAAGAGTGGTCCTCCTAAAGTGTTCTCTGACAGACTGTATGAGCCTTTGGAAAACACAGAAGACAGCCCGATAGGCACAGGAGTATGATTTCAACATGACTCGGGGCTAGGGCACACTGAGTGTTAGCTCTACAGTATTAGGTCCCCTGGCTGGAACTTTCAGACACTGCTCTCTGACAGCAAAGAAGATGACATGGCAGGCATGCCGAAGCCCTTAGCATCCTGCTGAGGCAATGTCCCCTCTGCACTCATTTGGAGTATTTACTCTGGAGGGGGGAAATGCTGTTCTCTACATTAGCGGAGAGACTGAGTAAGCCCCTTACTGCACAAAGCTCAGAGGCTGACCTCAGGGTCAGACAACCCTTTCTCCAGCCAAACAGCTGGAAGAACAGGCTGTGCTTTCCCCCCTCACTTTAACATGCTATTTTATCAGTTCAGAAAAGAATAACAAAAGAATGAGGACCAGGAGGAGGAAGAGGAGCAAAAGAAGAAGCAGTGAAAGGAAAGAAAATGTGTTCCAAGAGGAACGTGTGGGGTTGAGATACACATCTATCCCTCTTTCAGAGGAAAGCGGTTTAAACTGCAGCATGAGAGGAAGCGCTGCAGCTTACTCAGGGAAAAGTTGTCAGTGGCAAGTAAATGGCTTCTAATGACAGTCATAATTTCTCCTTTCCCAGAACTCTTCAAAAGAAGTACAAAGATCCCTAGGTTCTGGATGTTTCAGACTTTCCTCTACCCCAAAGTAGCAAAAGAATGGAGAAAACGCAGCCCCAGTACTTTCAACAAATATGTCTCAACTGCTGACTCTGTGGCAAGGACAGTTCTAAGCATTAACATAAGTTGCTACCTCAAAGTCAAAAAAGACCAGCAAAAATTAATCAATCAATTGCTTGATCAATCAATGCTATAAGTTAGAGATAAATGAAAGGTGATTTGCTTCTACCTAAGAATGAGAGAAAAAAGTCATCAGCAAAGACTGAAAAGAAGTGGGACCACTTGGTCTTGATAGCAGAGCACACACTCTCCAGGTAAATGAAATGGGGCAAGACATGCTGGGCAGGGGAGATCTCCGGCACACAGAAGTTTTGGGAAAGTATCATGTGCTCAGGTTCACTAGGACATGGAGGGGGAGTAGGGGGAGGGGGAGCGGGGACTTAAGTGCTACACCAACAGGAAGATGTTGGATGATTCTTGGCCGTCACCCTCAGCAGGATGGCCTTCCACACAAGCACATCTGATTGTTAAGAGGGATGTACCTTCAGGCAAAGACCTGGGTCAACAATAGATGTGTCCTTAAGGAGCCACAAAGAAGATCACCAGAAATGACACCTGGAGCAAGAAATCCCACCTGAAACCAAAAATGGTAACCTAAGTATTGAAAATAAAAGCAAACTTCAAGATAAATATAGTTTATTAAAGTCGCATTTTTACAGTCTCCCTCTTCTGCACTCTCACTAATCAGTAAAAGGGAGGGGGGGAGTATAAATCCACAAGGGCAAAGAGAACTAAAGAGAAGACAACAGCCAGTGAGCAATATGGATGGAAATTAACAATGGAAAGCATATAAAAGTGGTAACTGGCTTAGAAGAGCAGAAGAGAGTGAAACCTCAGTGCTTATAGAGATGTATGACAAGGTGAAGCAAACCCACAGGAAAGGCCAGAGTGAGGGTGGTATGGTGAGGCAGGAGAGGTGATGCCAGTCTTTATACTGAGTGATTCCACAACCCTAAAATCCTTTGGCACCTTTGCAACCAAGACAGTACCCCTAACCCATACCTCCCCATTCTTTCTGTCAAATGCTAAAAATCAGGTTTATTCAAGCACAGAATTAGGTGATTATTTTCTTGAGAAATTGAGCCTATATTAATCAGAAAAGGGTAGGCCTTGATGCAATAACTAACGAATCCTCTAGAAAGTATACTTCTTACCCTCATCACCGTCTAAAGCAGGTCAGGTTTTCTTTCCCATATTGTGTCTCAATATCTAGAACACGTGGTATCTGAGAGCACCGAAGAAGGAAAAGAGAGCTCACGGATCATGCAAGGTATGAACAAATTAGCCTGCATCCCATTGACCGGAATCAACAGTCCATTTTAATGCTGAACATCAAAATGAACAGCATATGTAAAATTCAAAAGGCACATTTGGTAATAAATCTTCGTCATCCGAAAGGCAATGTTTTCCCAGTTGGTGAAAGCAAGTTTGGGCTAACAAAACTTTCAGTAAGTTAAAATACAGAAGGTGAAAACAAATAGAGGAACAATACCAGAAAGGTCCATTTCAGAAAGCATGTTTTGAGAGCCTGTACAATTGGATGTTTACTTATCTTGGTGAATATATTCTCCTCTGACCTGCTCCCAATCCCATTTTCTCCCTTATCCCTGGCAACAAACCCATCTCTCGTTTCCTAAAAGAAATTAATCTGTGGTGAAAGATGAATCACAGTCGTATAATTAAGATGATGGCCTCATCTCTAGAATATTAGCACTACAAAACAATAAAACAGTAATGAGGCAAAAAATTTACTGGACGGCCCTTTGGTGTTTGTTGAAAGATGAAGTTTTCCTTTAAACTCAAAAGCAAATTATTCAGAATCAATGGTGCTGCGAATATAGACTCAGTCAATAAATATTGCTAATAGGCATCGTGGGGCATTCAAAACATTAAGACACAGTCCCAGTCCTCCATCAAAGTATGCCCTACTGAGGACAGGGACCAAAAAGGGCCACAAATAAAACAAATTTTTAAATCTCCATTCTTTCATAAATTTTACCTAAAGTTTTACTTGCAGAAAAAATGTAGGAAAAAAAGTTATTTTAATTCCAGTATATACACAAATCTTGCATCATGGTAAAAAAATATAATTTTGTTTTGAATGGGGGTGGCACCATAGTTCTGAGATCTTAGGGATTCTGAGATGCAATTGTGTCCATGGGCAAGCTTAGGTTTTCCTTCTGAGCCTTGGAGGCATTCTTGAAGAATTAAAGCTTTGTTTTAATAAAAATATATCTAAAATAAAGATTGACTTTGTATTCATAGTGATTATGAATCAATTTCATAGGGTTGGAAATGGGAACTGTTCAAATAAAAATAAGCCTACACAAAGCCTACACCCCCAACCATCTCCTTTCCTGGGCTCTCACACTTGGGGCACTATACACCCGCCCTATTCACCCCAGGGCCAGGGCCAGAAACAGCCCCCATGCCCCAGAGCCTGCTGAAATTACTCAAGCTAGCAAATCCTAAGTCTGTTTATCCCATTCCTTCTCATGGAAACCACAACAAAGGTTCCTGCCCACAGTTCTCCTCTCCCCTTTCCCCCTCTTGAACAGCCTCATTGCTTTCCTGTGTGGTCCCCAATGGTATGGCATACCTCCTCCTCATGGGAATTGTGAGTAACAAACTATCTTTTCAGTGGCCCTCATCTCCTTACCTGTTGACCTTACCATACCTCAGATTTTCTATTACTATGCTACAATCTGAAACACTCAGCTTCCTTCTCCTTGGCTTTTAATGGCTATAGGTCATTCTAAGTCTATAATACATCCTCCATGTGGTCACCTAGGCTTCTACTGTAAGGTCACCTTGACCCTACAAAGGTGTGGGTTTGCTCAAGGCAGGCTTTCTCTCAACTCAATGTCTGTGACGCATGGGAACTAAGGGAGATGTGAGAGCCAAACTAGACTTGCTATCTGACCACACCGTTTTATTGGGCTGCCACAAATAGACAGTGGGTGCCCTTTTTGAAGTCCCAAATAAGAAGGCAAGCATATCACCTCTAACTTTGGTATTCCCTCAAATATTTAAAAACATCATCTGTGTTCTTGCTGAAAGCCTGGAGCAGAGAGCTGTTTCCTTTCTCTTATTTCCTCCTGTTGTCTTCTTTCTCACCACCCCCTGGTCTAAGAGGGGTAGCCTTTCCCACTCTCTCTTCCTATTTACTCTCATGCCACTGTTCTAAACTCTATGCTCAAGTTCACCAAGCCTAGCTCTCTTGATATGTTAAAGAGAGGGATCAAAATAAAGGTTAAATATATTTTCTCTTTCTCTCTCTCTCTCTCTCTCTCTCTCTCTCTCTCTCTCTCTCTGTCCTCTCTCTCTCTCTCTCTCTCTCTCTCTCTCTCTCTCTCATTCCCCCCATCTCGTACTCTCAATCAACCAGTATCTTGCTTTCTTGTGTATTGTACCATCCTCTCCTGCCATAGAAGGTAAGCTTCATGACTTAGACTAAAACTGGAAGAGACCAAGAAAATAATTTAAGTTAAAAATTTAATCAATCATTTTATATTTCCAAATTTATTATCTCTTTTATTTTAGCTTACAACTACAATCTTCCATCTTAACCTAGAAGTATGTGCCTTCAAATCAGGATCCCCTTTGAATTTTTTCCCTCAAGAGCTTCAAGCAGTAAGCATCCCTCCCCAGAAATAAAATTCCTCTTCCACATCTGGCATAAAAGATCAAGACTAACATCCCAAAGTATAAAGGACATTTATATCAAATGAAAAGTGGAAAATAATCTATAAAACAGGAGTGTAGGTCATTAGCAAGTGGTTCTATTCACTAGGAAAAAAATGCTAGACACATAACTGTAATATTACATAATCCTTAAGTAACTCCAACCCAGGTCACAATTTTTAGATTGAGTCTAAAAATCTCACCTAATTCTCACTTATATTATCCTCAGAAATAACATTCACATTTTCTTCCATTTTACAGTTGAACCATTGTAATAGTTATGGGAGATACTCTCAAAGGCTGGTAGTTGAAAGTTATTATTTAAAATACATCTTTAAATTTCTGGCAATCTAGGATACTCTTACCCCTCCCAAATATATTCAAATCTGTGCTGAGAGCTTTTTCACACATTACAATCCAGCTATCACTTTCACATTATTTGCTGCTGAGAATTGACTAGAAAATAGACTAGCCAGACTGGAGGTGTGAAAACATAAGAAATGTGAGAAAAGTGAGATTTAATATTAAAGTCAAGCAGTGAAATGTTTCTCCCTCAATCTGTGAGTGTGTGGGGGAGGAGGTGTCTTATTTTTGCTTGAGATGTGAGAAAAAAATAACAGGTTTTTTTTAAAGGCCCACAATAAGATGTTAATTTTGACATGTATAACAATAAAGGCTGCAGTGAAATACCACAAAATGTCAACAAAATACATGATGAGAGTTAGCTACAGGCTACATTTCTGTTGCCTCTACTTTCCAAATTTTTTGCCATGTTATACTAAAACACACATTTCATAAAACACTATTTTGATAAATTCCAGAATAAAAGCACCCATTGAAGTTTCCAAACACTGATTTAGGTTATGATTTGTGAGGAAAGTACCGGTAGAGTGACTTAAGGTTAGGACTGTGCCAGCTTTTCAGGGTTTGTTTTTAGAAGCAGGATATGGAATGTTATTCACACCAAATTCAAGCTTGGAAGCTGACGTTGTGGAGATTCTTGAGAACAGATATCCAGTTTCACAGATCTTAGAATATTTCAAACTTCAGATAATTAACTCCATATTTCAAACTTCAGATAATTAACTTTCTAATGCCGCAACCCTTTAATACAGTTCCTCATGTTGTGGTGAACCTCAACCATAAAATTATTTTCGTTGCTACTTCATAACTGTAATTTTGCTACTGTTATGAATCGTAATGTAAATATCTGTGTTTTCCGATGGTCTTAGGCTCTACAGCAGCGGTTCTCAACCTGTGGGTCGTGACCCACAGGTTGAGAACCGCTAGCAGGGTCGCCTAAGAATTAAACCTGAGCTATTCTGTGAACGAGAGGGGCCTAGATGCTGGATGAGGGGTTGATAGTAGAAAGCAGACCCAGGGGAGATGGTTGAAACTGGACTACTGGGGCTCCAGGTGGAAGTAGAATGGTTGGCAGCCAGAAGCAACAGCTATGCTGGCCCACTGTCCCCACTGCCTTAGTTCTTTTTACAAACCTGCATGACCTGGAGATTGGGGCTTTATGCTGTAGCGAAAGGCCCTGGGCCTTAGAGACAGAAGTGGTATTGAGCCTCTTCTCTACCACTCACTAAATAAATAAGGCCACAGTGAGCTCTGCATCTGCTTAAAGTTCAAGACCAACGGCTGGGCTTGCACTGCCTTCTCCCTTTCCTTGTTCCTTTCCCTTCCTCTCTCTCTCTCTCTCTCTCTCTCTCTCTCTCTCTCTCTCTCTCTCAATTGTTCCCTCTCTGTGTTATCAAGTCATCTAGTTCACTAGCCTCTCTAACTCAGCTTTATTAAATACACTTCTGTGGTTCCTTTTATGTCCCCTCCCCAGGGAAAAGGTGAAAATTGGAAGTAGAACCAGAGAGTCACAGGATATGAGCAAAGGACTACATCTTGATGGTCATCTGAACCAATAACCTTAGTCTACAGACCAGGAACTCCAGGCTCTAAGGTCTGAAACCTGCCAAAGTCCCCCAAGTACAGAACTTCCTTTCTACTGTATCACACTCATGCCCAATTCCATGTGACTCCTGTTACAGGATTAGACCCCAACCACAACTGATGAAGACAAAGTCTAAATCTAAAAACACAGTTGGTTCATTTCTAAAAGTAGATGCTAATTATGAAAATGGGAAGTGCTGACTTTGACACTGTAGAACTCTCAGGAAGCAGAATGCCTGGGCTCATTCCTTCTCCACATAAAATGGGCACAGAGCACCATCTGCTGGATGCCTGGACTTCAAGCCACCTGCCACAACTCAGAATCAGGGATATGCCTTGAGCAGCTTCTCTTGTTGGCCATACAAAAACACTAATTCCATCTTTCTTTATTTTTTTTTAATTTTCACCTCTTTATTTTTCTCCCTTAATTTATCATGGCAATCTTTCCTTATTAATAACATGAATTGAGCTTATTTCTGTTTTTATCTAAGCTTCATAAAGAGGTAATGAAAATTTCCAATTATATATCAAAAAAGGTACAATAAACCCCAATCTCCCTTTCCCCATGTTTAAAA
Organism: Eptesicus fuscus; assembly: GCF_027574615.1. Classification (NCBI taxonomy): domain Eukaryota; kingdom Metazoa; phylum Chordata; class Mammalia; order Chiroptera; family Vespertilionidae; genus Eptesicus; species Eptesicus fuscus. Next base: position 53,910,437 of record NC_072482.1, on the reverse strand, counting down.
ATTGTCGAAATTTTGCCATATTTGCTTCTCTCCCCTTTTTCCTTTGCTGAAGTGATTAAGGCAAATCCCAAGTATCACATATACCTTCAAACTTCAGTACGAATTTTTTAAACTAGATATTTCTCATAAACACAATATTATTCTCACAGCTAACAAAATTTTTAGTAATTCTTTGTTATTATCTAACTAGAGGCCTGGTGCATAAAATTTGTGCACTCATGGGGGGCGGGGGGTTCCTTCAGCCTGGCCTGTGCCCTCTCGCAGTTCGGGAGCCCTTGGGGGATGCCCAATTGTGCTCCCTGCAGGGAGTGGGCCTGAGCCAGCAGTCAGACATCCTTAGCGCTGCCATGGAGGAGGGAGAACCTCCCGCCACTGCCGCTGCACTCGCCAGCCGTGAGCCCATCTTCTGGCTGAGTCGTGCTCCCCCTGTGGGAGCACACTGACCACCAGGAGGCAGCTTCTGCATTGAGTGTCTGCCCCCTGGTGGTCAGTCCACATCATAGCAACCGGCCAATTCCACTGGTTATTTCGCCGTTCAGTCAATTTGCATATTAGTCTTTTATTATATAGGATGCTCAGTCTATTATCAGATTTCCCTGGTTTTTCAAATTAGAATCATAGCAAGGATTCAATCCAACTCAATATATTTAAAATCCATGAGTTCATATGCATCTAAAAAAAGTCTGCCATCAGAAAGAAGGATGAAAGAAAGGGAAGGAGGAAGGAAGACAGATAAGAAAACAACCATTTCTAATCAGACAACATTAAGGTAACTAGCCACAAACTCCTTACTCTGAAAATTGGCAACTAAAAGAAAGAGTTAAATATGTATCCTACTTCTTGTGAATGAACTATACTTCAGTGTAAAAGTAGCTCTATTTGATGAAGGACTTTTTTCTTTGTGGACAAATTCTATCCAATAGAAGTGCGAGCAAGAAAATCTCTGTTGCAATTTCTACTGAACTGTTAGAAGTGATGTTTGTGAATGGAATCATTAGATAACAGATGATGGGATGTGAAATAAGTCATTCTGAGAAGGACAAATATCATATAATCTAACTTATTTGTGTAATCTAATGAACAAAATGAATTGATCAACAAAATAAGACCCGAAGTATGAAGGCACGGAACAGACTGACCTCGGTGTGAGGGTTGGGGGCATGAGAGGAGATAAACCAAAGAATTTATATACTTACTAAAGGCCTGATACACGAAATTCATGCAAGAATAGGCCTTCCTTCCCCCAGCTGCGGGCACCGGCGTCCCTCTGGCACCTGGGACCCGGGCTTCCCTCCAGCACCCAGGACTGGGACTTCCCTCTGGCCGCTGGCACCCAGGACCCGGGCTTCCCTCACAGCCCCGGCTTCATCTGGAAGGATGTCCAGAAGGATATCCAGTCTAATTAGCATATTATACTTTTATTATTACAGATATGCATAGCCCATGGACATGGGCAATAGGGGGTGATGAATTTGGAGGGAGATAGGGCATGGGAGGAGGTGGGAAAAGGGGTGGGAATGGGGTAAAGAAGGCATCTGTAATATTGTCAACAATAAAAAATATATATTTAACAATAAAAAATGACGATGGGGAACCAAGCAGGAGGGATCAGGTGGTCCACACCTACACCTAGCAAAAGCAACATCACTAAAGGTTTGTTTGTCTAGTTTCCTTCTGCAGTTTATAATTGTTTATAGTCTGTTTTTAACTCTTTGGGGGGTTATTTCTTTGGTTTTATACTCAGACCTCTATTTCTTATTTTATATTGTACAGTATCTATCAATCCCTCATTATAAATTATTTCTTTTCCTACTTTCTCTCCCCATTTCTATCTCCTGATTTGATAGTCATTTTAAATATAATAATGAATACCTTGATCATTTTAAGTAAAATGCTAAACATTTTTTAGGCATTATCACTGAATTCAGCTAATGCCAGGAATTTAGCTTACTTACACTTTCCTCATCTTCCTCCCAATGGGTGTATGTTGTTCCTTTTTTATTTTTTTATTTTGCTTATTAATGTTTCTACTATTTATAAGCCATTACTTTTGTAACCATATCTCTCACAGTTGTTTGGTTCCTTCTAAATTCAAATGATTTCGACACATATGAACAATCCTTTTAACACAATATTTTCCTTCATCTCTTGATTAGTAGATTCTGTTTCTGAATTGTGTTTTTTTTCCCTTGGGCTCATAAATTCTATAAACCCTGAATTTTTTTACATTTTAGAATTTCTATCTTCTTATACCTACACTTGTACAACTTTTTTGGAATTTGTTGAATATGATATTCTCGGTCAGACCTTCTTTCCCTCAGAAATTTATAGGCAAGGTTCCTTTTTTGATTGACATTTAAGATTTCTATTGACAACTCAGATCGACTAATTTTCACCTTGATAAGTTAATTGCTTTATCTGTTCTGGATGCCTAAATAATACCTTCTTTATCCTTGAAATCCAATACAATAATAAGGATCTGTCTCCTTATTGATTCTTCTCAGTACACTTTTCCCAGAATAGGTTTACATTTTCCAGATTCAATTCTTCCTTTGTTCAAGAAAATTATCCTAGTTATCTTTGAAAATATTGTCTGTTGAATTTGTTGGTGGTTTTAATTCAGTATTGGCTTGGCTATTATTATTATCAATTAACACTGTTATTTGCTCCATCAGTGTCTTAATCTCCTTGTCTCTTCTTTTTCTCTGCACTCACTGTGAGTCTCAAACCTTTCCCCCAGGTCACTTATTCAATTCTTAGATATGTTTCTTGCTCTATTTCATTTAATTTAGTAATTCTGCAGTGTACCGGGCCCCTGAATTATGATATGAAATAAGGCATATAACCTGCCCTGTTGGAGTATACACTCTAGAGAGGGCAGAAAGATCATTAAAAGACCATTGCAATGCAAACACAAAAGCACCTAACCTTGCCTAAAAATAGTTTCCTTTTCTTTGTAGAATAAAGATAATACTGCTTCACCAATTCTATAAGGCCCCACATACGAAGGCCTCAATGCTTCTCCAGCTTCATTTCATATCATGGCTACTCCACCTTGATGTCTCCATTTCAGCCATGAATAGGTCCTCATGGGTACTGCCCTGCCTCAACCACAGGAACTCTGCACATAGGCCTGGACAGCTCTTGACTCTTCTCTTTGCCTAGTTAACTCTTCAGCTTCCTTTAGAGCTGCACAGAGGATTACTTCCGTAAAGAAGACTTCTTTGGCATCCTCTTTATAATTCTACTTGAGCAAAATTTGAGTGATTATTTGTCTTTAGGGGTTAATTTTGGTTATGCTGACATCACATTTCCTATATTTAACACCATTGCCTGACACAACATAGACAATTGATAAATATACATTGAGGAAATAAGGTAATGTCCAAATTGAAATTTGAAAGAAGAGGATCTAGAATAGCAACAAAAGCATTGGGATATTTCTTCACCGTTGCACTGACTTTTCTTTCTTTGCTGACTTTCTTACTTTAACTGAGCAGAATTTAAAGAAACAGCTTTCTTCAACCCAAACTTGCAGAAGCCATCTGGGAAAAAAAAAAATGTTGACATTTTACACTCACAGCACCCAACCAAGACACGATGACCAACAACTGCAGAGTTTGGGGGGATGAATCTTGGCTGACGGCTGTGGCATTTCCACATTGTGCTGGCAGCAAGTCAGAACACATCAAATCATTCTGACAGTGCTCAGTTTGCGCTTTGTAAAGTAAAACACTCAGCCACTTCTTAGAGTTTTTATCTCCGGTATCTTTGGGATCATAATTTCTTTCATAGACTGCATCAGTGATGAATTCTGTGGGGCACATCCTGGAATGGCAGTTTATGGAAAAAGAAAGTATGTTTTACTAAAAGCCCCCCAAAAACTATACAACATATTTAATTCCTCATGCATCCCACCACTCCTCCCACGCACAGGCAAGTGGATGCTGTCTCCTTGTGATGAACCATTCTACAAGCACATCCTGCCCTGCCCTGTCCAACCTGTAACTTTTGACTTAGAACCATCTCTCTATAATCACATTTTCTTCCCAGGATCATTAGGAGGATGACCCATCCAGCTGACATCATTGTGAGAATGGATGAATTGTTGGTTTAGGCCACTAAATTTGGGGGTGGTTGGTTATGCAGCAATAAATGACTGATACAAGTGCTTTTTGTAATTTCTCAGATCTTGTTGCATTGATTAGAAGCTCCATGGCAATTTGATGGTGAGAGAAAACCATTGCCAATGTCTATCAAATTCTAAAATCAGCATACTCTTAGACCTAGAAATTTGGGATCTGTTTTATAAAACTGCTTGCACATAGGTATAAAGATATAGCCCAAGCGGTTATTCTATATTATCTGTGGTAATTAAAAATTGGAACAACTTAAATGTTGAGGGGATGGTTAAATTACACATATTAGTACTACACACTTTGTACTTACTGATGAAATGTTAGAAATATTATTGTCAAAGTCAGAGGGGGGAAGGGTGGCTGCTATCACCATTCAACATTGTTTTGAAGATTCCTAACAATGCAATAACATTTTTTTAAAATAATATTTATAATCCCTTACAGGATGGGGCAAAACTGTCATTATTTGTAAATGATATGATTCAAAACTTAGAAAAGCCAATACAATCATCTGAAAAATTATAGTTTTCACATCCTATATAATAAAGAGCTAATATGCAAATGGTTGTCACGCCCTCGCCCTCCCCACCCCGGCGCTGGGCCAGGGGACCTGAGGCTGCACCCCCCCGCCCTGCGGGGCTTGACGGGGGTGGGGCCAGCTGGGTCTGGGTCTTGCACAATTTCGAGGCATGCACGGTGGAGGGTGACTTGATTATGGGTCCCATGGCATGCCCCAGACTCTGACAAGATGGAGATTTTCATATACATTTTACTAATTTTCTCTCATCTCTGACACTTCTATTATAAAGAAAGGGCAAGTAGCAATATTAAAATATTTTCTCTAATTAATTTCCTTTTAATGTGCACAATTTTTGTGCACCAGGCCACTAGTACAACAATAAAAACCAATTAGAAAATATTTTAAAGATCCTATTTGCAATAACAACAAGGAAGTCTGAAAAGATCTTTTGCAAACTTAACATAATTGTTTCTTCTGAGAAGGAGAAGGTATTACAGTAAGGAGAAGGATGTAATGTCCCTTTTAAAGTGTGACAACCAGAAAGGAGTATAATACACTAGAAATAGCCAAGCAGAAATGACTAACACATACAAATGTAACTTCAGATTGTAAAAATTTTTAGACAGCTAGGTCAAACTGTTGGCTCATATTGAAGAATTAACAAATCCTTCTCTTTTTAAAATGCTGCTGTTTAAGCTATCCTAGCCTTGTATAGTTAGTTATTTAGACTAAGCCTAAGATCTTATAAATGTCATGTTAAATTTCTTGTTATTTGGATCAGCCTACTCTTTAAACTTGTTGAAATCCATCTGACTTCTATCTTCCAATATCCCATCCATTATTCCTTCATATCATCTTCAAATTAAATCATTATTATTACACTGTCAACAAAGGCCTTTTGAAATGCCAAATCACAATGGATAAAATGAGGACAAATTGGAGATACCACTCTCATTTTTTTTTACCATTCTTCACACTATATTTTCCACCTCAAACAATGTAAATATCTCTTCCCTTTTTCTCTTGTACAGTTGGGTTCTCTCTCTTACCAAACTCCCCCTTATCCATATACATATTCTCTGGTTCTCCTAATTAAAATACATTCTGTATTTTATAGCCCAGTTTTTATTGAGCATTACATTTCCTTCCTAAGCTAAATTCCTAATTTAGTTATTTACTTATTCATTTAAGATATATTAAGTAATTGCTATATGCTCAGCAATGTGGTAACCAATGAGACCTCAAAGATTAAATGATACATTCTTCAAAATGTATGTTCTAATGAGAAAATAGAAAAATTAAGCAACTAAAACACAACAAGCTATGTTCAATAAAGAGGAACATGCGAAGTGTTATGGAAGTGGAAGCATGCAAAGGCACAGTTACGCTGATGGCGCTCCACATTGAACCTAGGTAAAGGAGGCAACAAGGTCAAGGGGCCCCACAGAGGAGACAGACACTGAAAGGGCAATTGAGGCATTTGCAGTAATGTGCTGAAATTGAGTCACACTAGCTCCAAAAAGCCACATCTCTTCCCAACCCTGTCTTCAGTGACTTCAGGTTGGTAGTTGAAATTAGCAGTGGTGGGAACATTTACATGACAGATGTCGGCAAATACTACAAATTTGAGCACTATTATTTTTATCAGAAAGCCAGTTGTTAAACACTTAGCAAGCACAACCACTGAATTGGATGAGCCATTATCTATACTAAAAAAGCCTAGGTGGTCCTCGTGCCCTCGTGTGCGATGTCATCACAAGATGGCCGCCACAAGATGGCCGCACGCACAGCAGAGGATGTGGGTCACGGCAGGAGAGGGCAGTTGTGGGCAATCAGGCTGGCAGGGGAGGGCAGTTGTGGGCGATTGGGCCAGCAGGGGAGGGCAGTTTTGGGTGATCGGGCCAGCAGGGGAGGGCAGTTGTGGGCGATCAGGCCATCAGGGGATGGCAGTAGGGAGTGATCAGGCCGGCAGGGGCCTCTAGTAATAAACCTAATGTTAGAGCTGTGGAGGGAATGAGGTGAAAAGACAGAAAAGGGAGTTAGGATTGGAATGCTGATGCTGAGATGTAGCAACTTGTCCAGGATCCCTGCTCTTTCCTCTCCACGGCCTTCCCACAACCACACTCACTGCCTCACATTTCGAGGGGCCTGGTTTGCTCCTCTCCACATGCTCCAAATCTTTTACATCCCAGTTCCTTCTAGGAATATTCTTCCAATATGCCCAATATATCAACACAAATCAGAACTAATAACCTTTATCATTTTTTATATATTGAAATTATTTTCTGCAATTGACAGAATTTCCCTGGCCACTTCTACAGAGAAATATGAGAAAATTCATTTGCAAAAAGAACTTTCTTCAGAACTGCTTACTTGATAACTAAGGACTTAATTTATCTGAACACTACAGAGGTAGATGAGATAAAAAGTGGACATAGAGGCTACTAACTGACTACGTGACCAATAAAATCAGTCCAGCGAATATATATATAATCAAAATTGGCATCTCACCTCTGTTGATAAGCTACGTGAATGTACTATTTTTGGAGCATATCATTGTTTTAAAATAACTATGCAATTGCAAACTATTCTGTATATATAAGAATAAGAATACCAAATATAATGCCTTGCATCAGCTCTTGTCCTGGTATCCGATATTACATCAATTTTCAGATGCTCATTTGTGCCCCTGGGCATTCAGAAATGTTTTCTTTCTGTTTATAAATATATCAAGTATTCCCTTCTGTTGCTTTGATCCTGTGCAGCTGTTGAGTTAGAGCTAGTTTCAGAAAATGGCACTACAGGGTGAAAAGGACCGCATTCAGACTTTATCAACCATCTGGAGTGCTGAGCTGCTCTGCTGGCCTGATGTCTCCTGATTTGATTTCTACAAAGTAGGGAAGTTTCTTGTAAAAAGTGCTTGAACAGAGATGTACTTGAGAGATGCTCATATCTTCAGAAACTTTTGTGCTTACTGAAGAAAGCTCAGTCGTTGTTGCAGTTTATTTACGGGATGATCAAGTGAACCTCCTTCAGCCAGTTCAACAAGGATGTACAGAAATTGTTTTACCAGTAGAGACGTAATATTAGGTCACAGACCCTGTTGATAGACTGCTGTCCACTCCACCCCATTCTTTTTTTCCTATAAGCTGGGAAACTCCTTTGGAAAGGTTCTGGGTGTGCACTCTAGTTTTCCACAAGACTGATACTACATTTCACCCAAGAGACTTTGAATCTACCTAACAGAATGACACCTATGGTGTAAGTACTTTTAATTCAAGCAATGATAACTGCCTCCTCCCCAATTCTTGTGAGTACCTCATCAGAGGAACAAAATTAAAATCATGATACATCAGTGGTTTCATTCCTCTTCCTTAATAATGCAAAAACATCCACAGAAATTACCTCTTTTCAGAATTGCAATTTAAAGCTCAGCCAGTGTGGCTCAGTGGTTGAGCATCGACCTATGAACCTGGAGGTCATGGTTCAATTCCCAGCCAGGGCACATGCCCAGCTTGTGGGCTTGATCCCCATGCAGGAGGCAGCTGATAAATGGTTCCCTCTCATCACTGATGTTTTTATCTCTTTCTCCCCCTCTCCCTTCCTCTCTGAAATTAATAAAAATATATATTTTTTTCAAAGAATTGCAATGTATTTCACACATGTGGGTGATGTCATTAATTTAAAGTAAAATGCAATTAAAAGTAACTTTTTATATATAATTTTAGAGAAGTAAAGATGCCAAGTAGTATGCTTGATTTATTTCTGGTCCTGATGTTTCACAGTTTATCTGCCTTGCAAGACGTTTACGTATATCCCAAGACTGTGCACTAGTGATACAGGTTTTTGCAAACATAACAAATATGTAATTACCTCGAATAATATATTATTTGGAATGTTTTCAACTTCATATAATAGGAATTCTGACTCAACTGGCTTAAATAAACAGAGAAAGCAACCATCTCACATGACAGGCCCTGAGGTTGGACAGCTCCAGAACTGGTTGATTCAAATGATGTCATAAAACACCCGTTCTTTCTCCATCTTTCTCTTCTGCAGCCTTTACATGTCAGCTGTGTCTCTACTGTCTCCCTCATGATCGCAATCTGGCTGCCAGTTTCCTAGTCATTACATCCACAAAGATCAATGTCTAACGAAGATCTGTTCTTTCCCTATCTTTCTTTATAAGAATGAATAATATTTTCCAGAAGCTTTCCTCCAATTGCTCTTTTATGTCTCATTGGTTCTATCCTAGAGGAGTCATGCTAAAAGGAAAGGGACTACCAAGATATGCTTAGACTGTTCCATATTTACCCTCGGTTCGTGAGGGAAGGCTGCCCTGGAACACAAAACAGGGCTCTCCCAGCAAGAAAAAAGCTTACACTGAACCAGGAAGGCTCTTTAGTGATGGAGTTGTCCAAAATACTCTCCTGTTGCCTTCTACCTTGACTCTATTCAAATTGCAAGATTTTACACACTTCCCTGCTACCTATTAACCAATGACTCTCAGATTTACATCTCCAACCCATAATTGCAGTCCTAGCTTTAGACTCAAAATTCAAGTTGCCAACCATTGCAGATCCTACAAACATCTTTTCTCCTATATGTGACCTACATCCAATATCCTTTATCAAAACTAATAAATTAACTATGTAACCAGTTTACCAAGCTAGGTAACTCAGTATTGTTCTTAATTTGTCCCTCTTCCTCTCCTTATACATTTATTTATTTCCCAAGTGTGCTTATCCCATTTCCTAAATGTTCCTCAAATAAGACCTCTTCTACATAGCCTCCAATTTGTGCTGTGTGACTCAAGTTTCCCCCTACTGATTTTTACTTCTGTTGTCACCGGCGGTGAGAGAGGGAGCACGGGGTCCACCGCTGACTCCTCTTCTCTCTGCTGTCCTCTCCCTGGGCAAACAGGCTTTGTTGGCACCCACGACCTTGGCCAGCCCTTCCACCCAAGGGAAAGGTCAGTGCCCTTAAGTGGTCTGTGAAATCTCAATGACCCCAGGGGGTGGGGGAGGGGGAGAACCAGCATCATCTTAAGGCCCTTTTCAATCCATTCCTATCCTATCTGGTGTAGCCTCCTCTTCCAACTCTCCCAAAAAGCATGCTTTAACCTCCTGGACACTGAACTTCTTACTATTTCCTGATTATGTGAAGCCTTTTAAGAGGTTTGCTTTTGTATAATATAGTTTCTACCACCATGGATTTTCTCCCCTAATTTTCACTTGGGAAATTCTTGATCTTTCTTTAATTCTCAGTTCAAAATATTGTCTCCTCCAAACAACTAATTTTAAAGTACAAAAGCAATATTTAACTCCAACAATATTTAAAGAAATGATAATGACACCATATTGGCTGAAAAACATTGTTAAGTGAAGGAAGCAGGCACATGAGGCTACATACAATATGACCCCATTTACATGAAATGTTAAAATGGCAAAATTGCAGGAACAGAAAAAGACCAAGGATTGTTTGGGATCAGGAATAGAGGCCCGGCTGTCTGAAGGACAAAAGGAATGGGGTTGGGGAGCAGGGGGACAGGCAGGGAGATAACAGAAATCTGTTTTAAATCTGTATGTAGTGGTTATATGACTGTATACATTTTTCAAAATTCACCAAGCTGTACATTTAAAGTGAGTGGGGGTTTTTATATGAAAATTAGACTTTAATAGAGATATTAAAAATACTCCTGCACCCAAACTTTAAAGAAACTATAGAACCACTCTGAACTTACAATGTAAACTTTGACAAATACAGGTAGAAACTCACATTCTTATATGTGACTTCTCACATGAGACGAGAATTCTTATATTTACAAATTCTCATTCCTAATAATTTCTGAAAAATCCACATATAAGGAAGTGCTCATTGCACTGCAAACTAGAGTAGACTTTGGACCACCTTCAAACACGGAAGAATGTAATTGGAAAACACAGAACTAGAAAGGAAGGGAAGTGAAAATCTGGGCAAGATCAGAGCAGAAACATTTTCCTCAGTTATCTGGCTAAGAGTTTTTCAAATTCCTGTTGCATGGTTTGTTGTACATATAATTGTGCTAAATTTAACTCTTTATTAAATTCTTCCATAGTATGTATATTTTGTGAGAACCCTCTGTTGCCCTTATGTAGTGTCAAATTAAAGCACCATTTTTTTAGGTTGTTAAAGAACCTGAATTAGGTGAATTTTCAGATTCAGGTATTCAGAGTAGAAACAGGCCTACGTCTCCAGGTTAATTAACTGAAAGCAAGTCCACAGAAATTAATCTGTTAAAAATTAGACTATCAAAAGACATTTCTCCAAATGATTAATTGCCAGGGAAAGAATATCAAATATTATATTAAAGACAGGGTGGTTTTATTTCAATTTGTTTTTAATCCAGTCCATTGTCTTTAATATGTCTTACTTCACAGATTTGTCAACTGCCTTAATCAAGCGAATGTTTTGCACATGTTTCAGCATTTTGAAAGTGTTCACTGTGAAATGTTAATCAGACACCTAAGTGCCATTCCATGAGCATCCACAGATCCTGGCTTAGTGACCAGGTGGAGGTGTCATAACTGTATTAGAGAAGCTGAGCAGAGGTTGGTGGGGAACATTAAAGAACTTAGTTCATGGTGTAATGAATTTTGGCTTGGGCAGAATGAAGTTTGCTTTGTCGTATTACTGTATAGGGCCTTTTAATGTTATTTTGTGCTAAGGGAACACAAAGGTATAATTTTCAACATCCTTTATAATTTGATGCCTTCTGTATAGAGGAGAAAGAAATTACATTTCTTCTCTTTTTGGAACTCTTGGAATTTATCATTTTTATTTTCACTGTTTTTTTCTCATATGATGAGCTATAAATCTTAATAAGGCATAATCCCAAATAGATATAACATTGCATTGTTATCTACTAGATTTTACCTGCAGTGCTGGAGTGTATATCCTCATTTCATTTGCATTTATGTGAAAGTACTTAGTAAACTGTAAAGTACTGTGTAAATATGATCTACAATTACCTTAAATGATACCCAGATTTAACAATTACCAGTCAATCAGGTAATAACAAGCATTTACTGAATTCTCTCAAAGTGCAAAACATGATATTAAGTAGCTGGGGGTTCTGAGGAAGAGACATAGCACAAGACCTCAGATAATTTATTCTGTGTCTAATGAGACCTGAGATCATTTAAGTCCTGAGTTATAGTCACCAGGTAAGTCATTTACACAGAACTCAATAGAGTTCTGGGAGCACTTTCTCTCCTTTTAACATTCAGAGCCAACGTTCAGCTGCAAAACAACAGCTGGAAGCTGACTGAGCATGGTTACCTGCGGGACAGTATGGCTGGATTGAAATAAAAATTCTGCTAGACTCCAAGAATAACAATGGTAAGCCCCCTTAGGCATCTGACTGAAGTTGCAACACAGAATATTTTAAATACTTTAAGTCCCATTTGTAGAAATGTTTTGCTCAGCACTATAAGATACCTGTTTTAGAAGATCAAATGTCTACTGGTAAAAGTAAAGATTCTGAAGACCATAATGAAGTTAGTATCTATATAACTTGTTATGAACAAAGCCTCTAATATGGAATGACAACATGATACAGTGGCCACTATGCTCTTAGGGAGATTTGCATGTCCTGCAGACCACTTAGAAGGTCCTTGGACCTCAGGCAAACATTTTCCAGGAAAATATTTTTGTTTTAGCTGAGCATCTACTATGTGTCTGGCACTGTGCTGGGCAGTGAGGTTTCCAGGATGAGTATGATGCATGCCTGCTGTTGGGAGATCACGGTCTGTGAGGATGACCACTAATAAAAATAAGGGCAATATACACTGTGAGCATTCCAGTCCAGGGACATGTGGAACCATGAAAAGTGGAAAGACTTCCTGGGACATTTGGGAAGTCCATGAGGAAATGATATTTTACAATAATAATAAAAACATGAAGTTCTAATGACTTACTGAATTGTTTTTCTCTGTTGCCACATTTGGGTTTGTCCTGAGGTCACATAGAACAATCAATATCCCAATACACATTTATGCATACACCTTTTTTATGAACTTCAGCGTATTTCCTTCAAAAATATCCCCCAGAGGTAAAATTACCCAATTAAAGAAAAAAAATCAAGTATCTTGATACATATTTTCACATTACTTTTCAAAAGGGTTGTTTCAATCACCACTCCTATCTAGTCATGTAGGAGAATACACATTTTAATGAATTGTTACCAATATTAAGTAGTATAAATTTTAAACTTTTCGAACATAATAGTTAAATGTGATATTGAGAATGCACTTCTTACCTGGAAAGATGCATAAAAAGCAGAGCTCATCTTCAATGATTTCTCATCATAAATCAGCCATTTTGTTACAAGAATCCTTGAAATAAGAATGCTCGAGTAAATATTATAGGTAACAGTAAATACTTCTTAAAGTAACCCCGGGACAGCGCTAGCACCTCAGCCAAAAGGAAAAATCCCAACAGCCAGGCCCTTGGAGGGTCCATCCCATTCCCACAGGCATTCCTGGGTAAACTGATATTTCGTGTTCTCAATGTTTGAATGTAAAGGTTTTCCCTGCCTGCCCTCTTGCTGTATACCATTCCCGCCCCTGGATACACTGGTATGAGTCCCGCCTTCCAACAAGGACCTTCTTGTTCATAGCAGAGCATTGTGGAAGACCCTACTTGTTCATAACAAGACACTGTTCTAGTGACGACCACTGGGACATTACAATTTTTACAAGTGCCAATAAAAAAGCAACCAAATTTTTCAGAGGTGAGCACATAACACCATGAACCATGCAGACCTTCAGTAGAAACTAATCTCCAACACCCTGGAAGATTAACCCATTTTTAATGAAGCTCAAAGCAATGGTGCTGTCCAAGTGCATGAGCTCCACATGTGCACATTAATCCTAAATACACTTTCGGCTTTGGGAAGCAATTTCCACTTGCAAACTTTGGAAAATGTATCAGGACCCAAGGAGATATTTGCATTTAAATTATAGAACATGCTTTTCATATCAATTGCTCTGGGGTTAAGGGAGGAGACCATCCTGACTAGACAACCAAAATAAAATTGACACACTATTATTTATATACAGTTTGCTTTCAACCTCATGGAGAAAAGAAAAAAGGCTGCCAGGACAGAAACTTTACTTTGATCACAGAGAGAATGTGCTATGGAAACAGGATGTACTTTCAACCCATTTCCTGAAAGTGATCTCCTGTGAACAAAAGATTCCCATGGAATGAGTAAGCAGTGTTGGCTACACCCTGTTAAAAAGGACAGTTTTGCCGAAACCGGTTTGGCTCAATGGATAGAGTGTCGGTCTGCGGACTGAAAGGTCCCAGGTTTGATTCCGGTCAAAGGCATGTACATTAGCTGCGGGCACATCCCTGGTAGGGGGTGTGCAGGAGGCAGCTGGTCGATGATTCTCTCTCATCGATGTTTCTGCCTATCCCTCTCCCTTCCTCTCTGTAAAAAAATCAATAAAATATATTTAAAAAAAAAAAAAGACAGTTTTCCCTCCTCACCTCACTTTATTCCTACAAGAACAGCCCCATAATACAACCTAGATCCCCCACCTCAGGAGCGCCCCTGCTTAGGCAGCTCTCTCTAGCATCACTGTTTCAGGACAAGCTTTTTCTCCTGTCCGGATCTTTATATTTGCTTAACCCTCTGCCTGAAACCTTTTCCATCAGATTTTGCATATCATGTCATTTCGGTCTCTGCTCAAATATCAGCTCCTCAGAAAGGCCTTTCTCAACTGCCCTACCTAAAATACCCCACCAACCCTCCCTATCACCAACGGACCCTCGGTCTGCTTTATTAGATCTTAACAACCCTGTCACTATCTGCAGTCATATTGTTTATTTGGTAACTTGTTTATTTTCTGACCCCCAACTAGCATGGAGCTCCACAGAGCGGAGACTAAGGTGTTTGTCACTGTTATCACCTCCACCTTTTTCATCCTCCTTAAATGTCCTGGGAGGAAGGATGAATGCTAAGGAGGACAGAAGGATAAAGGGACAGTGAGAGAACAGATGGATGAATGGATTTCCTCTTCCAGTGGCTACTGCCCCATACATACATTCTCTCTCCCATCTTAAAAAATATGAAATTATCAATTTCCCTCAAATCTACCCTATTTCTTTCCTTCCCTTCATAGCTAAGCTCTCTTAGTAACAGCCTCCACTCACTTAAAATCTATTAACTCTTTTTTCTAATACTTTTATTTAATAATATGACTATAAAACTAATAAATACTAACTGTAACAATATAGTATGTATCATACCAAAGTCTTTGTTTATACAAATATAAATACATAGAGTTGTTTATTTAAAGGGTCAGACTATGCTTATTTTACTATAACTTTTATTTTTTACTTAATAATATATTAAGGATATTTTCTGAGCCCAGATATAGAGATTTACTTCTTTCTTTTTAATAGCTGCATAATATTCCACAGCATGGATGTACTATATTTTATTCAACCCTCTTGATGGACATTCAAGTTGCTTCCAGATTTCCACTATTATGACCATATTGCAATAAACTCACTCATACATATGTCTTCACATACACACACTTTTATTTCTGTTTCGTAAACTCCCTGTTCAGCCTTAAACTTGCTACAATTAATCTTCTGTGTACTCTCCCAGCTCCAATCACACCACTATGGCAGATGTCACTGCTGAGAACCCTGTCACTAACCCCTCCATCCCCTGGAGTTTTATAGGAAAAGCACACAAGTAGGAATGAGAACCAAATGAGAGCCAGAATTTGTCTATTTCAATAGTCGGATAAACACTCAGTGCCTGGCTCTCTGATAAAAGTCAAGTTAGTGAATTCAGCTTAAGCCAGGAGGCCTCGAGGAAGCTGTCAAGAACTGGGAAGGCACTGGGTTTTCATCCCACCTGCAAGCTAATAAGCCAGCCTGCTACAGTGTTGTGGATGCTGGCAGAATATACAAGACTCTTAGGTCAGAGACCAAAGATGGATGACCTCACTGCGTAGCAAAGAGCATGGGCTTCATGGTAATGTCAGTTACCTTTGACCCCCAAGTCCCAGGGGCTAACACAGAGCAGCCCAGGTGGATGCTGCTCACACCGTGGGTTGCATCACAGCTGAGGAAACTCAAGCTTAGGGGACCCCAATCCTTTATAATGATCTACAAGTAAAATGCCTGAACTTTACCTAAAGGGGCCCTGTCTTTATTATACTGCATAATAAATAAACCTTCCCTCTGCTCTAGAGAAAGACACTATCTCTATCTCCCAAGGCTTTTCTTTATACAAATATCCTTGAAAAATATAGCCAGTGCCTCTTCTTGCAAGAGCTGCAGACACGCAAGAGACTCAAGTAGGATGGCTTCTGGCAGAGGCCACCTGCTCTCTTCCTCCAGTTTTAAGATGGACAGTTTGGTGGTACAAAAGCTGGCATGACTTATCACCTCTCTGAGGAGTCGAGAATAAGGAAATAGAAACAAGGAAAGTGGAAGATAGCTGAATTTACCACAAGAAAGCAGACCCTGACCAGATGTGCTTCCTACACTAGAGAAAGCAACAACGACAAGAAAAAGCCTAGCACTTCGATTCAGGAAGCACAAGTCCCCCTCAGGCCTGCAGTAGGTCAAATGGTGGCCTCAAAGGGACATGTCCACTTTCTAATCCCTGGGACCTGTGCATGTTACCTTATTTGGAAAAACAGTCTTTGCAGATGTAACTAAGTTAAGTTCTGGCCTCTAAAACCATGAGGTGAAATTTCTGTTGTGTTAAGCCACCTAGTTTGTGGTCATGTGTTACAGCAGCCACATGAAACAACTATGGCAGCCAACAAATTTCTGACCAACAACGTGACTATCATTGTTCCTATAGACTGGGGTTTCCAGGGTTCAGTCATGGGCAGGAGGACTTTGATCGTTTTCACATATTCAAAGCTCAGAATACTTGACTCTCTTTCAGTGGCTACACTCAAACTGCCCTCTGCTACATCTTCCCTCTCGCATCCCTCTTTCTTCTGCTCTTCTCAGAGTCTTTTCAGGCACAGATAGATAAATTTTACATTTGAAAATCAGCCATTGGCTTTTTTTTCTTGATTTATGTAGATCTATCGTTGTTTGTTGGATCCTAATGCCTTTCTTTCTTCCTTCTCTGTGATCTCTGCTTTCTGACCAAGAATTCTTTTTTTCTAATGTCTATTTCCAGATTCCTCCTTTTTCAATTCCTTCTAGAAAGTGATATGAGACAAATGGGTCCCACGTCTGCCAAAACAAATCCTGTCCACCTTCCCTTCTCATAGAAGTAAACCATCCATCAGTCCCATCCCTAATCCATGTCTGAATTCAATGTATTGGAATGCTGTCGGACTCCCATGAGATGTATTATTATCCTGTTGCCTCTTTTTCTAAGAGTCCTATCACCATAAATTTCTCAAATATGTTCCTTCATGGCATGATCCAAACTTAGCTAACCACATCATTTTTAAAAACAGTATTAATGACTGGCGTTTTCTATGCTTACTTTTCCAGCCTCAATATCGAATTTTCCAAATCTTATACAACCTCTAGTGGCTGTCTCAGCCACCAAGGGCAAGTTTCCCAAATTTTCTTATTATTTGACTCCCTGCCTGCAGCTTCCAAGGGCGCCTTTCAATAGTTTATTGTGTTCGGGGCTCCCTCTGTGCAGGAGAGGGGCCAGGGAGAAGCCCTCCCATTCATTCTCTAAAACCTTGAATCTTCTTTCCTAGTTCTGTCTTTAAGAGTACTTCGATATGCATCCGTTGTTGTTTTTTTCCTTTTCTCTTTCATCTGTGACTACTGTGAGCTCTAAAATTACAATTTTTTTCATGAGAAAGTGCCTCTCTTCTTACAATTTCTCAATCAATACACCTTTCTCTGCCACCTTTCTTAATGCCAGACCTAAAGCTGTTTCCTTACAAGGGGGCCATTATTCCCACTGTCTCTGAAAAAACCTGACTCTTATACACAATGTTTTAAGCACAGGCCTTTTAATATTCTTCTTCATCCTTGGGTTTGTAAATTCTTGGACATTTTTGTCCATCACAGTTCAGGAAAATAACATCTTTGCTGTATGATGAGGCTCCCCTTCCCTCTTTATCTCTTCATTAGTGAGATTCCACAACCCCTCAATGATTAAATTCATAATCGGAGTTCCTAAAATCCACAACCCAGTGAATAGCCAGTTCAGAGCCAATATGAGAACATATGGAATCAGAGGGCAGGGAAACTCCGGCAGCCTTTGGACAGATCAGAACCCAAGTCCCTCTTTGGCCTAGAATTTGTTTTTTTGTTGTTGTTGTTTTTTTTTTGTTTTTTTTTTAATATATTTTATTGATTTTTTACAGAGAGGAAGAGAGAGAGATAGAGAGTTAGAAACATCGATGAGAGAGAAACATCGATCAGCTGCCTCTTGCACACCCCCTACTGGGGATGTGCCCGCAACCAAGGTACATGCCCTTGACCGGAATCGAACCTGGGACCTTTCAGTCCGCAGGCTGACGCTCTATCCACTGAGCCAAACCGGTTTCGGCGAGGCCTAGAATTTGTTTAAACAAAGATAAAGAGGTGCAATTAAGGAAAGGCTGTCCAGCACTGCCTGCCCATGCCCCACTTTGCCTACCTATACCAAAGCCTAAAGGTGAACTATTTCACATGGTGGTGCTTGTTCAAGCACAAGGGATGCAACTGTTCCACAGTTTAAAGGCCTGATTTTTTTCATCTTAGCTGAGAAAAAGAGGAAAAGAAAAAATAAACTTTGGAATTTATTCCACTCCCAAATACCTTTAAAACAAACAGACAGAGAGAGAGAGAAACAAGAAAAGAAAAGGCTTGAGAACCAAGATGGCGACATAGATAAACACCTGTACTTGCTGCCTCGCACAACCACATCAAAATTACAACTAAAAGACAGAACAACTATCATCCAGAACTGCAGGAAAGCTGGCTGAATGGAAATTCTACTACTAGAAGTAAAGAAAAAAGCACATAGAGACTGGTAGGAGGTGCGGAGGTGCGGAGGTATGGAGGTGCTGAGGCGCGCACTAAACAGGCTGGCAACCAGGTGCACTGCTTTTTTTTCAATCGGGAGGGAGATACAACCTTTGGATTGCTCTGAACTCCATTTCTAGGCAAGACTCTGGGGACCCAGACACATTCAAGGAGAAACTGGACTGTCTGGCATCAGGTCAGAATGCGAGAGCGGCTTTCTTACAGAGGAGGTGCTCGCATCAGTCAGTGTTCCTGCTCCGGGAGCTCTCCAGTGTAGGGCTGACTGGCAGTCATTGCTGTTTGCTCTGCCCTGGTAATTCCCAGAGACCCCACCCCACCCAATTTACAGCCCCACCCAAGCTGTGTGCATGGGTTTTTGCATATGAATGGACTGGCCTTTCTCAACCTAAAACCTGTCAAACAGGCAGCAGCTGGGTCAGGGAGCCCCAGAGCTTCCAAAAGAAGGCCCAAGGCCTGGCAGCAGCAGCCTGCCTTGCTTTACACCTAGGCCTCCTCTGGGCACTTCCAAACTTGATACAAAGAGGAGAAATCTGCATATCTCTCTGTAGCTCCTGCTGGGTGGCCCCAGGCAGTGGCTGACTTTGCACCTCCTTGGAGATCCAAGAGCCAGTGCATCCAGTGGTCACTGTGAGAACATACCAGATTGTAACTCTTCACATCCATAAGCAACATACTTAAGGGGAAGACTCAGTGAGCACCAAAGCCCCATTGAAGCAAGTCCTGCCTCATAAGGGTGTTTCCTGCACAGCAGTTCTTCCATTGTAGACACAGCTGGTCCTCATAGCCAATTGGCCTGGAGGTCAATTCCTCCCAGTGATACCAACAGCAATCAAGGCTTAACTACAATGAGACTGTACACACAGCCCACAAAGGGGTGTACCAAGAGTGTCCACCTCAGGTGATTGGGGAGGCTGAGCCACTGGGCCCTATAGGACACCTACCACACAAGGCCACTCTATCAACACAGGGAAGCAGCCAAAATGGGAGACAAAGAAACATGTCACAAATGAAAGAAGTAGAAGAAAGCAAACTACTGGATATAGAGTTCAAAACCACAGTTAAAAGGTTACTCAAGAATCTTCTAGAAACCTCTGAGGAACTTAGTGAGACCTTCAAGGATCTTAGTAAGAATGTCAAAAAAGTGGAAAAGGACCAGTCAGAAATTAAGCATACACTGACTGAAATAAAGAATGATATACAGAGATCCAACAGCAGACTAGAGGATCCCAAGAATCAAGTCAAAGATTTGAAATACAAAGAAGCAAAAAACACCCAACCGGAAAAGCAAAAAGAAAAAAGAATCCAAAAATATGAAGATAGTGTAAGGAGCCTCTGGGACAACTTCAAGCATACCAACATCAGAATTATGGGGGTACCAGAAGAAGAGAGAGAGCAAGATACTGAAAACCTATTTGAAGAAATAATGACTGAAAACTTCCCCTACCTGGTGAAAGAAATAGCCTTACAAGTCCAGGAAGCACAGAGAACCCCAAACAAGAGAATCCAAAGAGGACCACACCAAGACAAATCATAATTAAAATTCCAAGGGCAAAAGACAAAGAAATAATCTTAAAATCAGCAAGAGAAAAACAGTTAGTTACCTACAAGGGAGTACCCATACAACTGTCAGCTGATTTCTCAACAGAAACTATGCAGGCCAGATGGGAGTGGCAAGAAATATTCAAAGTGATGAATAGCAAGAACCTATAACCAAGATTACTCTACCCAGCAAAGCTATCATTTAGAATTGAAGGTCAGATAAAGAGCTTCACAGACAAGAAAAAGCTAAAGGAGTTCATCACCAACAAACCAGTATTATATGAAATGCTGAAGGGTATTCTTTAAGAAGAGGAAGAAGAAGAAAAAAGTAAAGATAAAAAATTATGAGCAACAAAGTGACAACAAATACATATCAACAAGTGAATCTAAAAATCAAATGAATAAAAAACCTGATGAACAGAATAAACTGGTGAATATAATTGAATCAGGAGCATAGAAAGGGATCAGACTGACAATTCTCAGGGGGAAGGAGGTGTGGGAGAGTAGGGGGTGTGGGAAGAGATTGGACCAAAATCTTATACCTATGGATGAGGGGGGACGAGGGCATGGGGTGAGGCGGGAACCAGGCGGAAGGGAGCTATGGGGGGGGGGGGGGGGGGGGAGGAGAGGAACATCTGTAATAATCTGAACAATAAAGATTAAAGAAAAAAAAAAGAAAAGGCTTATACACTGTTTAGATTATTCCTCTTCCCAATAATCTACATATCAGCATCACCTACAAAGCCAAGTGCCTCAGCTGTGCCAAGAGCCCTGATATTTTTGGCTCTATGATCCCAAATGGCCATTTAGCCCCATTCACATTGGGCACCAATAAAATTTAGATTCATTGACAAACTTTTGCCTATTTTACCTTCAAACTCTGAGGGTGAGATTTTTACCTAATAAAGAAATAGATTAAAAACTTTATAATTGCAAGTTGAAAAAATGCTATGAAGCAATAAATAGAGAATGATGGTACAGAATGAGGAAAGGGACCTACTTCAAAGACTCAGATAAAGTCTCAGGAGAAAATAGTTTAGCTGAGAACTATAGGATAGATCTATAGACTGAACCCATGTTTAAATCCTTTCTACCTTCATTAATATTTGTGCAATATAAAAGATACTGCATTTAAAAAATATAATAAAATATTTTGCCATATTTCTTCAAATATGTTGGTATCTATACTTGATCTTTTCCTCTTGGAAACTCAAATTATGCAGAATCACAAATGTAATTTACAAATAAATTCATTTTGTATGTAAATTTTGTGGGCTTTTTAATTATTTATTAATTTAATTACATGTCACTTAAATTCAAATGTTATCTTAAAATCCCCAATGCAATTGCTTTTAGTTAAAAGGCATGTGCTTCACTATCTTAGCAGCCTCTGTTAAGTAGGCATAATACACCAAAGCATCATTATCTCCAGAAATATAAATAAAGGCTGGGATTTAACATTACTTAAGAGATTGAAGATATTTATTAAATATGCATTAGCAAAACCAGTGTTAGAAATTCTGTAGATCTTTGCTATGAAAAAGAGAAAAACAGATTCACAAATACGTAAAAATAATATGTCCAACATTTGGCTAGAGGGATTATGGTATTTAAAAACCCAAACAACATATTTCTTTAAATTAAAAGAAAAATAACTGCATGTAAAAGGTTTTCCTCATGAGTGGTAATTTGAATACTAATTATGTAAATGATTCATAAAGAAGAAAGATATAGGTAAATTCTGTGCAATGGAGTAGAAAATGAGTTTTCTAGTCTCAGATTCAAGGGGTTGGTAGTTGGAACTTAGCAGCTTATTCTTGTTACCTTTATTAGTCTACTTGGTACCAATTAAATAATATTTTTACATCAATTAGCTAATTCCAACAACAGGATAAGTTACGAGCCAAAGTGATTTTTCTGAATGTATCTCTCTTTGTTTATAAGTGGAAAGGGAACTAAATAAAATAGAGAAAAGAAAGGGATATGTCCATCAAAGACTTATACACAAATATTTATAGCAGCTATATTTATAATAGCCCAAAATTAAAAACAACCCAAATGATTAGCAACAGGTGAGTAGATAGACAAATGTTGGTATCTATACTAATAAAAGGGTAATATGCTAATTAGACCAGGAGACCTTCTGGGAGACCTTCTGGACAAAGCCATGGTGGGGCTGAGGCAGAGGCAGTTAGGGGAGATCAGGCCAGCAAGGGGGGGGGGGCAGTTGGGGTGAGCAGGCTGGCAGAGGAGGGCAGTTGGGGGCAAGCAGGCCAGCAGGGGGCAGGCAGTTGGGGGAAAGCAGGTCGGCAGGGGAGGGCAGTTGGGGGCTAACAGGCTGGGGGGAGGGGGGCAGTTGGGGTGATCAGGCCAGCAAGCAGAGTGGTTAGGGGCAATCAGACAGGCAGGCAGGTCCCAGATTGTGAGACATCCCCCAAGGGGTCCCAGATTGGAGAGGGTGCAGGCCAGGCTGAGGGACACACACCACCCTCTCCCCGCCCCCCCATGCATGAATTTCATGCACCGGGCCACTAGTATTCATATAATGGAATACTATTAGAGCCATAAAAAGGAACCATCTATTGATACAGACAACAGCTTGAATGAATCTCAAAATAAATTGAGTAAAAGAATCCAGACCCCCAAAAAAGTACATACCATATGATTCCATGATTCCATTTTTATAAAATCTAGAAAATGCACAATAATCTATAATGACAAAAGACAGAAAGAAAATCAATGATTGCCTGTGGGGTACTTAAGTTCATATTGATTTATTACCAAGTACTACATAATATCTTTCTGAGATATTTCATTTAAGCTGCAGTGATAATCCAGAAGAAAAGAACCAATCATATTTTTTATCAAAAATGACACTTAAAAATTTTAATAAACTAAAGTTCATTTGCTCTGAAAGTATAAGTAAGGCTTCAACCATGTTATCCATCAAGGATGGGGACCAAATCCTGCCTTAGCCAGATCAACCCTTCTCCCTCCAGTTTCCTGAGAGAGCTACCACATGAAGTCATGACTCATGGAAAATCTAATTGTCACTGTCCTGTTAGCTGGGGCACAGAGCTCCCCACATAGGATCTGTGATAAATCTTGACTGTAGCACCTGGCTGAAACCTTGAGCCAAAGCAGGGCTTCTCTGGCCTTATTAAATCTCAACATTATCATCAACTGCAGCCTGAAATGAGTATTCCTGAGCTTCTAAGAGCTTTTGTGAGAGATTAAAAAAAAAAAAATGTGTGATAGGTCCAAAGGAGTCCATGGTTCATCTTTCATACCCTCAGGACGAAGGCAACAGGAAGAGAAGGGAGGGCTGAACAGACAGACATTCTTTTTCAACACTGCATGTCTGGCTCACCCATGACCAAGGCACCCAACCAGAGCCTCAATCTGGTCAGATTAGCACCTCTTTGGAGAAACTGGAGGTATGAAGAAATTGAAAAGAAGTTATAGAAGGGAGGAGGGACCTCCTATCATTCAAATATCCAAATAAAACAGAAACCCATTGTCCTGAATCAGATAAAGCATGCCATAGTGCTATTTATACACTTGTTTTAAATATACATAAACACTGCATAATTAAAGATTATGTGTGAATACATCTGAAAAGATATTCTGACAAAGGCAATATTTTGCTAAATGGATTTATTCCTAAAATAAGAAGAATTTGTATGTACATCTCTCAAACAAGTTTTAGAGAAGCAGTGTAGCCCTATACTCATATAAACCAACCATCATTGTAGCTAAAAATACAGAAATGGCCTCATTATACAGACTGGATAGTACATGATACTCACTAAAATAAGATGCTACTTGTAAGCCACTTTCATTTCCTGTAAAATAATATAATATTGAAATAAGTAACATCAAAAATAACAAGATGAGACAAAGAAGCATCTATCAGACCGTCAAACCTCAGAGGGAAGATAGGGGAGGGTGGGGGTAAGAGGGAGAGATCAACCAAAGGACTTGTATGCATGCATATAAGCCTAACCAAGGGACACAGACACCAGGGGGGTGAGGGCATGAGTGAGGGGATGGGGGCAATGGAGAGGATAAGGACACATATGTAATACCTTAATCAATAAAAAAAAAACAAGATTAAAATAATTATAAATTTGAAATGAGATTGCCAGATTTTTTTAAAGTGCATTTTTAAATAATCACGTCTAGTAGTTAAAATGAGTGTATAATATAGCAATTTGGAACATATTTCTAACCAGATGAAGTTCTATTTATCGGCAGTCAAGTTCATGCGTATGCATATATTTTAATATTTTAGAATAATCCTATCTAATAAAAAGGGAATATGCTAATTGACCCTCACACTGTTGCAAAGATGGCGGAATATGCTAATTTACTGTCACACCCTCAAAGATGGCAGCGCCCACAGCCACAAGATGGCGGCGCCCAGTCCTCTCAGCCCCGCCAGGGCACCAGGCACGCGGCAAGGCTGGGCCCGTCCCCAGGCGAGCCCAGCCACTCTGTGCACCTGCCTCCGGATTCCCCCAGTCCCTTCAGCCCCCCAGCCGCTCAGGGCTGACCCGAGGTGCAGGTAAGGCTTGGATGGCGGTTGCCCAGCCACCCAGGGCCAGCACGAGGTGCAGGCAAGCCTCGGATGGAGGCTGTCCAGCCGCCCAGGGCCAGCTGAGGCTTGCGATGCCAGCAGTGGCAGCAGCAGAGGTGTGATGGGGCATCACCTTCCCCTGATCACTGGGTCTCCTCCTGCCCCTGAGGGCTCCCAGACTGTGAGAGGGGGCAGGCTGGGCTGAGGGACGCCTCCCTCCAGTGCATGAATTTTCATGTACCAGGCCTCTAGTCATACCTAATAAAATGGTAATATGCAAATTACCATCACTCTGCTACGCCCACGATTGGGCCGGCTGGAGGCGCGGGGGGCGGGACTCAGGGTGGCCGATTGGCTGGTGGTAGGAGCGGGGTCCCTGCCCCCTGCTCCTCCCGCGGGCTTAAATGGCCGGCGCTGCTTAGGCCAGCACTGTGGAAGACGCTGGTGGTGGAACTCGGGGTGGCCGATTACATGGCTGCTGGCACCAGTTTTCCACCAGCAGCAGTTTTCCTCTGGCCACCCGCCTGATCAGAGCGCCTCCCGATCGGAGTTCCTCTCGGGGTGGCCGATCATGCTGGCTGGAGGCACTCTGATTGGCGGGTGGCCAGAGGAAAACTGCTGCTGGCAGATAACTGGTGCCGGCAGCCAGGTGAAGGAAAAGTCTACTGCACGAAACTTCGTGCAACGGGCTCCTAGTATAAGAAATAAAAATACTGAAATTATTCCATGAAACAGATGCCTTCTTTTAGAATTTTGTAACAATAATAATAACTACTACTAATTAAATACCTAGTCTCTCCCAAGCACTTTACATACATTTTTTTAAAATATATTTTATTGATTTTTTACAGAGAGGAAGGGAGAGAGATAGAGAGTTAGAAACATCAATGAGAGAGAAACATCGATCAGCTGCCTCCTGCACACCCCCTACTGGGAATGTGCCCACAACCAAGGTACGTGCCCTTGACCGGAATCGAACCTGGGACCTTTTAGTCCACAGGCCGATGCTCTATCCACTGAGCCAAACCGGTTTCGGCAACATACATTTTTTTAATAAATCTTTATTGTTCAGATTATTACAATTGTTCCTCTTTCTCCCCCATAGCTCCCCTCCACCCGGTTCCCACCCCACCTTCTGCCCTTACCCTCCCCCCCCCCACTGTCCTCATCCATAGGTGTAAGATTTTGGTCCAATCTCTTCCTGCACCCCCACACCCCTTTCCCCCTGAGAATTGTCAGTCTACTCCCTTTCTATGCCCCTGATTCTATTATATTCACCAGTTTATTCTGTTCATCAGATTTTTTATTCACTTGATTTTTAGATTCACTTGTTGATAGATATGAATTTGTTGTTCATAATTTTTATCTTTACCTTTTTCTTCTTCTTCCTCTTCTTAAAGAATATCTTTCAGCATTTCATATAATACTGGTTTGGTGGTGATGAACTCCTTTAGCTTTTTCTTATCTGTGAAGCTCTTTATAGCTTTGCTGGGTAGAGTAATCTTGGTTGTAGGTTCTTGCTATTCATCACTTTGAATATTTCTTGCCACTCCCATCTGGCCTGCACAGTTTCTGTTGAGAAATTAGCTGACAGTTGTATGGGTACTCCCTTATAGGTAACTGTTTTTCTCTTGCTGCTTTTAATATTCTCTCTTTGTCTTTTGCTCTTGGCATTTTAATTATGATGTGTCTTGGTGTGGTCCTCTTTGGATTCCTTTTGTTTGGGGTTCTCTGTGTTTCCTGTACTTGTAAGTCTATTTCTTTCACCAGGTGGGGGAAGTTTTCAGTCATTATTTCTTCAAATAGGTTTTCAGTATCTTGCTCTCTCTCTTCTTCTGGCACCCCCATAATTCTGATGTTGGTACACTTGACATTGTCCCAGAGGCTTCTTACACTATCTTCAACTTTTTGGATTCTTTTTTCTTTTTGCTTTTCCAGTTGGGTGTTTTTGGCTTCTTTGTATTCAAATCTTTGACTTAATTCTTGCGTTCCTCTCATCTGCTGTTGGGTCTCTGTATAATATTTTTTTTATTTCAGTCAGTGTATGTTTAATTTCTAGTTGGTCCTTTTTCATATCCTCAAGGGTCTCGCTAAATTTATCGGCCTTTTCTAGAAAATTCTTGAAAAATCTTATAACCATGGTTTTGAACTCTATATCCAATCGTTTGCTTTCCTCCATTTCTTTCATTTGTGACCTGTTTCTTTGTCTTCACATTTTGGCTGCTTCTCTGAGTTGATAGAGTGGCTTTGTGTGCTAGGTGTCCTATGGGGCCTAGTGGCTCAGCCTCCCCAGTTACCTGAGGTGGACACTCTTGGTGCACCCCTTTGTGGGCTGTGTGCACAGTCTTTTTGTAGTTAAGCCTAGATTGTTGTTAGTTTCACTGTGAGGAATTGACCTCCAGGCCAATTGGCTGTGAGGATCAGCTGTGTCTATGCTGGGAGAACTTCTATACTGGAGACATCCTTATGAGACAAGATTTGCAAAAGCCTCTTGCACAGCTTGGATGGGGTGGAGTCTCAGGGCAGAGCAGACAGCAATGGCTTCCTGTCAGCCCTGCCCTAAGAGGCCCCTGGGTCTCAGTGTCCCACGGTAATCGCTGCAAGCACCTCTGAGAGAAAGCCGCCCTCGAGTTTTGCCTGCTGCCAGACAGTCCAGTTTCTCCCCGAATGAGTCTGGGTCCCCAGAGTCTCACCCGGAACTGGAGTTCAGAGCAGTCAGGAGCTTTTGTCTCCCTCCCGATTGAGAAAGCCAGCCACATACTCAGTTGCCAGCCCTCTCCGCGTGTGCCTCCATACCTCTGCCTTCTGTAGCTCCTCTGAGTCTCAGTGTGCTTTTCTCTTCCCTTCTAGTTGTAGAATTTCCACTCAGCCAGCCTTCCTGTAGTTCTGGATGATGTTCGTTTTGTCTTTTAGTTGTAGTTTTGAAATTGTTGTGTGAGGCAGCAGTTTAGGTGTTTACCTATGCTGCCATCTTGGTTTCTCCTCTACATACATTTTTAAAGTAGTTCTGTTTGCTGGGCAGTCTTGTCCACATTTATAGAAGAGCCAACAGAGGCTCAGAGAAGAAACTAATGCAGCATTTCTGGCTGGAGCTGGGATTTGAGTCAGTCTTTGTCATCACACTCATGTGACAAATGCGGCCTCTACATCAGTCATCTTTAATATTGTCTCATGAAGTCACAGAGTTTCTCCTGAAGCAGCTTGTTGGAAAAGATGATACAATTGCTGAGCAGGAAAATGCTCCAGCTGCCCCACCTGGCACCAATCCAAACAGCCTCCAAAAAAACATCATGCCCCACTGCTGTGTCCCCCATTCTGATCTGGAGCATTCCCAAACCCCAGGCCTGACCTGACAGTCAGAGGTTGTGGCTCTTCCACCCACACCCCACTTCATCCATTTGTTCATTGAACACACATTTGTAAAGTCATGTGTGTGCCAGGCACTGCTAAGCATGGAAACTTTAAAATAAATAAGACAGAAGGCCCTTCAAACATTTATATGCTCAGACCAGGAGTCTCAAACCCAAGTGACTTTGAAGTCCAGGTAGATAATACAAATGATTGAAGCAAGCCAGATGTAAGCAGTACAGAGTGATAAAACGTGGGGTGGTGAGGTAACCCAGAAATGTAAATCCTATGGGAAGCTGCTACCACTCCTCAGGCTGAGAGCAAAGGGAAAGGTATTACTAGAGCTCAGGGCCTGGGGGTAGAAACCTGATGCAGAGGGGACATCCGCAGAAGTGAGAACTACAAAAGAGACCCACACTGCTTTTCCTCTCCCCTTCCCTTCCTCTAACCTCCCTCAACTTCCTCCCATTGGCATAACTGGAAGCCAGTGTGGCCCTAGCCGGTCTGGCTCAGAGGATAGAGTGTCAGCCTGAGAACTGAAGGGTCCCCAGTTCAATTCTAGTCAAGACACATGCCTGGGGTTGCAGGCTGGATCCCCAGTAGGGGGCGTGCAGGAGGCAGCCAAACAATGATTCTCTCTCATTATTGATGTTTCTCTCCCTCTCCCTCTCCCTTCCTCTCTGAAATCAAAAGAAAGTTGTTGTTTTTTTAAGAATAAAGAAAGAAATGTAGTGTGGAGCAGGCAGGCCCTGTGACCCTGAGGGAGGGCAGGGAATGGATATGACCCACACAGGTAAGTACAGTACAATCCAGTTTTCTTTCTATGGGATTCTTGATCCCCAGGCCACCACACAGGCACCCCTTCTCATGTCATGTGATCAATCTCCTTACACATCCCAACACCCTGCTGTGTACTGCATTTGTTTGCTGCAGGTATCATATCTTAATGATTCCCTGTCCCAACCATAAACCCCTCCTTTGTTTGACCTGCTTAACTCTGAGGAACTTACATGGTTCCAGAGCCTGGCTTCACCTTGTCATCTACTCCCAGAAGGACCCCTTTTCTGTAGGCCATGTCCATGATTTTTCAATCAAGATTCAAATTGTAGCACATGGAGATTGTCTATGTTAGTTGTCAGCATGCTGCCAGCATGCATTGCTCAGAGGCTGACATTTGGGTAGCATTTATAAATAACTAAAATAAAAATTAATGCTTCCTCTCTCTCACTAGGGCATAGTAGGAAAAAAATGCAGCCACTTGCATTTAATGAATAATTTATATACGTTTGAAACTAGATTAGAATCTGGACTGTGATAAATCCACTAATTACACATTAAAATAAGGCTCATTCAGTCCCTTCAAAATTGGTCTAAACTGCTTAGTACAATTGCTAGCTGAACTTTGACCTTTGATCTTATGTTGAATAGCACAGGTGGATCTTTCAAGTAAGAAATGTAGCTTAATTACTTTACATTAATAAAATACAGAACCAAGAAGGAGAATGTGGACATTATTTTTTCAGTCTACTGAATCAGAAATCAAAAACCTATTAGCAAGTATTTTTAAATTTCAGACTTATATTGCCCAATCTTTTTATAAGAAAAAATATCACTTGCTTAGTGTTTTTCTTACATTAAAAAATATCAAAATCGATTCCTTCCTAAATTGTCCCTCTCGTGGAATATTCACTGCCAAACCACAGCACTCTAAGCACACACCACTTCTTCAAACTCCAATTCTATAGCTTTCCAATTTTTAACTACTTTGGGGCTTATCAAAATAAAAACTCTTGCACAGGTGCACTGGAATTGTGCCTAGTAGAAAAAGAACTTGGACAGGAATCATCAAACTGCTTGTAGTAGCAAGGAAATTCTAGAAGGGCAACTCATTAACAATTGAAAGAAACTGAGATTAAGGCAGTTACATACAAATTTAAGAAACTAGTGTTGAGTGACTTCTTGCATCTTCAGGTATTACCTGGTGCCTTCAGGTATTACCTACCTGGAAGCTCGCTATCCTATATAATAAAGAGCTAATATGCTAATTATACCAGATGGCAGAACCACCTTCCAGAACGACCTTCCTGAACAACCAGTGGGCGGGGCCGCAAGGCAGCCGGGGCTGCAAGGGCCAAGGCAGCCACGGCTGTGAGGGCTGAGCCCCTCCCTTGCATGATTTTCGTGCATCGGGCCTGTAGTTGGAAGATAATTATTCAATGACATTTAGATCCCTTAGTAAAGTCATTATTATGGTTTTGGAACTCCAACGATATAGCTACAAATTAAATACAAGTTCCCTTGGTGTCACACATATTTCAGTATATAATAGTTCGATCAGATAACAGTGAAAAATGCTTCATTTGGTTCTAATAAAGGCAAACTCTCTGGGTGTACTGATGTTTCTCCCTGAGTCACTAACACTTCTGCAGCCCCTTTGAGTGAGAAACTCACTGTGAGCCCTACCTGTGAGAAAGACACTCATCCCACTTTGTGAACCATTCAAAAGAGCACTGCTTGAAGTGTAGTCCACAGAACACTAGTGCCTCAGGATATTAACAGGTATTTTACTTACACCCACATACATACACATAAAGACGTATAATCAAATAATTTCAGGAAATGCTAGATCATATAAAATTAAATAAGATTGCTTTTTTTCTTGAAGGACTTCTCAGAGAGTTTAATATGCTAATATGTTCTACCAATCTCCACTGATAGGATTTAATCAGCCTTGTTGATTAAGATTCTGTGACCTTTTTGCCACAAAACTCTTAGGGCTAACGTGCTGTGGAAACACTTTGGCATATGATGCTCTGAAGCCTTCTTCAGGACGATCCTGTTCCGTAACATAGGCTAAAGAAGATCCCAGAAATATAATGGAAGCCAGCCAGGTGGCACAGCAAAGAAAGGGAAGAAGGAAAGCATGACCAGGGTTAGAAGTAATGGTGACAAATTAGGAATATGCATAATAAGAGCAACCATTTATTTAATCCCTCCTACACACTCAGTATTTTTTTATATCGGTTTATTATTATTATTATTATTATTATTATTATTATTATTGATTTCAGAGAGGAAGGGATAGGGAGAGAGAGAAAGAAATATCAATGATGAGAGAGAATCATTGTTGGCTGCCTCCTGCACAGCCCCACCAGGGATCAAGCCCACAACCCGGCCATGTGCCGCTGACCGGAACTGAACCTAGGACCCTTCAGTCCACAGGTGGACGACCCATCCACTGAGTCAAACCCAGCTGGGGCTACACGCTCAGTATTTTGTGTGTTATCCTAATCAATACTTTCAACAACCATTTGATGTAAATCTTATCTCCATTTTAAAGACAAGAAGACTGGGGCTCAGAATGGTTAATTAGATCTCCCAAGGTGACACAGCTTTCATGTAGCCAACCTGGAAGTCAAAACTATGTGTATCTTGACTCCATTATGCCTTCTCTATGCTACAGTGTCTGCAAAAAAAAAATAGAAGGTGGAATGAAGTAGCAAGTAGTGGGAAAGATGCAAAAGGAAAGACCACTGCCCCAAAGATATAATATTCAGGGTCTGCTGCCTTGAGGAAAAATTGATTTCTCAAAAACAAATGTAAATTGCTTATGGCTGAGCTGTTTTCAGGTCTGCTCTTCAGGAATCTGCCTCTCTATGGCTGCGAGGACATGCACTGAGGTCATGAGGCCTCTTCATGACAGACATAGGCTAAGGCCATGGTCGGCAAACTGCGGCTCGTGAGCCACATGCGGCTTCTTTGGCCCCTTGAGTGTGGCTCTTCCACAAAATACCACGGCTTGGGCGAGTCTATTTTGAAGAAGTGGCGTTAGAAGAAGTTTCAGTTTAAAAAATTTGGCTCTCAAAAGAAATTTCAATCGTTGTACTGTTGATATTTGGCTCTGTTGACTAATGAGTTTGCCAACCACTGGGCTAAGTGATACTCTGTTCAAACCCAACAGCTGTCAACCTTAGAGGATACAGCTGGCTGGAGTGGTCCAGTGGTATGCTGGAGCTGGCTCTCCCCAGCTCAAAGGAACTAATTTTTTATATCTCTGCCCAACTCCACATTCAATGATGTCAGGTTGGTAGCTTAAAATCAGCCGTGGTGGGAGTATTTACACAGTGGAAATTGGCAAACACTACAAAGTAGGGAATTTGTGGTGTGTGTTTTTCCAGAGTCAGTTTATCAGCTTACTACTGGCTGGCTTTTGTTTGTTTTTTAATCACTGACTGAGTCTTAACCAAAAGTTAAAAGTAGAAGAGATACAAAAAAATGGCAAGACTTCCAGCTAAACAAAATACCACAGTAATTATCCTTTTTAATGTCAAATTCAAGGATTAGTAATCTGTATATATCTGTGCTAATTAAGGAGACCCATGTCATGTACAATGAGAGATTTACTAGTAATTATTCCCCATTATCCTCTAATAAGCTGCACAATGTAGGACAAAGCAGTCCCTGGCCCTATCCAATCAGTTTTCAGATCACTGCCCAGCCCGCCCCTATGGAGGCAGGGTTAATTATTTTAGTCCCCAGCACAGTGCACATGCGACTAGGTCTCACTTCCCTTCCTTATATATATATCAGTGGACCACATGCTGCAATTCTGGTCCCAAAAAGCTCACAGAAGTAGTAGTGAAGATATAAGGAGGCATAGGCTATTTTCATATTCAAAAGGTCTAACATAAATAATATATTAATTTCCAATACAACTAAATAGGCTAAGTAGTAAATGTTAAAAATGTTACATTTGTTTTTTGTTGTTGTTTTGGTTTTGCTTATATCAATTCAATCTGGTCCTCTTAGTTATCTCACTGCTCCAGTTTTTCTATTGAAAACCATTTTGAGAACATTTAATAACTGAACAATGAACTAATTATACCATAAATGATCTTTGCATGAGGGATAAATTCTCCTAAACTGGAGTAAAAAAAAAGAAAAGAAAAGAAAAAGAAAGAACCATTTAACACATAAAGAATATTTGAAGGATAAAACTTGTTCTTTCCACAAGTTAGACTCACCCGGAGGGAGAGATTCTCACCGTTGAAAGGTCAGATGATGCATCCCATTTCCTCTTGATGAGCCTCTTGGAAAGCCTCAGCACCTGCCACCCCTCATGATAGTGAGTGTCCACAACCTTTTATAGGAAACTTTTCACAGAGTTCAGACAGAAATGCTACACCTAATAACTCACAGACCACATCCCCTTCATCTGGCCACCCCCACTCTCTCCAATGAACTGCTTGATCATCCCTGAGGACAGTACAAGGAAATTTGTAAACCATACTTACGGAATGAAACATCAATTCCAAAGAGTATATGCACCCCTATGTTCGTGGCAACATTATTTACAACTAGAGGCCCAATGCATGCAAGTCGTGAAAGAGTAAGCCTTCGCAGCCCCGGCTGCCTCATGGCCTCGTGGCCCCACCCCCCGCCCACTGGTAGTTCTGGAAGATCATTCCGCAAGGTCGTTCTGGAAGATTGTTCCACCATCCAGTCTAATTAGCATATTAGCTCTTTATTATATAGGATAGCTAAGATCTGGAAATAGCTAAGATCAGTAGCTGAGTGGATAAAGAAGTTTGGTATATTTATGCAATAGAATACTACACAGCTATAAAAAAAAAGGAAATATTTTGCAACAGCATGGATGAACCTGGAGATTATTATGCTAAGTGAAATAAGCCAGTCAAAGAAAGATATATTCCATATGATCTCACTTATATGTGGAATCTAATGAACAAAATGAACTGACAAACAAAATGGAAACAGAGGCTTGGGTACATGAACAGTCTGACAGCTGTCAGAGGGGTGGGGGCTGGGGCCTGATTGAAAGAAGGTGGAGGGATTAGCCAAATAACATATATGCATAACCCATAGACACAGACAACAGTGAGGTGATGGACTGAGGGAAGGGAGGGAAGGCTGGGTCTTAGGGGGCAAAAAGGGCGGGGGGTGGGCGTGGAATGGGAACATCTATAAAAGTGTCAACAATGAAAATAAAGGAAAAAAAGAAAAAGAAAACCAGCATGAACCTCTGCCCAGACCTTATGTACATAAACCATCAGCAGATGGAGCTCTTTGCTAATTCAACAATCCTAGACCCAGCTTCAATGGCCTGTAACAGTTAGTTGCATTCTCGATTTTTGTGGCTAACACTGAATTCCTATCATCAGTAGGATTAGCTCATTACTGTAGCATCCAGGAACTATATTTCTACAACTGAATGGTAGGAACATTAAAATGAGTGTTTTAGTATTAGAGACAATTTTTGATGTATTGCCCTTGTATTGTCCTCAGGTGTGTGAATATGGTGCTTTAATTTATTCATCCCATAAATATTAAGACCTGCATGTATTGCAAGAAATATCACATCTACTTGTTCTCTATAGATCAATCGAATACCATATTGGGGGTCCCCATCTCATCAGGTTGGAGGGAAATTCAGTAATAAGTAGGGGTTCCTCAACCCCCAGGCCAAGGTCCTCTGAAGGTTGCCAGGCTTACACAATTTCAAAATAAGAGAAAGTATGAAAGGAGGGGTATGCCTCCAGTCATGCTACACCTATATACATAGTGATGTGAGGAAATGCATGTAATCAAATGTTAGATAAAGAAAAGCATAATGCTATATAGTGTATTTACAGTTATAATCTCAACTAAATCGATGAGGTTATATATCTTGAAGTTATATTGACTATTCTATTTGTACTACGCTTGAGTCACTTAATTTTAAATACTTTCATTTACCCATCATCATATATTCCTCACAATAAAAAATGTTAAAAAGAGCTCATCATAAAGTATGGAAGATTAAAAATAAAATGGCACCTCCACTCTTCCCTTCCAATCCTAGGTCCCAGGGCAGGACCCTCTTGGAACCCAAACATGTTTCTCCTCAGCTGGGAAAGGGTTGAGAGGTTGGGTTCAACCCAAGCCATCACCTCTGCATCTGTCTCCCTGGTTTGAGAATTCAGTCCTTTTCTAGGGTTGCTTTCTCCCTTCCTGCAGGTGCAACTGCCCTAGCTCACTTTGTATTGGTACACTGACTTCTAAGACTTACTCAGAAAAATAGGAGCTTGATTAATATTATTAGCTCAAATGCTTCCTTTTAGTTAGGGAAGCAAAGTAAAATATTTTATGTGGCCAGGTTGTGATGACCTGTACAAAATGATCTCTTATTCACTTTTTCAAAAACAGCACATTCTAAACCAAGCAAATTCAGTGTGACTTTTCATTTGTATCCTAAGAAATAAAAGATAATCCTTTTTTAAAATATATATTTTATTGATTTTTACAGACAGGAAGGGAGAGGGATAGAAAGTTAGAAACATCGATGAGAGAGAAACATCGATCAGCTGCCTCCTGCACACCCACTACTGGGGATGTGCCCACAACCAAGGTACATGCCCTTGACTGGAATCGAACCTGGCACCCTTCTCTCTATCCACTGAGCCAAACCAGCTAGAGCAAGATAATCCTTTTTAGAAAATCCCTCCTCCTTTACAATCAGTTTTCCAGGAGTCCTTCTCTTTGCCTGTGTTGAATCATGAGTACCTCAGTTCTGAATGGATTGACTTACACGCTCCAGAAATGCCCTCAATATTTCTCCTCTTCTGACCTTACTTCTCTTCTTGTGGTCATTGCTATGATGGGCTTGTTTTTGTTGTTGTTGTTGTTGTTGTTTTAAATATATTTTATTGATTTTTTTACAGAGAGGAAGGGAGAGGGATAGAGAGCTAGAAACATCGATGAGAGAGAAGTATTAATCAGCTGCCTCCTGCACACCTCCTACTGGGGATGTGCCCACAACCAAGATACATGCCCTTGACCGGAATCGAACCTGGGACCTTTCAGTCTGCAGGCCGATGCTCTATCCACTGAGCCAAACCGGTCAGGGTGATGGGCTTGTTTTAGTTGTATATTTCCTCTGTCATTTTGAAGGGAATTTGGGGAGAGAAGAGATAAATGCAGATGCCATCTAGTGATTGGAAAGTGTACACTGGCTGTCACTGAGAGAATGAATTCTGGCAACAGTGAGGAGAATGGCTGGAAAGTAAGGCAGGAGGCTGCAAATAGTGGCTTCAGTGATCATTCAGTTGGAAAATGAAGAAAGCCAGAATTAGAACCATATCTGTGGGATGGAAAGGGGGAAATATATTGAGACCTGTTTTTAACAAAATTTACTGTGTTGGTGGAACGACAAAACATAACACAAAACACCATCTGAATTTCTCATGTGTTCAGCCTATAGGTCATATGAAGATCATGCATATAGTAACATCTCAAATTTCAATGGTTTCTCTACCTGCTCATACAAGACCTCTACCCCGAGTAAAGTGTTCCTTTGCTATTTGAGGAGTTGCCAAAGAGTGGCTCACATGAGCTCACAATCCCTGCCAGACTCCAATGCTCCAATGGAGATCAGAGATAAACTGGAGTCCCCATATAACCACAGAGTGGTTTGAAAGAACACCCAATCTGAAATGAACCTGAAGCCATGGACAACTAGAGCTTTCTTATTAGGTCAAGGTCAGTATCTCCTTTTTCTTAGAATGAGTTCTCACCCAAAAGAACTTCATTTTTTATGTAAACAGGCCTCTGGTATGATCATACCCATCCCACAGTCTCCACTGGATATACCATACATAGGCATAGCTGAATTCCATTTGAAAGCAAACTGTGACCTCCCCCCTCACCACCCCCAATATACACAAAATAAACCTTTAAAATAATGCAAAGTAGCAATTTATTAAATTCTAAAAAGAATAATACAGACAATTAATATACGTACTCATAGATAAGATTACTATAGCTAAGGAGAAACTGTATGAAACAAAGGAGAATTGTCATTGAAGGTCTTGGAGATGCAGAGACCTAGAGCAGTTAAAAATGAAAGCTGTTTTGCCTCTTTTTCCTCAAACATTCCTTCTCAGTCTCTGAATTCTTCCCTCCTCTTTCCCCTCACTGCTTGAATCTATAATAGACATTTTAAAAGAATCTGTTACCAAACTAAAGGGATCCACTTGCCTGTGCACATCATAGCCCAATAAGACACAAACAGGAGTTTGCAGCCAAGAAAGTAAAGGTTTACTTTAAAGAAATGGTGCCATGCCTGAGTCACAGGTGAGTTTGGTTCCCCTTGCTTCCAGGGAGGCTTATATATGGGGGGAAAAATCATTAATCATGGTGGCTAAAGGAGTTGGGGTCATGACCCATACTGATTGTTTGGGGCCAGAGTAAAGAGTAGTTGATCGTTGTATCAGGTGCTTATTCTGTTTTTTTTTTTTTTTCCAATTTTTTTTATTAAGGTATCATATGTGTACATATTTTACCATTGCCACCCCCCACCCCACCCCCATATATGCCCTCACCCCCCAAAGTTTTGTATCCATTGGTTATGCTTATATGCATGCATACAAGTCCTTTGATTGATCTCTTATCTCCCCCCCCCTCCCTAACTTTCAGGTGCTTGTTCTGTTTGGTTTCATGAGGGTGTGGTCCGTACTTTGTTTAGCTTTCATGGGCCTGGAGCTGAAACACAACTAAAGTCCAGATGTTATCTTTATCTTAATCAAAACTCTGTCTCTGTGGTCAGCAGACCTGAGGGTATGTTCTTTAGGCTTTTTATGCTAACCACAATCTGATGTCCTAAGGGCTCAATGATTAAGTAAGGAAATGGACAGGCAGAAAGGAGAAAGGGTCATGCTAAAGAAATGGAGTTTCTGCCGTTACAAATCTATGGACTAAGAACGAAGCAAGCTTGGTTTTCATTCAGTACCAGTTCTGTTGGTAAATGTGGGTTATGGCTGGAGCAGCTTGATATGACTTCTGTGCCTCTTACCTCTCCTGGGGATTTCTGAAGTGTGCTGCCTTCAGGTGCTGCATAAACCGGGTTTGTTGTTCCTGGCAGCTGGATTGGAACTGGAGCTATTACAGATTGGGCATGAACAATGGTGCTGGGATGAATATCGGGAGGAGAGGAAGAAAGACATAAAGTGGATAGGACAATAAGGCAGAGAGGGAAGGGGCATCAGCCAGCATTTCCAACTTATCTCTTGGTTATTTTGAACCATCCCCTCTTCCAGCTAATACTGACAGAGTATGTTTTCACCTTTGACATCTGCCCTAGGCTCTTCACTTTAACTCTGTGTCTAGGGTTAAGGTGAACCGAATATTTTAGATTTTCATTAGCATTTGGTTGTTTATAAAAATTGGCTTTCATCCTGGCCAGTGTGGCTCAGTGGGTTGAAGCATTGTTCCATATACTTAAAGATTTGTGGATTCGATTCCCAGTCAGGGCACATACCTAGGCTGGGGGTTCAATCCCAGGTCGGAGCTCGTAAGGGAGGCAACCAATAGCTATTTCTCACATCGATATTTTTCTCTCTCTCTCTCTCTCTCTCTCTCTCTCTCTCTCTCTCTCTCTCCCTCTCTCTCCCTCTTCTTCCCCCTCTCTCTAAAATCAATGGAAATATCCTCGGGTAAGGATTTTTTTAAAAAAAGAAAAAGAAAGGCAGGAAAACATTTTTTAAATTGACTTTCAAGATACCACTATATATATATATATTGGATTCTCAAGAATCACCCTCTCCCCATATTTTTTGTAACTGCTTATTGATGGAAAGAAATAGATGCTGCTGACTGGGCTGCAGCCAGCAGTGGCAGCCCCTACTTAGTTAGTTCTATAGATACAACTTGTCACCCAAGAGGATGGAAATTCTAAAACCCTGACATGTCATCCCAAACTCATCTCAAAATGACTTTTAATGAATAAAATCTTAAAAAAAAAAAAAACTTCCTCTAATATACAATGTCATCAAAAGATATTACCAATATTTTTAAGTGAAAAGAAAAAACAACAGGTACAACACAATTTAATATTTTGTCCATGCAAATATATATAGAAAAAAAGGCCCAAAGAAAGTATAACAATGTTTTGGGATTGTGTTAATTTTTACTTTCATCTTTTATTTATATATTGCAAATAGCAATGTAATAATATAGCTATTATTTGTGGATAGCATCCTATGTACCAGAGCTAGTACCAATACTGACACCTCTGCGTTCTTAGTAGTACCACTTAAACTTGGAAAACAACGAAAAGTTGGACCAGGAATTTGCCCTGTCAGCAAATGAGCACAGAGAGGGATCCCAAAACCAGTCTGTCAGCTTCACAAGTACTCACACTAAACTACGTGTGTTACTTTGGGAAAGAAAGGGAAAGAGCTAGGTTTTTTTTTAATCGATTGTGGTGAACAAATACAAACCTTCAGATAAAAGCAATAAACTTTTTCCTTTGTTAACTTTGTTTAGTGAATATCCATTGATCCAGAATTATTTGATGTCCTACTAATTTATCATGTCTGGCTCCTGTCCAAAAGATGGACTACATAACATATATTTACTCCATGTTAAACTTATGATCAGAAGCTAATTTCAAAGACAGCTAGAGCTACCAATTAAACGGATAGCTGTGGAGACCTTTGTTCTTTCATCAATGTCCTTGTTCCCACTGATATGCTGAGCACAGCCTAAGGTACAGCAGAAGACAGCTAAGGGTCAAAAGTTAAATCTTTACAAACTAATCAATAACAATTGACTTGTTCAGAAATTATCTCCCAACTTAGGTTATTAAATTGATTGCAATAAACATCTATAATTTTCCCACCATCTCTCCTCTTAATTCATCTATTTGTCTAAATTCTATTGGGTCTATTAATTTTTATTTTAATCATATGAGTACTAAGGACTTTAACTTAATCAGAAGCACATAAATTAACACAAATTTGTTTAAAACAAAAATATTCTTGTTGTTTTTCCAGCTATCTTCATTAATTCCTGACTGGTTCAAGTTAATGACATTAATGCAAAAATACATCTTTAGTTCTTTGCAGACATCAAATAAGTTGGGGAAAATAGCATTAAATTAGCATGCCCAAAGTATCTCATACCCAGCCATACAGAAATGAATAGAAGCAGTTTGAAAATGAGAAGAAAGCAATAACTAGAAAATGCAACTTGGAACATTTACTGCGTTCATTCTCAGCCGAGTCGATGGAAATGAATACTGCACCATACTTTGGCCCTGGTTAATAGATGAACTTGCTTTCTTCTTACTGTTAAAGGAACAGTTGCTTCTTTTTCTGCTTCACTAATGGCATGAAAATGTCTATTTGCATTTTACCCCTGTATCTTCTCAAGAGCTTAAACAAAATGCTCTATCCACTGAGGCCTCTTGGCAGACATAAGGTATATACTCTTTAAGGAACTGTTTAATAAACTCTTTGAAAATCTTGATTTACATTTGAAGAAAGGGACTAAGCCATAGCAAAGTCTATTAACAGTAACCACTGGCCCACTATTTGTGAGTGAGATGAGGCCTCACCTTTGCCGCTGATTCATACCAGCATGGAGGCTGAGCACTTACCCTTTCCGTAGATGGAAATGAGCTTCCCTATTATGCTGATTCAGAGGGCTGATTAAATTTAACTTGAGGCTTGACTCACATCATGGACTGCACCATAAATGTATAACTTCCAATCTGCCACTGAGAGTAAATGGAAAATTTAATTCAACAAATATCACTGACTATTTTGTGTAGAGACTTGCGAGGATGCCATAGGGTGTTGTAAAGAGACATAAGCCCTCATAGGAAGACAGACCTATGCATCTAAAATCCCAGCAAAATATGATCTACCATGCTGATTATAATGATGGTAGAAGAGCCTTAATTATATCACATTTCAATAAATATTCATAAGACTTTGTAAAAGTGGGACTTTTTATTAAGGTAAACTTTTGTCTTCTTGAAAACAATTTTGTGAATAACAAGAAGATCATTTATCTAGCTGTAGTAACTCTGATCTTAAAGTTACATTAATTAAGTTTTCTGGCTAAAAATGTTTAAGTTTTATGTCCTGGAAGAGATATTATCTCTTAAAAATCATTTTGATTTTAATTATGCCTACTTATCGAAGGAACCAGGTAAAAGCACTTGATCTTTAAATTTGACAATTGCATTTAAATACATGCAATGCCTAACCCAGAAACTATTGAGTTTCCTTTAGGAAATAAATTGTTCTATCTCTTTATTCAAAAGAAAGTGAAAATTATTTCTGGCTGATTTAAATGCAATCAGAATATTTCATGCTGAACTACCTGATTCAGATACATCAATTGTAATCTATGTGAAGATGTACCAATTCTCCTTGATACTTGACCAAAAATCTGCTTTTTGGCTTCAGACTTTGGAAGTTTGAAGAGCCAAATGCCCTCTTGAGCATCATTTCAGTTTTCCCTGTATTTGTGCCTGGTCAATGGTCACAAGATAACACAGGTTGCTATAGCCTGTCATCATGATAACATCAATAATAGCTACAAGGCATGTCCTTCTGATTTATCATTATTATCTGTATATTTACTTTCAAATATAGGTAAGCCTTTTAGATATAAATTAAAGTGAAAATCTCTTTACATGCTTTATATGTTGAAATTCTATCAGGTTCATTCAAAAATGGTCCCCTAGTACAGTTCATGTGGTCCCCTCAGCACGTGTGCATCTGTTTTTTGGTTCTGCTCCTTTTTCTGGTTTCACTGAAAATCTCAAGGGGAGAGAGCTCAGGATTTCTGCTCCAGGCAGAGACTTTCAGTAGCTAATTTACAAGAAGAACCTTAGAGAGAGGAGTTAATGGGAAAGGAGTGGAGGAATCAGGACATAACAGATGCTTTATTCTCATTACAATTTTCCTCTTGCAAATTAGAAACTTCCAGACTCCAAAAGAGAGGACTCTTACAGTATTTCAGCAATACAACAATGCCTTCATGGACTCCTCAAGTAGAATACTTTTATGTGTGGATAGAAATTATTAAGAGCTCATAGTAGCTCTGTGACTAACTGCTAAGAATATTTTAAAAATTTAGGTTTCCTCACTGCCTTTATCATCTCATTAAAAAAAATGTCTTCTACAGGAAATATCTTAAACTCTCTGTAAGATTTTAATGAAGAGGCCTTTTCACTCAAATTTAGCCTAGCTCTGCTTTCAGGTACTACCAGTGTAACGTGGGAGGAAAAACTCATTGTTAAATCCAAAAGGGTATTGTATCTGTGAAAAATCTACACTAATAAAAGAGTAACATGCTAATTGACCGTACCTTTGCGATGCCCACCAGCCAGTCAGGAGTGAGTATGCAAATTAACCCAACAAAGATGGCAGGTTAATTTGCATACGCAGGCACCGAGCGGCCAGGGGCAGGGCAGGACACAGGCATTCTGCACCACCCCAGTCTCTCCGGGCCTCTGGGCAGTGTGGGAAGGTGAAAAGGTGGCTCTGGCCAAAGCGAAGGTGGTGCCGGCAGCCAGGGGAAGGAAGGCCCATTTTTGCACGAATCTTCATGCATTAGGCCTCTAGTTTTTAATAAGGATGTTGTTCAACCTACAGAATATTTTGTACAGCTGGATCATGAGACAAAATAGATTTGAGACAGTAATATTTAATATCAAATTGGTCACAAAGTGTTTTTTTAAAGCCTCTTCAAACATGGGATAACAGGAATAGGTTAAAAGGTGGGTAAACTTCAGTAGTGTCCTCTACTGGGTAATTT
Source organism: Eptesicus fuscus (assembly GCF_027574615.1). NCBI lineage: Eukaryota > Metazoa > Chordata > Mammalia > Chiroptera > Vespertilionidae > Eptesicus > Eptesicus fuscus. The sequence continues at coordinate 53,867,671 of NC_072482.1, read as the reverse complement.
TGTTATGCCGATATGCCAAAGTCATTGGCCAAATTATTGTATTACCTCCTATAGTTTTTGAGGACAGAAAATTGTGTGTCTGATTTTATCTAGCCCTGCTTCCTATTTATGTTATATTAGCTTCTAAAACTTCAATTTCTGTTGCTTTTATTTTATATCATCTGCAATTGTAGAATGAAAGTAATTATCTCTCCCTGAGGCACAGTTATTTGCTAACGTTTCGTGGTAGTTTTGTAGAGTTCAAGTAATAAATCCTTCATTAAAATTATCAAGTCTTATCTCTCCAGCTATTTGAAGTGTTTTCTCCTCAAATGCATAATATTTAGCTAGGCAACAGCCATTAAATGAAACAAGAAGGGGCAGGTTGTCCTGACAGCAACACAGAGTGATAGATTGAAGTGTATGAATGAGTCTATTACTCTGCTCTTTGTTCTTATATCAACAGGGATGGGCTACAGAGAAATTGGTTTTGCTCTTATGGGGGTTTACTGAGGAACTGAGCAGTACTCCGACATTATATAAGGGATAGCGCATGGAACTTTTACCTTATAGGTCTGGCTGTTTGATTCAATTTTCTGTTTGCTGAACTCCTGCACTGTGCCTGACCCTGGGAATAGAAAAGTTGGGTAGACACAGTTCCTGCCCTCAAGAGGTTGTCAGTCTCACAGGGTGGACATTGAGTAAGGAAATAATTATAATACAATAACAATTAGCATCTCTTCGTTAAACTCTAATTGCTCTTCTTACACAGCTGTGCCAACGTACTGTGTAAGAAAGAGGGCCAAGTGTTAAGACAGTTATTAATAAAATAAAGCCATAACAAACTGAAATAGCCTGGGGAGTTCAAGAAAAACAGTCTCCCTCACATCCTTTCAGAAAACCAAACCATGGACTATATCATAAATGCTCAGTTTCTCCATCCTTTCCTCTTACACATAAATCCATAGGAGGAGGCTCAGGAATACAGAGGTGAAGAACATGGCCTTTTGAGCTATACTGCATGGGTTTGAATTCCAGCTGTTCCACTGATAGCTATGTGACTGGGGCATGTTACTCAACCTCTCTGGAAGTTATTGTATGGTTGCTGAAGGCAGGGTGAGAGTGGTAGCATATACTTATGGTACTTTTATCAACTGCCTTAATGGTGACCAAAAGAATTTAAGCAACAGTCATGTTTCAAATAACTTCATAGATAGGAATTCATCAAGAGATCTGTGGTATGCCATATAAAAATCTACCAATAGGAGGAGCTCTAATATTTTCATATCATCTTTGATTAATAGAATTACCTCTTTTTGTTCCTTGCTCTAATCTCAATTTGTATTTTACAAAGAACCAACTATATGTATTATAAGATCAAAATTGCTCTGTGGGTGGGCATTTTAAAATAATTTATTAAAGTATACTATCCAGGTAGACATTAAATTTAAGTATTTAGAAAAATATATACATACCAGAGTCACCTGCATGAATAAAAAGAAAAGTAATCACCAAAAACCATTCAGATATTTATGTAATTTAAAAGAAACAACTTAAATACAGATCTAAAACTAGAAAAGTGGTTAAATACATCTACACAGTAGAATAATATGAAACCATTAAAATTTTTATTTTTGAAAAAAAATTAATAATATGGGGAAATCCTCAGGGGAAAAGTAAAATGGAAAATTAATTTTACCTATTTTTTATTACACACAGAAAATAAAAACCTGAAAAGTTATCAACATGTTGGCATTATCTCTGAATGGAGAGATTTAGGGTAGTTTTCATCATCTTTTTGCACCTTTTTAATGTCCAAATTTTTCCACAAGGAAACTGATTTGTTTTCATAATCAAAGGAAAACTTTTCTTTAGAATGTGATTTACATTCTTGTTACAGTCACATCTCATTAATAATAAATTAATATCAAATTAATGAATTATATAGGTAATGGCCTTCTTACTTAAAATCCTGCCCTCGGATCTCTTCTACAAGGCACTATCAAAATTCAGGCTTCATCGTCTCCCCATTTCCACATCAGTTTCAGTTATACAAAATGAATATGTTCTGGCCATCTAATGTACAGCCATGTGTCATAGTTAACAACACTGTATTATAAACTTGAAATTTGCAAAGAAAGTAGGTCTCAAGTATTACCAAAACACACACACACATACAAAATAGTAACTCTGAGATTAGGATATGTTAATTAGTTTGATTGTGATTATTGTATAATGTATACATTCATCAAAACATCAAGTTGTACATCTTTAACATATATAATTTTTATTTGTCATTAATACTTCAGTAGAGCTAGAAAAAAATCAAACTTCAAAAGAGTTAAAGAGAGACCAAAAGGAAAAAAAAAAAGGAAAAGGGAAAGACAGTGGAAATAATCTAAGTATCTGTCAATGGATGATTGGATAAAAAGAAGGAGAGATAGATACACACACAATGAAATATTATTCAGCCTTAGGAAAAAAAGGGAATCCTGCCATAGATGAAACTTGAGGGCATTATGTGTGAAATAAGTCAGAGAAAGACAAATACTAGTACTACATAATCTCACTTTTATGAGGAATCTAATTTTTTTAAAAAAAAACTGAACTACAGAAAAAAAAGAATAGATTGGTGATTGCCAGTGGAGGAAATGGGTAAAAAATGCTCAAAAGGTACTTCCAGTTATAAGATGAGTAAGTTCTGGGGATCTAATGCACAGTATGGTGATTCTGCTTAACAATACTGAATTCTGTACTTGAAATTGCTGAGAGAATAGATATTGAAAGTTCTAAAAACACCAAAAAAATGGTAACTATATAAGGTGATGAATGTGTTAACTAACCTGATTGTGGTAAGCATTTTGTAATATATACATATATCAAATCATTGTGTTGTACACATTAAATTTACAAAACGTTGTGTCAATGATATCTCAATAAAGCTTAAAAAACTAAATGTGTTTTTTTAAAGGAACAGACATTCTTTGCTGTGACCTGCGATTCACTAATGGAAAACTGCTAAGGAATCTCTCCTTTCCTCCTTTAGTGTGTTTTCTTACCCCTCGGAATGCATAAATGGGTGTGTACATACATATGACCTGTATGATGAGAGGCGATTCTCCAGTTTCCTCTCTGTGGGTGGGAAGAGAGAAGGCTCTGTGACCTGAGTTGCCAGGGCTGTGGTTGGCTACAGATGGGACCCTAGCACCCTCGGATTGCAGAATCTGTCTGTGGGCTATTGCAGCCTTTCAGCAGCTGGTCAAGCTGCTCAAGATCATTGAGGATATTTTTGTCACTCTGATAATTTTGTTACATGACATGTTATCACTTATAACATGTCTTGGTCAAAAACCACTGCATTTATAGTTTATCCTTTGCCACTTTGATGCATGCACTTTTGAGAGCAGGATGCACAGGTGCTCTGGAGCCTGCTCTGTGAGATGATGGGAATAAATGAGGACACCACAGGGCACAGACCAGTCCTCTGAAAAGATGAAAAGCCTGAAAGGATGAGATGAGCACAGGGCAATCGCTCCACATGGCAACTTTCAGTGCCAAGGCCATGCTCATCAACATGTTTTCAGCTTTATATTTTTAGTCACTGTTTTTGAAGTCTAGTGGACATAGAATAAGATTCATGTATTAAGTGTACATTTGATGAGTTTTGACAGATGTGTAGCTGTGTAGCCACTACCGTAATCAGGTTTTGGAACATTTCTATCATTCCTAAAAGGTGTCCTCATGATGCTTTATAGTCAATCCCCTTCTCCTGCGTTTTACATTTCAGATGGATACAATGACAATGTATCCCAAACAAAAATGTGTGACTTATGGTTGACTGGCACAGATGTACTCATGGGAATAATATGGTATCTGAACTTGAGACTGTCTCTAAAATCTGGGCCACCAGATTACCACACATGTGAAGACTAGGTGATTCAAGTTTTGGAAAAGTAGAGAAAAGGGAGACAGCAGAATAAAGTGAAATTTTGGACAATATGGAGGATAGGAACAGAGAAGAAAAGTGAATAAAAAAGAGACCGGAGAGTGATGTCAGTATCATGGCAACATGAGACTCTCCTTTGTCTCTCTCCTTCAATCTACACCTCGTGGGACATCTCTACCTCAACAAAGGTTCCTCTGCTCAACACACCAGGACACTGGAGAGAGCCACACATCAGTACCTCTGAAGGGGGTGGGTTGGAACACATAGAGAAGGCATAACCAAGGAAACCCACCCCTCAGCAGCTGAGCCTGCAGCCCCAGCAAACCCAGTAGCAGTGGCACAGGCACCCACAACTTCAGCCCCCACCCCCACCCCCCATGCAGCGGTCCCAACACCCTGAATAAAACTGCCTCCCACCCCCTGCATTGTTGCCCATGACACCAATACCCCACCCATGGAGTCAGGACAACCCCCAGGGGGATGAGACACCTGACACCCAGGCTCCTCCCCAACACACACCCTCACCACCCCCCACTGAGTGGGAAATGCCCATAACCCACGCACCTGTGTCACAGTAACCTCAGCAGCAATCCTGGCAGCAGCAAGGCACCAGTGTCCACCCCCTCTCCCTGTGTCCCACCTCCCCATTCCCCATCCAAACAGCTATGGGGGGATGGGACGTGGGGTACATGCAGCATCTCTTACAGAGAGGGTGGATTGGCTTTCAAATATAGCCAGAGGCAGCTCAGGTAAGAGAAACCAGAATCTTGTGCTATAGTGCCACCTTCTGGAAAACAGAAGAAAGGTCTCTACCAACTTGAACTGTTAGAATCTAAGTAAACAAAGCTCTACCTAGAAATGTGTTCACCACTCCAAGTGCACTGGCAGAGGAACACTCATCAAACACCGTGAAAAATCATGGTAGCACAGTATAGCAAAAGGAAAACGGAAATTCTCCAGAAACCAAGCCAACATAATAAAGGCTATCTATGACAAACTAACAGTTTGCATCATAATCAATCAACTGAAAACTTTCCCTCTAAGATCAGGAACAAGACAAGGACGTCCACTCTCACCACTTTTATTCAACATAGTATTGAAAGTCCTGGCCAGAGCAATTAGGTAAGAAAAAGAAATAAAAGGTATGCAATTGTAAAGAGAAAAAGTAAAACTGTCACTATTTGCAGATGATATGATTTTACATGCAGAAAACCCTAAAGAGTTCACCAAAAGAATATTAGATGTAATAAGCAAATACAGTAAAGTTGTGAAATAAAATCAATATACAAAAATCAGTTGCAGCCCCGCCAGTGTTGCTCAGTGGTTGAGCATTGGCCCATGAGCCAAGATGTCACTGGTTCAATTCCCCATCAGGGCACATGCCCGGCTTGCAGGCTCGATCCTCAGCAGGGGGCATGAAGGAGACAGCCAATCAATGATATTTCTGTCTCATCGATGTTTCTATCTCTCTCTCTCTCTCTCTAAAAAAAAAATCAATACAAACATACTTTTTTAAATCTGTTGCATTTCTATACACTAACAAACTATCAGAAAGAGAAATTAAGAAAACAATCCCATTTATAATTGCAACAAGAAATAATAAAGTACTTAGGGATAAATTTAACCAAGCATGTAAAAAAAAAAAAACAACTATACTCCAACAGCAAGAGAAACAAAACAAAAATAAATGGGACTACATCAAACTAAAAAGCTGCTTCACAGCAAGGGAAAACAACAAAATAAAAAGGCAACCAACTAAATGGGCAAAGATAATTTGCAAGTCATTTATCTAATAAGGTCCAAAATATATAAAGAACTCATACAATTCAACAACAACAAAAAACAAACAAGCCAATTAAAAATGGGAAGAGAACCTAAATATATATTTTCCTAATGAAGACATACAGATAGCCCGTAGGCATGTGAAAATATGTTCAACATCACTAATTATTAGGGAAATTCAAATCAAAACCACAAGGAGATATCATCTCACACCTGACAGAATGGCTATTACCACAAAGACTAGAAATATGTTTTGAGGAGGATGTGAAAAAAAGAGAGCACTCATGCACTGTTGGTGGGATTATAAATTGGTACAGCCACTGTGGAAAATAGTATGGACATTCCTCAAAAAATTAAAAATAGAACTACCATGTGATTCAGCTATTTGACTTCTGAGTATCTATCTGAAGAATATGAAAACACTAATTCAAAAAGCTATATTATCCCCAATGTTCATAACACCATTATCTAATCTAATAATAGACAAATATGCAAATTGACCGCACCTTCGCTACACCTAAGCCACGCCCACCAGCCAAGCCACGCCCACCAACCAATCAGGACGAGTATGCAAATTGCCCCAACAAAGATGGCGGCTGATTTGCATATCAAGACAGTGTCGAAAGAAGCCAAGAGCTGCAAAGGGGAGTAAAGCTTTGAAGAAGCAAGCAAGCCAGGGGGACGGGGGGAGGAGAAGGGAGGAGCGAAGTCAGGGCCCTGGGCGAAGGGAAACGAAGGCGGGCTGGAGGAGAAGGCGAGGTGGGCGGCAAGGGCGGGGCGGAGGCGGGGCCGGGGCCGAAGGGAAACACGGGCGGTCTGGAGGAGAAGGCGAGGTGGGCGGCAAGGGCGGGGCGGAGGCGGGGCCGGGGCCGAAAGGGAAACACGGGCGGGCTGGAGAAGGCGGGGCGGGTGACAAGGGCGGGGCGGGGTGGAGGCGGGGCGGGGGGCGAAGGGAAACACGGGCGGGCTGGAGAAGGCGAGGCGGGCGGCAAGGGCGGGGCGGAGGCGGGGCCGGGGGCAGAGGCGGGGCCGGGGGCGAAGGGAAGAGCAGGCGGGCCGGAGGAGAAGGTGAGGCGGGCGGCAAGGGCGGGGCGGAGGCGGGCGACAATGGCGGAGCAAAGGGAAACGCGGGCGGGCTGGAGGAGAAGGCAGGGCCGGTGACAAGGGTGGGGCGGAGGCGGGGCCGGGGGCGAAGGGAAACGCGGGCGGGCGGAGGAGAAGGCGAGGCGGGCGGCAAGGGAGGAACGGAGGCGGGGTAGAGTGCAGCAGGAAATCCCATTGCAGGAATTTTCCTGCAACGGGAAAGCTAGTCTATAATAATAAAAGCATAATATGCAAATCGACCGAACAACCTAACAGCAGAATGACCATCCGGACGACCTTCCAGACGACCATGCTATGACACACACTGGTGCCAGGCCAGCCAAGGCAGGTGTGATGCGATTGGTCAGGGGGCCCTGCCATTGCCCCATGATCGCCCCACAGAGGGAGGCCCAGGCTACCCAGCTAGTGGCCTGCAGCGAATGGGTGGGGCCTCCCTCCGAGCAGCGATCAATCGTGGAGCCCTGGCTGGTTGGGCAGGGCCTACCTCTGTGCGGTGATTGATTGTGGAGCCCCTCGATCAATCGCCCTGCAGAGGGGGCCCAGGCCACCCAGCTGGCAGTGCTGTGGCGGGTGGGCAGGGCCTCCCTCTGCAGGGCAATTGATCTGGGGACTTCATGATCTATCATCCCACAGAGGGAGGCCCAGGCCACCGGCCAGCAATGCTGTGGTGGGTGTGCAGGGCCGGCCAGTGATTGCCCCGCAGAGGGAGGCCCTGGCCAGCCAAGCGATAGCACCCCATGCCTGTGCCCCACAGATGGAGGTGACTGGTGGCAGGGGAGGGGAAGACAGTGCCACACAGATGGCAAGCAGTGGCAGCGGTGGGGGCAGGGCCGGCTGCCAGCAGCCAAGGGAAGGAAAGCCCCGATAGGCCCTGATCACTGGCCAGGCCTAGGGACCCTACCCAAGGGGTCCCGGATTACGAGAGGGCACAGGCTGGGACTGAGGGACACCACCCCCTCCCCATGCATGAATTTCATGCACTGGGCCTCTAGTATAACTATATATATATATAGAAACAAACAGAGTGTCCATCAATGGATGAATGGATAAAAAAGACCATATATATAATGGAGTTATATAAAATGGAATACTACTCAACCACAAAAAAGACAAAATCTTGCCACTTGCAACCACACAGATGGACCTTGAAGGTATTAGGCTAAGTCAGTGGTCGGCAAACTGCGGCTCGTGAGCCACATGCAGCTCTTTGGCCCCTTGAGTTTTTAGCAAAGGCCAGCTTAGGAGTACCCTAATTAAGTTAATAACAATGTACCTACCTATATAGTTTAAGTTTAAAAAATTTGGCTCTCAAAAGAAATTTCAATCGTTGTACTGTTGATATTTGGCTCTGTTGACTAATGAGTTTGCCGACCACTGGGCTAAGTGAAATAAGTCAGATAGTGAAAGACAAATACCATATTATTTCACTCATAAGCAGAATATAAAACAAAATAAAACTAATGAACAAAACAGAAACAAAGTCACAGATGCAGCAACAGGTTGGTGCTTATCAGAGAAAATAGGGATGAGGGAGGGTGAAATGGGTAAAGGAGGTCAACTCCTGGTGACAGATGAAAACACAGACCATTGGTGGTGAGCATGCTGCAGTGTACACAGATGTGGAAGTATGCTGCTGTACACCTGAAAGAGAGAGACGGAAAAGCGTGGAGGTTAAGAGCAAGAGGAAAGTGGGCCAGAACACAAGTACATATTTTTATTTTATTTTTCTACATTTTCTAAAATTATCCAAACAATGAGGTAAATAAAGGGAAGACCATTGGTAATAGAATGAAAATAAAACCAGAATAACAAGGGTTAGAAGGAAGAGAAGTGAAGGGAAATGCAGAACTTCTCAGTCTTTATCTTTTAAACCCCGAGCTCGTCTATATCCCATGCACTTCTTGCAGGGCCATGTTTGAAATAGTCAGCATTTGCTTTGGAGCCCTTACCCCACTGGTTCCCATTCCCTGTGGTGTTCCTGGCAAACCCTCAAATACCAGGATTTTTAACCAGCACCGGAAAGGATGAATCTGCCCCTCTGTGTTCACTGCAGACTCCGTCAACCCTCAGCAGGCAGAGGGGATGGTATGAGTATGAAAATCTGCTACCTGACCTCACAGGACCCTGGACTCCTACCTCCTCCGGAGGCGAAGGATACTTGTCAACACACGTTCTTTTCTTGGCACCTGTATGACAAACTGTGCCTTCTACCTGTTACTCAGAGCAAACTGCAGCCGCTCCACTTACTCTGCTCCCTCTGCCTGCGCCTGACAGACATCATCATAACCATATGTCAGCCTGGTTACAGCAAAATTAATTTTACAAGATGACCACCATGTGTCCTCTTCCTTTGGCATGCTGAACGTCTCCTCACTTCTGTTCATGCCATTCTCCGCACTTTTGTCACCTCACTCCTCTCACTTTGGCTCCCGCATGAAATTTCTAGGCTGCCCAGGATCCCTGACAGTATTCCACCACACTTTCCTCACCCAGACATTTCTCCATGTCCTAAAGCTTCCTGATTCCACTCATCAGCTTGACTAATATCCCATTGCTGGCCCCACACTTATGCCAGAAAAATCAGGCAGCTAATGGGCACTAAGGTGTGCTTGGTGGGAATAGTGTATTTTCCTACCAGGTAACATGTCTGCATTTTAATAGGAACTTTTTCGACTGCCTGGGATTCTCTTAAAGCAGTGGTTCTCAACCAGGGTGATTTTGCTGCCGGGGACATTTAACAATGTCTGGACACGTGGTGGTTCTCACTGGAGGATGGGGAGCTGCTACTGGCCTCTAGCAGGTAGAGGCCAAGGATGCTGCTAAACACCCTACAAGGCACAGAACAGTCCCCACAACAAAGGATTATCCAGGCCAGATCGTCCAGAGTGGTGAGACGAAGGACAACTGCCTTAAGGGAATGACTCAACAGTGGAGATACAAGACCAGGTGTCAGGCAGGCGAAAGGAAATATTTTGAGGTAGTTGAGGTTTATGGCATTCTTTATTTCACACTTACATAGGCCTATTATAACTCCTGACAATAAAGGCACAGCCTTGAATTTGCCATGGTTGCTTTTTACTTAGAAAAGTAGCCTTTGAATTGCCTGATCACACCCCAAAGTCCCACCTTCTCACTGAATGAGTCATCCTAGACAGTCACAATACCACTAGCACGGCGGCCTCTAAAAATGTTTTCTTCGGAAACACAGTGACGCAAACCCTTCTGTAGCACCTGAGGTTCAGACACAGGACCAACACCCGCCTCCTGCTCCAGCCTATTATCCGGCTATGTTTTCTAAGTTGCTATTTTTCTGAGCACGTGAATCAATTCACATTAAACCCATCTGTGTCACAAGGATATTATGATGCAGTTCTAGAGCACAAACAGAAAAGGCATCGTATTCCAATATCCTTAATAGATTTGGCACTAAATCTGGGAAATGATGTATTTTGCAAATATATTCACACTAAAACTAAGGACTGGGACTCGCCTCTTGACCCTGAGCTGAAAATGCGCATTTACACTTCAAACCTGTGGCGCAGAACCTGGCAGCACCATTTGATGTTGACATGAAAATGGACTTCAAAGACTGCACTGTGTGTTCCTGTCCACTCCATGGGCACAGATTTCCAGCAGAACGTGATTACACCTTTGATTACCTATGCCTATTGTCATGGAAGTTTCATCTAAAGCTTTTGTAGAATTCAATAATTGCCTTTTGTTGACCAGGATAATAACACTGGGGCCTGCCGCACACGTGAACCAACCGCGCACAATACCCGCTGGTAAGTGGCCAGGGTAATTGAAAAACAGACTAAATCTCCTGGACTTTTGTAATGAAATAAACTATGAACAGAGGAATAAAATATCATCAATGGCTGGCTGTGTATTGTTACTTTGAAGCTTTTCCCAGCTACCACCCTCATCAGATCAGAGTGGAAGCTAACACCCACTACTTTAAATAATTATTGTATTATTTTTTTCATTCTTTATCATTCAGACTGTTCTGAACACCACCGCACTTGATGTTATAATTAGTTCTCTGATAAATCTTTTGCAAAATAAATGGTTTTATTTTGGTAGTAATACAGATATGAAAATGGGTACCTAAGGCAGGGGAAGCAACGTGGTCTCCGTTTCATGTACCAGGAAATGAAGCTGTGTTCAAACAGTGATCATGGACTCAATAAATCGTTTTTCAAATTTGCTTGGAAAATCTGAACTTAATCTATAATAATGAAAGCATAATATGCTAATTAGACTGGGCAGCCGAACAACCTTCCAGACATCCTTCCGGACAAAGCTGCCACGGCAGGGGCTGAGGCAGAGGTAGTTAGGGGCAATCAGGCAGGCAGGCAGGGTGGTTAGGGGCAATCAGGCAGGCAGGCGAGTGGTTAGGGGAGATTAGGCAGGCAGGTGAGCAGTTAGGGGCAATCAGGCAGGCAGGCAGGCAGAGTGATTAAGGGTGATAAGGAAGGCAGAGGCGGTTAGGGGTGATCAGGCAGGCAGGAAAGTGGTTAGGGGTGATCAGGCAGGCAGGCGAGAGGTTAGGAGCCAGCGGTCCTGTATTTCAAGAGGGATGTCTGACTGCCGGTTTAGGCCCGGTCCCACAGGGATCCCTGCAGGATCAGGCCTAAACCAGCAGTTGGACATCCCCTGAGGGGTCCAGGATTGCGAGAGGGTGCAGGCCGGGCTGAGAGACTCCCCCACCCCCCCCCACCCCCAGTGCACATATTTTGTGCACCAGGCCTCTAGTAATATATAAATACATAGCACATTCTCACCAGCCATGCTTTTTAGCATTTTAGATTTGGATTTCCATTAAGGATTTAGTTAATAAACATCAAAGTGTTAATTGAGATAAGCACTTACAAGCAAATAAACTTACCTCCTTGTGGTCATAATTAGTAGATTTACTCTTTAGAAAATTATTTCTGAAGGAAAAAAGAAAAAGAAAACCAAGTCATCAGTTACCAATGTTACTGAATAAAAGATTAACACCGAGATTACCTTGGAGCCAAAGGCATGGATTGAAATCTTAACTTTTTGGGGGAGTTCAATTCCCTTCACTGAGTCTGCTTTCTTATCTGTAAAATTGGGATCATACGCCTCCTTCACAAACTCATAAGGATTAAATAAATGTCCATGGAAAGCACCTTACAAAGCCCCTTCACATAAGAATTCAATTAACTGTCTAGTTCTATTTTTCTTCTTTTATAGAAGACATATTTTAATGAATAAAACAATATAAAGCCAAAATTAATATTCCCGTCACATCCAATTTTGTCCCTAGCATGTGTCCCCATTTGTTTCCCATGTGCTGGTTCCTAACAATACTAATTAGGTCACATTAAATGTACTGTAATTGACCATGGCACTTGTGCAGGTTTACATTTTCACACACAAAAACTGAAAATAAATTAATAACTGGCAATTTTGACAATTATGGTCAATTAAATTGTCAACATAAAATTTGACATATATACTTCCTGTTTAAAAATAAAAACTGTCTATTAAAATGCAGATTAGCAACCAGCTATGAAGTTCTCATACTTTTCATATGAAAAGTAAACAAGATTTAAAACATATACGCCACTGTGATATTATCAAAACTTCTATGCCTCATTTTTCCCCCTGAAAAAATCCTAGCAATTCTCAATAAGGAATTAAATACTTATTGTGTATTTTAATTGAAATTATTTGTAATATGTTTTCCTTTTAATAGAAATTAAATACAAGCAAATGCATAAAGTATGGGAATTGAAGGGAAACACTTCGAACAAACATGAATTGAGATATTCATTTTAATTATATGCTTTAATAAGAAACATATTAAAAATCCAGTAGAAAAAATAAAGAATACAGAGAGATAATTAACATAAGTACTTACATGCCTTGCCTAAAAACATTATAGATTAAAACTAGTGGATATTATTTCTGAACTATTAAATTAACTAAATATTGAAGTGCTTTGAGGATGCAGTGGCTGTTATACTAATTTATACTTCTACAAGTATAAATTAGTACAACTCATCTAGAAATTGATTAACAATATTTATAGTCACTTTGAAGGTGTATAATTTTTGGTGTAGTAATACCACTTCTGAGACTATATTCTAACAAAATAATCCAAAATATGAGAAAAGCTTTCATGAGAAAGTGAGATCCCCACTATTTTTTAAAATAACATAAAATTCAAAAGAACATAAACATTAAATAGTAGGAGCAAGTTTATGTATATTATAATACAACCATTCTATGGCATTACTAACATTAATAACATTAATAATGCCTTATAAAGAGTAGAAAGTGCCCTGGCCAGTGTTGCTCAGTGGTAGAGCATCAGCCTGCACACCAAAGGGTAATGGGTTCAATACCTTGGTTGCAGGTTCAATTCCCCTCTCAAGTTGTGGTGCATGCAGGAGGCAACCAATTGATGTGTCTCTCTCCATCAATGTATCTCTCTCTCTCTGCCTCCCTCCCTCCCCCCTTTCCTTCCATTCTCTCTAAAATAATCAGTGGAAGAAATAACATCAGTTGAGGATTAACAAAAAAAAAAAAAAAATAGTAGAAAGTAACCAAGAAAGATGATTACCCAGAAATTTTTTATTTAAAACAGCAAAATACAAAAGTTGTATAATTGCTTTCATTGTCATAAAATAGAATACACAGTGGAGAAATGACATAACACATAAAGTAAAAAAATCATGTTATAAGTTAGTATATACAGTGACCTTAATTTATATTAACATTCATTTGTGTAATATTTATTACTTGTGCTTTTATTTCTCACTTTTACACAATGAATTGACATTATTTTCAAATAATAAATTATTTAAAACTATGAATAGAAAAAACTAGAAAGAAATGTCCCCAAAGTTCCAGTGGTTATTTCAGAGTGATAGGATTAGATCTTTTAAATATAAATCAATACATAGTGACGATTCTGAATTTCAACAACAGATATAGGTCCCTCTGAAGCCCATGAGTCTACTGAGAGCAGCCAAGAAGCTCTGCCCTCCTCACGCCAGTGTGGACTCACTGCACACGCCACCCAGAGGGACGGCCTGTCTCTCATGCCAGGAGAGGGGAAGCAAATGTCTCTTTCCATGGCCACCCACAGGCCAAAAATGGAGACAAGGCTGTGTGTGCCTTGGAAAGTGTTAAACAAAATTAATAAGTGTATTGATATTAGAGACTATTTTGAAACATAATGGCAGTCATATCGACTAAAAAGGTAATATGCAAATTAACCATCACTCCGTCACAAAGATGGTGGCACCCATAGCAACCAGGGCACTGGACGCTGGCGGTGGCGCCCCGGCAACGAGCCCCACGGTCCTGTGTGCCCCGGCCTGCGGAGAGAGGGAGGCCGGCCGGGGCACGTGGGGCGCTGGGGTGGCATCGCCCTGTCCCACAGGGGGAGGGTGGGCAGGCCTCTGGCCAGAGGCCGGCCAAGGTGCAGGACGCTGGCATCGTTGCAGGCCGAGCTGAGGGACCCCTCCCCCATGCATGAATTTCATGCACCGGGCCTCTAGTAAAATATAAGAAAAGATTCCTTAAGTAAAATAATCCAAACAAAGAAAATCACCACATACACTAACTTCTACATGCTTGGTTAAAATACACCTTCTTCCAACTTGTGAGATTTAATGATGTTTAAAATAAGCTCAGTTAATGAATCTCTAAAATAACTCATATTTGATATATAAAAATGAAAATGACAAACAGGTGTTTGTTGGCCTTTTCACTGAGGTCCATCACATACTTCAGTAAAGAATAGTAGCAACAACCAAACTGCCATGAATTGTTACCAAGCTCCAGGAACAGACTTAACACTCTTACCACAGGTATGCTGAAAAGCATGAGTTTAGTGCCATGTAGCTGATGCCACACATCTGTGGCAGAGTTGACATTAGTGCTACCATGCAGCTATGACAAAGTACTGTTGTAAAGAACATTTGGTGCAAGCTTGTAGAAAGTCTACGAACATGATTACTTACTGTGTGTCAGGCTCTTAAATGGCATTATATCTTTTCACCTTCCAAAATCCCTGGGTGCATGATATCAATTTTGCAAGTAAAAACAGTGAGGCTTAGATAGAGCAGGTTAACTAGAATCCAGCTTATAAGGGTGGAGCCCAGATTTTAATTCAATCCAAAAATCCAAGCTCCAGCACTTTCACTTTTAGTCATAATGATATACTTTGATTGTTGGACAGAAAATAACTTTTAATGCCCTAGCCAGTTTGGCTCAGTGGGTAGAGCATCGGCCCATGAACTGAAGGGTCCCAGGATCAATTTCAGTTAAGGCCATGTACCTCAGTTGCAGGCTTGATCCTAGGCCCTGGGGCAAGCACCCAAGGCAACCATTCGATGTCTCTTTCACATGGATGTTTTCTCTCTCTCTCTCTCTGTCTCTCCCCCTTCCTTCCACTCTCTCTAAAAACCAATGGGAAAATATCCTCAGGTGGGGGTTAACACACACACACACACACACAAAGAAAACAGCCTTCATTGAGGATCCAGAAGTATGAAAGCCTGGTCTCAGCATTCATTGAAATGAGCTCTGACATTTAATAAATTAGAACCTTTATTCCTGATACTTATGAATACACTTACTGTAGCCATATTGGACAATATACTATTTCCTAACAATATTTCTGCTCATAATATTTCCTCCCTCTAGAATACCTTTACTATTCTCAATAACATCTGACTAAATCCTGACCATCCTTCAA
Organism: Eptesicus fuscus; assembly: GCF_027574615.1. Classification (NCBI taxonomy): domain Eukaryota; kingdom Metazoa; phylum Chordata; class Mammalia; order Chiroptera; family Vespertilionidae; genus Eptesicus; species Eptesicus fuscus. The sequence continues at coordinate 53,852,120 of NC_072482.1, read as the reverse complement.
GTCATTCTCAAATGTTTCCTCTTCATTAATCCCAATATAGTATTCTGGGTGTACCATCTGACAGCCCATAATTTGCCTGTACCATTTGTCATATTATGCCTTATATTAAGTTATGCTTGTCTTGTTTACTCTATTATTAGAGCAGGAGCTATGTCTTCATCTTTGTATCCTCAGAGCACCTGACAACGGCTGTCATTCCTCCATTGACAAGCAGGACCCATGGTGCCTCCAAACAAAGCTTAAAGCCAAGATGCAAAAGGATCAAATGTCTGGTGTGTTCTTTATTTCTGCTATGTCATTCTTCATTTCCAACTGGTTGTTTTACATAGTTTACATATCTTTTTTCATGTTGTTCATTATAATCATTACTCTGAACTCTGTACCTGATAAATTGCTTATCTCCATTTCATTTAGCTCTTCTTCTGGAGAATTCTCTTTTTCTTTCATTTGGGGCTTGTTTCTTTGTCTCCCCATTTAGGCTGCCTATTTGGGCTTATTCCTATGTATTAGGTGGACCTGCTATCACTCTCAATCTTGGTAGGGTGGCCTGATGTAGTACCCTACCAAGTGGTGCAGTCTTCCTGATCACCAGACCTGGGTGCTCTAATAATGTCCCTTGTGCACGTTGTATGGGCCCTCCTGTTGTAACTGAGTCTTGATTGCTATTGGCTCAATAGTGTGTGGGCTCACCCCTCAGGCTGACCAACACAGTGCACATGCTGCTATGCAGGTGCTTATCACACAAAGCAGAATTCACCTCAGCTGGGTTTGGAGCTTCCCAATATCTCCCTGTGGATAGATTGCTTGTGAAGCTTATTGGATCCTGCTCTGTTGTTGTCTGAAGCTGGCCACTGGGTTTATTGGTTTGGGCCAGACTGATGAATCTTGGGGGGTGGGGGTGGGGAGAGATTAATCAAAGAACGTATATGATTATATGCATAACCCATGGACACAGACAATAGTAAGGTAGACCTGGGGGTGGGGGTTAGTGGAGGCAGCAGGGACATCTGTAATACCTTCAACAATAAGGATAAGTTTTTTTAAAAGGATCAAATGTTTCCAAATAAATTAACTCTAAGAGGATAACTTAAGAATATTTATGGGAATACAAAAATGTCTAACATAACAAGATAAAATCCAACAATGTCTGGCACTCAATTAAAAATTGCTAGATATCCAAATGAAGGGAAAATCAACTAATTGAAGCCAACCCAGAACTGAAACAGATATTGAAATTAGCAGACAAGGAAGGATATTGAAATGAGGTATTATAACTCTATTTGATACAGGGCCAGCTTCATAAACTGAGACCTGTGAATAACACAGCACCCCATGCTTAGAAGGATCTCCCCTTTATTTAATGCTCTTCTGTCAGCATCTTGAATTTTTTTAAATATATTTTATTGATTTTCCACAGAGAGGAAGGGAGAGGGATAGAGAGCTAGAAACATCGATGAGAGAGAAACATCGACCAGCTGCCTCCTGCACACCCCCCACCTGGGGATGTGCCCGCAACCAATGTACATGCCCTTGACCGGAATCGAACCTGGGACCTTTCAGTCCACAGACCGACGCTCTATCCACTGAGCCAAACCGGTTTCGGCAGCATCTTGAAATTTTTATTAATTTTTTAACAAGGGGCCTCACATTTTTATTTTGCCCTGGGCCCCACAAATCGGGTAGCTTACCCTGATTCAATATGTTCAAAAAGATTTTTGAGACATGGGAGATATTTTCAAAGTCCAAAACTGAACTCCTAGAAATGAAAACTATGAGTGAGATGAAAAATACATTGGATGGGAATAATGATAGATTAGACATTGTAGAAGAAAAGACTTTAAAAGTTGAAAAAGGAAACAAAGCAAAGCTGTTAACTTAGAATTCTATACCTAATGAAAATAACTTTCAAAAAACAAGGTAAAAAAAATACCTTTGGAGACATTCTAAACTGAAAGAATTCACCACCAATTAATCCACATTGCAAGCAATATTAAAGAAAGTCCTTCAGGAAGAAGGAAAATTATACAAAATGGAAATATCGGTTTATACAAAGTAATGAAGAGCAGTAGAAATAGCCACAAAATAGATAAATACATGTGTGTTTTTTCCTTGTTATTTAAATTTCTTTAAAAGATAATTGACTATTTAAATAAAAACAATGTAGTATAAGGCTTATAAGATTTGTAGAAGTGAAATGCATGACAACAATAGCACAAAGATTGGGAGATATGGAAATATATTATAGTAAGGTTCTTGTATGTGAAGTGGCATAATATTACTTGAATGCAAACTGTGATAAGTAAAATATGCATACTATGAGCTCTAAAGCAACCACTAAAATAACAAAACAAAGAATGATAGCTAATAAGCCAACAAAGGAGATAAAATTGAATTTTAAAATATTCATTTAATCCAAAAGAAGGTAATTAAAAAGGGAAAATGGAATAAAGAACACATAGGCAAATAATAAACAAATACCAAAAGATAGATTTAAACCTAGCCATATCAATAGACTACATTAAATGTAAATCATCTAAACCTCAATTAAAAGTGAAGATTGTCTGCCGAAACCGGTTTGGCTCAGTGGATAGAGCGTCAGTCTGCGGACTGAGGGGTCCCAGGTTCAATTCCAGTCAAGGGCATGTATCTTGGTTGCGGGCACATCCCCAGTGGGGAGTGTGCAGGAGGCAGCTGAATCAGTGTTTCTCTCTCATCAATGTTTCTAACTATCCCTCTTCCTCTCCCTTCCTCTCTGTAAAAAAATCAATAAAATATTTTTTTAATGTAAAAAAAAAAAAAGCGGAGATTGTCTGTTGACCAATGTCAACCCCAATAAATTTAATTTAAAAAATAAAATAAAAGCAGAGATTGTCAAATTAAATAAAAATCTAAGGCCTAACTATATGCTGCCTACAATAAATAAACTTCAAAGACACAAATAGGTTAAAAGTAAAAGCATGCAAAATATACATTATGATGACTCTAATCAAAATAAAGCTAGAGTGGCTATTTTAATATCAGACCAAGTAAATTTCAAGACAAGGAATAGTACCAAAAATAAACAGGGTCATTTCCTATGATTAAGTGGTCAATTGGTCAAAAAGATATCAAATTCTAAACATTTATGCACCTAACGAAAGTTTCAGAGTGCATGAAGCAAAAATTGATAAAAATTTAAGAAAAAATAGACAAGCCCACAATTACTGTCAGAGATTTCAAAACCTTTCTCTCCATAATTGATCAAGCAAGTAGTAGACAGAAAAAACAGTAAGGGTAGAGAAGATTGAACAATACTATCAAAAAATTGACCTAATTGACAATTGTCAATGAGTCATTTCACCCCTACAACACAGTGCTAACTCAAAGCAGGTGCTCAGTGAATTCATTCCTTCTCTAGGCAATGCGGAAGATAAGAGCAGGAAACTGCATGATAAACTCTATGTACATGGCTGGAAGAGGATGTGATGGGGCCCTAACAGAAATAAAGATCAAGTACTGTGTATGTTCACAGGAAGTCAAAATTACATCACACCCGTAGTTGTGAAAAAGTGGCATTCATGACAGACATTAAATAGTGAAAATGGACTTGAAAGATGAAAATGGCTTCCTTGCAGAGAATTCAAACTCTTACACTAATGTGCCCTCAAGTCCACCACGCTAGACGGCAGACATGTGGAGATGCGGTGCAAAGCTCACTCAGGAAATTAGGAAAGTGAAAGGTGATTCACTGTAGGTCTTTTCATAATATCTTTGAAAGAATGTTTGAGCTAAATTAATTATTAAATAAATGCAATTTAGCCTTATGTTTAAGTTTCCTATTTGCATATATTGGTGAAAGTAAAAATCGTATTTTTAAAAGTATAATAAAATCATTATACTTGATTATTTGAATCAAACTCAAAATGAGAACTACCATGAATGTTAGCATGTTTTCAAATTCTATGTGGAATTGGATGCATTGTGCCCCAATGGAATTCTGAAATGAGGTCAACTTCTGGCAAGTCACACGACTAACTCTATTAAGCCACTGTTCTGTGATCAGCGCCATATGCATCACCCTTCTGCTGGATAATTTTGTGCTCAGTCTAAAAATGTTCTGAAAAATAGCAAAATTTTGGTATATTGTTGAAGGTCACACAATATTATAAAAATCAAGATACAAATGTGTAATTGGTTCAAAATCTGAGAACAAAATATCACTTCACTTGAGTTTATCATAAAATTATTTCAGTTCTCCCAATGAAAATCACTTAGGAAAAAAAATCTATCATTTAATACATGCGAGTTTATTGTATCTTGAAACAGAAAAACATTAAAATAATTATAGAAGATATTTTGGAGTTAATTAGGGAATTTTTTATGAACTAGATTGTTTCATGGAATTACTGTTCATTTCTCAGGTATGATAATGGTTTCGAAGTTATTCAGGAGAATTTCCTTATTCTGAGAAGACACAAGGGTCATGATATCTGCAATTAACTTTAAATGGTTCAGAAAAAAGTGTGTGTGTGTGTGTGTGTGTGTGTGTGTGTGTGTGTCTATAAAACGGGTGTATGAGAGAGACAAAGAAAGAAAAGAGAGAGAGTTTACTCAAAATATTAACAATTATTTAATTTAGGTGAATGCAGGCATTCATTCTACTATTCTTTCAACTATTCTTTATATTTGAAATTTTTCAAAAAAAATTGGGAAAATTAGAATATTCCATATTTTATTAAACCTAATTTTCATTCAAATGAAATGACAAAAATTACCACAAAAAAATCCCCTGCTTAAACAACAAATAGAAGGGATTCATGAACACTATTTGCATGCTTTCTAGATAAGTACTAGATATGCCTAGTGAAAAAAAAAAAATCTAAAATTGAAAATGTTGTACCCTTTGTCTTGTCTATGCTGCATTGGTATCACATTGCTATGCACACATTCACTGATGGAATTTGATAATGAATCCCAAGTTTGATGTAACTCTATCTCTGTGCCACATGCATAATTTTAGCTGTGCTATGAAACCACCATATACTAACATATATCACAAAAAAATAATACAAAGAGAATCTAAGAGAAACTAGTGTTACCCACATACAGGTATTCTTCAATAAAGAGCTTAAATATTAGGATTAGATCAAACTATGAAACAAAGGAGTTTATACAATAAATGTGCAGGGGAGAGGAGAGAGATGAAGAATAATGTTGAACACTGTATAGTTGCAGCTATACAGCAGTGCAACAGCCAATGTGTAGATACAGAGGCATTAATGCATGCAAATATTCCTCAATAGATGTACTCCTTTACTGTATAGTAATCAATGCTGCTGGCAAACAGTACGTGTTGCTGGTATTTACAGTTTTACCCATAAAATTGCATTTCATCTTACTCCAATTTATCTTAAAATGTAGGGATAAAATTTCTAAATTCTTTTTACTATAGAAAATAAATTTCAATTAAGGGAGTAGACACACATTAGCATAAAATAGTCTTTGGAGGCAAGAAAATAAATGTCAGAATAGAGTAGTATTTCATGACAGTATTCCAAAATTCTCTACATTCACTATGAAATGTATAAATGTAAAAACTTGTACAGTAGTCTCATATAAATCATCAGGCTAATGTGCAATGAATTTAAATTTTGTTTAAAATATCTAAATATACAATGAGTGAGCAAATGTTTTGTGCTGTGTTTGGAATATAAATAATTCAAAAGAAGATATATGATGTGATTCTCCATAAATTCACAACCTTTCAATAAATTGGCAAAGGTGTAAGAGTAGAACAGTGGAGAACACAAAATGTTATGCCATTTCTACAATTTTCTTCAGAAAAATAACTCAATCTAAATAGCAATACTCCATGGAGCTCTTGGAAATGAAATTCCTGACTGGCAGCCTGACCTCCTGCTGTTTGCAAATGTGAACATACATCACGGTCCCTCACACAGAACCTTCTCCACCTAGAAATGTCAGTGTCTGGAGAGGACATATTTAACATTTCAATAATATGTCATTTAGTCAGAAAAATCATAATGATGAGAAGGGCCCCAAAATAGAATGATATGCATCAGGATGTTGTGAATTCCTTTTCACAGTAAGTGTTCAAAAACCAGACAATCTCTTCATTGTAGGGTCATGATGAGGCTATAAGCACTAGATGGGGGATTGGATCAGATCCCTTGAAACTCTAAGTCTGTTGCCCTATGATTCTTATAGGTTTAAAGATATAAAGAGGTGGATTCTTGTGGTTTTGAAAAACTGGATATTTTTCATTTTTAGGAAATGTAAAAGTTACCTCATTTTACTAACTTATTTTTCTTTTCTGGAAAGAGGATAAATCTTAAAATGGTCTTCTCTTGTAAGACCTTGATATTAATTATACATTTTGGGGAATAATAAATATGATGTTTTCTTATTTTGCAATGATAGTATATAATGATGATGTCAGAAATGCATTAATAAATGGTGAGAGCAGACCTCTGACCTGCAAATACTGGCCTAAGTGAATTTACATGTGAATGGGATGAATGGTCTCCTATCACTGAAGGAGCCAGTGAAGGCTGCCTTCTCTACTGACTTTGGAAAATGGTTGTTATTGCACCAAAGGAGCTTGAAAAGGAGAACTGGAACTAACATGTCATGTTTCCTTACAATCATTTTACTCAATCATCGATATACCATTTCACGAGTTATTTCCAAAATTGTTTTGTTTGATTACCTAGCACCAGCAGAGTTCATATAATATTAATGTTCTTATAATTCCACAAATACTCTTATATTTTCCAAATTCAAGCTTACACATACACACACACACACACACACACACACACACACACACACAGAGTCCTGAGGGAAAGTCATAATAAAGGATATTTGTGTCTACACTGGAAGAAAAGCATGTTGATATAAAGTGAAAAATGTGATCACCTTGGATTTGTGACTACAAAGGTCTCAGTTACTTGAAAATAAATATAATGAAATTTTTCACCTTTCATCGTGTTTATCTATAGCCAGGGACAGTAATAAACCACTCACCTAGATTCTGGCCCACAAGATGAATTCAACTGCCCACCAGAGATTTAATTCTGTTCCTAGCTGGCCTTTGAACATAGGCAACTTCAGCAATTTGTCCCATGTGAATAATGGTTTGGGGATTATGTTTTTAAAATTTCATCTTGTAACTTGTTAGTCTTCTCTCTATCATACTTCCCTCTCTATTTAATTTTCTAGAATCATTCACACACCAAAATCAAAACTGCTAAATTAATTCTAATGTGGCATTTTTAATATCTGATATTCCCATGGAAAGTTTAAACTACTTGAAATTTAAAGAAAGTGTGTCAAAAATATGCTTAGTTTGATTTTCTATATATTTATAGGTAGTTTCATTTTTAAATTTATTATCATTGATATTTTATCTTAAAGACAATTTTCATGAAAATTTTTATTATATCCCACATTTTTATTTCAAACTTCTATGAAATGCCAATAACTTCTATATATCACTGTAAGATGTTAGCAATACAAATATACATATGTAGTTTAACTTCATAAAATGTTCATTGCACTATTTTTATGTAAACAAAAATGTTTATTTCATGTCTCTTTTATACCCATTATTTCTTTGTTAAGAATTATTAATAAATAGAGTGGTACCACTTAAAACTATATATTTAGATAATCTGAGACATAACTTCCTGTACACTAAAAGAACTTTTAAATTTTTACTATTTTTAAATTTTATATATAAAATCAAGAAGAATAAGATGATGACATATTTAAGAGCAACATATTCATGTATACAATATATTCAAATACTAATCATGTTATTTGAAAATGATCCAAATCCCTATTAATACTATAACAGAATTTTTTTTCTCTAGAAAGTTGTCAAGAAACTCAGTGACTATTAATTCAAGACCAGAGCTTAATAATGAAAAGTGAAAAATTTAATCATATTCAGATACAACAGATAATTCAAATTATGTAACAATTTGAATACTCCTTAGATTCACTCCCAATAAAGGAATCTATATCCTGGTTTATAAAGCAGTGGATGTGGAACTTTATATTTCTTTCCTTGCATATTTGTACACCAGTATATGCAATCATGATCAGATCATTTTCAAATAACATGATCATGATCATGATTTTTTTAGAAATTAATAAAATTTTCTGTAATAAATAAAACAATTTTATATTTAAGAAACATATTATTCAAGTTGCCAATAAGTATATGGATATAAATAAAATTTTAAAACTATATTTTATTTTTATCTATGTTTCCCAAGTATTTCATAAGAAATTATTTTAGTACATTTCTTAATATATTATTTAAAAACTAGAATACATGAAACTTAAAACTCAAATTATCACCATGAAAAATGTTCTATTATAAGATTATAGATTCTTTGAGATCCTGCCAATTAAATTTTTATTTCAAAGATCACTGTATAGGTTAGATTCAATTGTAATTTTATTTTTAAAATATACTTCTGAATTACAGGTTTAAAACACTGAATTTGTTAGCATAAAATAGAATATATGCAAATGTAGATAGCCTTAATTATTTGTATAGCTAATATTTGAACATATAAAAAAGTAAAAAAGTAAATTAAAATTTTAAAAACCAGTCATACTCAGAACTTGTGCAATCAGAATTTGCATTACACAAAGTTGTTTGAGGAAGCTGCACTTATTGTAATGATTTGCCATTGTATAAAATATTTGGGGACACAATTGGAACATTCTTTTCTCTCCTCATAGTGGAAAATCTCAGTCTTTGAAGAGGACTTGGTTTAGAGAAAGTCATAATATTTGACAACCAAATTTGGTCAAATCAATACCAATTTTTATAATAAAATATAACTGATCATTGTGTCTTCTAAAATTGTTTTAAGACAGTTCTAGAAATGTTTTGAAATATTTGCATCTTTAGAATATGTTTTTAATTCCTATAATGGTCACCTTGAGAATAATATTCATCTGGAACCTTTGTTTGAAACTTTATTACTTTCAATCTCAAACAAATGCATAATACTTTTTATTTATATGTTAAGAAAGGAAAAGAATGAGATAAATATCCACTGTTGTCTTCTACAACTATGACTCGTTGGTTTTCTCAATATTGAAACTGATTTTTTATACAAAAAGTGATTCCAGACAAAATCACCCTTAAGTGGATTAGATGATTGGAAATGTCCTTCCAACGCCAAGAGCCTATGAATCATAAAGCAAAATAAAATACACAATGGGAAATTTTTGCTACAAATTCTAAGTATCCAAAATTAAGTAAGTATAAAAAATAACATTATTATAATTTTTCTAGCTGCATCTTCAAAGACAACTTTATAATAGGATAATTTGATGATCATGTTTAAAATTTGTTGTCATAAGGCACAGTCAAGAAATGTATTAAAAATATTAAGGTCTATATTATATACATACATATATAGAGGTACTGATATAACAAATTTTGTATAAATCTGTAAATCTATACATACACTTAGCAAAGAATACCTTAAAATATGACCATTTAATTTCTACTTAACCCTCAGACTCTAGAATAGTATACACTTTGTTATGATCAATACATAACTTTTTAAATGATCTCTTATAAGGGAAAACTAGATAAAACAAAGGTGGTGGTCATCTATATTGAACCTTCCTGTGAGTTTTTAACGCTGTGTCAGGAACCAGACTTCAATCAAGTAAATAATATATTTCCTAAGATTTAAAATTTCTTTCCAGTTACCAATTTTTTCTAAGCATTATTTTTTTTTTTTTTAATATACTTTATTGATTTTTTACAGAGAGGAAGAGAGAGGGACAGAGAGTCAGAAACATCGATCAGCCACCTCCTGCACACCCCCCACCGGGGATGCGCCCGCAACCAAGGCACATGCCCTTGACCGGAATCGAACCCGGGACCCTTGAGTCCGCAGACCGATGCTCTATCCACTGAGCCAAACCGGTTTCGGCTCTAAGCATTATTTAATATAAAAACCACTTGTGACAAATAAACATGAATGCACTATTAAATACCCACCTGCAATAATATTTTAGTGAAATAAAACAATAAAATAGAATCTCTACAAATAATAATGGCCCAGCATTTTCTTTCTCTTCATATCAACTTACCTCCTTTCTGATTTAGCCAATGTATTATGTCCATAGATTACCTTGCAGTACATTTCTACTGAGCTAAAATCAACTACAAGGCTCAGTTTAGATCTACTGATTATTGAGAAAACATTACTACTAAAAACCTTTATCAGAAATGGATAAAAGGTTCCCTGTGGTTAGAATTTTCTATGTACTGGAGGACACCATAAAGCCTAAGTTATTAAGAGTATAATATTACGGATTGTGACTGTCCCTAAATAAAATCTGAAAGCCTGTCATAAAGTTGAAAAGATATTCTGGTAAATTGACAAAATTAATATAAAAATTTAAGTCACAATTGTTTAACCATAGAGAGGCCTCATGGGTGTGCTGCTTTTCTTTTAATTAAATTTAAAAGTCTCCTCTGTCGTTATTGATGTATGAGCATATTTCCATACAGAATTATTTAAATGAAGAGCAAAGCACTCAAATACAGTCAAATATAATTGTTTAAAGATACTATACGTTCATTCATTAGCAGAGTATTCTAATATAAAGTCAAAAGTAAAGCATGCCATAGTTAATTATTACTGGCTTAGCTGTCAGTTAGTCAAATCATCTAAAAGGCCAATTATTCTGAGGATACCCACGATGGAAAGCTCGTTGTTGGCATTAGGTCATTTTGAGATAGCTATGTTTCCTTTTTGTAGTAAATTACTTTCCCCATGAGAACGTTTGGCATATAACTTCATATGCTATAATTAACCCCAAATTTTAAATCATTAACATTTGGAGAAAAATACAATATTACCTTTAAATGTAAATAAAATATTTTAATTGAGAATAAAATAATCAGATTAAGTTAGAATTTTTTTTCTAGTTTCATCACCAATATAACTCAAGAAACTCAGTATCAAATAACAAGTTTTTACTCAACTAAATTAATTATCATGTCCATGGTTAGTTTCTCAACATGGAATTGAACTTGTGGATACATATAAGAATAATACATTACAAATAATTTTTTAAACAATTTTAGAATGTGTTTTCAAATTTGAAAAAGCACTAATGTACCGTATAAAGAAAGCTTAAGATAAGTATCAAGAGTAGAAAATGCCATGTGTCTAAATTGAAAATGTATTTGTAAATAAAGTCTCCCTTCATCTCAGATTTAAAATTGTACATTTCTTCCTTACATTCTGCCTGTATGCAGCATCGGATTAGTTTAAATATTAACTCAGTGAGAAATTGTTTAGTCACTCTTTCCTCGTTGCTACCTGTGGTCCCTATTCACTGTATACCAGGTACTTCTCACCAGATTGTCACCAACTGCCTGTCAGTCTCCCCTGTTGGACTATGTCCCAGTCAACAACTGGCTGATTCATTGCTCTAATCCCAGCACCCCAGCTCTTAATATATGTGTATTTGGGTTAAATCAAGCAAAGACCTAAAAAAGCATGACAGTCAGTGGTTCTCACACCTCGCTGCACCGTGGAATCACCTGACAGCTTTTAAAACATGCGTGCCCACACCACGTAAATCAGAATCTCTGGGAGCGAGGCTCTGAGATCTGTCTTGTTTCAATATCTTCCTAGATACCTGGGGCTGGGAAGAGGAGAAAGGGGGAGTTGTTCTTTAGGGGATATAGTTTCAGTTCTGCAAGATAAAAAAAATTCTGGAGATCTGTTTCAAAACAATGTAAAATATACTTAACACTACTAAACTATACACTTAAAAATGGTTAAGACAGTAAACTTTTTGATATGTGTTCTTTACCACACAAAAAAATTTTTTCATCTTCCCAGGTGATTCCCCTGAGCAGCCAGGGTTGAGACCACTATAAACACAAAGAATGTTAAGGTTTTCCCTGCAACCAATTCTGTTTATTGAGAGGGAGGGAGGGGACAGGGGAGACTTCATAGTCTTTTCCAACCATTTTCCTAAACTGTGTACCACAAGCTACCTGTTCCTAAAAGACGGAGTCTGTGGCTAAATAAGATTCAGAAAACCCAGATACCTCACCCAGAGTCAAAATGCACATGGGAATATTTTAAAAGTTAAGAAATCCTGCAACCAGAAACCTGTTGAACTTATTTGCTTCCAAGACTATGTGACTATATTATTGTGAAAGAATACTCTCCCTTCAAAATGGCTCTAACACTTTAAAATGAAGTGAAGCATAGAGCAATGCCTCTTACCTTTCCATGTCCACAGCACACTTTTCAGTATTAGAATCACTAACAGCAGGCTTAAAGGGAATAAGTGACTCAAACAGCCAGTAATAAGACAGCTATGATTACAAACCAGCACTAATGCAACTTATCCGTGGTGTCTAAACATTCATTCAAGGTTACTGCATTACTAGAGGCCCGGTGCACGGATTCATGCACCAGTGGAGTCCCTCGGCCTGGCCCGTGCCCTCTCACAATCCGGGACCCCTTGGGGGATGTCGGAGAGCCAGTTTAGGCCTGATCCCTGCAGGCTAGTCGCTTAGGCTTTTATATATATAGATATTACTTTATTCCCCTTGGATGCTATTGTTTGGCGGTGGAGCTACCTGCTGCTCTGACTTCTCTCTCATATGTTCACTAGGCCACATTCTCACATGTACCAAAGAACATGCATTGTCCTGACCCTAAACAATACCTCTTAGCCTTACTCGCAGCAAGGTGCATACCATCCTATTTCAATTCTATGTTTCTTCTTATATACATCACAGGACAGCATCATATATGCACTCTGTTGTTAAACAATACATTCTACAAGTTAATCAAAATTTGGTTTTGAAGTACATGAGTGTGCAGTGAGACACAACTTGATAACCTCAGAGAAGCCTGGACCTGCTTTAGATAGGGCTATATCCCCCCATGAGGTCATGCATAATACACACTGTGGGTGGTTTGGGGAAGTGCAGGCCTTGCATCCATCCTTGCTACCTCTAAACCAGCACTTTTCTGAGGGGCGATTCTGTAACAATTTGCTTGATTCTATGCAGTATCTTTCAGTAACAGAAACAGCATTTATATCCTAAAATCAGAAGCAATATAGATATGAACAGGAACCAATTTGGTTTACAATTTACATAGAAATGTTATTCCCTTTGAATACAGAAAGGGTACAGACATTTTTCAAATTTTATTTGGTCAAGGCATAAATTTGATGAAAACTACAGAGCACAATGATACTATTATAAAATCTGTGCACTGCTAAATTCTGTGGTGTATTTGAGAGGCACATAATTGGGTTCCTTTAATCCAGGCTAGCACAACCCATTGTGTTCTTTCTTTCACAGTGAATTGCTGTCAGAATAGCCACCAAAAAAAAAAAAAAAGACATCATGATAACCTTGTTTTCCTCTATTATTTTGAAATGTACTTGATAGTGCAGTCAACTTTGCAATATGGTTATGTAGTAGAAGTAACATAAAAGAGTCCTGACTGGCACTTTCATTGACTTGCATCAGGAAAACCAACCCCAAACTTAAACCACTTGATAATATTAAATATTGAATATTTACGTTAGGTGACTTTAATGATATATGATACTATGAAGCCTGATTGAAATAAAATTCAGCTACGGTGCTCCTTTTATTTTGTCATTGTAGTTAGCAGAGAAAAAGAGAGAGAAAGTCTGTACGCACACACACAAAAAAGATTTTTACCTCATTATTTATTTTTGTGATTTTTTGAAAATTTTTTCAGTTATTTGAAACACACCAACTGGGGTTGTTGTAGTTTTACTATGTCTTAGTGCCGTTTATGTTTGTAATGTCAACACATGTCTTTGTTATTATGTTATACAAATTACAAGTAATTAATTAAAATACCATTAATTGAATGAGAAAAGATAGATAATATTAAAAACACAATTGTAGTTCATTTCATTGTTAGTCAAGAACTAAAAACTCAGTTGCTTACAGGGTCAATGGGGAAAAAAGGGTACATCTGTAATACTTTCAATGATAAAGTTAAATTTAAAAAAATAAAAATAAAAACTCAGTTGCTTTATATTGTGAGCTTGAGTCATGTTATAAATTTTGAAGATCATCTCTCATTACAAAAAATATACATTAGAAATTCAATGAAGATCCAGGGGCTTGTGTGGACTAATTTGTATGCCACAATTATTTGAGGAGTAGTATCTTGACTACTAAGACCTGATTTAGCATCAGAGACCATTATTCTCAGCTGTTTAAAAATATACATAAAAATCAAGTCAAATATATAGAAAATATTCCTTTATTAACTTTTGGTAGAATATGTTTGTATATTTTCAGAAGACAACTCCAAGACCATGTGGATTCCTGCAACAGAGAGGAATTGACAGGACTGCTCCAGCCATGAAGACACAGGAGAGAAACAGTCCAGAAATGGAAGATGCTGACAACGCCTTGCCATACTAGCAGACAGCAGCTGTGCATCGCTGAAGGATGCCCAGGACCAAACCAGAGATGGTCGGACCTGCATCACCACCATTTGTCCACCATCCAGAACTGAAATATCATTGCTGACATGTACACATAAGGAACTGTTTGACATTGAAATTGGGACTCAGAAGAACTGTTGGCCCAGAAAGAAACTCACTACAGACTGATTCATTTGCCTCTCAGCATAACCATTATTGCTTGCCTCATTTTCAGTATCACATGATCTCACTCATCTAGGGGAAATAGTGAACAACATGAACTGATGAACAAAAACAGACCCAGAGACAGGGAAGCATGGATAAGACTGTCAAACCTCAGAGGGAAGGTAGGAGAGGGTGGGGGAAAAGGGGAGAGATCAACCAGTGGACTTGTATGCATGCATATAAACCTAACCAGTGCTCATGGACAACAGTGGGGTGGGGGCATACGTGGGGAGGGGTTTGGGATGGGACTAGGGGGATGAGGACAAGTATGTGATACCTTAATCAATAAAGTAATTTTTAAAAAATCAAGCAAGGGCCGTAACCGGTTTGGCTCAGAGGATAGAGCGTCGGCCTGTGGACTGAAGGGTCCCAGGTTCGATTCTGGTCAAGGGCATGTACCTTGGTTGCGGGCACATCCCCAGTAGGGGGTGTGCAGGAGGCAGCTGATCGATGTTTCTCTCTCATCGATATTTCTAACTCTCTATCCCTCTCCCTTCCTCTCTGTAAAAAATCAATAAAATATATATTTTTTTAAATCAAGCAAGGGCCTGTCCTCTTAAGCAATGGGTTTGTTCTCCCGAAGTTATATTGCTATATTAAGTGATATGTCTCCACATACAAGTATAAAAGGAGAAACAGAGAGAATTTGCCTCAAAATATTTTATACCTCCTCTCTGCTCCCTTCCCCCCAAAGAAAGCCTGGTTAGTAAAAATATTTTAAAGAATAGTTGTGGACTCATGAACTAAATACCAGTATTTCTCTTTTAAAAATATTTTTTATTTTTAATATATTTTTATTTATTTCATAGAGGAAGGGAGAGGGAGAGAGAAATATCAATGATGAGAGAGAATCATTGATCGGCTGCCTCCTGCACGCCCCACAATAGGGATCAAGCCCGCAACCCGGGCATGTGCTCTTGGCCGGAATTGAACCCGGGACCCTTCAGTCCTCAGGCCAATGCTCCATCCACTGACCAAGCCAGGTAGGGCCTACATATTTCTCAAACACATTAATTTACTTGCATTATAAACATTACTCTAGTAAACTAGATCTAATGGACTGAAGTATCCCTCATCATTACCATGTTAAGCAAATTAAAGCTTTTATACAATAACCTTAACAAATTCCATATGCATAGCTCCAGAGTCCATCACCCACTAAGAGAAAAATATTTTTCTTTCTCAGGGTAGTACACATTTCACTCTGAAAGGGGTCAACAATTTCTGGCTCCAGATACTAAGACACGCTGTGGCTTGCTCCCCAAAAGGCCATGTCATTCTTATACAACTTAATCAGCAGCTACCCAGAGGAAAGCAACACTACAATCTTTCTGATCATTTTAATGAGGACCCCTGGCTATTCAGTCATTGAAATATAATTGACTTGCTCTCCTCTTATTTTCATAATAGACACTCCAACCTAGACCACGTATATTTGGCTATAAGAAATGTCAGGAAGAATTGGAAGTTTTCTGAGTGTCCCCATTAAACCTGAAAACATGCCACCCTGTCTTTTACATGAGCTGCGATCATTTTGCATTGGTCTCATTATGCAATACGAGATGCAAATGTTCCAGTCGCCCTTCTCACCAAACTGCAAGACCACAAATAATAAGCTTACAAAAAATGTCTTGCTTTACCTGTACCTTCTTCTTTCAATTTAGTATTATTTGTCCAATGTTCTAGAAAACAGGCAATAGGAATAATAAGTATAAGTGTGACTGATTTTTTAGTAAGATTGCAAGCAGGACTGATGTCTCTCTTTATAATAATCTATTTTTGTAAAAATGTAAATTCTTCCTCTAAGAAATTACACTGTTTAAGGATTAAGTAAATGTCATTTGTAAAATAACATTTATGTTAAGAGGTTTGAGTTTATAAAACTGATGTGCAAAATTAATTACTTTATTCTTTGAAACAATGTATGAGTCCTGTGAATTATTAGTTTACATTTATGAGCTATAAAGTTTATATCAATCAAAGCTTAAACAATCAAAAAACTATTTGATAATGTGGAACTTTAATTGCAATATAAATTTAAAAATTGGTCCACTACAAAAATATTAATAATTTCATAAACCCCCTATATAGGAGGCTAAGCATTTTGCTACCAGAAATTTTTTTCTTACTATGGAATAGTCAGAGTTTAAATGTTATTCATCAGATTAAGTAATAATTATTCCATTTCTTTCTATTTCAATTAAGATTGATTTTTAACCATCATTGGCAAAAGTGTTGGGGAAAATAAATTCCCATATTGTTAGCTAATTATGGAAGGAAGTTTAGCAATATTGGCTATTTTAAATGCCATTTAATTTGACTCAGCAATTCCACCTCCATGAATATATCCTAGAATTGCATACACATAAACATAAACACACACACACACACACACACACACACACACACAGATGTTTGTATACATAGATACATATACACAGATGTTTGTCATACCATATTACATATTTGCAAACAAAGAAAAAATTCTGGTAACAAACCAACTGTCCCAGTAGAAGGCTGACTAAATAAGTGATAATTTATTCATGTAATTAAGTACTATATATTTATTAAGAAGAATAAGGTAGGTATCTATGTACTACCACAGAATATTGTAAGTAAAGCCAAAGCTGCACAAAGTAGGTGAAGCATAGCCTCTTTTCTAAAAAATAGTATATAAATAAATATATATGTTAGAAATGTAGAGTAATATACATCAGATTGTTAACAGTGGTTATCTCTATGGGACTTAGTTAAGAAGTTCCACTCTGTATTGTTTGAACATTTATAACTCATTCATTCATTGACCAATATTTATTAAGTACCTACAAAGTGTCAAGTAATTTTCTGGGTGCCAGGAATATAGCAGTGAACAAAACAATGTCATGAGTTTGTATACTTATAAAATCAAAAGAAACAATAAAAATATAGTTTAAATATTTCTGGAATTTCAAGTATTGCAAGAAAATACAGAAGTAAGAATCATTCATCTCATTATTCCTATGAAATTCTTTATCCTTGTCTTTTTGTCACTCAAAACTTTCTACCATAAGACTAACCATGGCCAGATCTTAATAAGAGAAGCCATTATTAAAACAATTTTTACTAGGTCCAACACTTCTATGAAAATGATTGCATGATATTTATCATCCAAAACATTGTTAGTAAATATCTGAACATGCAATTATATAAGAGTAATGCAATACACTTGAGATTTCATTAGAAATACTTTATATGATGTTAATAGAATAACCATGTACATATGAAAATTTTCATAAATCTTAAATAATAACCATAGGTATTCATAGGTATAGAACCACAAGATAATACTGAGTTTATGGATCTTCACTATTTTAATACCTTATTCAATTTACCACTAACTTACTATATTAGAAGCTTTTAAGATGAACATTAATGTTACAAGAGTATAGGTAATTTTATAAAAACTATTCTAAGTTTATTATAAATGTATAAATGTTAATTTAATTTTTCCTCTGTCTTTTGAACTTTTTTTTCCAATTACAGTTCACCTTCAACAGTACTCTGTATTGGCCTCAGGTATACAGAACAGTGGCCAATCCTACACTTCACAAAGTTTTCCTCCCAATATTCTCAGCACCCACCTGGACTCATGCATAGTCATCACAACACTATTGACTCTATTCCCTGTGCTTTACATTCTCATGACTATTTTGTAACTAACAATTTGTATTTCTTAATCCCTTCACCTCTTTCACCCAGTCCCCCACCTCCCTCCCCTCTAGCAACCACCAGTCTACTCTCTGTGTCTATGCATCTCTTTCAATTATTTTGTTCTTTAGATCTCACATATAAGTGAAATCATATGGTACTTGTCTCATAAATATAAATAGTAATTCATGTATTTCAATTTTGTTAAAATCTAGTAGCTATTTCCTCACATTTTTTCTAATATTTTATTTTCCCCTTCTTAAGTTAAAAAAAAGTATCTAAAAATTTATTTGGAGAACTTATTTGATCTTAATAAAAACTCATTACACTTATTAAAGGTAAAATTGTTAAAAAGTACCTAGGGTTCTTAATCATGATTTTCTGAGCAAATTATACCCAAATACCACCAGAATGGCCTAACAAAATACATAAGGGGAAAGGCCAACAAACTCTAAATATTTACCAAGAAATCTCATAATATAATATCATGGTTCACTGGCAGTGAGACTAATAAATATTAATAAAAGAGATTTTATTCTTTAAACATCTACTCAGGAAGTGGATACATTTGAATCAGGATGAATTGCCTAGTTATCAACTCCCTATAAGGTTCAAGTCATATACTAGTACTTATGATACAGCTAGCTGTAATTGAAATAAGTGCCACTAGATGGCAGTGTGTGTCAAATAGCCAAATGTTCACATAGTCTCTTCAAATTTGATACCAAGACTCACACATTAACAGCGCTAGACTCCTTGTCAGCATCAAAAATAGATCTCTTTGTGAATAAAAAAACACGCACCCAAAGCATAATAAAATAGAGTATATAGAGGAGCAATATTTTAAACAAAAGAAAATACATTTTAGACAAATTGTTGTGTTTACCTTTCTTAATGTTTCAAACTTAAGAATGCTTATGACACCTCTAAGAAGCTTGTTTAAAATTTGCATTTCCAGCCCCTACTTCCACCCTTGAGATTTTTAATCAGAGATCTGCGATGGAAGGGAGGCTGCATTTTGAAAAAATATCTAAGGTGATTCTAACACAGATAGTCCAGGAAAAACACTCCTCTAAAATTTGAATGTCAGCCCTAGCCAGTTTGGCTCAGTGGGTAGAGCATCCATCGGCCTGAGGACTGAAGGGTCCTGGATTCGATTCCAGCCACGGGCATGAACCTGGGTTGAAGGTTCCTCCTCGGCCAGGGCCCTGGTTGGGTGCGTGCAGGAGGCAACCAATCGATGTGTTTCTCTCACATCAATATTTCTCCCTGTCATTCCCTCTCTCTTCCACTCTCTCTAAAAATCAATGAGAAAATATCCTCAGGTGATTATTAAAAAAACATAAAATGAAATTTAAAATAAAATAAAATGTGAATGTCAGCATACTGAAGAAATCAGAAGCAGGGTAGAAACTCTTCCTTGCCTTGGTTTCAGTTTATTCAAACACTCGTCCCTTCAAAAAGAAATGGCCAAGAAGGAAGCCCTGGACTATCAACTACAGTGAACTATTTGTGAAGGAGTTTGTCACCGTTCACCCCTGAAACAGGAACAGCTGTACTGACCACCTTTTCCCATCTGCTTTCCATTCTGACTCTTCTAAAAAACTTCTGGCTGTGATGTTCACTTGTTGTTGCCTAATCTTGAGAAAATAGAGTGTAGGCATCTTTAACAAATAAAGGACCTTAGAATCGATGGTAATAGCATATCTGTAAGCAAGAGCAAAGCAAGGTAAGGTATCACAGGGGTAGGGGAAGGGCAGCCAGCATGGAAGTTAGAACCCAAACAGGATGGGAAAAGCATCCTCACAAGAGAACCTGGTCTGCAACATCAGGACCAGATTCAGGTGAGAAAGACAGCCACAATGAAGGGGGCGGGGGGGGGGGGAGGGGGATAATCTGGCATGGGGAGTTAGATCCCAAGCAGGATGATCTGTGAACAAGAGGGAGTCATGGCAGAGACAGAAAATTGGTTACATACAGGCAGGTTGATCAAATAAGTAAATATAATAAGAATAAAGCAAGCTGGCTTTCTCACTGTCAGAGATGAGAGTTACAAATATGGAAAGGGAGAAAACCAGTATAAACTCTGGTGTTAGATTGAATTTAATATGAACTGTGGTTTTCAATATACATAATATACAAATAAATATAAATGTTAAATGTTTGTATGTATATGTGAGTATACACACACACATATGTATACATGTACATACACACCCATACACACATCTACCTAATGAAAGAGTAACATGCTAATTGACGGTACCTTCGCGATGCCTACCAGCCAATCAGGAGTGAGTATGCAAATTAAGCCAACAAAGATGGCGGGTTAATTTACATACGCAGGCGCCGAGCGGCCAAGGATGGGGCGGGACGCTTTTGTCCTCGCCATGGTGACAACGCAGGCGTTCTGCACCACCCCAGCCACTCTGGGCCTCTGGGCAACATGAGAAGGCAGAAAGGCTGCTCTAGCCAGAGCAAAGGCGGTGCCGGCAGCCATGGGAACAAAGGCCCATTTTTGCACGAATCTTCATTCATGCATCAGACCACCAATATATATATATATATATATACCCTAGCTCTTTCCACAGGGAGCAGCAACACCCCAATGCCAGTGAACAACCTTATTGCTCAGACATTGGTTTCTTTCTTTTTTTTTTTTTTTTTTTCTGATCAAGCCTCGAAATTTTATTTTTACAGCGTTCCTGTTTATTTTTTTTTTTAATGAATCTTTATTGTTCAGATTACAATTGTTTCTCCTTTTTCCCCACATATCTTCCCACCACCCAGTTCCTAGCCCCCCCTCTTCCCTTACCTCCCCTCCCCCGCTGTCCTTATCCATAGGTGTATGATTTTTGTCCAGTCTCTTCCCATACTCCCCACACACACACCCTTTTCCCCCTGAGAATTATCAATCCACTCCCATTCTATGCCTGATTCTATTAAGTTCACCAGTTTATTCTGTTCCTCAGATTTTTAATTCACTTGACTTTTAGATTCACTTGTTGATAGATATGTATTTGTTGTTCATAATTTTTATCTTTCTTCTTCTTTTTCCTCTTTTTAAAGAATACCTTTCAGCATTTCATATAATGCTGGTTTGGTGGTGATGAACTCCTTTAGCTTTTTCTTATCTGTGAAGCTCTTTATCTGCCCTTCAATTCTGAATGATAACTTTGCTGGGTAGAGTAGTCTTGGTTGTAGGTTCCTGGTATTCATCACTTTGAATATTTCTTGCCACTCCCTTCTGGCCTGCATGGTTTCTGTTGAGAAATTAGCTGATAATCGTATGGGAGCTCCCTTGTAGGTAACGAACTGTTTTTCTCTTGCTGCTTGTAAGATTCTCTCTTTGTCTTTTGCTCTTGGCATTTTAATTATGATGTGTCTTGGTGTGGTCCTCTTTGGATTCCTTTTGTTTGGGGTTCTGTGTGCTTCCTGGACTTGTAAGTCTATTTCTTTCATCAGGTGGGGGAAGTTTTCGTTCATTATTTCTTCAAATAGGTTTTCAGCATCTTGCTCTCTCTCTTCTTCTGGTACCCCCATAATTCTGATGTTGGTTCGCTTGAAGTTGTCCCAGAGGCTTCTTACACTATCTTCAACTTTCTGAATTCTCTTCTCTTCATGCTTCTCTGGAGGAGTGTCCTTGGCCTCTTTGTATTCCAAATCTTTGAGTTGATTCTTGCAATCCTCTAGTCTGCTTTTGGGTCTCTGTATAATATTTTTTATCTCAGTTAGTGTATGTTTAATTTCTAGTTGGTCCTCATGGAATTTATCGGCCTTTTCCATGAAATTCTTGAAAAACCTTATAACCGTGGTTTTGAACTCTATGTCCAGTCGCTTGTTCTCCTCCATTTCTTTGGTTTGTGATCTGTTTCCTTGCCTTCTCATATTCTCTGCTTCCCTAAGTTGGTAGGGTAGTTTTGTGTACTAGGTGTCCTATTGGTTCAACGGGTCAGCCTCCCAGTTACTTGAGGTGGACACTCTTGGTGTACCCTTGTGTACTGTGTGTCCCCCAGCAGGAGCTACAGCAAGGGCTAGTTTTCTCCTCCTTTGCTTGGGTGGTTTTGGAGCAGTCTGACTGGAGCTGCAGTTGGTTAAGCTGCTCCAGAACAGGCCATTTATATGCAAAAGCCGCTGTGTGGAGCCGGGGCGGGTTTGTAGAATGTGCGGGGCGGGGCCTCAGGGCTGGGTGGGGTCTCAGGGCGTCACTAGGCTGGGGCGTGGCCAACGGCTATGGCTGCCCTCAGCCGTCTCAGCCTTTCCACGTTTCCAAGTCCCTGCGCCCCGCGCTCCAGCGCAGTAAACAATGATTGCTGGGCGCACCACTGCAAAAAAGTCACTCTCACTTTCCGACCCGATGGCCGAGAGTCCAGCTTCTCCCCGTAGGTGTCTGGGTCCCCCGAGTGTCCCCAGAAACTGGATTTCAGAGTGATCGGGAGCTTGTCTCCCTTCGGGTTGAAGAAAAGCCGCGCACCCAGCCGCCCGCCGCCGGCCAGATTCGCGTGCCTCCGTACCTCAGCTTTTCAGCGATTGTGCTCCTTTCTCTTCTTAGTTGTAAATCTTCCACTCAGCCAGCTTTCCCGTGGTTCTGGGTGGTAGACGTTTTTGTCTTTTAGTTGTATTTTTGAAATTGTTGTGTGAGGCAGCAGATTAGTTGTTTAACTATGCCGCCATCTTGGTTCCTCCAGACATTGGTTTCTAAGTACCATCTTCTACTCTAAGAACCAAAAATCCTTTGAAAAATGGTCAGTTCCAAGACTTAGGCAGTGAAAGTACAAGATGAGCCTGAAATACCTTGTTGTGTCAGAAAGCAAGAAAGTACACAAAGGATGATGGCAACATGTCAAAAGACCAGAGAAAGCAGCCTGAAGGGTTTTACACTGGCCAAATCAGACTAAAGATACACAACACTCAGTGCAACATGATTCTGATCTAAACCTTTTTGCTATCTACAACATTATTGGACATTCAGTGTAGTAATGTAGCAACATTAATTTTTTTACTTTCACAGTCATACTGTGGTTATGTAGGTTCTTAATTATAGGAAATACATACTGAAGTATGTATGGATGATGGGTATTCAGTTTGGCAACTTACTCTCAAATGGTTGAGGACTTTTTCAAAAAGTTCTTTTCAATATATTTCCAACTTTTTATAACTTTGTGATTGTTTCAAAAAATAATAATAAATACATGTCTTAATATGTTATTTTTTCCAGAAAATAAAATCAATGCATGCTCACTGTAAATAGTGAAAGCAAAGATGTATAAAGAAAAAGTTGATCACCTTCCTCCATTCCTTCTTTATCCCTGTGCCCCATAGAAACAATGCTACCATCCTGATTTTTCAACAAACATAGCAGACATTTGAGGGAATATGCTATTAATGATCTTCTTGAATAAGAAATCTCTAGATACCTGGAAGTAGACAAAATAAAAAGATACAAAATAGTCATCATGTAGATATCCAGTTTAACAAATAAGATGGTCCCCTTGGACTTTGAAATGCGTGAAAAAATTCTAAAGTCTATCTGTGATTTCCCTTGGGTTTTCCAACTAAGTGCATTGAATTATAGGCCCAAATACACTGCATGACTGTAGGGAAGGTTCTTAGGTGTGAAAAGGAGAGAGAGGCTCACACCCTTCAAAAGTGTAGAAACCAGAATATAAGACATCATCCCATCTGGGGTCTGGCCAGGGTAGTATGGTGGAGCACTCTCTCCTCCCACATTTTAGAAGTAACTTTATTCCTATTTTGCTGGGGGCTAATTCCAGCAGGTCATAAATGCAAGAAGTTCATCAAAAGGTTGGTGAACCTTGAGGCTTCAGCAGGACTGAAGATACATATTATTGCCTGCTGCCAGACAGCTGAGGGCATTTCCCCAAACCTGAACATCTACATGTTATTACCTTCTGCTGGCCAAACAGCTAAACAGCCTAAGGCAATTCCCCCAACCTGATACTTTACTGCTTACCAAACTTTACCTTTGATATGTGTGTTTGCTTTGTTTTAGGGCAAAAATGTGTGAATAAAAAGCCCTGGGTCCGGAGATTCAGGGAGAACTTAGTTACTAAAGCTAAGCTCCATCTGGCTCCCCCATGTATTCCAAATTTATATTTCATGTCTAGTCTCTTTATTAATTTACTCACAGCCCTTCTCTAGATTCCTGAACCATTTCTAGATGCTGAGAAACACCCCAGCACTATTTCCATTAATTCAGTCTTCTGCTACGTTCGCTTTTTTCTGAGTTATATCACACCGCACATTCAAAATCTACTGATTTCACTAAAGTGCCAATATTTTTTTATGCATGCTACTACCAAACAACAATACTCAACTCCTATCCTCCAAGTGTGGTTGGTGATAAGTTTTATTTTTCCCCTGTTATGCTCTTTTGGTAATCCCAATTTTGTTACCCAGTTTTCCATCATCTCTGACTTTACTCAGCATGACTTCACCCATGCACTGATAGAACTACTGAACAGATAGATCGGAGGACAGAGTCCTGAGGTTGCCCCTGGAGAACTTCCTTGAGTGGACAGGTACAGTCATCCAACCAGGTAGAAGTCCAATTAGGAAAAATGTCCTCCAACCGTGTTTCTCTATTTTGATGGCAATTTAAAATAATTTACATTTATATTGTCAAAATACCAAGCCAGAAAGCAGTCAGACTATACCTGTCATATTTTTCTGACCCATTTGTTTATTAACCCCAAAAAGTTAAATGAAATTGTCTGTTCCAGCTTATTATTAATGCAATGCATTCTTACCAGTACCTGGAAAACCTTGATTCTAAGTCAACTATTTCAATTTTACATAATCTTTTGTAAATCTTACCCTGTCTTCTTTGTAATCAAATAAATGCAAATTAGCTCTGCCAGTGTGGCTCAAGGCTTGAGTGTTGACCTATGAACCAGGAGGTCATGGTTCGATTGCTGATCAGGGCACATGCCCAGGTTGCAGCTCAATCTCCAGTGTGGGGCATACAGGAGGCAGCCAATCAATGATTCTCTCTCATCATTGATGTTTCTATCTCTCTCTCCCTTTTTCCATTCCTCTCTGAAATCAATAAAAGTATTTTTTAAAGAAATGCAAATTAGAAAGAGGTGATCATGCAAATGTTCAGTTTGTGGTAATTTCTAGTGTTTTTGAAACTGCAGACATCAGACTTTCATGCAACTAAAGGTTGCCTTTCTTAAGGGCAATCTGACAAGTATCTAAATGTAGATTCACTTTACTCCAATCGATTCTCTTCTGGAAATTTATCCCAAGGTCATGATGCGACCACTTAAAACTATGTAAGTGTTTATGTCCTAGAATAGTTACAATTGGACAAAAAGAGGCAGGTTACAAAACAGAATATCTGGTATGCTTCTGGTGTGTTGGTGTGAGTGTGTGTGTGTGTGTGTGTGTGTGTGTGTGTGATGTGCACATACAAATGACTAAAATGTATACATCAAGTAGGCAGAATGGTTGCCTATAGATGATAAAGTTAAAGGAAATATCTATCTCCTATTTGATTGCTTATATTTTCTAAGTATTATTCAATACAGATGTATTTCATAAGAAGAAATAGCAAGAACAGCCACTGTATATTATAAACACTGTTATAGGCATGGCTTAAGCTACTAAAAGAAACAAGTGACCTGTTTCCTCATTTTCTCCTCTAACTCTCCCTAGTATTATGTTGTAACTTTGTTATAGGCCTTTTACATCATGCTTCATATATATCTTGTTATGATTTTAGTTACTTACTAAACACCTTTGAATTCTGAGACTGGATTTTAATTCTATATATCTCCATTACCATGAAGTATATTATCTTATAATATGAGGAAAGATAAATAAGTAATTCCTGGGGAAAATGAATGAATACATGAATATCTGTGTATGAATACAAGAGTAAATGGGGATCAACATTGTTCAAAAGAAAAATCCAGGGGAGGTTAGAGAGCAACCAAAGGACTTGTATGCATGCATGTTAGCATATCCAGTGGACATAGGTACTGAGTCGGTGGGGGCTTGCCTGGGGTGGGAATGGCTGGGGGGGGGGGGGAGACAATTGGGGAAAAAGAAGACAAATATAAAACTTTAGATAATAAAAAAATAAAATTAAAAAAAAAGAAATAGCAAACAGCTACTATGTAAATGTTTATTTCAGTCAAGTACACACATGTCCAAATGCTGCAAAACAGAGAGAAAATATAGGGATGATTGCTTATTTATAAAATTTCTTCATTAGGGTTTCTTTAAGTCTTTACCTCTTTGATTAATATATGCAAAATACACTGATCAAACTGGTAGGTATTTAATGCTTCAAGATATTTCTGTTGCATGAATTAATATCCTATGTAATAATCTCAAATGCATAACTTTTTTAAAGAAGTTGAATTAGTCTGCTTCATGGTTTTATAATATAATTCCATTTTATAATTTAAAAGTTATTATAAACAAAATTAAACTTAATATAATTTATTTTTTTAAAATAAACTTTTTAGGGGGAAAGTTAGGGAGAGGTGGGGGAGTTATGAAATCAAACGAAGGACTTGTATGCATGCATATAAGCATAAACAATGAACGCAAAACTCTGGGGGGGTGAGGGCATGTATGGGTGTGGGGTAATGGTAAGATATGTACACATATAATACCTCAATAAAAAATAAAATAAACTTTTTATTTAAGTTCACTGTAGATTTCCATGCAGAAATAACTCAAAGGGACCTCATGTACCCCTATACCCAGTTTCCCCAATGGTAACTTTATTTCATTTTATAGCTGAAAATATATGTTTTGTATACCATATTAGCTTCCTATCTAATAAAGAGGGAATATGCAAATTGACCCTCACACTATCACAAAGATGGCAGTGCCCATAGCCACAAGATGGCAGCACCCAGTCCCCTCAGCCCCGCAGGAGTCCCCCAGTCCTTTCAGCCCTGCCGCTGAGAGTGGACAGTGGGGTGTGAAGCCTTCGTCGCCGGGGCAGTGGCAAAGTCCCCAGGCCCGGCAGACAGAGAGCGGACAGCGGGGTATGGGGGCTTCTTCGCCGCGGCATCAGTGAAGCAGCCAGGCCCCGCAGAGAGCAGAGAACCATGGGGAGTGGGCCTAAGCCATCAGTAGGACATCCCCTGATGGCTCCTGGATTGGAAAGGGTGCAGGTCAGACTGAAGGACAACCCCACCTCCCATGCACGAATTTCATGCACGGGGCCTCTAGTTATTAGATATTATTAATACAAACCACATTTTTATATCTCTCCATCAATTTGTGGACTTGTTTACACCTTTTGGCTATTATAAATAATGCTACTTGGCATACTTGAAATAATGAACATTGGCATACAAGCATTTGTTTGAATCTCTATTTTCAAGTTTTGGGATATATCCCTAGCAATGTAATTGCAAGTCATATAATTCTTTAACATTCTAAAGAACCACCAACCCATTTCCACAGTGGTTGCACCATTTTACATTCCCTCTAGCAATACACACGTGTTCCAAGTGGTATTTTCTGGGGTTTGTGCAGTTTTTGTGTTTTTTTAATAGCATCCTAGAGTTATAGTGTGAAGTGGTATTTCATTATGGCTTTCATTTGCACTGCCCTAATGCCTAATGATGTTAAGTATTTTTTCATGTAGTTACTGGCCATTTGTATGTTTTCTTTGGGGAAATGTCTATTTGAATTCTTTGCTCATTTGTAATTGGGTTGTTTTATTATTATTGAGTTCCATGAAGTCTTTATACATTTTTCTCTATTTAAGTTCCTTTTCTGATATATAATTTACAAATATTTTTCCCATACTGAAGGTTGTCTTTTCACTTTCTCAATGGCATTCTTTGTAGCACAAAAGGATGTTTTTTTTAATGTAACTTAATTTTCTACTTTTTCTTTTGTCACTTTTACTTTTTGTGTTATATCTAAAAAGCCATTGTCTAACCTAAGGTCACAAAGATTTACTCCTGTGTTTTCTAAAAGTTTGATAGTTGCAGTTCTTATATTATATCAATGATCCATTTTGAATAAATTTTATGTGTGGGGGGAAAAAAAGAAAAATCCATTGGTAGTGTCCATAACTTCATGGGTGCTTAACATCCAAAATGTTGCATGGGGCTCAGACTTGCTGGAAAGAGGAGGGTTAGGCAGATATGAACTTCTAGATTGCTGGATGACCAAGGAAAGGGAAGGGGCCCTGGTGATGAGGTATTTACCGCTGGGGTCTCAGTGAGTCCCGCAGCCTAATTGCCTGCTAATCTGCTGCAACTCCTGTTCCCAGACAGGTGAGCCATGGACACTGGCCTCCTCTTGCCTCAGGAGTTCCCAGAATTACCCCGTTGATATAGCTATGGGCGTGGGATACAACTTCTGTACATGCATCATGAACAGCCACACTCTCGTTTCACAGCTATTGTCAACCCAGGGCAGTGGTCGGCAAACTGCAGCTCACGAGCCACATGTGGCTCTTTGGCCCCTTGAGTTTTTAGCAAAGGCCAGCTTAGGAGTACCCTAATTAACTTAACAACAATGTACCTACCTGTATAGTTTAAGTTTAAAAAATTTGGCTCTCAAAAGAAATTTCAATCGTTGTAATGTTGATATTTGGCTCTGTTGACTAATGAGTTTGCCGACCACTGACCCAGGGGGAAAGCTGCACAGGGAGCACTTCAACTCTCGTACAACACCTCTTTCAGCAAAGCTCGCTTCCCCTCGTGGTCCCAGATCAAATAAAAATGTGTTGCTCTTGTTCATTTTTTTCCAGGCATTTTTATCTTAGGTATCTTTATAAAAATAAGACTCCAGCTCTAAGGGCAGGCATTTGGACCTTTCTGGCAGGGACTCCCGCCCTGGGCAAGCACATTTGATGATCGCAAGGTACACGGTCCCTTCTCTCATGACCATCTGCTGGATTGGCTCTCAGCCCACTCACAAGTCCACTGAATTGTTTCGCTAGGACACAGGTGCCAGGCTAGCCTGGGTCTAAATGAGCAGCCCACACTGTAGAGCAAAATGTTCTTCTCGCCTTCGGAAAGATCCTTCTCCTTCACCTAGTGTCACTTCGTGGCTTCTGCAGCTTGACTAAAGCCAGACACATGGGCGAGCCAGAGAGAATACAATAAGACTCAAACCCTCCGAGATGAGTGGTCATAGCACAGAGCAGCACTGGCCGTGCCAGCTGTAGTGCTGGTAGCAGTGGGGGTGGACAAGAATCCTAGAAATCTAGAAGAAGCCACAGAAGGAACTATAAACTACCTTCAGCCAGCCTCAAATCTCACTGTTCTTGACAGTGGTAAAGGGATAATAATAATAATAATAATACCATATGTTATTGCCACTGATTAAATAACAATCCCTCTAAAACCTGGTGGTTCTCTACAGATAGTCTCACCCCTAATATTGTGGGGCTCCAGAGTAAGAGGACAAGTAGAGAACCACATACCACACATCCAAATATTTAAAAATTTAAAATCATGCTAATAAACTGTTAAATGAAATAAGTTCTACATTCCCTCCTAGTTAAATGTAACATTGAAACAAACTGAAAGGTCAGGTTCAGATTTGGAAATCTAAGTCTCCTCAGAATTCCACAACAGAATATGGTGCTGAAAACAGAGCAGATGCCCAGCCTGTTGCCTACCCTCCTCTTCTCCCCACACCCTGCTCCTTCTCACACCCGGAAGGTCTCACACACACTGCACTCAGCTGCATGTTCCAGCTCTGTCCTCCACTTCCCAAAACAGCAGCCTCATCCTACAAGTAAAAGATTCTGGCACATGAATAAAAACTTTTCCAAGTTTCAGGGTTATTTGGGGGCCCCCCTTGATTCTTATATTTCTGTTATTAATTTCAATAGTGATCAGGGTGTGGGAGGAGAGAATTAGTTTCCTAGCAATAACATATACAGAAGTCTCTTAAGTATTTTGATAAAGATAACTTTACAATTATTTCCAATCTTTACAATTATCTTTTATTTTTTTACTTTAAATTTATCTTTATTGTTCAAAGTATTAGATATGTCCCTCTTTTTCCCCCTTTGACCCCCTCCCCTCAGGCATACTTCACTATAGTCTGTATCCATGGGTTAAACATAAATTCTGAAATAATCTATTTAACAAGTTTAATTAAATAAAAAACTTTCATTATGATGATATGTAAGTTGAAAAAAAAACCTAGGGTTTGTTCAATAAATAATGTTTTTAATTTTTCAAATAATATATCATTCATTCAAGAAAAAAAATATTAATACTTGAAATATTAATCTAAATAATCCTATATAATAAAAGGCTAATGTGCAAATTGTCCCCTCAACAGGGAGTTCGAACAGGGTCAGGGCTGGCTGGCCAACCACCCACGGCCCCTCCCCCTGGCCCGCCTTACTCCCAATCGCCTCCCTATCCCCATTTCCCAATGCAGGGCTGGCCAGCAACCTCCCACATTCCCTCCCCACAGCCAGCCAGGCCCAATCAGCCCCTCGGGCCAGCCTGACCCCACCTGTGCATGAATTTGTGCACCGGGCCTCTAGTTTATCCAATAAAACAGAATGATTTGGGAGTCTGTAGGTATGCATCAAATGAACACTGTTGCTAAAGCCCAAGTTATTCAATCATTCATCATTTAGCTAAGTACAATCAAAATCTTGAGGTTTTGACTATCGTACAGTTTTAGATGTTTCCATTCTTAGTCACATAGTATTTAATTTATAAATAAAGACCATTTGTTAAAAACAAGAAGTATAAGGATTACTGCCATTGAATCCAACAGGTTGATGTAAGGCACATAAAAAATGAAAATAAAATTATACAAAGATGATTTTACCCAATTAATAAGTTGCAACCACCTGTTTATAACTCTCCAAAAGCACATCAAGATGTCTCTAAAAAATAATGTCAAAAGGATAAATTATAGTAACTATCAATTTGTCTTTGCATTTGTTGGAAATAAAGACCACACTATAAATGTGCTCTTTGAATTGGAAAGCTTGCAGAAAGCAGGCTAAAGAATTCTCTGATTATCTCATTAAAAAAATTTAAAAAAAACTATAGCAAATAAATAATTTTAAATCCAAAATACAAGAATTGTAAGAGTCATAAAAGCTGTTTTATCTATGCTTTAAGACAAAATTAGACTTTTATATACAAGTAAATATATATTAAATACTTTAAACCCAAAGTAATATGTCATTTACTAATTTTTCAATAAATCATTTTTGTTAGGTAATTACAGTAAATGTATCTACAGGTACCACATAAAAAGAAGAAATAGCTCAAATTTTTTCTTTACTTAAAAAAAGTCATTAGGATTGAATTTTAAATAAACTTTATAATTTAATCTTAAATAATATACTTTTCTAAATTAAAACACTTTTACTTGAAATAATTTCTGTAGAATATCCATCAAAAATCATAAAAAATATTTGAAGTTCTTAAGGGGATTTGCCAGATTATAAATGACTGTGAAAGAGATTCACAGTCAAGTGGATTTGGAAGGTTCATCTCCAGGCTCCCTGGAACCCCAGCTCTATCTGCCGGCTGCAGGCCAGAAGTCCTTCAATAGGGACAGGGTCTTTCGGTCCACCATCGGCATCATATGCAGGCAGGAGAACTAGCTTCTGATTCAACTCTGCAGGCTGGTTTCTACCTCTATAAAATGAGGATAATAGTGTTTCCTTCCCAAGATTGTTATACCCATTAAGTGAGGTGGTGAATGGAGGTGGCCAGTACAGTGATTAGGCATATGGTCAGCATTCAATAAACTGCAGATGTGTCTCTAAAACATGTATAATGTAGCTATAGATCCCCTGGAGAAGATGCATACTAACTCGAATTCTAACTATGATATGGGCAACTTTACTGAGAGGAAAGCAGAAAGTTAAAAGTAGAAGGAAGATCTAAAGTTAAAAGTAGTAGGAAGGAAAAGGCACAAAACGTGAAGACAAGAAGTAGTGACAGGCAGCTGCGACCTATTGGTTATCTGGTGTCAAACTCAACCCTCCCCAGGATAACCCACACAGAAGTCCTGGCTCTCTCTTCGGTACAAGATCCCACATTATCCCCTTCAGCACACCGCAGGGCCTCTCTTTTAATTTGTTTCTCTCTCTCTCTCTCTCTCTCTCTCTCTCTCTCTCTCTCTCTCTTTTGGGGGGGGGGGGTGAGGGGAGGCTCTTTTAGGATCTTCTAGGATGGTGAACAGAAGAAGCTGAAAGTCCCCTTTTCATCCTGTCTGTGAAGATGTCAACAGACACTAGTATTTATTTTCGTGAGAAAGTGGCATTTGAGAATTCGGCAATGCAGCAGGATACAAAATTAATGCCAAGAAATCTATGGCATTTCTATACACCAAAAGTGAATTTACAGAAAGAGAGATTTAAAAAACAATTTCATTTACCATCGCACCAAAAAAATTAAGGTACCTAGGAATAACTTAACTAAGGACGTAAAAGACCTGTACTCAGAAAATGACAGGACACTGAAAAAAGAGATAGAGGAAGACATAAACAGATGGAAGAACATACTGTGTTCATGGATTGGTAGAATCAGCATCATTAAAATGTCCATACTACCCAAACCAATCTATAGATTCAATGCACTCCCCATTAAAATACCAATAGCATATTTCACAGACCTAGAAAAAACTCTCCAAAAAATTCATCTGGATTTAAAAAAAAAAAAAGACCCAAATAGCTGCAGCAATCCTGAGAAAGAAGAACAAAGTAGGTGGGATCTCAATACCAGTTATCAAGCTGTATTACAAAGCCACTGTTCTGGTACTGGCACAAGAACAGACATATAGATCAATGGAATAGAATAGAGAACCCAGAAATCGACCCAAACCACTATGCTCAATTAATATTTGACAAAGGAGGCAAGAACATACAATGGAGTCAAGACAGTCTCTTCAATAAATGGTGTTGGGAAAATTGGACAGATATATGCAAAAAAATGAAACTAGACCACCAACTTACACCATACACAAAAATAAACTCAAAATGGATAAAGGACTTACTAGGAGACATAAGAAGGGAAACCATAAAAATACTAGAGGAATCCACAGGCAACAAAATCTCAGACATATGCCAAAGCAATTTCTTCACTGATACAGCTCCCAGGGCAATGGAAACTAAAGAGAAAATAAACAAATGGGACTACATCAAAATAAAAAGCTTCTGTACAGCAAAAGAAACCATCAACAAAACAACAAGAAAGCCCACTGCATGGAGAACATATTTGCCAATGTTATCACCGATAAAGGTTTAATCTCCAACATTTACAGGGAACTCATACAACATAACAAAAGGAAGATAAACAACCCAATCAAAAAATGGGCAACGGACCTAAATAGATACTTTTCGAAAGAGGACATAAGGAAGGCCAAGAGACATATGAAAACGGGCTCAAAGTCACTAATCATCCAAGAGATGCAAATCAAAACCACAATGCGGTACCATATCACACCTGTCAGAATGGCTATCGTCAACAAATCAACAAATGACAAGTGCTGGCGAGGATGCAGAGAAAAAGGAACCCTTGTGCACTGCTGGTGGGAATGCAGACTGGTGCAGCCACTGTGGAGAACAGTATGGAGTTTCCTCAAAAAACTAAAAATGGAACTCCCATTTGACCCAGTGACCCCACTTCTAGGGATATATCCCAAGAAACTGGAAACACCAATCAGAAAGGATATATGCACCCCTATGTTCATAGCAGCACAATTCACCATAGCTAAGATTTGGAAACAGCCTAAGTGCCCACCAGCAGATGAGTGGATTAAAAAACTGTGGTACATCTTCACAATGGAATACTATGCTGTGGTAAAAAAAAAAAAAAACTGTGGTACATCTTCACAATGGAATACTATGCTGTGGCAACAGCATGGATGGACCTGGAGAGCATTATGCTAAGCGAAATAAGCCAGTCGAAGAAAGATAAATATCACATGATCTCACTCATTTGTGGAATATAATGAACAACATAAACTGATGAACAAAAACAGATCCAGAGACAGACCGTCAAACTCAGAGGGAAGGTAGGGAAGGGCAGGGGTAAGGGGGAGAGATCAACCAAAGGACTTGTATGCATGCATATAAGCCTAACCAATGGACACAGACACCGAGGGGTGAGGCCATGAGTGTGGGGGTAAGAGGGTGGGAGGGAATGGGGGAATAAGGACACATATGTAATACCTTAATCAATAAAGAAAAAAAAGAGAAAAATAAGTCTTTTCAGTTAAAAAAAAAAAAAAGAAAGCGGTATTTGAGTAAAAATTGTCGATTTTCTTTTGGTGAATTACAGCTATGTCTGCGGGTTTTAATACTCCTTGTAGGAAAGCGAGTATTTCCTGGAGATGCTGAATAGGGGAGTGCTTTGCTGTTAAGAGTCCCAGTTCTTTCCATGCTGCTGTGTGGGTGAGGAAGGCATACCTGCAGTGGGTATTGTTGCCCTGGCCAAGGCTGCTGGGCTTAAAGAGCTGGAACCCACTGAGCTGAACACAGCCCAGCAGCCTCCTCAGATACCTCTGCCACCCTGCCCTCAGGTGAGCTCAGGACAACTGGCTCTCAGCCCTGCCCTGCAGCTGTGGCATGGAGGGAGTGGCCTGAGGCCTTCTCTTGGTGCTGGCAGGCCTGCCTGCCTTGGAAGCCAAGGACCTGATAGATAGACAGTTCCTTCTCCCGTACTGAGAGGACCTGCAGCTGGGCGGGATCATCTGCACAGGGCTCCAGTGCATCGCTGTAATCTTGTTCGCCCTAAGTAGCAAATGCAAATGCAAGCACAGGCAGCAGCAGAGCCCCTTACCTGAGAAAGCTGTTCCACTCATCACTTCAGGTTCTGCCAGTACCTGCTGAGCACAGGACCAGCTTCGTGGCACCTCCTGTGCCAGCTCCCATGCTGTTCCCTCCCCACTTGGGGGCCTTTCTCTCCAAGGTCAGCCTTAGGCTCCCTTCTGATCTGGAGGTGATTCAAAGCTTATTTCTAAATTAAACTTATTTCTAAATTAAACTTAATTTCTAAATTAAGGGGAGTTTCTGGAGTGGACAAGGCAAAGGTCTCACTCCTCAAAAAAAAAATAATAAATAAATAAAGTAAAATAAAACGTGAAGACAAAATAGGCCAAAAACATCCTTTTGCCTAAAGTATGTTTAAGATAAACAAAATATCTGAAAGTAACATAAATGTACTTGCCTCCCTCTGAACCAGCATGCACCCGGGAAGCTGGCACCCAGGAAGTAGTCCAATGAAATAAGACATAAGAAGGATTGAGTCAGAAGCAACTTCCAGAGAGTTGCTGCCACGTAGCATAATCACCAACTAAATACAACTAACTACATACCATCACAGGGCCCCAGGTTGGTGCAGCCGAAAGGGACCCAAAAGGCCACCTCACCAGCTCCAACATTTTGCAGAAGACAAAATAAAGCGCCTAGGCGACCTGTCCAAGGTCACACCCAATTAGAGATAGACACCAAACCTGAGTTATGAATTTCAGTTCAGTGCCCTTTCTTGTCTGGGGGGGAGAGGGGGAAAGCTTGTGTGCATACGTCTGCAAAGAAGGGGAGTTTCTGGAGTGGACAAGGCAAAGGTTTCTAACGCTACAAACCATGTGTGCTTGGCTAACAATAAATTCCAAGGTTGTGAAAGCAGAAGGACGTCCCCCTAAGCACGCTACATTCTTCCTCTCACTGAGGCAGAGCAAGACATTGCTGCGGTCACAGTGACCACTGCTTTCAGACATGTGTTCCACCTACCCTTGGGAATGGAAATGAGCCCAGAGTCCCTCCTCCGAAGAGGTAAGCACAGAAGCATCACTCCAATGGAGCAAGCAGCTTGCAGAATGGCTGCAATGAGTTGGTTCCCTAGTAAACAGATTAAACATGATCGCTCTACTTCATACCCTCAATAGAACTCTGTTCCGTGAATGGAATGGTATATTATAACTGGCATAAAATAGGCCACCACTTTAGTTACAGCACAGGATTGTCCAAATAAACAAGCGTTAATCATGCACATTATGTAGAGCATAATGCTTCAGAAAGCTTCTGCAAGCAGCTCCAAATGAACTCGACCAAATTATACCATCTGACAGCTGTTCCGTGACCTGTGGGAAATGAGTTGGTGGTCTCAGTCCAGTTCCTAGTGGACAGGTGTCCAAAGCACAAAAACGACCCTCACAATTGGGCCTAATTAGCAACCTGGTTGTTGCAGCCGCAGTAAAACCTGGAGTCCATGTCACCGCCGTGCTGTTGGAGGCTTGTCTCGACATCAGGTGGCTTTGTGCGGAAACGCTCACAGTGGCGCCTGCACAAAATGTCATTGCTTCAGGAGAAACAGGACTGTGTCCAGGACTGGCTCTCTGCCTCTTGCCTGACTCTCCACCCCCCGCCCCCCTCCCCAAGCCAAAGATGTCAGAGACAGGGATGGAGTCCTGGGCACTGTTTTAATCCACGGAATTAACATGTTTGCAACACTTAAAAGTACTATCAACACCCACCTTTCATCAGAGCAATAGTCTCATCTATCACACAAAAACTTAGGTCCCTCTGGATTCCCACCCATTTCTCAAAACCTTTCCCTTCGCCTGTTTGCCTTCATTGAAACCTGCCTGCTTCTGAAGGCTCTGCCTCCCCTTGCAGCCTGCCCAAGTGTACAGTTGTTGGTCCCCAAGACTCTACACACCTCAGCACCAGGTAATGGGAAAGGATTCTCCTTATTCCTCAATGTCACTTCCCAGGCATGCTTTGCCTGCCCTTGCAAACTCCTTCTCTGACACCCAAGCATTCAGCTCTGATCCTATCTATTGGCCATCCTTTCAACCCTCTTGTTCAGGAAAGATATTAACTCCTACCTTACAGTCCTCTTCTCCTCTCTTCTGATATCATAGGTGATTTCAGCATCCACTTGTGTGAACCACAAACAACCTGGCTTCTCAGTTTCTCACCTCCCGCACTTAATGGTCATTTTCTCCGCAACACCACAAACACCCACTCACACGGCTATTATCCAGACCTTGTCATTACCAGAAACTGCCCCACCTCCAAAAAATGTCAATTCAAGTATTACCCTCTTGAACTACTACAACCAGTCATCCCCTGCTCCTTTTCTTATAGAACCCTTTTTACAACTCTCCTGCCACATGCAGACCAATCCACCGGCCCACAGCTCCCTCACTTCCCCTCACCTTTTACATCCAATCTAACATCAAGTCCTGCCAACTCTATCTCCAAATTATACTCACTTATTTTTTATTTGCCATTGTATTCCCAGTTTCTGGCTCACAATATAGACAATAATATTTTCTGAATGAGTGAAGCATTAATAATAAATGCTAGGAGTTTCACTTCTATGCTTAGGACATAGAAGCACAAGGCAAGGTCACTCCGACACTGACAATCAAAAAAATGAATCATCTATGAAGTCATAAGTTTTATTCCCCCGGCAAAGAGCTGAAGTTGAAAGCAAGCAAAGTAAACTAAATCCCAAAGAGGAACAAAACAAACAAAAAGAATGCATGCACTGTTTCACCTTTGGCAGAACATAGGAGAGAGAAATGGCCACCACAGAAGTAGATAAGAACTCAGCTAAAATGTTTATGCATAATAGCCAAGTGTGGCCTAGCATGACAATGTGGTATAGCGAGGAGGTCCAGATACAAGGGGAATTTGCCTTTATTCATAAGATCTTTTTCCACAGGCTTTCACCAGCTGATTATAAGAAAACTTAGGGCAGAATAGGAAACGAGACAGCCTCCCTCAGTGGGGCAGGTGTAAAGATGATCATCAGGAAACTGTGTCCCATTCAGGACCAACCAGAGACACAAGGCAGAGTTTGGCTGCCATAGGAGGAAGGGCAAGAATATGAGAAAATATCAACCCTATGCCAAGCACACACAGCCTGCTAAGACTAAGGCTAGGCTAGGACAGCAGAGAACACTCCAGTAATCCCATCACAACTACAACACTAAGTAAGAAGCAACATCAGTCTACCATTAGGGAAAAAAGAGGCATGCCCATTTTTTGGCAAAATGCCATTTATTGAAGTAAATGTATCTCTATACACAATGTCTAGTAATCATTCAAAAACATCAAATAAAACATAAAATCAAGGGAAAACAGTCTATTGTCAAGAAATAAAGCAATCAACAGAACCAGACTCAATGATGATACAGATATTAAAATACTTTCAAATAACTATATAATATGTTAAAGGTTCTAGTGGAAAAAGTGAACATTTGCATAAAAAGATTGAAATGTAAGCAGACAGGTGAAAACTGTAAGAAAAGGCCAAATGGGAAGGGTAGAAATAAAAACACAGCATCTAAGATGAAGAATCCTATATAATAAAGAGGTAATATGCAAATTGACTGTCACGTCCTCACAAGATGGCTGCCTGTGACCAGGTCGTCAGGGGGGTTAGTGAGGGATGACCAAACGACTGAACAAGCAGGCTGCGTGGGGCAACCAGGCTGGCGGGGGGGCCTTGAGGGGCGACCAGGCCAGCAGGGAGGGCAGTTGGGGGCAACAGGCAGGCAGGCAGGTGAGCGACTAGGGGCCAGCAGTCCAGGATTGTGTGCGATCAGGCCTAAACCAGCAATCGGACATCCCCTGAGGGGTCCCGGATTGGAGAGGGTGCAGGCTGGGCTGAGGGGACACCCCCCCTCCCCCATGCACAAATTTCATGCACCAGGCCTCTAGTGTCTTTAATAAACTAATCATTAGACCAAACAGAGCTGGAGGAAAAAGGAATTGGTGAATTTAAATATAAAGTAACAGAAATTATTCAAACTGGAGAGAGAGAGAGAGAGAGAGAGAGAGAGAGAGAGAGAGAGAAAAGCAACCAATATCAAATGTCCTGACATGCATTTATTGAGAGTCACAAAGGACAAAAGAAAAATAATAGGGGAAAAAAAATATGGGAAAAGATAATGACTTAAGGGATAGCATGAAGGAGTTTCTATTTGGTGATGAAACAGTTCTAGATCCTGATTGTAATGTCAATTACACAAATCTACATATGTCATGAAATGTCATAAAAATATACAGCCCCCCAAAAAAGTATAAACTGGCAGAATCCAAATAAGATCTGTAGCTTATTTAAGAATATTATACTAATGTCAATTTCCCAGTTTTGATAGTACTAGTTATTTAGGATTCTCCATTGCAGGAAGCTGTGTGAAGGATACATACGAAATCACCAATATTTTGCGACTTCTTGTCAGTCTAAAATCATTTCAAAATAAAAATTTCTTTAAAGGTAATGGCCAAAATTTTCCTAAAATAAGGAAAGAAAACAAATGACCAACACAATAAACCCAGAGAACTTCAAGCAGGATAAATAACACCACACACACTCACACACACTCACACACCTAGACCCATCATGTCAACTGCTGACAGCAAAAGATAAAAAGAAAAAAAGAACGTTATACAGAGAAACAAAAATAAGACTTATAGAAGACTTATTATAAAAGCTATGCAAGTCATCAAGGAGAAAGCTCTTCAAAACGCTGCACTATAAGAAATGTTAAAATTCTTATCAAAAAATAATATTACAAAAAGTAACAATATTACAGACAGAAACCTGTATCTACAAAAAAAAAAAAAAAACAAACAAACAAATGAAGAGCCTAGAAATGGGATAAATAAAGATAAACATAACATTCATTGTTTTCTTATTTTTAATTAGTCTGAAATATATTTGACTAAACAAAAATAGTTATAATGTATTATGGGCCTTATAATATTTGAAGAAGTAAGATATATTCATCAATAGCACACAATAGGGGAGAGAGGAAATGAAGTTTACTGTTAAAAAGTTCTTATACTATACATTTTACTATATTATTTGAAGGTAGACTATTATAACTTAAAAATGCATATTGTAAACCAGAGTGATACCACTATTTTTAAAACAAGATTATTAACCAATAGTAAAGATAAACTGGAACCATTAAAGAAGGCAGAAAAAGAAAAAATAAATAAACAAAAAATTAGAAATAACTACAAGATGGTATAAGTAATTATAAGTGATTTAATGAAAAGATATAAGCACCCCAATTAAAAGATAGAGATTGTCATATTGGATTTTAAAAACAAGACATGCTATCTATAAGGAATTTACCTTAAATATAAAGACATAAATAGGGAAAGGCACTGTAATGAAAGGTTGCATGATACAAGGTTGATATTCAAAACTCAATTGCATTTCTGTGTACCAGCAATGAAATATTAAAATTAGCAGAAATTTTACTTTTAAAAGTAAAGGAATCTAAAAGATACACCAAGCAATAATGAAAAGAAAAATGGGTGGAAGTATTCATATCAGGTAAAGTAGATTTCAGAACAAATAATATTACCAAATTTTTCCCCAAATTATTAACAAAATAATCTAGCTAGACATGCAATTAATAATTCACCATGAATAAGTAAGGTTTTTCTCAGGTCTGCAAAGTTGGTTCAACATTAGAAAGTCAATCAATGCAATTACCCTATCAACTGAATAAAAGCTAAAAATCAGTATAGAAAAGACAACAAAATTCAACATAATTTCATGATAAAAACTCTCAGCAAACTAAAAATAGAAGAAAACTTTTTCAATTTGATAAAGCGCATTTATTAAAATTCACAGTTAATGTCATACTTAAGGGCAAAAGACTGAATGGATTTCTGCTAAGATCAGGAACAAGGTACAAATTTTTGCTTTCACCACTCTTACTTACTCAGCATTATACTGGAGATCCTAGGCAGTGCATTAAGACAAGAAAAAGAAATAACATGCATACAGATTGAAAAGGAATAAGTAAAATAGCCTTTATTCACAGACATCATTAATTGTCTACATAGAAAATCCCAAAGAATCTACAGAAAGGCACTGTAATGAAAGGTTGCAGGATACAAGGTTGATATGCAAAACTCAATTGCATTTCTGTGTACCAGCAATGAAATATTAAAATTAGCAGAAATTTTAAGCCCTAACCGGTTTGGCTCAGTGGATAGAGCGTCAGCCAGCGGACTGAAGGGTCCCAGGTTCGATCCAGGTCAAGGGCATGTACCTTGGTTGTGGGCACATCCCCAGCAGGGGGTGTGCAGAAGGCAGCTGATTGATGTTCCTAACTCTCTATCCCTCTCCCTTCTTCTCTGTAAAAAAATCAATAAATATATTTTTTAAATTAAAATTTTAAGTACCATTTACTATAGCATCAAAAATCATGGAATACTTAAAGGTACATTAAAAAAACATATATGCAATATTGCTCCACTGAAAACTATAAAACATTGAAGAGAGAAATTGATGAAGACCTAAATTTTCAAAAAGACATGTCTGTGTTGATGGATTAAAAGATGCAATATTGTTAAGAGATCAGTTCTCCCAATTTTGATCTATAGATTCAATGCAATCTCAAAACCCCAGCAGGGTTTGTTATAGAAACTGACAGGATATTTCTAAACTTACATGAAAAAGGAAAGGTCCTAGAATATCCAAACAATTTTGAAAAACAAGAACTAAGTTATAGGACTCACACTACCTGATTTCAACACTTTTTATCAAGCCACAGTAATCAAGAAAGTGAGACATTAGCAAAATGGAGTACAACAAAGAGTCCAGAAATAGGCCCACAATATATGGTCAATTGATTTTTCAACGAAGGTGCCAAGATAACTTAATTGGTAAAGAATCATTTTTCAAAATTTAGTGCTGAAACAATTAATTGGATTCCCATATGTAAAAAAAATCTACACTAATGAAAGAGAAATATGCAAATTGACTGTACTTTCACAACGCCCACCAGCCAATCAGGAGTGAGTATGCAAATTAACCCAACAAAAAATGGCGGGTTAATTTGCATACACAGGAGTGGAGCGCAGACTGAAGGCTCTAGCCCAAGCGAAGACTGAAGACTGAAGACTGAAGACTGAAGACGACTGAAGACTGAAGAGGCTTGGCTTCTCCGCTGCGGCCAGAGAGAAGGCCTGGGTCCTGGGTGCCAGAGGAAAACTGGTGCCGGCAGCCAGGGGAAGGAAGGCCTATTGCACGAATCTTCGTGCAATGGGCCTCTAGTAAATAAATAAATAAATAAATCTTGATCCTTACTCATACCATGTACAAAAATAAACTCAATATGGATCATAGATCTAAATGTAAAACCTAAAACCATGTAACTTCCAGAAGAAAACATAGGAGAAAACCTTGGTGACCTTAGGTCAGGCAAAGATTTCTTAGATATAACATCAAAAGGCAAGGCAAAATAAGCCAGGAGGTAGAACACAATATTTGCAAAACA
Organism: Eptesicus fuscus; assembly: GCF_027574615.1. Taxonomy (NCBI): domain Eukaryota; kingdom Metazoa; phylum Chordata; class Mammalia; order Chiroptera; family Vespertilionidae; genus Eptesicus; species Eptesicus fuscus. The sequence continues at coordinate 53,809,445 of NC_072482.1, read as the reverse complement.
CATATCTGACAAAGGACTTATGTCCAGAACATAATTGTAATTTAATTATAAAAAATTACACAACCAATTTTTAAAAACAGGAAAGGTGAAAAACATACATTTCACCAAAGTAGAAACAGAGATGGCAAATAAGTACATGGGGAAAATGCTCAATAACATTAGTAATTACGGAAATGCAACTTACAAGACAGCACTTTACACCTAACTATTACAAAAGCTAAAATTTAATTTAAAAAATATACTGGGCCCTATAGCTCAAGGGTTAGAGCACTGGTCTTGTAAAATATAACAACATCAAGAACCCTCATATATTCCTAGTGAAAATACAAAGTGGTACAGCCCCTTTAGAGGACAGTTTGATAATTTTTTATGAAGTTAAACATATACTTACCATATAACCCAATTGAAAACATACATTCACATAAACACCTTACATAAATTATTATAGAAGCTTTCTTCATAACTGCCAAAACCTGGGAACAATCCAAATATCTATCAACTACCTAGTGGATAAATAAGTTGTGCTACATCCATGAAATAGAATACTTCTCAACAATAAAAAAGAATTAACTTCTGATACATGAGTGATTCTCAAAAGTATTATGCTAAGTGAAAAAAATCAAAATGCTATTTGATTCCATTTATATAACATTCTGGAAAAAGCAAAATTACAGGACAGAGATCAGTTGCCAGACCCCAGGGATATTGGGAGAGGACTGACTACAAAAAAGCACAAACCAACTTTTGAGAATGATGAAAATATTCCATATCTTAAATATGTTATATGACTGTATATTTGTTAAAACTCATCAAACTGTACAATTAAGGGTGAATTTTACTGTATTCTCTCTAAATTCATGTATATTTTTACATTTCCATAATAAAAGATTTTTTAAATGAATGTCAATATTATACAAATGCTCTTCAGCTTTAATTTGTAACAAGCCATGTATTTAGACTGCAAATGCAAGAATACAATGCAAAATAAGGCACAGACTGGAAGCAAGTGTTTGCAAAACACATTCTAATAAAGGACTTGTGCCAAAACATATAAAGAATTTTACCACTCAACTAGATTTATCAGGGTGATCACTTTGTAAGTTGTATAAATGTCAAATCGCTATATTGTACACCTGAAACTAACATAATATTATATGTAAACGGTAGTTTTTTTTAATTTAATTTTAAATGCAATGTCTGTGAAGTACAATAAAATGAAAAAAAATCTGCCACTGAATTATGACATCTTATGATATATATAGTATATGTATATACTGTATATATATACACTGTATATATATGTTTATATGTATGTGTGTCTAGATAGATAGATAGATAGATAGATAGATCTCTTAGATGTAGGAAAATTTTGCCCTACTGAAATTTCATAGCATAAGAAGTCTAGCAGAAAGCTTTTGCTATACTGAAAATATTTTAGTATCAACATCCTCTTTCCATTAATAAAAATTTATGATAACCCAAGTAATTTCAAGCTTATCCCAGTCCTTATTTGAGAGCTATTAAAAATATAAAAATTAAATAATTTTATAAAATTTACTGGGATACCAATTAAGGGAAATCATAATATAAAGTTCATTAATTCCCATCTGTCCCCAACTTTCCACACCTAGTACAATACCTTACATTCAAGAGCTACTTGATGGTTACCTGCACTTTTTTTAAAACGTGAATCTTATTTGTAAGGGGCAAGTCTCAAGGTAAATCTGAGGAATTAGACACTATTATTGTTGTGCTTTAAAGAATGAAGTCTTACAAACACGTGCCTGCACCAAAAGGTGCCCACTTTCTTGAAGACATGTATCATCTGTAATTTTATCTCAGTGTAAAATCATATAACTGTTCCAGTGTAAATCAAATCAGACCCTTTTATAATCTTATGGAATTGTCTGCAGAATTACCAGGGCCATCACGCACAGCTGCATCTTCAGTCAAGGCAAGCAACCCAGGGGGATGGATGTGCTTGGAAATACAGCCCTTATTCTGTTGCAAACCTGTGTCGCCTTTTTTTTCTAACGATCCTCCTAAACAGGGACCTGTATGCAATTTGTAATCTCAGAGGTTTCACCTTTTTTTAACACACACAGATACTGTGAATGCTGCAAGTGGCCCTAAGGACCATTACCCTTCTTTAAAAACAATCTCAGAATAACCAACCACCAATGTTACAAATTAGATACTCCAAGTTTTTTTTCCATTCTTTCAATATATCATATACCGAATATCCCTGACAAACATAGGTTGAAGGGAACATTCATGTTGCATAAGAAACCATGGACTTCATCTTTAAGTTTCCGTGTAATCTGTATCATCCCAATCACTAGTTAACAAACAAACAAAAACCCTCGACATACATACAAAATTCACTCCAGGGAAACCTAATGTAAGATTTTTCCCATCGTCCTGAATGATGGTCACGTTTTTATTGCTCTCACTGAGCTGTGAAAGCTGCTCATCCTGTGTATAGAGCAAAGAAATGTCTGAAAATTGTAGCAAAATAAGGCTGTACAGAGAATTTGCAGTCAATTGTAATTGACAATATCCTGAGCTGAGGGATACCAGATAAAAGTACAATAAGTATATGCCACCACTCTCAGCCTGCCTTCAGCAACCATAACAATAACTTCCAAAACCTTTTTTTCCCATTGCATCTATAAACAATTAGCATCTCTTTGTTAAACTCTAATTGCTCTTCTTACACAGCTGTGCCACTGTACAGCCCGAGAAAGAGGGCCCAAGTGTTAAGGCAGTTATTAATAAAATAAATCCATAACAAACTGAAAGAGCCTGGGGAATTCAAGAAAAAGTCTCCCCCACATCCTTTCAGAAAACCAAGCCATGGACTGTATCATAAATGCTCAGTTTCTCCATCCTTTTCTCTTACATATAAACCCATAGGAGGAGGCACAAGAATACAGAGGTGACGAACATGGCCTCTTGAGCTATACTGCATGGCTTTGAAGTCCAGCTCTTCCACTGATAGCTGTGTGACTGGGGCATGTTACTCAACCTCTCTGTGACTCAGTTTCCTCATCTATAAAATAGGGTTAGTAAAAATTCATAATACTGTGAGGGTTACATGGCTTAACACCGATAAAGCGCTTAGAAAAGTGCCTTGCATATATTAAATGTTCTATATTTATTAGATAAACAATATGTATTGTTTTATTTATTCCTGTATATTTCCCCTTTACCAATTTGTTTGGTTTTTCAAATGTTTACCTCACACCTGCAATCTAGCCACATCCTCAGTGACTGGCAAAGCCAGGGCGTAGTATTCAACTCTGCACAAATGAACCATTAGAACTTCAACAGCACTATGGCTAAAGCAAAAGAAAAAAATTTATTTTCTGGGAAATAGTTGCAAAGTGCTGGCGATATTGATTGAAAATCTCAAGTCATTTCTAAACCTAGAGTTTTTCACCCTTCAAAGTGATACAATATAGGATGACAACATTCCCGTTCCTTTCTACTTGAGAAACTCCAAAAACTGTTTGTCCCAGAAATATCTAGACAATGTTGGAAGTTTTCAGCTTCAGGAAATAAAATGTTCTACCGTGGAGGACAGAGATATTTACAAATTTGATATGAAATTACTTCACTTAATGTAGAAGGAAAATATTCTTCAAGAAGAAAAGCCGGAGTTAGAATAGCCGCCGCCTATTTTAACCCAGATATAGTCTCTATCCGTATGCCCCACCATCATACAACCTATTTAGCATATCCTGTAATCAACAATATCCTTTCCACATGGAATCATTAAGCTACCTCTGAATCCCTGGCAGGCAGTGAATTAACAATAAACATACTTTATTTTTCACAGAAAGGCTGTACGTAGGTGGCCTACTCCTTCCTCACTTTCTGTCATCCTCAGCAGGCATTTCCATCCTCGGGCTTGTAGCCTCTGACCACAGATGGCTATGTCTTATTTGGATCCTGATTCAAAGAAACAAACTGTTGTTGTTTTTTAATTATTCTATTTATGCGATAATTGAAATACATTTTAAATACTAGCTAGATGTTTCCCATATTACAGAATTGTTTTAAAATATTAGGTGTTGATAATGGCATTTGGGTTGTTTCTTTCAAGTTCTTGTCTTTCGCAGATACATACTGAGCTATCTGCCGATAAGGAGGTATCACGTTCAGGATTTGCTTTAGGGTAATTTGAGGAGGAGGGATGCAGGGGTGGATGGAGCAGATTGGCTGTGATATATGGGTTGTTGGGGCTGGGTAGTAAGTATAGAGGATTCAATGTGTTAAATAAAAAATGGAGACCAACCTTGAAAATTTCCTGAGCACACAAAACAATTTCAGTTACACAAAGCTCAATTTAGCTTATTTTGCAAGATTAATTGCAAGTTAATACATTAACTTGACCTGGGTCATTCCTTGCTTATGCCTCTGGAAATCATAGGCAAAACTTGAACTGTGTCCAAGGTTGATATGATGTATCCACTGAAAATTCTAATATCATAACCCATCACTGTGAAGAATAAATAGTCACTGCTTTCTCATCAACATACCCCTGAGCTTCATTCCATGTTTTGGTTGAAGTGCTCCTAGCAAAGTGTCTTTTTGATGTATGCACAATAAAATTTTACTAATTACTTCTGTTATTTCTGAATTTTTGACAGTTATAATGTTCTATCTACTTTTTTCTATCTACTATTATATATGTTTGAAATTTTCTACAAGAAAACATTTTTAAGTGCTTTGCTAATTCAAAGTATTAGTAAACTAAAAAATAACTTAACTAGTTGCCCCATTCACTAAGGTAATAGAAATGAGATAAGATTGGTTAATCAAGGTGTTAAATGGAAAGTGACTCCTTGCCCTAGCTGGTTTTGCTCAGTGGCTAGAGCTTCAGCATGCAGACTGAAGGGTCCCAGGTTCAATTCTAGTCAAGGGCACATGCCTGGGTTGCGGGCTTGATCCCCAGTAGGAGACATGCAAGAGGCAGCCAATCAGTGATTCTCTCTCATCATTGATGTTTCTATCTCTCTTTCCCTTTCCCTTCCTCTCTGAAATCAATAAAGATAAAAAATAAAGAAAGTGGCCTGACCGGCGTGGCTCAGCAGTTGAGCGTGGACCTAGGAACCAGGAGGTCACAGGTTCGATTCCCGGTCAAGGACACATGCCCGGGTTGCGGGCTCATCCCCAGTAGGGGCGTGCAGGAGGCAGCCAATCCAGGATGCTCTCTCCTCATGGATGTTTCTCCCTCTCTCTCCCTTTCTCTCCGACATCAATAAAAACATATTTACTTTTTTTTAAAAAAGTGACTCCTCTTTATGGCTGACAGAAATTTATTTCATTTCAGTACTGGAGATTAAAAGTTCAAAATCAAGGTGTCAGCCAGTTTGGCTTCTCCTGAGGCCTCTCTCCTTGGCTTGCAGGATAATCACCTTCTTGCTAGGTCTTCACATGTCTTTCCTCTGTACATGCATCCCTGGTGACTCTCCATGTGACCAAATCTCATCTTCTTACAAGGACTCCCAGTCTGACTGAATTAGAGCCCACCCTAATGACCTCTATTTCACTTAATCGCTCTTTAAAGGCTCTATCTCCAAATACTGGCACATTCTGAGCTACTGGGGATTCAGGCTTCAACATATGGATTTGAAGAGGACACAATTCAGCCATCACAGCTGCCATAATTAGCAAACCTATATTAGGAACTAACATTCTGGGAATTTGGACAAGTCAAGCTCCCTCCACAGACCTGAAAAAAAAAACCAGGAATAGGTCAAGGGTGGTTGAGGTGCTTCACTTCAATTAGCTCCCAGCAGATTCTAGGGCTCCAAGAACTAAAATCAGGCCTAAAAAATATTCTGCCTAGAAGAAAACAAGGATTTTGTATGGAGAAAGATTAAAAAGTAGTCTCACAAATCGGGGTGTGCAGTTTCCCATCAAAACCCAATGAGCCTGTCTAAGCTTAGATAACCAATGTCTTTGTGACTTTGCTTGAGGCACCTTTCCCATGCAGAGAGTAGATGTGTGGAGAGGAAACATGTCTTGCTTGTACACAAGGTTGCAAAGAGTCACACAAACCCCTCTGTGTACCATCTGCATTAACAGGGAGAGACACAGGGAACATCCTGCCATGAGCAACAACAGAGCTTGCTCTCCAGCACCCTACAATCCCCCAAATGGCCCCCACACATGCTCTCTCTACCTGGATTTCCTGCCAACTCTTGTTCAAGGCTTCAGCCAGAACAAGCAGGGCATTCTGTTCACAGGTGGTTTGGTTTTTCCTGTTCCAAATTTTCTAGGCACCTAAACAAATCACAGCAATCTTTCCTCTCTTACCCTCTCCCACAGTCTGCCAATGCGATACAAAATTGTGGTGGTTTAATTAGGCATTGTTTTTCCACCTTAAATGAGGTTTTCTTTCCAAGGATACAAACCCTCCATTCCTCCCCTTCCCTATCCTTTATGAAAACTACTTTACCTCAAGGCCTTTTAATCAAATATATCAGCTACGTTGGCATCATTATCAGCTCTAAACCCAACCACTGACGCCTGTCAATCCCACCTGCATTGTGCTTTGCCTTCTCACACCAGCTGAAATATAGGAAGATTATTTTCCCAAACAGCTCTGCCCAAGTTTGTGCATTTATGTAAGGACTGGAACAACCTTGTACAGCCTCTGCTGTCAGATACACTAACGTCTAGATTTCACCCTATTACCGCCCAGGTTCTCCTCAGATTCAGGATGCAGGTGCCATCACTTTTCCTTTTGTAGATGTACTGTTCCATTTGGAAGCCAAGGTTGGTGCCACCTAAATGGGTTCCTGCTGCAAGGAACTTGAGGATGTTCTCCTCCTCCGTTTGCAGAACATTAAGGACTCGGGACATTGTGAACGTTTCCCTTTAAGTTGCTTGGGAACCAAGAGCAGCGCCGTATGGGCCACTCTCTGGGCGGTGCAGAAAAAGCCAACCTCCATGTTCTTAAATGCAAACTGGCGTAATGTCATCAAATGATTATTTAAAAATTAAATGAGATATTGTAGGTAAAGTACCTGCCAGATTGTTTGGCTGAATAAATGTTTTCCTTCCAGAAGAACTCCTGAGAGCCAAGATGAAAAGGGAATCATTAACCATAATATCTTTTTCATTATCTAATAACAAGAACACATCAACATCTCAGAGACAAACTTTTCCTTAATACTAAAACAATGAGATAAATAATTAGATAGAAATGGATCAAATTACATCAAACAAGGGACTTTACAGTTAGTTCTCTCATCTGTCACATTCCAATAGAAGATTTTCAGTAATTGTGGAATATAACCCAAAGCTCAGGGTTTGGGGGAAATGCAGCCATTTATCTTCTGCAGCCTTCTTCAGGTTCTAAGTGCCAACATCATCAGGAGCTAAGATACAACCCAGCTGTCCAATTTCTTGCAGTAAGACCCTGTGTGGCTCCCATAATGACCGACTGCGGTTCTGAACACTGGCTGCACATGCCCCATCGCCAGAACAAATAAATCAGAGTCTCCAGGGATGGGACCGAGGCATGTGTCTATTTTAAATCTCCCTAGATAGTTCTAATGTGCCGCCAGACTTGAGAGCCTCTGGCGTACAATATCAGCGAAAGGTGGTCATGAGAGACCCTGGAGGGCAAAGAAGACTGTGCTGCCATCTGACACTGGGGCTGCCAAGGAAACAGGTACTAAAAATGTCACCAGGTTCACAGCAGAAGTCTCAGAAGGACTTGCACAACAGGAGAGATGTACTGAGAAGTTAACTCATCTGCAAAAACACCTTCCTAGTTTAATAACAGACTCTATTTAATGCTAAAAAGCCAAAGTAATTTAGTTAGTGGGGGGAAAAAATGAACAATCTAAATGTCTTTCAATAGAGAAATTGATAAATAAATTATGGTATTTTATGGCAGTTAAAAAATGAATGAATTAGATCTACATGTGGTAACATGGATAGATCTTGAAAACATGTTGAGTTAATAAAAATTGAATGATGTATACTGTACAATACCTCTTAAGTAAAATTTTAAGCACAAAACAATTATAATATATGTAGCAAAAGCATAAAAATATAGGTTTAAAAAAAGTAGGATAATGGTTATTTGTAGGGTGGAAACGGAGTAGCAAGATATAACAACTAATTATAATGCATTAATGGAGAAATTTTAATCTGAACTAGACTAGATAATCTCAACAAGTTACTGTTACTATTTTTTAGAGATAATGTTATTACGACTTATGTAGAAAATAAACCTTATTCTTAGTTAAAAATAAACCCTATTCTTAGGAGAGGCATACTAAAGTCTAATGATGTCTACAACTTACGTTCAAATGGCATAGCAGAATATATCTGTTGTGTGTGTACACACACACACACACACACACACACACACACACACACTGAACAGATAAAATCGCCCTGGGTCTTGATAAACTAAAAAGTCCCTAAGCAGCCGCCTGAGATAACTACCACAATGGTCGTTTTTAGAACTGCAGGTGAAGGTTGCAGCTTCCAGGCCCAAAATGCCCAATAGGAGACTGAGGGCCAGAAACCCCAGGCTTGTTTCTCTGGTCGAGCCTACGCATGGATGATTTCTGCTACCTGCAGGACCAATCTGTCCTCTCAGCACACTCTGCTTTCTGCCATTAGAGCTCCAATTAACACTCAGAGCAATGTTCTGTTTATCTGTCTCTTCCCCCACCCATCCATGAGCTTCACAATGTCTGCCCTTTTTGCCGTTGTCCTTCCAGTACCTAATAGAATACCTGGCACATAATAAGTCCTTAATAAATACTTGTTTAAATAATCACCATGGCCAGCTTCCAAGAGGAAGAAGACTCTCTTCTCATCTATCCATCCCCACTACAAGACATGACAGACCCCCATAAACAGGCCCCTTAGAGTTCATTTCCAATCAACAAATGGTTCAAGTGCTGTATACACTGAAGTCTCAGCTGAAGCTGCCCCAGGCCCTGTGCCTGCCCAGCAGTTACTTTTAAAGGGTTTATTTGCACCTATAGGAAAGGTTGGCATGATATGATTTGATCAACCAAAATATTCTTTACTTCCCTGCTCCTCCAAAGCATTTACTATCTCTCTGAAGCTCTCAGGACAACACTAGGCAGATACAATCACCATCCTCTGTTCACTGAGAGTGTGAATTAATTGGAACACTCTATTCCATGAGTCAGATTTTTATCAATTTATTTTGTTGGAAATTCAGAACATCTGTAATTCCACTATTCCCTCTGAATGTGTAATGAAAACATCAAAATCCTCATCCCAGAAATCCTGCCATTTTATTTTGTTCATTTGACATAAGGAAACTGACAGTATTTCATTCATTTCTTAAACCACTAAATTGTAAACAAATCCGCTTAAAAGTTATGTATATACAATTTTTTTCATTTAAAAATATAAATAATAGTGCCCAATTAACATAAATACTGAATATAATAGCCAATAAATATTCATGGAAATACTTTTCCAGTATGTTTACTAGCCTTATCCCCTGAAAATACTTTGTTTTTTATTTCAACTGTTTTTAATTAATATCATGTTCTACTTCCCTTAGAAAATAATTTTTAAAATATAAAACAAATTATATCACCTAGATCAAAACAAGAAAGCATTATTTTTTACTTTAAAAATCAGACATTTGAACATAAGATACAGCAGCAGTAATCTTTTGCCAAAAAAACAAACAAAAAGCCCTCATAGATATCAGCCCTCAGGAAAGTTCCTCTATAGCAACCTGTGGCCTGCCCACAAACCTTAATTAGTTTGAGGATCATGATATAGAGCCTCTTCAAACTGGATAGGAGTGGTAGCTCTCTGTGGAGAAATAGAGCAAGCTTTTGTACCAGGTAATTTAAGGAGCAGCAACAGGCTAATATGCAGACAAGAGAGGGTGTAGCATGTGGTGTGGTTCTCAGCAGAGCAGCAGGCCTCTAATGAGGCCCAGTAGTGGATAGCAGCTGGTAAACTTGGGGCTCAAAATAGGAGGCTCTGAGGGCCTTTATTTGCTAACAAAAGACTGCAAATTGCTCAAAGGCCTGAGTAGGCAATGAGAACATGTTCATATGGTGAGCCAGTATATAAATTTTCAAAACAAATATTACAATATATGAATTTACATTGCAATGAGAATCAGAAGAGTTCCATGATTGTAGACATTTTGGTAAGAATAGGTACAAAAATTGGCTATTACATTTTGTATAAGAAAATCCCCACCTGCTCTTCTGTTCGTTCTGGAACACCCAGACCACACTGCATACAGTGTGTGTGGTAACTTTTTGTGTAACCGTGCCAGACGCTCTGTCTGCAACCCCAAGCGAATGATGGCGAAAGCATGTATGTTTTACAGAGTATTACAAAACTCATGCATGGTGGAATTACCTCCTAGCTACCCAATAATCAATTAATAATGTGACAAATCATATAAACTGGGAGAAAAAAGCTCAAATCTCATGTGATAAGAACCAGAAACCAAGACTGACCCAGATCTTAAGGACTGATTCTAAAGGGGTTCTTATGTATCATTGCAGTTTGTTTTTGGATAGACAGCATTCATTTCGGTAGTTCCACCGGCCGGGAGTCACAAACAGGGACTCCCGAAGGATAACCAGCTGTATGAATTCTATCAACAAAGGGTGTTGGATTTTGTCAAATGTTTTTTCTGCATCAATTGATATGACTATATGATTTTTATCTCTCAATTGTTTATGTGATGTATCACATTTATTGATTTGCAGATATTGTACCATCCTTGCATCCCCGGGATAAATCCTCCTTGGTCATGGTGTATGATCTTTCTGATGTAATGCTGGATCCGATTTGCTAGAATTTTGTTGAGGATTTTTGCATATATGTTCATGAGGGATGTTGGCCTGTAATTCTCTTTCTTTGTGTTGTCTTGAATTCTAAATATACTATTCGGTTAGATACTTCTCACTTGTCATTTCCTAGCACCACTGAAAAATCTCAGACATTTGTCTCTACAATTCTATATCTCTTGAGAAAACATTTTTCAATTGCAAGAAAAAAACAGCAGTATAAGTACCAATTATTTTGTGTGTTCTTTTACATAAAAAGAGAATTCTTCGGGTATCCATTATAGATTCAAAGTTTTAAAAACAACAAACTCATATTTAAAAATGCATGTCACAGCTCAGGCTTCTTCCATTCTCTTTTAATAATCGGAACCACTCATTAATTGCAGAGAAACCCCCTTAGCAATTCCTAATGCAAGTCCTCATTGAAGGGATGTGTTGTTCTGTTAACTCTTTTGGACCACTATAATTATAACTCCATGATTTATAACTGGAGGTTATTTTTTACTCACATTTTTCTCATCCTCCCCACATGTAATTTTTCACCACATTTTTCCAATTCTTCATCTAAAACATGTCTGACTTCTGAAGCCATACTCCAGTCCACCCACCATCTCAGCTCTCTGTCAGTACTCAGACAACAGCTAGAGTCCCCATCTCGTCGGTGCTGTTCAGTTCTCCAATGCCTCAAACTCTGTGTTCTCTACTGTCTCTCTCCTTGACCAAGATCAAGCACTAGCTCCTTATTTCCTGAAGGATCTGTCTAATGCTCAAACCTTCCTCTGACTGTCCCCAAGTTGACACCTGCCATTTCCTGGCAAGCACTACTTCCCCTAACACCCCTCTGCTTCCTCAGGGAAGCACCTCACCCCTACCTTATTTGCTTTCCATACCTTGATTCATGCCTTCTCCCATACTACTGGTTCCTGTCATACAAGTGTCTTGGACCTCACACTAGATTGTGGGCAGAAAATTAAAAAATTACTTTTGCTGATGCTTAAGTAATTTAACAAACATTATTGAGGTCACTGGATGAATCAAGTATGATGTTAGTTCCCAATTATCTGGATGTGCACATTTGAAATGCAAGTTACAACCCACATCCTATATCAGATATGATTTTTAAAGTTTCTTTCTCTGATGATTTAGGCCACATGCACTGACCAAACAGTGACAAATTCTTTCACCTCACCCAATACACAGGCATTTGTTCAATCATTCTCTCTTCCTCCCCGCGCCCCCGCCACAACTATGTAATTTACTAAACCTTATTCATTGTTCATAATATTGTATATAACAGTCTCACTGGAAACTGTCCCATCATTTATTGGTGAATAGGTTAAGTATTCAATCAGTAGAAAAATGTAAGAAATAATTAGCTTGGGGAAGAGAATAAAGACATACAGGTTCACTCTTTTCCTGCTCACACTACCTACTCCCTAGCCAGACAGAATTGCCTTCTTTCTAGTCAGACCTTCATGTCCATGAAAGACCATGAGAAAGAGTCCTGAGATCCAAGGACAGTTTACTTCTATAATAGGAGACATAGCAAGCTTTCTTTCCAGCCAGGAATTTTCTTCTGTTTTCATTCAGCATTGTTACTAAAAACAAATTTTTGTTTATAATCCGTGCCTTGGTAAACTGAGAAGACCCCCTGTTTCTGATTTGCTTCAGCAAATGACTGCAGAAGTCCAGCAAGTGTGTCCCTTCGCTGCCATCTCAGACCCAGCCTCAAACCACCCACTCTCCCTCGCGCAGCCCCTCTTCAAATCCTGCTGAGCTGAGTCCATCAAAAGTCGCCAGTATATGATGCTCATTCAATTACAAAGTCCATTTGATGTTATTATAGATCATAATGAAAATACCCGCCTCAGTCTAGAGGAGTGGTTCAATCAGAAGTGAGAGTAGGAGCCACTTGGCAGGGGCCAGACAGAGTACAAGGCAGCCAGGGTTGGTGGCCCTAGAAGTCAGTCATTGGTTACAAGCCACAGTGAGCGAGCTTCTGGCGACATTCCCTCACCTCCTAGATGCCACATTGCAGTCCCTACTAACAGATGGAGCCCTTGGTTAAACTATTCCTGGACTTTTGGTAAAAAGGATTATATTTGGTTTTCAAATTAGCAACTTGCTTTAACCCATAAAATTACAATTTTGCTCAGATGTAGTCTTCCTTTATATGCCAAGTTTTACTAGGCAATCCCAACCACGGGGTTACTAGCTTTTACTCCAGTGGTAAGGGTAACACTCTTTACAGGTATCTTCTCTTGTGTATGAGTGCTCAGACCACCACTAATATTTGAAAATAGCATTGCTAAGCATACTCTTACTTATATACTAGTTAGAATCCCCCACTGTGCATAACACAATTATAATTACTTTTAAGTTTCTTTCTTCCCTACTGGATAAGAAGGTCCAAAGGAGAAAGGGGACAAGAATGGTCTCTGTTTTTTTCATCAACATATGATACCTAACAATACCTACCCATGAAAAAAGACATTTGTTGAATAGAAGGTTAAACTGTGTAAAGTACATACTAACCTCAGTCCTCATTGCTATCCTGAGGGTATCTATGTCCAGTATTTGGATATAAGATAATGCCTTCCAGGTTTTCCTCAGCTTAGTATCTAATAGGACCAATTATCACCAAAAAAAAAAAAAAAATACACCTTCTTCAAATATAGAGAAAATCAGGAAAAACCCAAGAGAATGGAGAATCTCCCCCCACCCCCCAGCTTTCTTTATTGTCATCTTGTTAAATGACAGGTTCATTTTCTTCCTTGCTACCCTTAGATAAATTATTCCTGCCATCCTTCAGGAAGTCATCCAGCCTGAGTTGAGTTTCCTCAACCAGGAAAACCTACCCTCAATACCATGACCCTCTTCATCTGCTTATTTCCTACTTGCCCTTCAAATCTCAGTTCAGTTCACTTCCTCCAGGAAGCCTTCTCTGACTGTCCTACTCTGGGTATGGCAACCCTCCCTATAGAATACTATGCTATCTCTAATCACACACCATATTTAAATGATTAACTTATTTGCTGATCTCTTCTTAGATTTTTCACTCTGACACTGTAGGAATCATGCCGTATTTTCTTTATTTCTCCACCTCCTAACACAATACTGGACAAAGAGTTAATACTTGATAAATGTGTAATAAACTGATCAGAACCAATAGCCCTTGCTTGGGAGGGACAGAAATGATAAGGCAGGGGCACATGCATATACAATGCCCATCTGGAGAAGCATCAGGGTGTGAGGAACAATGAAATTGTGGTGAGGCAGCTTAAGGCCAATAGGTTCTGAAGGACTCTGTGGGCAGTGAGATTCTGAAGAAGGGGAGAGGGAGGGGGAGAGAGAGAGAGAGAGAGAGAGAGAGAGAGCAATGGCCTGGCCCTTTCATCCATTGAAGGTATGAGTTTAGTCCAGAACATTAAGAAATTAAACAGGCCTTGGCCAAATAGCTCATTTGGTTAGAGCATCATCCTGAAAGTCCAAGGTCAGGGCACATACAAGAATCAACCAATGGAACTCCCATTTGACCCAGTAATCCCACTTCTAGAAATATACCCCAAGAAATCAGAAACACCTATCAGAAAGGATATATGCATCCCTATGTTCAGCACAATTTATAATAGCTAAGATTTGGAAACAGCCTAAGTGCCCATCAGCAGACGAATGGATTAAAAAACTGTGGTACATCTACACAATGGAATACTACACTGCTGTGAAAAAGAAGGAACTCTTACCGTTTGCAATAGCATGGATGAATCTGGAGAGCATTCTAATAATTATTAAGTGAAATAAGCCAGCTGGAGAAAGATAAATACCATATGATCTCACTCATTTGTGGAATATAGTGAACAACATAAACCAATGAACAAAAACAGATCCAGAGACAGAGAAGCATCGAACTGACTGTCAAACCTCAGAGGGAAAGCGAGGGGGTGGGTGGAGGGGAGGTTAAGAGATCAACCAAAGGACTTATATGCATGCATATAAGCATTACCAACAGACACAGTCACTAGGGAAGTGAGGTTATGTGCTGGGGGGTGGGAGTGGCCAGGGAGAGGTCAATGGAGGAAAAAAATAATATTGTAATAGATATGTATGGGCCAGGGGGGTACTTGAAATATCAGGGGGACCACTCTGTAAAGTATATTATTGTCTAACCACTATGTTGTGCACCTGAAACTAATACAGAATAATATTGAATGTGAACTATAATTGAAAAAAAAGATGGAAAATTGTATGTTATATGTTTTTCATCATAATAATAAAAAAGGATCAACCAATGAATGCATGAATAAATAGGACAATAAATGGATTCCTCTCTTGCTTCCTTCCCCTCTCTCTAAAAATTAATTTTTTAAAAAAAATTAAACAGACTAAAAATATAAATCAATTCAGAGTTCATGAATAATAAGAGGTTACTATGAAACAAAATGGTCAATCAGATTACATAACAAATTTGTCAACAAGGCCACATAGTCTTGCCAAGAACGAGCCCTTGGCTGGATGGACCACAATAAAACACTGTGAGTTCTGAATCTTGAAGCTAAATGGACCAGGATGAAACTAAACCCAAAGCGTTAGGTTGGACACAGTGAAGAGGCCAGTTGGGAAAGCCTACTCCCCTTTGCTTTCTCACCTTTCAGATGGGAAATTCCATCTTCCTATGGAAATACCTCTGACTTTTTAAAAGCTACAGGTGCTTTTTATTTTGATGTAGTCCCACTTGTTTATTTTTTCTTTAGCTCAAACCTCAGAGGGAAGGTAGGGGAGGGTGGGGGTAAGGGGTAGAGGTCAACCAAAGGACTTGTATGCATGCATATAAGCATAACTAATGGACATAGACATCGGTGGGGGGGAGGGCATGAACAGGAGTGGAGTGCGGGGCAAAGGGGGATAAGGACACATATGTAATACCTTAATCAATAAAAATTAAAAAAAAGCTACAGTGCTATAAGAATACTATAGGTATGGCCTGGCCAATGCGACTCAGTTGGTTGAGCATCGTCCTATGCACCAAGAGGTCCCTAGTTTTATTCCAGGTCAGGATACCTGGTTGGGTTGCAGGCTCCATCGCCAGTAGGGATCACATTTTTAATTAGGCCTTCATAAAAAAATCAGTCATTTTTCCCAAGGGGCTTTTTCTTTATTGCTAATTCACTTCAAAGGATTACATAACAGCCGAAACCGGTTTGGCTTAATGGATAGAGCGTCGGTCTGCGGACTGAAGGGTCCCAGGTTCGATTCCGGTCAAGGGCATGGACATTGGTTGCGGGCACATCCCCAGTGCGGGGGGGGGGGGGGGGGGGTGCGGGAGGCAGCTAGTCGATGTTTCTCTCTCATCGATGTTTCTAGCTCTCTATCCCTTTCCCTTCCTCTTTGTAAAAAAAATCAATAAAATATTTTTTTAAAGTCATCTTTTAAAAAGAAAAAAAGAAAAGATTACATAACAATAGATATATTACCCAAAAAAATTACACAACAGTTGCCAATCTCTAGACGAGTGAGGTCACACACTTGTGGTTCTAATATGCCTTCCCCTGTTCTGACCATGAATCAGTTTCTACTGTGGGACATCAGCCCCAAGCAGCCTTTTGTTTGTTTGTTTGCATCTGCCAGAGGCAAGGCCAGTGGGCTGGAGGTATAAAAGTATCACACACTCAGAAGGAGGCCCGGGGCCTTTGTGCCAGTAGAGGTGCAAAGCAGTTTAAGGACGTGTGGGAAAACAGCAACTGTGGATCAGAATTTGCCATAAGGCAAGACCTAACATGGTTTTCTTTTCCGGTTTGCCACAGACAGATGGAATAACAACATAAAAGGTTTGGGCAAGGGGTCTCCTGAGCTATTTTCTCCATTGTACACACACAACAGAGACAGTAAAGACACAAAAAGAGGGTACTTAGGAAGGAAGTGTCTCCTTAAGAGCAAAGCCCTCTACTGTTATTTTCATCAAGAAGTGGGAAAGAGGATTGATGCAAAATGCTCCAATGCTGCCCTCTCGAAGGTCAGTGCATTTGTTTCTGAGGGTTAGACTCGCCACATGTGTTTCCGTCTTCACTCTCCCAGCAATGACAAACAGGCAGCTAGGGAGCGGACAGCCAGCCGTCTTAGTTCAGCACCGAAATCATGCCCTTTGAAAAACAGCTAGCTATGAGCCACTGGCTATTGCCAAGGCAAAGGGCAACCAAAAGAGCCCCAGGAATCGTTCCAGCTATACCCATGCAGCTGAACCACATCTTTACAAGGCATAGAACTGAACTGTCACCTGAAATAAGGGAGAACAAGAGGGGCAGAAAAAAATTTCCCAATATTCTCTGTCACTGTCTCACCAAGGACATTATTTAAAATCACTGTTAAATTGTGACTATTGAACAATTGAAGAAAGAAAGAATGCATAGCAGAAAAAAGACACTTTTCTCATAATGACTTAAATGAATGAAATAAGATTGGCCACGAGTTTATCATTGTTAAAGCTAGGAGATGAATGCATGAGGTTTCATTATACTATTTTGTCCACTTTTTTTATCTTTAAAGTTTTCTATAATAAAAAGTTTTTAATTATCTTATATTTATATAATTTTCCAGTGTTTCAAATAAAATATAGCTTTGCTGTGAATAGTATAAATGCTAATTTTAAAATGTTTTACCTGAGATTAAGAATATAGCCTGATTAAAATAAGGATCTGCTCCCAAACATAATTATTCTCATAAAGTATGTTACCCGCAAACACCTAAGAGGGGATAATGTAACTAAATTATCCTTTCAGAGAGGTTTAAAAGAAATGCGGAAAATGTTTCCAAAAATTTTCTAGGTTTGTCTAAGGAATATGATCTTGAGTCAAAATTTGTGATAATGGAAAGAAACTAAAAATTATTATACTCCTATGCCCTGAGAAGCTCTGCCCAAAACCATGTGTCTCTTAAAAAGCGACCTTGCTCTCTAGAGTCCACTAATGCGCATTGATATATACCAAACACATTTCAGCATAATTTCAATCGGTTCTCAGCATATATTTAAGTTCAAGAAGGGAAAACATTTTTTTTTTGCCAACCTACCTTTTATGTACATACTGAGTATAGCATATGTGATCCTTCTTTGAAATTAGATTTTTTTTCTAGCTTTACCATGGTATAACTGACAAATAAAAATTGCACATTTTAAAGTATACATCTTGATGTTTTGATATCTGTATACAATGTGAAATAATCACCATAATCAAGCTAATTTTGAAGGTTCTACAGCAGTTATATTCAAACATAAAAGATACATTTTAAAAACTTAAAATATGTTTTTAAACAAGTTCCATTTATGTTACTCAACCAAAGAAAAGTTTTGTGATTTAATGCTACCAATATATAGTAGTGTCTTTGGGCCAAGAACATGGCTTTATGCAAAACTAATGAGATAAGACTTCTAGTTAAGCCTAACTGTGATATTTGGAAAGCAATACATAATAGTTCAGAAAATAGATGGATTGGTTTTGCCTATGTAATTTTTTTGTTTGTTTGTTTTTTGTGTGTGTTTTTTTTTTTGCCTATGTAATTTAAAGTAATGAAATAAATCCTTTTCAACAACAGACTATGGCAATTTTCATTATATCAACTTAAAACATAATTAAGAGATAACATCTCTCCCTCTGTTAAGAAGAGAAGGTAAAAATTCTCATTAGAAATCTTATTAAAAACATTAGAGAAAATGAAAAATGTAACCATTTACAATCATCAATACAACAAACACATTGTGTCCAGCAGGCTGCAAGGTACCAAGCATACAGAAATCAGAAAGACACAATCCTTGCTTTGGGCAAGTGCATTTGACAATGTGACATATGTAAACAGACACGGGTAATCAGTGCTCATATATATATATTTCAGAAACATCAATGAGAGGATCATCAATCAGCTGCCTCCTGCACGCCACCTACTAGGGATCAAGCCCATAACCCAGACATGTGCCCTTGATTGGAATCGAACCTGGGACCCTTCAGTCCACAGGCCAATGCTCTATCCACTGAGCCAAACCAGCTAGGGCTAATCAGTGCTCTTTTCATTAAAAATAAGAAGTGGGAAAAAGATTGGAATATAGTTTCCCTCACAAGCTCTCTATTCATTAATATGAGTTTTTCTTGCATTTTTTGCTATAAGATTGATTCTTATTTTCTCTAGTTTAACTATAAATTATTAAAATACAAATGTGTGTATTGTTTAACACAGAGGTTATTTTCATAGAACAAGCTTAATTGTGATTTATTATTAATTGCCATTGTATTTACACAGGACTGCCTTTTTATTCTCTGCCTGTAAAACCTAATATTACATGTAGTGCTATTACCCAACACTTATTATTATTCTTTAAAGTAACAACCAAAACTGAAGTGGGTATATTAAGGATCATTAGTATTCCCTTAGCTGTTAAGAGATGTTCCTGGGGAGGGGTGTGGGATGGGAATGGGGGGATGAGGACAAATATGTGATACCTTAATCAATAAAGAAATTAAAATAATAATAAAAAAATAAAAAAAAAAAGAGATGTTCCTGAAAGAAATGTCTTCATGGTTAAAAAAAAAAACAAAAACTGAAAAATGCTGCTACTCTAGCCTTCTTCGCAGAAAGTCATATTTCGGTTAATAAATCTATTTAACTATGTTTACTCAGTGTTTCCCAAAAATATTTGACCACAGAAACATTTTTGCAAATAATATCTATTAATAGCCCATGGAAACTTGGACAATGAAGGCTAAAACAATCCCCCCATACATACACACACTTCTTTTAGTACATAACAAAGGTCATTCAGAACATCCACATTCAGTTTGTGAGGCATAATTCAAGTTGGGTCCCATGATCAAATGACTGAGTTACCAGAGACAGCGGGGAAGGGAGAGACTATAAACCTTACTCAAAATTTATACACCAGGTTCAGGCACCCAGAGAAATCGACTTAGCTACTGAACAGGCCAGTGAAACACCAGGTCTAATTCTGAGAGGTAGAAAGATGCTCTAGACCTCAGTTAGCACTGTGAAAAGAGAAATGGACAGCTAATATTGGTTCTTCTGGCACAGAGGACAACAATAATTAGGTCAGGATGCAAGGAAATCTCCAGGCCTGAAGGACAGCTAGTATCACCAAGACAAGGCAAAGAATAACAGGGTCCCTGTCATCAGGCTAAGGGTTAGGGCTGAGTTACAGTTCTACAAGGTAAACCATGATACCCATCAGAGAACATGACCAAAACTGGATAGAAGAAAACTTCATCCAAAAGACAAAATTATCGCTCAAAGGTTGTGCCTGAGACACCAAGTTCCTGGCAAAATTAGCTAAAGTTAACTCTGGAATTGGTGAAGATGATCAGCAAAGTAGTCACTGAATCCAAAATCCAGGAAGGTGGCTAGATTCTAAGCTGCATAAGATGGCCAACACTTGATTGACACTCCTTGTCTCTGCAAGAACAGGCTCGTGTGGTTAAGACTCGACATAAAGGCTTGAGGCGTCAGTGATTCTACCTCTGAGAATATCAAAAGACAGAGGCAGGAAAAATGAGATAGAGGTTGACATTTTGATATTGCCATCCATTTCTTAGAAATAAATGGGGGGAAAAAGTTATGATTCAGAAAAAATTGGCTGCCCTGTTCTTTTTTTCTAAGCCATTTCAATTTTTCCATCTCTATTGTTGCCATTCTACTCTTAAAAGACAATGAAAAAAAGAGAACTAAAATGTAGCCTTCTCCCAAATTATTCAGACAAGGGAAAGGAACATCACAAAAGCAGTCTGGCGTATGCCATTCTAGCAGAAAACCCTATTCTGTGGAATCACTGGCATATCATGCTTACCAGGTCACCTGGTTCTGCTGTCCTTCATTTAATTTAGCAGTCATTTATCGCCTGCTTACCATGACCCGAGCACTGGAAAGGCACAAAAGAGAACCAAAGCAACTGCATGGCTCCAGAAAACTTAGAGACTAGTAAAAGAGGCAAGAATTTATGAAAGAGTTAAAAAATTAAGTGCTAAATAGTCTCACCGTTATGAATTATGAAGAGGTGAGGAACTCCTTCATAAGGAATAACATAGAAACCATAGAAGTTACAGTAGAAATTCATTTATCCTCTGCTAGTACTTCCACTTTTATGAAAACATTGATATGTTTCCCCATGTTCTATAATGCATATTACAAATGTGGGAGAAATAAGAAAAGGAAACAATCAGTTTAGGCTAGAACAATAGACAAGAGCTTCATGAAAGGAACTAAGCCTTGAAGGAAGAACAGAAAACATTCCAGGAGTGGGAGACTGAAAGAGCATGGCATGTGCAAGGGGGAGGGTAGATATGAGCAGATGTTTCATATGGGGGATTATGGAGACAGCAATAGATGAAACCAAATTAGGAAGAACTTACAGAGATGAATGGGCAGTTGGGGATTGAAAATCTACACAACTGTAAGTTCTTAAGGATAAACTCACAGAACCATTGAATCAGAGAACCTTGGGGTTAAAAAGGACTTCGGAAATTATCTAACGTGATTTTCAACTCAGTGCAATAAATAATAATATCCACGTGTGGTCATACAGCCTCTGACAGAAAATGTCCAAAGAGAGAAAGAAAATGCACCATCTCTCAAAAAAAGGGAGCTCAACTTGTTAGAAATGTCTTCTTGATAGAGTTACCATTGTTCTTTAAGTTGCTCTATGGAGATATAGAAATATTTTTAAGTATGTCACCCTATTTTCACATGCCAGGCTGTTAAGTGACAAGAATAAGCTTCTTTGTTAAGCAAAATATATTACAAAGGATGGCAACTCTCAGTTCCAAGAAGATCCTAATCCACAGCTCCAGATCCACCTTAGTCCAAGGGGCCCTTAGAGACTGTGTCTATTCAAACAAACTCTATTGTCATGAGACGAATTTATATCTGAACCTCTCTAAGTTGCTCAAAATTAGACTGGGTTTGGAATCATACAAGACTACAACATTAGGGTTTTCCCAAAATGGAGTCTAATCTCAAGAAGTGAAAGATACAAGCAACCTTTTTCCAAATATCTGGTTGCAACATTCATAGAGCATGTAATTTCTCCCTGCTGGTGAGAGAATGTGGTTCTATTAAGGAACCTGCTGATGACACTGAAGCATATTAGAGTCTAGCATATTGCTTCTGTTATACATCTTTAACAGTATAAAAATAAACAAATTTCTACTTTAATTTTAAAAAGGGGTTTTATTCTTTATCTCTTGTCCATAAGAAGTCCCCATAACATGGTCTAGAAATTTCACTTGGTTTGCAATTCCAATTTTCCTACTGAATCAACTATTGCCAAAACCATAAAAATAATTAACTGTTCAGAAAAAGCTAAGAACTATATGATTTCACTCATATGTGGGATATAAAACTGAAATTCATGATCACAAACAGCAGTGTGGTGGTTGCCAGAGGGAAGGGGGTGAGACGAGAAGGATATCCTAATATAAGGTGACATGAGAAGATTTGACTTTGAGCAGTAGGCACATGGTGCAATATACAGATCTTGTGACATAAAAATTCACACCTGAAACCTATACCAGTATGTTCATGTTGACCAATGTCACTCCAATCAATTTAATTAATAAATATCTTAAATAACAATAATAATAATAATTAACTGTTGAGCAGGGAGAGGATCACATATGCCACAAAGCCTTTCATGATCACGTAAAGCAGGGTTTCTCAACCTTGGTTCTACTGACATTTTGGGCCAGATGATTCTTTATTGTGGAGGACTGTCCTACACATTGTAGGATGTTTAGCGGCACCCCTGACCTCCACCTAGTAGATGCCAATAGCACCTTTCCTCTCTAGTCATGAAAATCACAACTATCACCAGACATTTCCAAATGTCCCCTGTCCCTGGTTGAGAACCACTCATATAAAGATACAGACTTGGTTAAAACCTATTCTGGACTCTGCATTCCAGGCACATTTCTAAAGTGGTGTGGCTACCATTTCTCGCTTACATCCCCATAAAATCTGCTGTTTAGTCCAATCTCTTCAGAGAAAAGTGTGAACACCCTGTTTCTTGACAAATGACTTTGATTATTAGATTGTACCACAATATGCATCAAAGTACAAGGACAGGGTTTTAGCTCTGCTGTCAAGACAACCGCTGCCTCTTCAAGCAAAAGGGAAATCAAAGACTTGTAGGATGCCAGTTGAATCTGAACCTTAAGCCAAAGGCAAGTGCTGTGGCCACGACTGAGCACCTGGCACTTCCCTACGAGAGCTCAATACTCAAGAAAATTGAGACTTCAAATGAGCTTCCACCTAACAAGCTGCAATTTTGTTTCATTGTGGGGAGAGTAGGGGATGAGTTATGGGAAGAAACCAGAGGAGAATTCAACATAACTGTCTATTTGCTAATTCAGCGAGGAGGATTTCAAGACAGTCTTCAGAATGTGCCAAGACAAAGGTGTCATTATCTGTAATTACTGCTTACCAGTAGTACGGATTGATAACAAGCTTTCTCCGCCAATCTTACCCCGCCATTATGAGAAGAGGCGATTAAATTAATTAACAAATCAACTTTTCTGTGCAACATTGGCTTCAATAGCAGAAAATAATGAGAAAAAGTAGTTATTCGAAGGGATGAAATGAAATAGAAATCTGAAGTTAACAACAACATGGATAGGGAGCTGGAATAATCAACAAAGGTACACATTTTGACATGAGAAAATCTGATTGCACATTGGCAAATACTGGGCTATTTGTTTAAAGCTATAGTTTAAATGAAAGGTACTTTATTTCATCATGAAAAGCATATACAATTACAACAAGCAGGCATAACCCATGGGCACAGATAATAGGGTGATGAAGGGCTGGGGCAAGGGGCACGGATGGGCTAGAAGGTGTCAAAGGGGGAAAAGGGGACATATTTAATACTTTCAACAATAAAGCTTTAAAAAATAAATAAAATCAATTAAAAAATTTTAATTTCTGCCTGATAAGAAACACCAATCAGAGAGGATACATGTACCCCTATGTTCATAGCAGCACAATTTACAATAGCTAAGATTTGGAAACAGCCTAAGTGCCCATCAGCAGATGAGTGGATTAAAAAACTGGTACATCTCCACAATGGAATACTTCGCTGCTGTAAAAAAGGAAGGAACTCTTACTATTTGCAACAGCATGGATGGACCTGGAAAGCATTTGCTAAGCAAAATAAGCCAGTCGGAGAAAGATAAATATCACAGATCTCACTCATTTGGGAATACAATGAACAACATAAACTGATGAACAAAAATAGATCCAGAGACATAGAAGCATCAAACAGACCATCCAACCTCAGAGGGAAGGTGGGGGAGGAGAGGGTAAGAGATCAACCAGAGGACTTGTATGCAGCATATGAGCCTAACCAATGGAGACAGACACTTGGGGGTTGAGGGCCTGTGCTGAGGGGTGGGAACGGCTGGGGAGAGGTCAATGGGGGGAAAAGGAGACATAGGTACTACTTCAAACAATAAAGAATTTAAAAAATAAAATATTCTGCTGGATACCACTTAAAGACCTCCATCACATTCTCAAACTTTAGTAAATGAAGTTCTGCTGATGGGGGGTCCAAGAAAAAAACCTCTCTTTTAATTTCTGGTTAAGAGTTGCTATAATATCTAAAATTCTCTATGGTTCCTCAACATGGTGAATAATATCCTAGCAAGGACTTAACAATAATACATGAAACAGTGAACAGACAATATTTGCTTTGCATAACCCATGATGATAAACTGAAAGAAAAGGTAAATATTTTGATATTTTTAGGTAAACTGAAATTAGCCTTCATCTTTGTGGTTTCATTCAATATATTCTTTAACTTCTTTATTGATTAAGGTATTACACATGTGTCCTTATTCCCCCACTACCGCCCGACCCCCCCCCCCTCCCATTCATGCCCTTACCCCGCTGTTGTCTGTGTCCATTGATTAGGCGTATATGCATGCATATAAGTCCTTTGGTTGATCTCTCCCCCTTACTCCCATCATCCCCTACCTTCCCTGAGGTTTGACGTTCTGATCGATGAGTTTAGGGAGAAAAATGAGATGTGCTAGGACATCTAAAAAGATGAAAGGTTGATTGAGAGTACAGGAAAAGGGTGAGAATTAAGAAGGCTAAATAATGAAGCAAACAGGTTGAAGAGAAGCAAGGGATCAAAAGGCTAAAGGCTACAGAAAGATCAAAAGACTTAAACCCCACGTGGAAATTGAAACTGAGCAGCTTAATAAGGAATTCGTTTAGAGGAGTAATAGCAGCATGCGTTTGAGAAAATGGACCACTTTTTAAGTGTAAGCATTAACTAACACAATTTAATAGCACAGAGTGCTTAATGTGCTATGTATTAAGCTGTTCAGTTTCTCTATTTTCTATTCATTGCCTTGTTTTTTCTTCTTGATGGTTATTTGTTTTCTCTTTCTAAACAAAAAACAAATTAATATACTCAGAGTCCAGGTATTATCATTTCAAAACATGGAAAATTAGGCATATGGAATCAAGATTCTTAGTTTTCTTAAAAGGAAAATCAGAGCATTCTCTCTTTTTTATTTTTATTTTTTTAAACCCAGGAATTTTTTTTTAATATTTTTTATTGATTTCAGAGAGGAAGGGAGAGATAGAAATATCAATGATGAGAGAGAATCATTGATCCGCTGCCTCCTGCGCACCCCACACTGGAGCCTTCAACCCAGGCATGTGCCCTGACTGGGAATCGAACTGTGACCTCCTGGTTCATAAGTCGATGCTCAACCACTGAGCCATGCAGGCCAGGCCAGAGCATTATCTCTTATTCAACCATCTGTTTTTAACCTATTTGATAATATAAGGAGTGAGAATGGTTGTTAAAAAGGTTTGTGGAATACCCAGGATTATGTAAAAGTGACCACTGTTTCTCTGAGTGCCTTGGGAAACAGCATCCTATGTACCTTTCATTTTCCTCTGGTACCTTCAGGATCACTTCTCCTATCAGGAAGGAGAAAGGAATCAAGTTTTTCTTTAATCTCATTAGCACCCCTCTCCCCTCCCTGTGCAGGAAGACTATCTGGGGAGGTGTTTAGTGAGTTTTATCTGCTGCATTTTTTTTTTTTTTTGAGGAAACAATTTTTTTAATTGATTTTTTTACAGAGAGGAAAGGAGAGGGATAGAGAGTTAGAAACATCAATGAGAGAGAAACATCGATCAGCTGCCTTGCATTTTTTTTTTTTAAACAGGAGACACAAAGGAAAGGAACTCTGGTGGTCTGTCAATTCTAGATACTCTGTCAAAAAAACCTGGCTGTCATCATGAAGCTGACCCACCACGTTTTGCAGGGCACCTAACCTGACCAGAGTCACTCAAGAGCCAAAACCTGAGAACCCAGCAAACACTGTGGTTCAGAACAAGATGTGATATGACCAACAGCACATGTTGTCACCTTAACCTTTGACAACCAGGAAGGATTGCTTTATGGAAATTTTAATGTAAAGAATGCTTAAACCTTTCCCGGAAACTTTCTTATCTTGAAATGGTATCTTTCTCAAGATTATTTTTTATTACATAATTTTCACAGATCTCCTTATGCTTTAGTCCCTTGGGAAACAACATGTATCTTTAATATTATATTATTTTTTAATTGTGTTTAAATCCCAAGAACAAGTTACTAAAGAGTCATGATAGCAACTGCAATTCAAAAGAACCTTAACAACAACAAAAATCTACATATAGAGATGTATTTGCATTTTATTTATTTTTTAATGCTTATAAATATTCTAACTCCTTTTCATCTTGTTTCTTTTAAATCAGCTTTCAAACCTTGGAAAAGAATATACTTTTTTGCATTCATTTGAACATCTTTTCTGGTTTAGAACTTGTCTCAAGGAAAAACCTTGAAAGAAAATTAAAACTTCTTTTTTAAAGCCCACAGCAATTTATTAATATTTTTAAAGCTTTTCAATGCAGTTGTATTCACAAATTGGATTTGCACTGTTTAATATAAAATAATTGTTTTATTCCCACTTCAAGTGCTTCACTGTTTTCAAGCTTGCTAATTAAATGTTTTATTTTTAAAAAACACTGCACAAGTTTCTCAAAACTTCATCTGCACCTGCTCCATAAATAAAAAGATGTCCTTGGAACAACTCCAGTTTATTAAGTGGGAAGCCATTTATTTCACACAAGAATCCAGTCTTTTACCTGTAAGCTTTAACATGAGTTACTGTGCATTGTATTCTTTCACCTTCTTTCTGCTGTCAATTAATACAAGCATTTTCCGTGTGTACCAGGGGAAAAAAGACATGTTGTTTAGAATGCCACTCCCATTGTCTAATGCTTCTGTGTGTGTGCTCAACTGACATCTCTGTAAAGCTATTTGGTGGTTTTATCTTTCAGCCTAGCCCTTTTGGTCTTTCCCCATCATCCTTTTTCCTAACAAGATTGTGTAGTGTGATCTGATGAGATATAGGGATTGCATGGAGCAGTAAAACTGCTACAACTTCTCAGAAATTTCCATAGCACAACTCAAATTAGTAAAATGCTTTCTAACATAGAAAAGAAATGAGACACACCAAATGCTTTAGGACCACAAAGACCTTTTCCTTGCCAGAAGCACTGAAACTGGTAAGATTAAACACTGTAGCCACACTCTGCACCAACTGCCTCTGGAACACTCCTCTTGTTAAGAGCGGAAACAGAGCATACAGTTTGTGAATTAGTGGCTATTCCACTTTACAAGAATGAAAAAAAAAGTGAGGAGCCAGGATAATGTATCCTGTAGCATTAATTCCGTCACATTGCCTGTGGACTTCGATCCCAGAGATACTATGAATAGTAGAGATGTATGGAAGGAAAGAAAAATGTCCACTTTTTTTTAAAAAAAAACTCTCTTTTACCTTCTCAATGAAGTATTTTGAAATCATCAATTAGCACTGATTTGCCTAAATAATAAATTATCTTGGCTTCACAGTCTTTTTGGATGCCTTCCAGGATGTAAAATAAGGCATTCTGTGTTATTCAGATGGTCATGATGACTGGTCGTTTATCTAGCCAAGGACTCTACCAACCCTGAAAGATTGATATTGCTCTATGCTTGGTTTTAATATAATTCTTAAAATAATTTTTGTTTAAATATTATTTAACAATTTTTTATTTAATGTAATTATTGAAACATTTTTCACCTTGATCACATTTTAAATCCAGTCTGTAAATTTAGAGCATCTGCTTTATCTGTCAAATTTTTAAAATATATTTTTATTGATTTCAGAGAGGAAGGGAGAGGGAGAGAGATAGAAACATCAATAATGAGAGGGGATCATTGATCGGCTGCCTCCTGCACGGATTGAGCAGGCAACCTGACTGGGAATCGAACCAATGACTTCCTAGTTCATAGGTTGATGTTCAACCACTGAGCTACACCAGCTGGCCCTTATCTGTCAATTTTAAGATTTGCTTTCTCTCTCTCTCTAAATATAGAGATAGAAAGATAAATATTGCCATAACCGGTTTGGCTCAGTGGATAGAGCGTTGGCCTGCGGACTGAAGGGTCCCAGGTTCGATTCCGGTCAAGGGCATGTACATTGGTTGCAGGCACACCCCCAGTGGGGGGTGTGCAGGAGGCAGCTGATCGATGTTTCTCTCTCATCGATGTTTCTAACTCTCTATCCCTCTCCCTTCCTCTCTGTAAAAAATCAATAAAATATATTTTTTAAAAAGAAAGATAAATATTGATATATTTTATAGAGATATAAAGTATAAATATTATAGGTATTGATAAACCATTTAAGAGTCAACTGCATAACATTTCACTCCTAAAATCTTCACACCTATACACTTTAGTATACATCTCCTAAAAAAGAACATTCTCCTTTATAACCTTAATACAATTAACAAACTTAGATAATTAAACATTAACCCAACACTACTATCTTATATATAATCATATTCAGATTTCTCTAATTGTCCCAATAATGTCGCTTAAAACTGGGTTTTGGAGATTTTGTGTGTATATGTGTTTGTTTCCAATTCAGAATCCAATCAAGGATTACACATTGTATTTAATTGTTCAATCATTTAACTGTTTTTAATGTCTTTTCATCTAAAACAGTTCTTCAGTTTTTAGCCCTTCATGACATTGACATTTAGGAAGAATCTAAGCTAACTGTTTTTGAAAAATGCCCCTCAGTTTAAATTGGCCCGTTCCTCATGATTAGATTCAGATTAAACATTTGGGGCAGGAGTACTACATGGTTGCCGTTGGGTCATCCTAAGAGCATTTCATTGGGGGGACAAAAGTCGCTTTGTCCCATTACTGGTATGTTAATTGGGTATGTTGGTTATGGTGTTTCTGATAGATTGGAGAGGTAATTTAATAAGTAGTCTGTGGTGTGGAATTAAGATTTTAATATTAACAGGTTGTAGCAAACAACTTGGCTTCCAAGTTTTATAATCTTATGCAGAAATTGTATGACTTTTATTACTGTCCCAACTGCAAGTCTCTCTGGTAATCAATCCTCTCCCCATCTCTTCCTGCAGTCTTACCACCTCTCTAACACTACCCCACCGTTTATTCCTCTGCTGCCCTTCTACATCGAAATCCTTAAGCCACATTCCTTCATCAGCAAGTCCTCCTGCACCCTGAACCTTTCACAGAGTGCTCCCTGTGCCTCTAGAATTAACTGAAACCTAGGCCTCCCACTATCCCAGGACTCAGCACCCCTGAGGGCTCTTTTTTTTTTTTTTTTTTAAGAAGAATCACTTGGCTCTTCCAAAAGATCTGGGGACAGCATTCTCCTGCCCTCTCCAGCATTCAGACAACTCCACTTCTGCACAAGTCTTTGAAAGCTATGCCATGCCTCTGTACCGCCCTCTAAATCTCCTATGAGGGTCATCTGCCAACCTCCAGATCTTTCCTCCCATGATATTGGCACCTGTTTACTTTTCTTTCCTCTGCCTTGGATCCTTTCATCATTCTTTGGGACTTCAATATCATTTTCTTGGGGAAAAAAAGTTTCCAACAGTAACACATTTCCTTAACATTTTAAACCCTGAAGATGTTACCTCCATTGTAGTTCAGCAGTCCACACCCATGACCATATCTTGGATCTTATCATCACCCAGAAAAGTTCCACATCTAAAATCTCAAACTCAGTACCCCCCCCCCTTATCCTTCAAGCTTCACCCAACCTCAGCACACATGCACTCTTGATTGCATCGTGCTGAGACCCCTCAGCTCTTCTTCTCCAAGTACATGACCTATACAAACTCCTTCCCCATGCAACTCCTCAACTCCCTTTGCAAAGACTGAACTAATATAATCCATTCACTCTCATTCACTTAATCTTCTACTGTTGCTAAGCTCTTCAGGAAAAATCATAATCATGAAGAGCTCCTGCTTCCCCATTTATCCAGCTGCTCCTCCCCA
Organism: Eptesicus fuscus; assembly: GCF_027574615.1. Classification (NCBI taxonomy): domain Eukaryota; kingdom Metazoa; phylum Chordata; class Mammalia; order Chiroptera; family Vespertilionidae; genus Eptesicus; species Eptesicus fuscus. Next base: position 53,779,193 of record NC_072482.1, on the reverse strand, counting down.
GGCCTTCTCCATCTCAGTCACAGCACCAACCACCCCAGTTTGCACACTTAAAATCTAAAAGTTAACATTAATTCATCTCCCTTCGCCTCCAACATGAAATCCATCAGCAAGTGCTTTGACCCTGTCTTTGACCCTGTCTCCAAAACATACGCCAGCATCCAACCACTTGTCACCACCTCCGCTGCTAACACTAGAATTCAAGCCAGCATCATCTCTCCCTTCTTTTCCCAGATAGCCTATCTGATTCCACTCTTGCCTCACTCCACAGTACCTTCTCCTCCCAGCACCCAACATGATCTTTTCAAAACAACAACAACCTGCCTAAAACATTCGAATTGCTTCCTACCACAGTTAGAACTAAAGTCGCTGTCCTTGCCTTGACTTACACAGCCCTAACTGTCCTCACCCCTGCAGACTCCAGGTGCACATGCCCTGACTGGGACCAGGGTTCGAACCTGCAACCCAGGTATCTGCCATTTACTGGGAATTGAACCCACGACTCTGGTGTGTGGGCTGACACTCCAACCACTGAGCACACAGGCCAGGGCTCTAAAACATTTTTGAATGAATGCCGACTGGGAACAAATATAAATTTATGCCTTACTATGTTTTATCATCAGCAAAGGGGAGAATAATAGTATTACCTAACTCAGGATAATTATGAGGATCAAACTAGTTAATACTAGTATAAAGAGCTTAGGACAGTGTCTGGAACACTGCTTGCTATTATTATTATTATTATTATTTGTTAAATGAATGAAATAACAAAAACAAAAAGGGTTATCACCCAGTAGAAAAACATTTGCCAGAGCAACCACATACTGATTCATTAATTTCATTCTTAAAATATGTATTAATTGCCTACTGATTTTCTGTTGCAATGAGTGGCACTACAGATAGATTAAAAAAAAATGATGTATAGCTTCAGTCCTAGCAGAGCTCACATTTTAATAAAGATGACAGGTTCATAAACAAAGATTTAAATGTGTTATAAATATGATAATATTGATATGTACAAAATGCATTAAGAACAATTATTATTGCAAAAAAAATCTAGGAAGACTTCACAAAAAATATAACATTTGAGCTGGACCTCTCTCCACACTGAGGAAATATAAAGCATTCTAAGCAGAGGTGGCAGCATTAGTAAACATCAGTCCATGCCTCAGTTTCCCTGCAGCCGCATCAGCCCCATTCATCTTCCCTTCTGTAAACCCAGTCCTACTCCTGCTCCAGTGATGAGGTGGCTCAGTGACATCATGATGTGTCCAAGGTAACAAGAGACCAAATGGAGCTAAGGCTCCTCTCTCTGGGTCACCTACTCACTTCATGCTAAATCAGGAGTATGTGTGCTTATCCTGGCTCCCAAGCACTGTCTATACAGGCACGCTCCATTCCTGGGATCCATTTGTCCTGACATCTCACACAAGCGGAACAAATGAAAATCTCCCTCATCTTGCTCTGAAAATAAATCAGCATTATCACTATACATTGGTTAGTCTCTCCTCCTTTTGCACTCCAATGGGACTTTGAAATCCTTGTTTACCTGCCTGGGTCTTCTCCTTAACAACTCCCAGATAGCCTTTCTGATCCCACGCTTACCTTGCTCCACAATACTTTCTCCACTCAGCAGCCAATGTGATCTTTGAACCACCCATCTTTGCAGCTTTTATGACTGTACAGTGCCCACACTCAACACATGTTTCATGAACGAGTGAATGAATGAACAAAAGAACCCACAAATGAATGAATGTAAAACTTTACAACATATGTACACATTCTTTCTATTATTATAAGTAATACTACACATGCATATACAAAGACATTGTAGTCTGTATTATTCTACATATCAATATTTTTTCATGTGAACGTTTAGAAAATATTAGAAAGAATTTAATGAAGAGCCTATGGTATATGATAACCAAACCTACTAAATTAAAAAAAAGAATAGTAATTATTTAGTTATAGAAAGATAATAAAGCTATAAAAATAGAAAAGACCAAAAGTTTATGGAAGTAAAAGAAAAAGTATTATATTACTGCTATTGCAATGCATAAACAGTAGATGTATAACCACCTGACACCATCACTAAAAAGGAAGAGAAAGCTGTTTGATTTTCCTCTCTTCAATTTCCTGCCTTTTTTTCAAAGGATGGTTCATAAAAAAAGGAAATAACCAATAAGCCAAAGTTAACGGGGAAAAACATACATGTTTATATATCATGTGTTATTACCTACCAATCAGAAGAGTTGCAGGTAATTAGAAATTGTTGGCTTAAAGTGACCATGTTTTTTGATCAAGAGCCACTTCTCCCTGTACTGGCAGATATCCACTGGTTAGTCTGAATTCAGTTTGCTTGCACTGGGTCTGACAGGTGATGAACATGGCCAGCTGGTTTCCAGAGCAATACACTCTCTGGTCTGAGGAAGGCCTGTGAGACATGTCATAAAACAGCTGCCTCTATCTCCCCAACTAGCCACAAATAAACTGAGCAGAACAAAACCCTGAATAAAAAAAACCTCGACTTTTCATGCAAGGACAAAAGGTGGTTATTAGGCATACCAGGAAGGTTCTTTCATAGCTGGTAATTACATATAAATTGGGGACATATAATAAGAAAAAATTATTTCCCTCTTCATTTACTTAAAAATGTGATTTCTGCAGTCATTATATAATTACTGGTATTTTTCAGCAACATTATTAGAAATAAATGGGCTACTGTTTCTGCAATTATAAAAGATAAAAATACTGAAACTTCCTTATTAGAACTGGTTGTTGAGTAGGTAGAAAGGGAAAATGGCCTGTTTCTCTAAACGGCCAAACCAAACTTTCTTCTATGCACACGACATCAACCTGGCATTTTTCACCTTTTGAAAAACTGATTTGTCCCATTTCTCACTTATTCTTTCAAGCCCTCCATCTTGTTTAATTTCTGCTTTCTGACTTATTGTTCTTTATTAATGCTGACCTATAAGGAAAACACCCCTCGAACCTAGAATCCCATTGTTTCATGCTTCCCAGCCAACATGATAGTAAAGAAAAGGAAACAGAGTCCTGTTTTTACTTTCTAGGCTACTTTGAGAGCTCAGTAGAGTCACCTCAACAAAAGTATAAAGCATTCTTTCAACATTTTTCTTCCTGTGCCTTCTACCCCCTCAACAGTCTCTATTCTTAAAGATCCCCGTATAAAAACCTGAACCAAGTGCCAGATGGGAGGGAGGTTAAGGTGCATAAAAAAGGTAAAGGGATTAAGAAGTGCAGATTGGTTGTTACAGAATAGTCATGGGGGTGTAAAGCACAGCATAGGGAATCCTATCTAATAAAAGAGTAATATACAGATTGATCATCACTGCAACACACAATATAGCTGCCCCCATGTGGTCAAAGATCCTGCCCCCATGTGGACACAAGATGGCCACCACAAGATGGCCAGCAGGAGAGGGCAGTTGGGAGGCACCCAGCCTGCAAGGGAGGGCAGTTGAGAAGGACCAGGCCTGCAAGAGAGGGCAGTTGGAGGTGATCAATCCTGCAGGAGAGGGCAGTTAGGGGTGACCAGGCCAGCAGAGGAGGGAAGTTGGGGGCAAACAAGCTGGCAGCAGAGTGGTTAGGGGGTAATCAGGCTGGCAGGCAGAAGCGGTTAGGGGCAATCAGGAAGGCAAGCAGGCAAGCAGTTGGGAGCCAGCAGTCCTGGATTGTGAGAGGGATGTCCGACTGCCCATTTAGGGATCTGACTGCCCACCGGGATCGGGCCTAAACGGGCAGTCGGACATCCCTTGAGGGGTCCCATATTGGAGAGGGCACAGGCTGGGCTGAGGGACAACCCCCCTCCGTGCACGAATTTCGTGCACCCGGCCTCTAGTATATCAATAATATTCCAATAGCTAGGCATGATGTTGGATGTGTGTAATATCTGGTCACTGGGGTGAGCAAAAAACAAAAATAAAAGTAAATAAAAAGAGAGAAATTTTTTAAAAATAAAAACCTGAACAAAGTCCTAGATATGCACATCATCTATACCCATGAAAGCCTCCTTCCCTCATCCAAGTTAATAGCCCCTTGTTCCATTCCCAGCTACCAGTTCCAGACCCAACAATGGAGACAACAGGTGGGAAGCAGCTAACAATAAGATAAATTCCTGCTAATGTGTTCATTAATGCGCTGGTCCTTGTTCCTCTCCTCCTTGCATCCAGATAACAGCAGACCTTAACCTGGCCACAATTCACTGGTCTGCACAAGGCCCTTAAGGGAGAATACCACTGTTGGAGGTGTCAGACACTATACAGCAGGAAAAGAGGAAAATATTTTCATCAGGCCGACCTTTCAGCTCTCTCAAATCATACCACACCATTATCAAAACTGCCAGGGCATAAAGCTGACACTGTTTATAATTGTCATTACCTCAAAAGTTAACAGCAAAGGAAGGGAGAAATCTCCCTCTGAAACCCTGGTTCCAGGCTATTTCTCAAAGCAGCATCAGAAGCAGAGCAGCCAAGTCACAGCAGTGCCAAGAATTTAGCCATAGCTCACTCCTAGGGGAAGGGGAAGTGAACTGGCTGAATTAACCACAGTGACCTGACTGAAAGGTAACAAAAGAAATAACAAATGCAGAGGAATGGCAGAATTAGAGAAATAGTATTTTGCATACCTAATGAAAGAATGGGTCTAAGCAAGTTACATCTATGGCTGTCAAAAAACACTAGTTGGCAAGATAATGACTATACCTGAATCCAATAATCAATCTCAACAATCATCAAAAGTGGAACATGCACACATGGCATGCCTCATGATATGATACAATCAGAAGTATGTAACATCACCTATAAAGTATTCTTGCCTCCTTTCCCAAATAAAAACACTGAACCATGGTCTAATCAATCCTTTAGATGTAACTACTAATTTGCAGAAAACATGAGGGTGGGTGCAGAGGAATGTGTTAAATAGCACAATGGGGGCACAGTCAGGCAAAAGGCAGATTCAGAATGTGGGAAATTATAAGGAACAAATGACCTGGTTTCTTCAACAAATAAAAGTGATGAGGGGCGGAGAGGGTGGAAGGAGAAGGAACATTACAAATGCGAAAGGACTTTAGAAACATGAATCAAAGCATTCTGTTTAGACCCCAACCCAAACAAATTTAACTGTAAAAAGACATTTTTAAGATGACTGGAGAAATTCCAACATAGACTGGATATTAGATGATGTGAGGGAATAACTCTCAATTCTTCCGGGTGTAAGGTATTAAGACATAATGCTTGAAACTTAAAATACTTAAGCAAAAGCAAATGACGTGAGATTGGTAAAACATCAAGAGGCTCATTTTATCATTCTTTATAATTGGGGGAGTTCTGGAACACTTGCAGAGTAAATGTTCTCCGTTGGTTTGGTTTGGTTTGGTTGGTATGGTCTGGTCTTTACAGAAATTACAGGACAGCCTTAATAACTTTATTAGGTAGTCATATCCCTCATCATCGACTTTTTAAAGGCCTGTTTTAATTCAGAAGATCCAGCTAATGAAAAGAGGCCGTTCTCTGCACAAACCATAGAGAAGGTAAACCAGCAACTCAGCCAGGTGGTTCAGGAACTGGCAGCACCGAACAGGGTAGGGAGGGTTGTGTGAAATCTCAGGACCTTCCACAGCTGGCTTGACAAAGACAACGAGCCAAAGTTCCCCACCCGGAGCCCAGACCTGCTGGCTGGTTTCCCACTCTTCCCTGCCAGCTGGCTCCCAGGGTCGACGAGCCTATGCCCCCACTCCCAGGAGCAGAGGGCAGGGAAAAAGAGGCAGCTCTACTTGCAGATGGAGCCGACCATCTCTGAGCCAGCTGTCCTCCTAGGGCCCCATGCAGGAGGCCCAGAGGGCTGATGGCCCATCACGTGCAGGCCATCCTGGGAACGTTCCCGGCCATGGCACCAGTCACTCTCCACCCGGCAGTGAACAATCGCACTGGACCCAGCAGAGTTATCAAATTATTTCATTTTTTAAAAGAACGTGTAAATTGGGAAAAATACGAGTGTGGGCTGCGTACTAGATATTAAGGAATTGTTAACTTTGCTTCATGTGACTATGAGACTACGGTTACGGAGGAAAATATTCTTGATTTTAAACTATTAAGGGTAATATATCATGACAACAATAATGTACCTTAAAATACTTCAGCAATGAAAAATAGCAAAATGTTAACAATTACTAAATAATGTTGGAGTTAGACTTCCTTAATTAAAATAAAAAAAGGGCAATGTAGTACACATGAAAACATGCATAAGCCCAGCACAACTACTTTCATGTTTTGCATATTACTTTCCAGTCTTTTTTATTAATTTATCTTTATTGTTGAAAGTATTACAGATGTCCCCCTTTTTTTTCCCCCATTGACCCCCTCCATCCCACACCCACCTACCCCCAGGCCTTCACCACACTATTGTCTGTGTCCATGGACTATGCATGTAAGTTCCCCGGTTAATCTCTCTCCTCTACACCCTCACCCCGCCTTCCCTCTGATTACTTTCCAGTCTTTATCTAAACAAATACATATTCTTTAGTATCTGTAATCATAATAGACAATTATTTTTATTCAGCTTTCCTTATTTACTATTTTCATAAAGAGTTTTCTACTCCTTTATTTTAATAATTATTTTAACATTACTTCATAGTATGCCATAATATTGATGCTCCCTAAATAAAAGCCATACCTTAATTTTGAAGTTAGTTTCCTTTTTTTTTTCCCATAGGATTTAATGCTGCAATGAAAAACCATGTGCATATAGCTGCTAAATTGTTTCTCGGGAATAAGTCCTTAGAAATATGAGTTCTGAGCACAAGTATATTAATTTCAGAACATTACTAGCATTTTCTTACATTTTAATCTAATTTTTTATATTTATATTTAAGGATATCTTAATGTGCATATCTTTGATTTCTATGAGAAGGAACATGTTTGCACATCTTTGTTTACCAGCAACTTGGTTAATTCTTTTTATTTGCCATTTAGTTACTAAAATCACAAAGCTTTCTCATAAATATTAATGAGTTATCTGTATATTGCTATTACCTTCTGTTATATAATTATCCTTGTTTTATTTTACCTGAGTTTTGTTTCTGTAAGGATATAACAGACATTTTTGTTATTTATATATAGGTTGTCCCAAAAAAATGTATCTACAAACTTTGATAAATTATAAAGGCAGTGTTTATTAAAATACATTTCATTTTCAAAATTGAGCTACCAGCTGTTAAAGTGTGCATATGTTTTTTGGGACAGCCTGTATTCAAATGCATCAGTCTCCCCACCCCTTTTTAGGCCATATTTATCAACAAAATAGAACCCGCCCCCCATGACCTAAAGTGCATTTGCCAATAGCCCACTGACACAGTGTGATAGTACTGAACACTTTGTAACTATCTTATCATTAATATACTTGACTCCTCATTCTCTCACACTCCTACTCACAAAATCCTGTCAAAGTTACCTAACAGATATTTAACTCTATCCTCTCCTCCCCATCCCTAGTACCACTGTCCCTCATCATCTGTCAGCGGAAATGCTGAAATGCACTGCCTCCTAACTGATCTCCCTGCCTCCAAAAAACCAGTCCTCGTGCCATGCAAACTATCCATGGATGCCAGCTTACACCTTCCAGTGCCCCCCCTTTTATGGTCCCTGCACAACTCCCCAGTCTCTCAGAAACATTTAGCCAACATGCTGTGCATGTTTGCCTTGTGCTAAGCACTTTGTAAAGATTACTTAAATTAACTCTCTCAAGAAGACTTTAAATGTAATGCTGTTGTTGTTCCCATTGTACAGATGAGGAGACTGAGGTGTATAGAGGTTAAGTTATTTGACCAAGTTCCCACGGCTAGAATGATGCAGAGCCAGGATACCTAGCTCTAAAGCCCTCTTAACCACTGCGCCACCTGAAAATACCTGCACCCCACCTCAGAGATGGACCCTCATCTCAGCAATACCTCCTGCCTGACTGACACTCTGCCCCGGAGCAACACTGCACTGCCTGGAACTTCTCACATACATCCATGCTGCTTCTCTACTCAGTTTCTTCATTCATTCTATCCTGTCTCTTGGAAATGTCCTTCCATCTCTTTACCCTAGACTTAGGTTATTCCTACCTATTTTTTAAGACTTGGCACAGGTATCACCTCCTCTGGGAAGTCTTTTTTTTTTTCTATTTAACTCCTTCCCCACCCTCATCCTCTTCTCTCTCTGATTGAGGAGGTATCCTTCTGTACTTATTTCCATCATTATACCTAGCACATCATGTTATCAGTTTTGTTCCTCTGTTTGCCTCTTGCACTGGGCCATGAGCAGCTTGAGGCCATCTTAACCATCCTGTGTCCCTAGTCAGTACAATGCCTGGCATGTAACAGGCTCTTAGTGCTTCATCAGAGAGTTCAGAAGAATGAGAAACTCAGAGTGTTTAATCAATTAATTCTGGAATACTTGTTGAATACTTATGTCTAAAGCTTTATACCTGAGATATTTTAAAGGAAAATGACATAATCCATGCCCAATATATGCATTTAACAAAATAAGTATCATGAACCATCTGCTGTGGAAATTCAGAGAAGGAAAAGACCACCTTGGACTGGGACACTCAGGGAAGGCTACCAAGAAGAGGGGAAATTTTAAGTGGGGGTTGAAAGATGAATTAGGCTCAGAAAGGAAAACTCTGTGCATACCAATCACCAAAGTCTAATGTATGAGCAAATCTCTAGGCTGGGACCATGTCTAACAATAAAAGGAAAGCTGAGAAGTTTATCTCCTTCCTCTTGCTCCTGAGCTCCATCTGATTAGCCATGCCCTTCTCTGAATACAAGGTGCCAAATTCAAGTTTTATTCCGGGACATTTACTCTCTCAGTGATGAGCAGCTCACCTTAACTCTTAGACCATTTCCAGAAAATCATGGAAATGCTTCTAAATAAATTAAAAACCTAGAGATTGTTAGATCATGAGATACACTAATAATGACAAAATGTCAGAAACACGTGCAGCCCCATGTAATGAATTCAACAACTATCCTAAGGTCACAGAGGTCTTCCTACAAAATACATGCCATTCTATTTACATCAAACACAGAAAACTCATTTACAAGTGAATGTCATTTTCATCTCTGTTCCATGGCCAAGTGCATCTCATTTGCATTCATTTGTTTCCCTATTAGAGTGCTCAGCACTATTTTACAGCTGGTGCAAGTTATGCTCTGTACCTGCTACTTACCATAGGCCCACACTCCAGTCATCCAGTTACACGTCTGAATCATAATCCCAAAACTGGGTTTAGATAAGGTACTTTTAAATAATACACATCGCCCTAACCGGTTTGGCTCAGTGGATAGAGCGTCGGCCTGTGGACTGAGGGGTCCCGGGTTCAATTCTGGTCAAGGGCATGTACCTTGGTTGCGGGCACATCCCCAGTAGGGGGTGTGCAGGAGGCAGCTGATCAATGTTTCTCTCTCATTGATGTTTCTAACTATCTCTCCCTCTCTCTTCCTCTCTGTAAAAAAAAAAAACAATAAAATATATTTTAAAAATAATAATAATAATAATACACATCATAAGGAAATCAAAATTTGATGCTAATGTTGATAGAAGAGGACTTTACAAGTTCAAGTGCCTCTGCACACAGCACACATTTTCCATGTTAGGCTAACATTCGGATTTCCATGTTGCCAGGCATGGGGAAGTAAAGTTCTACGGCTAAGGTCTCCCATGTATTCTTCACCAGTTTTCCAAAAGAACAAAAAGAATGGGATAGAGGCTCCATTTTCATCTCCCTGTTGCAGAATATGGTCAAGAGCTAAAGACTCTGAGATCTGCAACTACGGAGAGCAAGCACAGTCAGTCAGTTGTCCATCTCCTGGAGGTTGGTCTGGTTCTGACACTCCTGTGGCCAGCTCAGAGTTTTCACTAACCACCTCCCCACTGCAATCAGAGCAATGACACCTGAAAATACCTGCACCCCACCTACAAAATCACTTAGCACAAGTTGTTCGTTGAAGCATTCTTTATAGAAAACAACCCAAATATCTACCAAGAGAAAAATTGGTTAATCTATGTATGTCTACACAATAGAAGACTATGCAGCAGTAAATGAAAATAGAAACGAGGAAGTTCCCTTTAGACTGTTCTGGAAAGACCACCAGGATAGATAATTTTACATATATCCATTCCTGAGTGTTTATACTGACAAAAAAAAAAAAAAACAAAACACTGTGATACTAAAACAAGTGGTTACAAAGTACAGATCCAGATTTTGTAGGTTCTGACACTCATAGGATTTGGTGGGGGTAACCACTTTTAAAAAAAGAATACAAAATTAGGTACAGATCTTGCAAGGAACTCATTCCAGGGAGTTTCATAACAAAGCTATCTCTGGTCATTGCCTCTGGGTGGATGGAGTGTATAGAAATGAGATATTGAATTAATACTCCTAAATATAAATTTATTTATACATTTATCTTTGAACAGGTGAGCATATTACCTATTTAAAAAGAAATTTAACTTTATTTTTTTAAATGCCAGGTTCTAGCTGCTCAAGGTCTCACTCCTTCTCCACCCCCTTTCATTCTATCTCAACCTTCTTATTCTAATTTGGTTTCATTCTGCTGCCTGGTATGGACTGGGATTCTACCACAGCCTGGCTCTTTCCACATGATAATGTGCCTGGTATTCCATTGTGATTTTGCCTTTGTATTTCTCTCTTCCTGATCACCCTCAGCTCTACCATCAGCAGAGCAGTTTTAGGCCAACCCAATATCACCCTGTACCTTGCCTGGCCCAGACTCCCAGGAATCCAGTCTGCTGCATGAGAGAAAAAAGTTTGAAACTTAACTGAACTATACCACAGGTGATCAGTCCCAAAGAAGGCTAGGAGACTGGGAAATGTTTTAGGTCCTAGTTTGGCAATTAGGTGATTCTCTGGCAACAGAATCCAACTGTCATACCTTTCATTCTAGGATTGTTAGGACCACAGGTGGGTCATTCTAGACTCACCCTTATATACATATCATTGTGTTTAATAAGATCAAGCCAGGCTATACTGACCTGAACTCAGCCTTATAGAGAGTTACCAGAATTCCAATAATTTCAAGTACCTAACAAGCCAAAATGAACTCTACCTCTGATTCAGCTGAAAAAGTCTCAGAATCCATTGATTTTTCAGCTCAGCTCATCTTTGTCCTTTAAAACTGGATCTAGCTGTAAAAAATGCAAACTGAATTTCTGAACACTTCCTATATCAGATGACAATGTTTTAAAGAGAACATATAGCAGCATTTTGAGAGTGAGGCTGTGGAGTCAACAGGCTTAGGAATTAATCTTGGAAATATTTCTAGCTAGCTGTGCAATGTAAACCTTATTTCCTTCCCTGTAAAATAGGTTGTTGTAAAGATTAAATAGATAATGGAGATTTAATTAAATGAGTGCTGTCAAGGAAACCTCAAGGCAAAGCTATTTTTTCTCAATTTAGGAGGAGAATATTGGCCAATGTGAATATCATGAAGTCCCAAACTACCAATTCAAGACAATAATAAACAAATTGATTTTGGAAACAAAATAGGGCACAGTATATGTACAAACCCCTGTAACTGGCAAAGCCAGTTCTCTGAGACCACATTTCAGCATGTTAGCTTTAAATAATCAAAAAAGCATGCGCGTGTGTGAGGGTGTGTGTGTGTGTGTGTGTGTGTGTGTGTGTGTGTGTGTGTCACCTAATGTATTTTCTTTTCTCTACATCTTCCTGGTTGCTAAGGCATTTCTTTCTTCAGCTTTCTGAATAGCACAAATAAGCTTATAAAATGTGACATCCTCCATTGACTCATTTCTCATTGAATTGACTTGTAGCATACCTGAAAGCATTTTGTTGCTCACAGATGTGTTCTGCTATGGTCCAATGCACTCAAGTGAGCTTAAACCTGACCTGGTCATGTCTCCATTTACCTTAAGGTGATAATTCAGGAATCAACTGCTCAGTGTCAAGTATGAAAGCTCATCTTTCTGCCTGTTGTCAGGGATTTTTTTTTTTTAAGGATTACAAACTATCTTTGACCTTCACTACGTTCTTATGTAAAGCTATTGCATCTGTCTTCACTGTATCTCCTGTCACATAAGACATTTCCACTTGAGGCTTTCTGCACAAATCACTGGAATTGAGTGTTTCCCATTCAAATGTAACTTGCCATGGAACGTTGGAATTTAAATAGTTCTCTACTTAAAGTAACTTTCAGGAACATTACTGTACTGCCAACATTAAGAATAGAAAATGTGTTGCCCTGGCTGGTTTGCTCAGTGGATAGAGTGTCAACCTGTGAACTGAAGGGTCCCTGGTTCAATTCTGGTCAAGGGCACATGCCCAGGTTTCAGGATGGATCTCTAGTAGGGGGTGTGTAGGAGGCAGCCAATCAATGATTCTCTCTCATCATTGATGTTTCTATCTCTCTCTCTCTCTCCCTCTCTGAAATCAATAAAAATTTAAAAATTTAAAAAAGAGTTTTAAAAAAAGAATGGGAAGTGTGTTTTTGCAGCCATTTCCTACAATACTGAATTATGCAAAAGCATATGTGTGTAGAAAAAAAGTGGAGAATACTCATGATATTTGGATATCTAACATTTTGTTGTTGTTAATCATCACCTGAGGATATTTTCCCATTAATTTTTTAGAGATAGTGGAAGGGAGGGGGAAGAGACAGAGAGAGAGAAAAACATCAAAGTGAGAGAGCCCACGTGGGCTGGGGATCAAGCCTGCAACGGAGGTACCCGGCCTTCACCAGGATGGAAGCTGGGACCCTACAATCTGCAGGCCAACGCTCTTTCCACTGAGATAAACCGCCTAGGACTCTAATATATTTTTAATAAAAGTTCCTCATTCTACATAAAAATGGCCCTCTTAACCTGTTTGTGAATACCAAAAATCTGTCTTGATGCTATCACTTTTATAGTCTTTGATAACTTGCGCTTTAGTTTTTACCTACTTGCATAAAAAAAAGCTAAAATTTAAACAATTAAAACAAATTGTACTTGAAATAAAATCAGTGTCTTCAAAGGGTTCACACGCATATATTCAGTCCACCCAATCTCGGTCCCTTTTCTGAAGGGACCCCGCTCGGATGGTTTGCAAGCCAAAGGCATTAACAAGTTGTCTGTCTACAACCAGTTACACCTCATTTGAATTAAACTACAATCGCAGATGACAGAAGCGCTCCTTTCATCTTTTGTAGGAAGGTCACCCAGCCCAGAGCGAGCGCCACGCTCCTTCTGGAACTAAATAGGGCGGGCCCCGCCTCTGGTGAGTGCTCCCCTTCACAGCACACACCTGGGTGGCCAAGGGTCAAGTCTGGCTTACCCACGGCGCCAGCGCCTCTGCCCCCTTCCCTTTGGGGAAGCAGCAGATGGCCCGGGCACGCTGCACTGGTGTCGCAGCTCCGCGCCAGAGCAGGGCAAAGGCACTTTAAACAAGGACTAGCTGGGCGCGGGGTGGGGAGTGGGGGGCGGGGGGCGGGGAGGAGGGCGGTGTCCTGGTCTCCCTCCTCGGCCGGGCTCCGGACTGTACACTTAAACACCGGGGGGCTCCCAAATCTCTGCCCCAACCCAGCCCCCCAAAACCCCTGTTCCGAGGGAGAGCCAAGCTGTGGCCCGGGAGAGCCCTACAGGACTGGGTGACACCGTAGCAGGAGCCCAAACGCGACGCCGCCACTGGGCTAGGGGTTCCCAAGGGGCAGCGCAGCTCAGACCTTTGCACCGGGCAGCCGCCCCCTCCGTAGCAACCCTGGCTCCAAAAGATGAGTCAGTGAGATCTTTCGGACCAAAGAGGCGCGGCCCATCACCGCCCTCTCCGCTCTGGGACCCCAGCACCCGCACCCCCAAAGCTCCTGAGCCGCAGCTCTAACCTGGAGCCCCGCGCCACGCGCCTCCTTGCCTTAGAGTCTGGGCAAGTGATGGCACAGACCAGCTTTCCCCAGAGGAGAAGCTGGAGGAACTGCAGCGCTCGCCACGCGCTCCGCTCTCCGCTGGGCTCCGGAGAGGTGTGCGGGCGCTCACCTCCGCTGCGCTTTCCTGTTGAAACTCTTCGCTCTCAGCGCCGCCGAGCATTTCAAAAATTAGTGAAAACCGATGAAGAGCATTCTTCTTCCGGTTCACTTAATCGCTGCGAACCAATTGAATCCGTGCCTGAGGTCAAAATAGAAAGATAGCCTGGTAAGGGATCTGGAAAAGTTTCTCTCTAGCAAAAGTATGAAAGGGCTTCACTTACTGTAATGGATGTGAGCTTATCCTGGACTGGAAATAAACCAAAGGGAGAGGAGGGTCCTTGCAAAAAGATGTTAACGCTTCTATAAAAGGGGGGAAACCTTTATCTTGTTCCTTGATATCCTCAAAATGAAATCACAGAGTTGCTAGAGTTATTTTATTTTATTACTTATTGATGAGGGAGAGATGAGATGAGATGAGATGAGATGAGATGAGATGAGATGAGATGAGATGAGATGAGATGAGATGAGATGAGAAGAGAAATCGGTCTGTTGTCGCACTTATTTATGCACTCGTTGCTTGTTGCTTGTATGTGCAACCTGGGATCCAAACCACAACCTTGGAGTATGGGACCACTTTCTCACCAACTGAGCTAACCTTAGCTAGGGCAGCTAGCATTTGGAGTATAGCTCCTGGGCCCATAAGATTATAATGGTTTATAATTTTTTAAAAAAAAAACTTGTTTGGATGTTAAAAGAAAAAGCTGGACCCTTCCCGGTGTTAAATTTACTGCTAGCTCTGAGTGGTTTGAATAGGGAGGGGGGGGAGCCAGAGAGCCCTCCCCCTCCACACACACACCAGCCTCTCTGCACAAACTCACTTCTCTTCCCTCCATTTCTCTTCTCTTCTTCATCTCCTCCCCCCTCTTCATTTTATAACCTGTGTCTCTTCCAATCTCTACTCCCCCATTCTCTTCTTTCCCTCTCTTCCCTCTCCTCTTTCTCCTGATGTCTACTCTCCCTGCATTGTTTGAGAGCTTAATATGTGTCAGGCTTGATTCTAAGCAGTTTACCTGCATTAACTCATTCACTCTTCACACTGACCCTGTTGTTTATTCTCACCAGCTTTACAGATGAGACCATTGAAGCAATAGACAGATTGGCCCAAGAAGTCAAGTGAGAAAGTGGTGGAGGCAAGCCTATAACTCACCTCTATCTGATTTATTTTAACATCCAAATTAGCCAGGCCCAAACAATCTACAGTCTCTCACTTCTAAAAGGCATGAATCCCTTTTTAAAAATCTTTTGGTACAAAATATTCCGTTAAAATCTCAGAAATTTCGCCCTAGCTGGTTTGGCTCAGTGGATAGAGTGTCGGCCTGCGGACTCAAGGGTCCCGGGTTCGATTCTGGTCAAGGGCATGTACCTTGGTTGCAGGCACATCCCCAGTAGGAGGTGTGCTGGAGGCAGCTGATCGATGTTTCTCTCTCTCATCGGTGTTTCTGGCTCTCTCCCTCTCCCTTCCTATCTGTACAAAATCAATAAAATATATTTTTAATAAAATAAAATCTCAGAAATTTCTAGTGGCTTTAGCATAAACTCTCAAAGTTATTTGTGGTCACCAGGATGAGAAGTGTTGAGAATTGGGGGTGGGAGTGAAGAAAAGGGGATAGGAGATGACAGAAATGATCTGAGAAACACTAATTCAACTGAACCATTTGAACAAGTTATATTGTTACTGATTTTATATCACTGATTTGACTTTTGCAATTGAAATAAGTAATTGCATTACTGATGTGGGAGTGCGCACATCTATGGACCTACAGGTTATCTGACACAACCTATGGAGAATTACAAATGACTTGTGATTAAGAGTCTTTTAAATCTATGTTCAATTTTTATTTTTTATAACATACAAATATCAATTTATAAAGGGGAAAACAGAAGGCTAGAGGGTGTTTGTTTGTTTTATTAAATCTTCATCCATCTAAATGTATTTCCTTTCACTAAACTATTTTTAATGTGTTTCTTCAAAGTCTATTTCCACACAACGAGAGTTATAGGACTTAGTACTAAGCTAGGAAATGGGAAAAGAAAACATGATTTTCATAACTGATAAAAACTTTTCCTGTGCTCACTTCAGCAGCACATATACTAAAATTGGAATGGTACAGAGAAGATTAGCATGCCCTCTGCACAAGGATGACACACAAACTCGTGAAGCATTAAAAAAAATGTTCCTATGTTGCAAATCCGGGCAGCCTTTCCCACTTTCCCTGATGCCTAACACGATCTGACTTCAGAAAAGTTTTCCAATATTTCTCTGTGAGGGTAGATTTGGTTTTAAGTAATGATTGCTTCAAAGGGCAGGATCATGATACTAAGCAGGTGGTGAGAAGCCCTGGTCCCTGGAGCTCAGGCTGAACAGACAGATGCTGGGGTTCGCCTCCACTTCTGTGTGGCGGGGCCATCACTGAAACTGGAGGGACAAGCCCACAATAATCATCTGTGGAGAAGAAAGAATTGCAAATAGCATAAGGACCTGGAACAAGATAGGTCCTCAATAAATGTCATATTATTGACACCATATGTTAATCCACATATTTTTGTTTCTCTTTAGGCTTCCTTTTACAAAGGAAAACATTTTCTGGTAGGTTGACACGCACACACGTGCACACATGCACACTCATTTCCAGCAAAAGTTTTCTCACCACCAAGTCAGATACCCTCCCCCCAATCCATGCCTCCTGCTGTGATGAGTCAGAAAAAGTCCCTGTCAGCCACCCAATGACTGAGCCCATGTTCCCAACTGAGAGATAGTAGAGTGCTGCCCTACTCTGGATTCCAAAAATATAGGGCATTTTTAACTGACTTAAATCATCAGGGAGCATATTCAGAACCTCTCATGACTTATTAGAATCTTCCCACCACCCTCTGGGAAGAGCACTGCAGACTGGGCTCTTAGTATACATCCTGCCCTTAGCTGAGGGAATGACAAATCCTACACTTCCTATACAACTGCAGAGCAATCCTCCCCCAGTGTATGAAGAGGGGGTGGGAGGGGGGAGAAAGAGGAGAGAGTACTTTCCAATTTTAACTCACAGAATTATATAATGGATAGCCTTCCATTAGCTAGCAATAATTTTATGCCCTTAGATAAAGGCACTGCTTCTAACTTTGCTGTTCTAATATACCTTGAAGAGTATAGTTTCGCTTCTGTAAAATAGGACCTTTGCCACAGCATGAGATTATTGGAAGGGGTACATGGGGGAAAAGAAACCTACATAGAGCAAATAGATTAGCACCTCCAATAAAAATAGATCCTCCTCCATTAGTATTTGTTGTATGACTATTAAAGTATGTGAATCATAAAAGCAAGTTTCCTTTTGTTTGTTTTGTTTTGTTTTGTTTTGCTTCTCAATGAAAGTTCTGTCAAAATGGTACATAACAAAAAATAATGATTCAACAGTTTTGTAATTCTTTTTGACAAGAAATGTGGGTTTCTTGAAGGTCCTTCCCATAAACATAAAGATGTTTAACATGATTAAAAATGGTTTCAGGAAACAATTTTCCTGCTTGCTATCTGGGAGCCTGTGAAATGCACATATTGAAAATGGTATATTTCCCTATTACAACACTACTTAACATTGATTCTATGAATAATCAAAGTATTCAAGTGTTGTACGATTTGTTTAATTATGGCGTCTCTTTGAAAATTGTCTGCAACCTAAACTATTTCTTTAAAGAATCTGCTGAAATCATGTGAACAACTCTCATTTGTATCTTTATTTTTATTAAAGATTGCACAAACTTGAACCAAGACAAAATACTGAATCCACTGTACATCATTCATTACAAAACAACATACATCACATTTGTACTCTACCAAATAGGAGATTTTTCTTTAAAATTATACATTGCATGCTCTTAAATGCATGCTTTAGATTTTTACATTTGTCATTATTCTCTTATAAATAATTGCAACTTTACCAATTTGTACACCTGCTACCAATATATATTCAATGCGCCAAGAAGTTTTTGACAAGAACAGATGAAATGGAAACAAGTTGTATGGATGCCACATCTATGCAATTGTTACTACTCTTTTACCTATGCAGTGAAATGCTAATACACACACAAAACGTCGTTTCAAAGGGCACAGAAAACAAAAACAATTTTAAAATACGTGGCAGTTAAAATCGGCGCCCTCAAGGATGCAGTGACTTTCACTTTAATGCGACCCTAAACCTCGAGAGCAATTGGCCTGGGCAGAGTCCAGAGGCCTGGAGCGCGCCGGGACCCAGCCCCGAAGGCTGCCCAGGAGGCCAGATTTCTTTAAGCCACCTCTCAACCTTTGAAAAAAACGACTTTGTCAACCAGGTCCTGCTTCTCACCACCAGGAGTTCTTCTCCCCCCAAAAGAGAACCCCCACTTCTCTCCGTCCACTATCCCAACACACACTTTTCCCCGGAAGACTGGTTAGGAGACGCGCTCACCGCCACCCCCAGCCTCAGGGTCGCTCTGGTCGTCCGCGAAGCAGACGTCCACGTCGCTGTCGTTGTCGCTCTTGGACTCCCCAAGGTCCAGGGGGTAGTCCGGCTCCGCGCCCGGACCGTCGCCCGCCTTGGCGAGCAGGTTCTGGCTGGGGTGGCGGGACTTGACGTGGCGCTCCAGGTCCCGGCGGCGCACCAGCACCTTGCCGCAGAACTCGCAGCGGTAGGGCGTGTTGCCTTCGGCGTGCAGCCGGATGTGCTTGTTGAGGTTGCTGGGGTCGCCGAAGGGCCGCAGGCACACTTTGCACTTGAGCGGCTTGTAGCCGGTGTGCGTCCGCATGTGGATCTTGAGCCCGTACTTGCGCGAGTACAGCTTGCCGCAGTAGAGGCACAGGTGGCCTGTCTTGGGCTTGCCCGCGCCGCCTCCCCCGCTGCCGCCACCCCCCGCGCCACCCGACGCCACTACGGCGGGTGGCAGTGTCCCCACGTCCAGGCGGCCGCGGCCTTTCCCAGCCGCCATCTCGGAGAGCTGGTGCGTGTGCATGGCGATCTCCCGGTCGATGCTGGCCAGGGAGCCCAGCTCGGCGGGGCTGAGGGTGGCCGCCGCTGCTGCGGGCCCGCTGAAGTAGGAGAGGGACTCCGGATACTTGAGCAGCCCACCGAAGTGCAGTTTGAGCGGGTAATAAGCGGCAGCGGCCGGCGAGCCATACAGTAGCTCCCCGTTGTAGACCGTAAAGGCGGGCATGACGGCGGGCAGGTGGCTGCACTCGCTCCCGGGGAAGGCTTTGAGCCCGCTCGCGCCGAGGGCCGGCAGCGCGCAGCGCTCGAGGTGCACGCCAGCCGCCGGGGGCAGCTGCGCGCATCTGGCTCCCGGCAGCGCGGTGGCGGCGGGCGGGGCGCGCTCCACGTGCTTGAAGGCAGACGCCTCTTCCGGAGGTCCGGGGAGCAGAGGGATGCGCAGGGCCTCGGAACAGGGCAAACCAGGCGGGGGCGGCAGCGGCGGGTCCCCCGCGAGCAGGCACTTCGGGTGGTGGTGGTGGTGGTGGTGAGCGTGGTGGTGATGGTGATGGCCCAAACCTACCGCCGCCGGGTTCTCCCTGCTTCCCGGGCGCCCTCCCGCCCGTCCCCCTCCCAGCAGACCAGCCCCGGATTTGCCACCGCCCTCCTCCCGGTAGGCGTCGCCCAGGGCGGCGGCGGTCCTGGCCAAACTGGCCGGCTTGAAAGCCGAGCGCACGCCCGGGTAGAAGGCCAGGCCGCCGCCCCCCGCTGGGGAGCCTCCCATGATGCCCAGGAAGTGGCCTTGTCCCCGGGCGGCCCCGCTCGTGTCCAGGGCGCGGTCCGGGTGCTCCTTGCTCTTTTTGGACGGCCCCCACTTGGCGGGGGTCGGGGAGGTGACCGAGAGCGCAGAAGTGGCCTCGCGCTTGATGCTCTCCCTCGCGCCGCAGGCCGGGATAGGCGGCGGTGCCTGCGGATGGGGCCGCAGAGTGCCCGCCATGGCGGCCCCGACGAAGTCGGGCACTGGGTGTTTCGGAGGGAGGCAAAGGCCATCTGCGGCGGGGCCCGCGCCCTGGCGAGGCGCGTGCTCCTGGTGCAGGTAGGCGCGGCCTGCGCTGCTACTGAGCACGCAGTGGAAACGTAGGTGCGCCTTAAGGCTGTTGGGGTATCTGAACGTCCTCCAGCAATACCAGCAAATGTAGCGCTCCTCCCCTGGGCGAGAAAGAGTAGAAAAGCGACCCTGTGAGAGGCGAATCAGTAAGATAGAAAGCGCCAGAGCACCCAAGGCAAAACCCAGCTTTTGACCAGCATTATGGGAGGGAAGCAGTAGTCTTGGGTCCCCGGAAATAATTGAGTTCAGTAGCCTCACTAGAGCAAGGTCCCCGAGAAACCCTAAATGGCCAACTTTGTCGTCATCTTCATCCTCTGGAACTACTTAGAGGCCAAGAGAGGTGATCTGGGCGGTTCCAACGAAGACTCTCTCCGGGCCATCCGGGCCATCGGAGCAAATCTTCGTTGGGAGAGCAGAGCCCAGGCAGACTGGCCAGGGAAGAGACGGAGCAGAGAGCAGCTGTTGCTTTAAATCAAGTGTTGAGGCTGTGCTGTGCCTGGGCCCATCTGTTGGCGTTTGCAGAATAGGTGGCGTATGTCAAGGAGTTTGGATAAACTAAACAAAGGACAATCTAATGGTCGTGAGCGCCTCATTACCAGGCGAGACAATATCCTGTATGTATGGGCCATATGTAATCATCCCTTTTCATAGAACAATGTCTTTTATGTCCACTCCCCACCCTTTTCACCCCCTCCCAGCCTTAAACACTTTGCCTGAGGTTTTCCTGGAGCGTGACCAAGTGAAGGACCACATAGGGACTATGATTCACTATTCTTCTAAATTATTTGTATCTTTATTTCCTCTTTAACCCCACTTAATTTGATGGGAGAAAGAAAAAGTCCCATGTCCTGATGTTCTAAAAACTGAAGGGTAATGTTGCATTATGTTGTCGGTTTTTTAATTAATTAATTCCTAGATAGCTGCACAAATCCAAGCTTAGTAAAGTCTTTTAATACGTGCACAATTGTCTACTAGGATCTGTGTACATATTCCGTTGTCAAATATTTTTTGTGTTTAATATTATGAACATTAGCTGTTTTTTATTTTATCGCAGGGCCTGTGAACACAATCAAGAGATACATGTATGAAACAGATTCTGACCCCATGGTGGAAGTTAATATTCATTCAAAAAGGTCATGTGTTACCTCTGTGAAGAGAGCAGTGATTTGCAATTGGGTGTCTTTTTAAATGTTATTGGTAATAACATTTATTGATGATACTGAAGGGAAGGATTGATGTGAAAAGAAAGTTAGCTGAGCCACAAGGAAGTATACAAAGTAAATGTCAGTCTCATTAAATGTAATGGAAGAGCTAAATTTTCCCTCCATGCAGTTAAGAAGCACAACTTTCTAAAACATTACTACAAAACAGCAATGGGAAAAAAATTGTAGATCTTCCTCCCTTCGTGTATTTTACTTCTGGCTTTGCCTAAAGCAAGTAGTAACCCCCAGATAACTAAAGTGAAAATTCAAGTAAGAAGCAGTTTATTCCAGCTGAAGCCACAGGGAGAGCAGAAAGGAAAAGGGAGTGGAGGGGGGAGATTTGCCTATCAGATCCTATCCCAATTGGATAGGATAAAGACTTGGATAAGATTATTTCAATATTTCTGTTACCTTGTATTGAACAACCATGTAAAATAAATCTTGAAGGAAAGAGAGAAGAGACCTGGGTTCTCTTGGTAAGTATGTTGATTTAGTCTTTCTAACTAACTCCCTTCTCTCAAGTTCAGAACCTCCCTCTCCTCACCACTTTTTAAAGGAGTTTTCAGAGGCTGCCCAGAATGACTCAGCTCAATGCAAAGCCAAGTAGGCTTTGTTCCTAAAACAAAGGGTCAGTATTTTCTTTAATCTTACTATGGAATTGAAATTCACTAGAATTAGTGAATATTGGACGAATAGCAGCATCCCTACTTATTTCTTCCTCTTTTTAAGACATAAGCAAATGTATGTTTTCAGTTTCAATATATTTCTTTTTCAGTTGATCCTAACCAACTGACATGTTCTCTGGACTCCAACTTATGCCAAAAGTATCAAACATACTTCATAAGTGACCTCACCTGCTCTCCTTCATGTAACCCTAAGGTTGTCAAGATTTCAAGCATCTCAAAGGTGGGAAGTCAGGATTCAAAATAACCCATACATTCGCCCAAAGGAACATGGTGTCTGTTTTGACATCTGTTACTATATGACATTTGTAAGCTCTATTGGCTGAAATGAAAGCATGAGGTCCAACACTCAAACAAGTTGCCTTTATCCTATTTTAGGGTGCCCAAGGAAGGCTGTTCTGTGCAGAAATGCATGGCCCCTAGAGGCCAGTAGCCCTCAGAATTGGTCTGTAGTTGCAGATTTTTAAGTTCTCCACTATAGGGCTTTGGTCATGTTTCTCTTTTACAGGAAGAAGTTGACAAGAGAATTTAATATAATGTGATGCAAGTAACAAACTACTTGAGAATAATTTTTATGAATACTGTACATACAAATTTACCCACAAAAAAATCAATACAATTAATTTACAGAAGACAGATACTCTGAAGTGAAACAATTCATTGTTTGAATGAACTTATTCTGCCTTGTTCATGAAGTGTTTCTTAATTCCCACATTCAGATTCATTTCTTTAACACTATAAAGATACGAGACTGAACAGACAATTCAGGAGGAAAGCATGCTAAAATATTTCACAGCATGTATCATGGTGACTTTAAATATTAACTGTGTCTTTAGGGAAAATTACAGATAAACAATTGGCAAGGGAAAAAGTCATGGAAGCATTAAAAGGGAGTTTTTGGATCTTAACTACTTTAGCACATCCCAGCTTTTTCCACAGGAAGTGTTCTTCAGTGTTTGGGGAAAGTTTTGAAATGTTTTCTCTTTAGTTACTGCACCTTAATTTGCATAAATCCACTCTTGGCTTTGGAAGGAATCAAATAAATCTGAGAAGAAACTGGGATACATCCCAAATTCGATTTAAGTAGGGAGAGGAAAGTGCATAAATACCATTTAAATGGAAGGGCCTCAGTATCTGCCAACTGACCAGCTGTAAGTACCGTAATGCTTCTAAAATGCTGCAGAAGTACATTATTCTCCTTCAAACGGGGGAGAGAAGAGATGCCTTCCACCTTCTAAGAGCATTCCAGGTTTGTGTGCTTTCTGGAGCTCTTGATGTGATCACCCTAATAATATGTCACAGCTTCTTTATTGATTCTTGTTTGTTTGTTTGTTTGTTTGTTTGACCCTTATCCGAGGATATGTTTCCATTGATTTTTAGAGAGAGTGGAAGGAAGGTGGAGAGAGAAACATCATGTGAGAGACACATGGATTGGTTGCCTTCTGCATGCGCCCAACCAGGGCCAGGGATTGAGCCTGCAACTGAGGTGCCTGTGCTCTTGATCGGAATCGAACCCGGGACCCTACAGTCTGAGGGTGGATAATCTATCTGCTGAGCCGAACCAACTGGGGCTACTGGTTCTTAATGGAGTAAACAATTGTCTTTTTGGATATGCAATAGGAAAAGATGATCCCCATGAAGTTCATATTTTACACAAAGCAAGAGAAAGGCTTTTCAAGTCTGGGGAGGGTTCCCAAAGACCGGGGAGGGCTGGACTCTGGCCCACCCGGTCTGTCCTAAAGGCCCTCTCAGAGGCATACCTTTCTCGTCGTGTGTCGGAGTTGCAATCGTGGGGATGTCAAACCACTGAGCCAAAGAGTTGGAATACCACACGGTCAGCTCCTCCCCGGGCTGGACGTCTCTCAGCGCTCGGTAGAAGATCTGGGACGCAAGGAACAGGACAGCTTGCTGTCATTTCCTAGGTAATTGGTCAAAAAGACAACTGGCAGGAAAGGTTCGAATCCCGGCTCAGACGCTGTGTGACCTTGGAAAAACTATTGGACCTCTCTGCGTCTCACCTCCCTCATTCTTCAATCGGGAAAATGATAGTATCTACCTGGGACAGTTAAGTGAGAGTTGGAGCTAAAGCGCTTTGCCCTTAATATTGATGGCGGTCAGGTAGATAGAATTGGCAGTGGGAAGCCCACAGTACCTGTCCTCCGGGTAAGTCTGCAATAGCTTCCAGAGTCTGTTCCTGGGGGTTCCTGGCTGCCCGGATTAACCCTATCCACTCCAGAGGGGAGCCCCCCGATTCGTCCACCAGCTCCCCTCTCACCATGCGCACCTGCAACACAAGCAGTGGAGGTTCTTCCCCGCGCCACAGCCAGGCCCACAGCCCAGAAGGAGAGTTCATCCCCACCCCACCCGGTTCAGGAACTGGGTTGTGTTCGCTTTGGCCAGATCGCTGGGGGCTGCTGGGAGGAGGGTAATTACTTAGGACCTTTGCTTGGGGGAGGAAGGAGGAGGGGAGGCTGTCTAGTATAACAGTCCCCCCTCCCGCCCCACCTTGGCAACACTAGGGGTGAGCACATACCAAGACACCCCCACCCCCACGCTAGCTCTCCCTCTCGTGGTTCTGAGAGCAGCCCAACTATCAGGGTAGTGATGTTAGGAAGTCAGGGTCCCCCGGCCCCTCTCAATCCAGCCCACCCCCATTCTCCCTGCACTGCACGGAGGTGCCGGCGACCCAAGCAGCGAAAATGTTTGAACAGAGAGGCTAACCGTTTACAAGCAACTAAAGCGCGTTTAAAGGCGTAGTGCGCTGCAAAGGCGGCTTTAGACTGCGGAGGAGAGGACGCCTGGGTGGGCAGCCAGATGCGCGTCCCGCTGGCGGAGCACCTGAGAAATTTCTTACAGGGAAGCTCCAGGCAGCGGCAAGCCAACGCTAGGGTCCTGTCCCGTCCCACCCCACCCCCACACACCCCCACCGCCACCACCTTCATTTCCAGGGGGCTGTTCTCAGAACTACGCTGGCTGGGACGCCTGGGGGCGGGCAGTGGCCTTGAAAACCCCTCTCTGGTCAGCTTTTGCGATGTTGATCGGGGAGTGAAAGCTGGCGGGTTCGCCTGGACGCCTCCCAGTTGTGACCCTGGGCTCTCAGAGCCCGGCTGCAGGCCCCCGACCCCGGCGCCCCGCGCGGTGGGCGCTCGGAGCCCGCGTCAAAGCTAACCCTCCACCCGTTTACGCCAAACCCACAAGCAGACATCCGCGGGAAGAGAAATGTGGGGAGGGTCTGGGAACTGACATTTTTTCGGAGATGAGATTAAATTATGCTAAGGTAAATTTAAGCCTCAAATAAGCATATTGAAGGAAAGAGGTATCAAAAGTCCTCAACGCCCTGAGCGTTGTAAAGCGGTAAAAAGGAGCATCTGCGGAAAGAGGCCGGGGACATCCGCGCCCTTGCTGAGACCCCAGAGCTGCGGGCAACCACGGGTTCCGAGTGGTCCCGGCAAGGGCACGCAAAAAGCCCCTTGCCCCCACCCGGGGCTGTCTCCTCTCAGCCACGTCCTCTACCTTCAGCCCGGCCCACGTTCAGCTCTCAGTTAATGCGACTTTCGGGCAATCATCTGAGTCCCCTTCCACCTGGCGTAGTTAGCAGGTAACGAACCACTCCATCACCCCCTTCTTATCTACCCGCTTCCGAGGCCAGGGGAAAGGGAGGCGAAGGACAAGGGTCCAAGGTCAGAATGGCTAATACCTTTTTCTTGGGCCCGGGTTCCCTGCGGTCTGACAGGTACTTGCCCAGCTTGAAAGTTCCCGGCACCGGCCCCAGGCGCAGGCCGGCCGGGATGCAGCAATCGGCACTCACGCTGGCGGCCGGGGCGCGGGCCGCTCCGTGCATCGCTGCCGCCGCGCCCCGTCAGGCGCTCGGGCGCTCCGGGTCCTCCTCGGGGCTCGAGTGACAGAGCCCGAGTCGCGCGCGAGCCGGGGAGCAGCGCCCCGACGTGCGTCCTCCGCCCCCGGAGTGACGCTGCGGGGCCCGCACCGCGCCTTTTCAATCGGGGCGGGCGCCTTTTGGCACCGCCGGCGCGAGGGCGCGGAGTTTGGTGAGAGAGTTGCGCTGCGGAGCAGCTGCAGAGTCCCACCCGAGAGGGTCACATGGAGTGGTTCCCTCAGCCTCCTGCATAATCGAGCCCTCTGAATGGCTGGCGCACAATGGTCCAGGCGACCTTCCCATTCCTAAAAATCCAATTTGTCAAGGGCGAAGAAAAGGCGCTGGTGAATCAAAGGTCCGGCGGGACCATTAATCCTCAGCATGGGGTATTGTCCTCGAGACAGTTACGATATTTTAAGTGACAAATCCACTGTATAATTTCTCCATAAATTTTGCTTCCTTTTATTGTTCGCCGACAAACCAGTTTTGGGAAATAAGTGACTACTTTAAGTCTACTTGGCTGATTCCTTTGAGCCTGGGTCTACTTCAAAGATTTTTAATTCTCTCCCCTTGGCTTTATTGTAAAGGAGATTAAACAAAGAGATGGGGACTGTTTGGAGGACTTGTTAACTTCTATTGATTTCTGGCGTGTGCCATACAGAAATTAGGCAGGTACTTGATGGGAAAACACCAGAAAATACCTACACTTTTTAAATAACGACCATATTACCATTTCAGGGGATTGGGTTCAGGCCAGTCATCTATTCAGAACAGCTTTATGTTCCCTCCGTCCAGTTTCGCCCCAAAATGTGAAACGTTTGCAGCAGTTTGGGGAGACAGGTCAGCCGTGCATCACTGCTCTGGGGTATGGGGCCTGCACTCCTCCGGAGAATGGGAAGCAGCCGCAAGCACCCAGCTTTGTGGGGTATCCGTAAGCTGACCGCACCCGCTTCTGCCGCTGTGTGTTTTTTTATCATACCCCCTCACCACACACACACACACACACACACACACACACACACACACACGCCAAACAACGGCCCCCAAATCCAGATTTACTTTTAAGTTTAAAACTGGGGAGAAGTCCTTGGGTCTAACTTCCTGAGAACCAAGAAACCAAACTTTTCTAAAAAAAAAAAAAAAAAAAAACCTCTATCTTTAAAGGTGGGAGGGGAGGAGGTTGAGGTGAGTGTTAGACACCCCTGCCTTTAGACCAGTTCATGACCTAGGAGAACAGGTACTTCGGAGTTAGAATCGGAGTGCTCCTGGTTTTCTCTTAGGAAAGACTCCGGTTTGTGTGGGGACATTTGTTTTCATAAGATATAGCCGAGGAATCGAGTTCATCAGGTATTTGCGACAGTTCTGCTCGCACCTGCCGCACCTGCTGCGCTCCGCCAATCCCTGGCACTGCTCCCCAAATCCTATGGACTTGGATGCGAGCCTGACGCAGAATTCCAGGCAGGCGAGGCCAGGGTGACTCTGGGTGTCTGGCCTGGTGTAGTCGGCCCAACCGCTGTCCGAATGGGGGGAGGACTCCCAGCAGCCCCACGAGGATTTCCCACAGGCTCTCCCCTGCCCAAGGAAGGTAGGTGTCATCCTCCAGCTGCTGACCGGAGGGCTGACTAACAACGGTGGCAAGACGCAAGGTGGCGACACCTGTAACTCCGCAGTTTGTCCCATGAGGCCCTCAAAGAAACTCGGAGTGAGGCCTGAGTTCCCAGTACTGGGCAAGGATCTGAGACTGGGGTCATTAAGTCTGTGCTCTGTCACTCAGGACTCGGGGAACCTTCCTTCCTGAATTGCTTCTGAGCCTCAGTCTCCTAATCCTTAAAATGGGAATGATGATGAACCACTAGGCTTCCACCCACTAAGCTTGGGAAGGTCAATAGCCATGATCGGTAGAGTGAATGGGTTTGGGACCCTCCAAAACTGGTGGTTTGCTCAACGGGGGAGGCCAAGCCAGGTCTCAGGGCACATGGTTGGCCGGCCTCAGGTGCTAACTCCGTGGCCTGTGTAGACCCAGCTGCTGGGGCAGAGCAGAGAGCCGCTGGCGGGCCTGCGTGGCCAGGCCTTGCGGTTGCTCTGACCCTGCGGCCACACCCTGCCCAGACGCCGCTGGTTTGTCCTCCTCCCTCCCCACATGCCCCTCTGCCAGCCGCCAAGGCTGCTGCCTCGGCGAGGAGGGAGCCTTTGATCCGGCGGCCCATGAATGGCAAAAGCCGGGGGCGGGGAGGAGGAGAGGAAGCCGCTCCGCAGAGTCGAGGCCAATAAATTTAAGCCATGAACATGTCCCTCTAACCTCTGGCCTGGCGACTCCGGGATGACACCCAGTTTAAATTACCAGCACCGTGAGCGGGAAAGGGCGAGCGCGGAGCCTGGGTTCGGGCTCCTCCCTGGACCTCCTTAATGAGTGAAAAAGCGTGAACGACACGCGAACAATTTTATCAATAGGACCATGTAAAGGCCGACTGTGAGGAAAGTTATTTATTAATATAGCCGATTGTGGCTGGTTCCCAGCCCCAAGAGAAGAAAGGGGCTGCGCCAGAGGCATTCACACCAGCTCGCCGAGTTTCATTCTGTCCTGTGGCTCGGAGTTGAAGCTCCCCAAGTGAAATAAATTGTCCACAAAGGAGGAAAGGAACACATTTTCTTTTATTTTTCCTCCCCTAAAAAAGCAAGGGTGAAACCAATCTAATGTGCCCAGTGGAGCAAGATGGGCCGTGAAAGGCTGGGTGTTAAAAGTAAAAGCGGGCTGTGCAGCAAATGGGATGGAAAATTAAATGAAATTAAATAGCTTGAACGGCCGTATTGTCCCTTATTAAAAAGACACATTAATTACATGGTCTCCGCCTTATTCAAAGACAATGTTGAGGCTCAATCAAAACATTCCACTCGGCTTTTTTATGGACTTAAAATGGGCGTCCGGAGGCCCCGTTGAGGCGAAATCCCTTCTGCACCGAGATGCGGGGAGAAGCGGTTTCGGGGGCCGCCCTGCTCTGCCCACCGCGGGACCACGCAGGCCGGACCCGCGGCCCGGAACAGGCGGCCCCGGTGCGGCTGGATCCTCCGCGCAGCAGCCCGCACCGGGGCGCCTCTCGGAGCCGCCTCCCGCCGCCGCGCCGGGTTGCGTGCCCGCGCCGGGCTCCCCTGCAGCCCGCCGGCACACGTGTGACCTAGCGGGGCTCCGCCTCGAGGAAAGTCGGGGTAGCGATCAGCGGCTCCTTTCGGAACACCTTTCGCCAGAGCTGCGGGCCCCGGGGACGCAGAGCTCTCGAGCCTCAGGTGGGGACCTGAGGGTGGCCCGGCTGTGGCCCTGGGGCTTAGAGAGTCACCAGCCCCCTCTCCCCCTCTCGGTGCGCAGATCCCGTACCCCGAGTTGGAGATGCTTGGAGTCTGGGACTACAGGCGAAGCCGCGGGGGGGGGGGGGGGGGGGACGGGAGCCGAGGGAGGGGGGAGGGGCTGGAGACACGGCGGAGTTGGGGTCTGAGATGGCCCGGGCCGCATCCCCCCCACCATCCCCTCCAGGGTGTCCGCGCCCGCAAGGCCACCGGGTCAGCGCGGACCAGCTGCGAGGCCCCGGAGGCGCGGGTGGGACATTAAGGCCGGGCCTGAATGGGGCGGCGGCCACGGGCTCTGGGAACGCCACCAGATGACACGCCGGCAGCGGGGCCATTTCCCCCCTTAATTGCGAGGCCGGTGGGTGCACCGCGGCCAGGAGGTGCCGATCGCGCCGCCAGGACGCAGCCCGGACGCCGCTGGTGGGTTTTGTGGTGCCTTTGTTGTTGTTTTTTAAAGTCCTGCGTTGGGAGCGGCTCAGTAAATATATTCAGAGTTCCTCTCAAGTTGCCTTTTAACCGGAGTCCCCCACCTTACTTCTTGGTTCTTTCGGTTGACGTGGTGCAAAGAAAAGTCAGCGGGCGTGTTGCTGAATTGCAATGTCTCCGGGCACCTCCACATTCAGCGCTCCGCTGCCGGCCGCTGCCGAGGGAGCCCGCGCTCAATTCGATTTTCCTTGCTGTTGGGCACATTTAGGAGCGCCTCTATTTGTGAAGTTCATTTTTAGGCAAATGTATTCAAGAGCTGATGGGAATGAATAGGACCGTGTGTCAGCCGCCCCTAATTGGGATTAAAGCACTTAGGAGCATATGCAGAGAGTGACAGAAATTCTCAGGTTGCATTGTGTTCAGACTTCCACCCGCTTGGACACTCCTCCTCCCAGGGAGATTTATAAAGCTCGCCGGGAGAAACTGAGGAAAGAAAAGCGAAACGGAAAAGAACCCGGCTAATGGCTCGCGGTGGGGCCGCGGTTCAGCAAGTGGCGGTGACAGCTTCAGAGAAAAGATGCTGGGGGATAATTGAAGGCGGGCGGGGGAGCGGGTCTGAACTCTTTAATCAGAAAGGCGGAGAGTTAAAAGGCGAAATAAAGATGTTCTTGAGATTCCCAGACGGTTTTTTTTTTCCCCCTTCCCCTTGAAGAGCTGGCTTTCTTTCTTCTTTATCTCTGCCTCCCACCCCCTCCCCCAAAGAATGTACCCTCTCTTGGGGCAATAATAAGAACAATTTGGTATTTGAATTGGGCGGGCGGGGGAGGGGGGGCATGGAGGGGGGAAGTCAAAAGAAACAAAAGTATCTTCTTTTGTATGTTAAAGAGAACTTCACAATCACTAAGTCAATGAAAATATTTCCTGCTTTGTGTTTGTGTGTGTGTGTAGAATATACATACTCTAGGTTAAAACAGGAGCATGGGATAAATATTTGTATACATTCCAACTGTGTATGTAGATAGTCTCTTGTAAATCTCCACCCTGACGTGACAGGTGAAGGTGCCAAGGCCTTTTGGAAGCTGAAAACTCAGCCTGGAGCTGAGGCTGGGACAGTTGTCTAAGCAGAGGGCAGTGGCGGCCTCTTTTAGCCCCTGAGGAGCAGAGAAACCAGAAATGACATATGAGCACTGAACAAAAGAATAGTGAGGGGGAGAACAGATAGTTCCAAAATTATCTGGATTTCCTTTTTTGTTTCTTCATTTCTTTAAATCCACCTGGAACCATAGGCTCCTTGGGGAATTGGAGACATGAGTCAAACATTTTTTTCTATCTTTTAATTCCTCACCGGACCTAAAACCCTCCTTTCTCCCCAGGCTGGCACATGTCATGGAGAAAGGACTTGTAAATCTGTCTTCAGAAGGCACAGAATTTTCCTTTAACCCATGACCCATTTTCAGCTCTTCAGAAAGAGGTGCATAACAGGAGGAAGCTGTCCTGGCAGATACCTTTCTAGCCCCAGGACAATCTGTGAGTGATGGAAGTTCATTAAAGAGTCATTATGATAGCAATAGGGAAAAAAT
The DNA here is from genome assembly GCF_027574615.1 of Eptesicus fuscus. Classification (NCBI taxonomy): domain Eukaryota; kingdom Metazoa; phylum Chordata; class Mammalia; order Chiroptera; family Vespertilionidae; genus Eptesicus; species Eptesicus fuscus. Next base: position 53,748,015 of record NC_072482.1, on the reverse strand, counting down.
AATAAAAATATTTAGCTTATGTCACAGCTAAAAACTGAATTCAGGATCATAACCAGCATGTCTGAGTAACAATTAGTAAGTTCACTAATAGGATCCTGTATACTCCCCTAATGTCACCACTATTTATGTTTGTCTGGGTTTTTTTGGTGTTTTTTTTGTTTGTTTGTTTGTTTTTTTTTAATTATTTCAGAGAGGAAGGGAGAGGGAAAGAGAGATAAAAACATCAATGATGAGCCCTAGCCAGTTTGGTTCAGTGTATAGAGCGTCAGCCTGCCGACTCAAGGGTCCCGGGTTCTATTCTGGTCAAGGGCACATGCCCGGGTTGCGGGTTCGGTCCCCAGCAGGGGGCATGCAGGAGGCAGCCGATCCATGATTCCCTCTCATCATGGATGTTTCTATCTCTCTCTTCCTCTCCCTTCCTCTCTGAAATCAATAAAAATATATTTTTTAAAAAAATCCATGATGAGAGAGAATCATTGATCTGTTGCCTCCTGCATGCCCTCTACTGGGAACCGAGCCCACAACCCGGGCATGTGCCCTTGACCAGAATGGAACCTGGGACCCTTCAGTCTGCAGACCCATGCTCTATCCACTGAGCAACAACGGCTAGAGCTCTGTTTGCCTGTTTTAAAATGCAATGCCATCACTCATGTCCATGACCAAATGACAATACATTTCAGGTTCCTGAAAGCATGCTTGAATTTTATGTATCCTTCATTTTACAGTAGAGATTCACATTCAGGTAACCTTTCAATTATATATATAATTACAACATAAAAAAGAGGTAAAGTTAAAAAGATGAATCTTTATGTACATACACTAAAACATTCTTGTTTGCTAAACAGCTTTGTTGAGATATAATTCACATACCATACAATTCACACATTTAAAGTGTACAATTCAGTGTTTGGGTTGTTTGTCTTTTTATTTTTGACCATGCATAGATTTTTTAAAATAAATTTTTAAATGCCAGACACAAAACAGCTTGTTAGGTTTAACCATCATAACAACACTATATGGTAGATTTCAGTATTTATTTTTACCAATGAGAAAAGTTCAGAGAGGTTAAGAAGTTTGCTTAGGGTCACACAGTAAATAATAGAGAGCAGAATTCCTCCCACATCCTTCTGAGTTTAAAGCCTAGGCTATTTTGACTTGACCACACACATCCAAAAGATTGACTTCACATAACTACTTTTCTCCGTGATGATTATTAAGTTATCATGAGATATTCTAGTGGTTGAGAGAGTGGACTCTAGAGTCAGACTGACTGGATTCAAATCTGTCTCTGCTACTTACTAACCATGAGTTAGGGTAACCTTTCTATTCTTCAGTTTCTTCATCTGTAAAATATGAGTAATAATATCTACCTCTCAGGGTTGTTAAGAGGATTTTAAAGATGTTGATGGAAAGTGGTTAGCATAGCACTCAGGACATAGGATATACTCAGAAATGTTGGTTATTCATATTTTTATAATGATACTTATGCTTACTATTTGCTGGGCCCTATGATAAGCTTCTGTACTGTTAGACTGGATGGTGTACATGATACATTAAATGGAACAGGACTTCTGACACTAGGGGCCACTTAGGCAGTCACATAAGACAGTCGTGTGTACTTCAGGGCAACAAATAGTTGATCAGGGAAAGCCTCCTCGCTTTATAGACATATTTCAGCTAATAAATGAAGAAGTTCAAGAATTCAAATATTAATGTTTTGCAACCCTTAGAGAAATAATGGATGAAGAAAATGATCATCAATGATGGCTAGCATAACATTGAGCAAGCCATTTACATACAGGAATGGGCAAAAATAGGTCTACAGTAGGGCAGGAGAGATCTAAGGCAGGCAGTGTATGTGTATACACTGTCAATATTTCATTGAAATACATGAAAAAATATATATTCTTTTGTTCTGTGATTTTTTAAATATATTTTATTGATCTTTTACAGAGAGAAAGGGAGAGGGATGGAGAGTTAGAAACATCGATGAGCCGAAACCGGTTTGGCTCAGTAGATAGAGCGTCGGCCTGCGGACTCAAGGGTCCCAGGTTCGATTCTGGTCAAGGGCATGTACCTTGGTTGCGGGCACATCCCCAGTGGGGGGTGTGCAGGAGGCAGCTGATCGATGTTTCTCTCTCATCGATGTTTCTAACTATCCCTCTCTCTTCCTCTCTGTAGAAAATCAATAAAATATATTTAAAAAAAAAAAAAAGAAACATCGATGAGAGAAAAACATCGATCAGCTGCCTTCTGCACACCCCTACTGGGGATGTGCCTGCAACCAACGTACATGCCCTTGACCAGAATCGAACCTGGGACCCTTAAGTCCACAGGCCGAAGCTCTATCCACTGAGCCAAACTGGTTAGGGCTGTTCTGTGATCTTTTAAGAAATTATACCGAGGATGAGCCAGAGAAGATGTGCTGAGTTGCAGAGTCTATAATCTAAATGGCCATCTGGAATCCTCACAGCTACAGTGGTGCCCCACCAGGCCTAAGGAACCACAGGCAGTGTCCAAAGCTGTCACAATAAAAAATGCTAATCCTGTGGCACTGAGCAAAATTCATTCTCTTCCTCACAATTGGAACAGAAGCCACTAAATGTGGATTGTGCTTAAGTCAATTATAAATGGCCTAAATTCATTTTATATATACAAAGACCTTCCTTAAAAAATATCAGTAAAGCCGAAACCGGTTTGGCTCAGTGGATAGAGCGTCGGCCTGTGGCCTGAAAGGTCCCAGGTTCAATTCCGGTCAAGGGCATGTACCTTGGTTGCTGGCACATCCCCAGTAGGGGGTGTGCAGGAGGCAGCTGATCGATGCTTCTCTCTCATCGATGTTTCTAACTCTCTATCCCTCTCCCTTCTTCTCTATAAAAAATCAATAAAATATATTTAAAAAAATATATCAGTAAAGTTATTTTACATTCATCCTTGACCTTTGAAGCCTTGTAGTTTTGGTTTTGAAACCAATAGGAAAGAGGGGAAGCAGGGAGGAGAAGAAGTTTTCTGTATTTCTACTGAAATTAGGGGTAATGTGTCCCTAACTGGTGTACCAAGACACATCTACATCAGTGAAGGTCCTTATGTGTTGTTATGGGTTAAGTTGTGTCCCCCTGAAATTCATTTGTTAAAATCTTAACCCCAGGTAACCTTCAAATACAACCTTATTTGGAGATAGGGACTTCACTGAAGTAATCAAGTTAAAATTACATTATTAGGTTGGGTCGTAACCCAATATGACTGGTGTCCTTATAAGAAGGGGAAATCTGGACACAGACATGAATATAGGGAGAACATCATATGAACATGAAGACAGCCATCTGCAAGCCAAAGAGTGAGGCCTGGGACAGACCCTTCCCTCACTGTCAAGGTAGTTCAGAAGGAACCAACTCTGCCAACACTTTGATTTTGGACTTCTCACTTCCCGAACTCTGAGGCAGTAAATTTATGTTGTTTAACCCACCTAGTTTGTGGTACTTTGTTACAGCCACCCTAGCAAACTAATCCAGGTACAAGCCTCAGAAACCTTTTTTTTTTTAAAAAATATATTTTATTGATTTTTTTTTAATTTTTTTTTTTACAGAAAGAAAGGGAGAGGGATAAAGAGCTAGAAACATCAATGAGAGAGAAACATCGATTCAGCTGCCTCCTGTACACTCCCCACTGGGGATGTGCCTGCAACCAAGGTACATGCCCTTGACCGGAATCGAACCTGGGACCCTTCAGTCCGAAGGCCAACACTCTATCCACTGAGCCAAACAGGTCAGGGCAGAAACCCTTTCTTAAGAGTTGAAGCAGAAAAGGATATTAGGTAGTTCTGATTCTAAGCAATTGCCAGAAAGCCAGACTTGGAGGCTACTGCCCCAGGATAACTGCCCAAAGTAGTCCACAGCATGGTTCCACTGGAGACACCGCAGCCACGGTACAGGACACAGACCACACAAATTGCACTGGCAACTCTGAACATGGACCTGTGCCACCGCTGCCTCAAGAAGTCTGATGCCTCTGCTGTTAACCTCACAAAAGTTGATTACACACAGACATTGTCTTTTTCACATTACTTCCAAATCAAAGTCCTGGGGTTAGCATCTGACTTAGATTCCAAACTGCTTTTCTATGCCCTAAAAACAAAAAGAAGGCTGAGAAAATGAGCTTTTGACTTACAAATAGAGGAAGAAGGATATTCCTAGTCTTAGTTGAAGGGTCTCCGTAGATTCTGGTGAGGGAAAAAGGCATAATACAATTTCACTACATTGCCTTAGTCATTGTAGCAGTCTTTATATTCCTCCCAAGTACCCATTCTCCCCATGTTCTAACAGAACTCTGATTGCATTACATTACACTGGTTATATTGCTGTCTGGAACAAAGACTTGTGTGTCCCCAACCTCTTCGTAGCTAGATGTGGTTCTGTAAGTTCTGGTTAATGTGATGTGAGCAAAGAGTTGTCTTTGACTAAGAAGGCAACTCAGCCCTCTTTTGCCCTTCCTCATGCCTGTATGCAGACATGATAACTGGCACTACAGAAGCCATCGTAGCCTATGAAATGACCCTGTGTATGGAAGCCATGTGCTGAGGATGCCCAAACAGAAGACAGAAGGAAGCAGGTCTTAAGGATGGCTCAATGGAATCACACACCAACCCTGGATTACCTATGTGTTGTCTTCTTTTAGGTGAAAATAAACACTGGTAGCTTTAAACCACTACTTCGGGTGTGTGGGTAGGAGGAGGCGAAGGGAAGAGGGTCTTATTACAGATGAAAGAAATCCCTAAGTGGTACTACTGACAAATGAAACATGTTGGTATATTTCTTCTTGGGCTTTGTCTTTGTTTGTTTTTGTTATCAATGAATTGACTTTTTAAATTTCCTTGTAATTTATATTAGTTTTTATTTTGAGAGGTTTATAAATAAATAAACCATTTAAATTGAGATACCACTGATTTTATTGGAGAATAAAAATTTTAATATATTATTAAATCAGAAACCATTCTCCTGAAAACTACCATTTAATTTTTTTAAAAATGAAGATATCTTTTGAATCCAGTACAATACTGCTGTGCATTCATGGATTTGTGATCAGTGGTATAAATTATGGACATTGTTAGTTGACTCAAGGTTTAAGTATCTTTTAGTAGCTGCTTGATTAAAAAACAATAAACTATTTGCATAGCATCAATCTTCTTCAGTTTCTTCGTTTTCAAAATTGAATTAACTCATTCATTCCTGCTATCAAATAGCTGTGTAATGTATTTCAGGTTTCTCAGGGAAAAGTAACAAATGCAAAACTGTGTTAAGTGCAGGAAATAAGAGCAGGCCCCCATCACTAAACATGAAGGAGATACACTTACTGGTTTTTATGATCAAACTGAGCCATATTCTTATCAAACTAACCAATTATAACAATACTAGAGGCCCAGTGCATGAAATTTATGCACAGGTAGGGTCCCTAGAGGCTGTCAGCTGCTGGCCAGGGGCCTCCCTTCACCCGGCTGCCTGCCACCAGGGTGGCCAGGGGGAGGGGCTGTGGGCAGTTGGCCAGCCGGCCTGGTCCCCCTGGTTTAACTCCAGTCTAACTCCTGGTTGAGGGGACAATTTGCATATTAGGCTTTTATTATATAGGATAATTTTACTACTGTGGTGACAAGAGAACTTTACTTAAATTTCAGCTCTTTTTGAGTCATGTGAAGAGTTGAGTTGATTTGAGAGACAGGAATAATAAAGAAGAGAAATGGGGAGTGATAAGGAGATGATAAATGGGGCAGCAGAGAGGAAAGGGAAGAGAAACTGTTGGAATTCTTTACAATTGAGAACAGAGAAAGATAATGATTTTCTGATTAATATCATTGAAAACATGGGGAGAGATGGATTCTGCTGGTATAACATCTGGATTTAATACTTCACAAGGAAAATGCAATTAAGCAAGATATTTTTTTCAGATATTTAGTATCAGTGATGACTTAGACATTTTAGTGCCTACTAGCCACAAAAAGAGTGGTTTAACAAAAAAGCAGCAACCAGTAAGCTACTTACTCCCTCATTACACCAGAGCAGAAAGGACATGTCTTGTTAAGATATGTAGCCAAGTAATTAATAAAGTTGACAAGCTGAAGACAATTTTCAGGTTCTTGTTTCAACAATAACTTTCTGTTTTCACAAAACAATGATGCTGGGTAAAATAATACCAGCAGACAGAAAAAAAAAAAAACAACAACAACAACCAATAGACAGAAATTACATTGGGATAGAATTTGGTTGCTTTTGTACATAAAAAATATCTAGAAAGATGTTTCACTTTTAATCCTGTACCTGATTCTGTTGCCTTTGCCCAAATTTGAATTTAGTTTCAGATTATTAATTTTAAATATATAATAAATCACACATAACAAAAAATTTTATTCCATAGACTTGATTTTTTTGTGTTTGTTTTTGGTAATTCTCACTGGAGATATTTTTTCCATTGATTTTTAGAGAGTGTGGAAGGGAGTGGGAGAGACACAGAGAGAGAAACATTGATGTGAGAGAGACACATTGATTGGTTGCCTCCCGGACCTGGGCCAGGGACTGAATCTGCAACCAAGGTACGTGCCCTTGACCAGAATCTAAACTGCAACCCTTCAGTCCTCAGGCTGATGCTCTAACCCCTGAGCCAAACCAGCTAGGGTTATTCCATAGACTTGAACTCTTTTTTTATTTTTTTTTATTGATTAAGGTATTACATATGTGTCCTTATCCCCCCATTGCCTCCCCACCCCACCCCCACTCATGCCCTCACCCCCCTGTTGTCTGTGTCCATTGGTTAGGCTTATATGCATGCATACAAGTCCTTTGGTTGATTTATCCTCCTAACCCCCACCCTCCCCTAACTTCCCTCTGAGGTTTGACGGTCTGATCGATGCTTCTCTGTCTCTGGATCTGTTTTTGTTCAACAGTTTATGTTGTTCATTATATTCCATAAATGAGTGAGATCATGTGATATTTATCTTTCTCTGACTGGTTTATTTCACTTAGCATAATGCTCTCCAGTTCCATCTATGCTGTTGCAAATGTTAAGAATTCCTACTTTTTTAAAGAAGGAATTCTCATCATTTGCAGCAACCTGGATGGAATTGGAGAACATTATGCTAAGTGAAATAAGCCAGTCAATGAAAGAAAAATACCACATGATCTCACTCATTTATGGATAGTAAAGAACATTATAAAGTGATGAACAAAAAGATAGATACAGAGACAATAAAGCATCAAACAGACTTTGAAATTACAGGGGGAAAGTTAGGGAGATGTGGGGGAGATATGAAATCAAACGAAGGACTTGTATGCATGCATATAAGCATAAACAATGGACGCAAAACTCTGGGGGGTGAGGGCATGTATGGGTGTGGGGTGGGGGGGGGGTAATGGTAAGATATGTACACATATAATACCTCAATAAAAAAAATGTAAAAAAAAAAAAAGAATTCCTACTTTTTTACCACAGCGCAGTATTCCATTGTGTAGATGTACCACGGTTTTTTAATCCACTCATCTGCTGATGGGCACTTACGCTGTTTCCAAATCTTAGCTATGGTAAATTGTCCTGCTATGAACATAGGGGTGCATGTATCCTTTCTGATTGGTGTTTCTAGTTTCTTGGGATATATTCCCAGAAGTGGGATCACTGGGTCAAATGAGAGTTCCATTTTTAGTTTTTTTTTTTGGGTTTTTTTTTAAATATATTTTATTGATTTTTTTATTTTTTTTTTTTACAGAGAGGAAGGGAGAGGGATAGAGAGTTTGAAACATCGATGAGAGAGAAACATCAATCAGCTGCCTCCTGCACACCCCCTATTGGGGATGTGCCCGCAACTAAGGTACATGCCCTTGACCAGAATCGAACCTGGGATCTTTCAGTCGGCAGGCCGACGCTCTATCCACTGAGCCAAACCGGTTAGGGCCATTTTTAGTTTTTTGAGGAAACTCCATACTGTTCTCCACAGTGGCTGCACCAGTCTGCATTCCCACCAGCAGCGCACAAGGGTTCCTTTTTCTCCGAATCCTCACCAGCACTTGTCATTTGTTGATTTGTTGATGATAGCCATTCTGACAGTTGTGAGATGGTACCGCATTGTCGTTTTGATTTGCATCTCTCGGATGATTAGTGACTTTGAGCATGTTTTCATATGTCTCTTGGCCTTCCTTATGTCCTCTTTCAAAAAGTATCTATTTAGGTCCGTTGCCCATTTTTTTATTGGGTTGTTTATCTTCCTTTTGTTAAGTTGTATGAGTTCCCTGTAGATGTTGGAGATTAAACCCTTATCGGTGATAACATTGGCAAATATGTTCTCCATGCAGTGGGCTTTCTTGTTGTTTTGTTGATGGTTTCTTTTGCTGTAGAGAAGCTTTTTATTTTGATGTAGTCCCATTTGTTTATTTTCTCTTTAGTTTCCATTGCCCTAGGAGCTGTATTGGTGAAGATATTGCTTTGTCATATGTCTGAGATTTTGCTGCCTGTGGATTCCTCTAATATTTTTATGGTTTCCCATCTTACTTTATCCATTTTGAGTTTATTTTTGTGTATGGTATAAATTGGTAGTCTAGTTTCTTTTTGTTTCTTTTTTTTTAATAAATACTTATTTATTTTTTATTTTTTTTCTTTTATTGGTTTTTTACAGAGAGGAAGGGAGAGGGATAGAGAGCTAGAAACATCGATGAGAGAGAAATGTCGACCAGCTGCCTCCTGCACACCCCCTACCGGGGATGCGCCCGCAACCAATGTACATGCCCTTGACCGGAATCGAACCTGGGACCCTTCAATCCGCAGGCCGACGCTCTATCCACTGAGCCAAACCGGTTTTGGCTCTTTTTTTCTTTTCTTTTTTTTTTTTGCATGCATCTGTCCAATTTTCCCAGCACCATTTATTGAAGAGACTGTCTTGACTCTATTGTATGTTCTTGCCTCCTTTGTCAAATATTAATTGAGCATAGTGGTTTGGGTTGATTTCTGGGTTCTCTATTTTATTCCATTGATCTATAGGTCTGTTCTTGTGCCAGTACCAGGCAGTTTTGAGAATAGTGGCTTTGTAATACGGCTTGATATCTGGTATTGAGATCCCACCTAGTTTGTTCTTCTTTCTCAGGATTGCTGCAGCTACTCAGGGTCTTTTTTTATTCCAGATGAATTTTTTGAGAGTTTGTTCTAGGTCTGTGAAATATGCCATTGATATTTTAATGGGGAGTGCATTGAATGACTTGAACTCTTATTTTTACATTTAGCTCAGTCATAGCTCAGAGAAGTTGTATAGTATTCCCAAAATAATGGCTCTTTGATTTTCACATTTCTTCCAGTGATTTTTCTTTTCTCTTCAATGGTTAATCTCTTGTGGTAAACTGTTAACATAATCATTCCCAGTGAATCAAATGTTCTGATATCTATGTCCTTGTGTAATGTCCTCTCACAAAGACCCTGGGCTTGGCCATGTGACTTGCTCTGCTCAATGGGACATCAACAAATGCTGGTGCTGTGACACCAACAGAAACTTGATAAATATTTGCACATTGGGGCTTTCCTTTTAATACACTGTTGATTACTGTGTGAATAAGATTTAGTCTCCAGAGAGAGGGGGGGAGAGAGAGAGAGAGAGAGAGAGACCCAGCCCCTAGCTGCCCACCAAATGATTACAGCCACTTGAATGAGCCTAAGTGACACCAGCAATATTGGACTAGGAAATTCCAGTCCAAATTGCAGAATATGAGTAAATAAATAGTTATTCTATGCCACTAAGTTTCAAGGTGGTTAGCTATTCAGTATCAGATAATAGATATATTTCCCATAAGTGAGTGCAATTAAATGCAAGATAAATAAATGGGAGATTGTCTTAATTCAAATGATCAGCTGTAGAATTGTGAGAGGGCAACCTATTTAGAAAAGAAATGGCCAACAAAATGGGGATTTTGATTGATCACAAGTGTAGAAAACACTATTAATATGTTTACCCAACAGCCATTGTCCTCACTTCTTTCTTTCTTTAAAATATTTTTTTATTGATTTCAAAGAGGAAGAGATGGGGAGAGAGAGAATTATCAATGAAGAGAAAGTCATTGATTGGCTGTCTCCTGTATACCCCACACCAGGAATCGAGCCCACAACCCAGGCATGTGCCCAGAATTGAACCATGACCTCCTAGTTCACAGGTTGACACTCAACCACTGAGCCACGCAGCCAGGCCCCACTTGCTTTTTGCTAACAGAACCCTGAGTTTATCCTACATAACAAAAACCTAATATGCTAAGTGTCCGACTGTTCATTTGACCATTCGAGCACTTGCTTTGACACACACTGACCACCAGGGGGAAGATGCTCTGACTGGTAGGTTAGCTTACTGCTGGAGAAATGGGCCAGACACACCCTGGAGCCCTCCCACTGTCCCTCCCCAACCCCAATCATGCACCAGTGAGGTCCCTTGGCCTGGCTTGTGCCCTCTCACAATCCGGGACTCCTCAGGGGATGTCAGAGAGCTGGTTTCGGCCCGATCCCCACAGGCCAGGCGGGGATGAATCCATGCACTAGGACTCTAGTTTGTGTATAAAATTGGTCAAGGGCTTTAGGAATGCTAAGTCCCTCCAACTCCCAGGAAGTGAATCTTCATTCAATCATAGCAGTTCCTTTCCTCTTACTTGTGAATGGTTTAGCAATGGGCATGTGAGACAATTCTGGCCAAAAAGACATGAGGGAAAGTCTTCTGGAGATACATGGGAAAGGTTTATCCTGGTCTCAAAAAGTGGTGTCCAAAAGGAAAGTGTCTCCATTACTTCTCTTTGAATGCTGTGTGAGGATGAGATTCATAGAGTAATAGCAATCAATCATGAAAGAACAAACCTGAGGGCAGAAACTAACATGCTAAGGAGGCCAGAGACTTGTCATTGTGAGCCATTGAGTTATCCAACCTTAGAGCAGTTCTGCCTTTAGGTAATTAAGTAATGTCTGAGATGATAAGTGATGTGAAAAAGAATAAAACAAGGTAAATGGTGAAAGACTGATGGAGGAAGGTGCTATCTAATATGGATGGCTAGAAAAGTTCTCTCTGATAAGATGATGTTTGATACTCAAAGGAAGTAAGGGGCTTCCGAAGGCTGTGTAAGATATCTGGAGGGGCTGTGTAAGATATCTGGAGGAGGTGCAAAGGCCCTGAGGTAGAAGTGTACCTACCCTGAGGTAGAAATTCCAGGTATAACAAGAAGGCCAGTGTGACTGGAACAGAGTATGTGAGGGGAAGAGTGGTAGGAGAGGAGAGGAGAGAGAAATAATAGGGCCTATTCATGTAGCGTCCTTTGAATCTTCTTAAAGACTTTGGATTTTATTCTGGTAATATGGGCAATTATCACAGGGCTTTGCGTATAAAATTGGTCAAGGGCTTTAGGAATGCTAAGGGCTTTGAACAGGGGTGGAACACAGTTGAAATTTTACTTTAGAAGGATCACACTGACTGCTAAAGGGGACAAAGGTGGAAGCAGAGACTAACTAGGAGACTATAATGGTGGAGAGATGATGGCGGCTGGACCAAGGTGGTGGTTGGATAAAAAGAGCAAACTTCTGGAGATGTTTCTAAGGCAGAGCCACTAAGATTTCCTGATGGATTGGGTTGGGGTGTCAAAAGAGGAATCAGGGGTGAATGCTAGGTTTTTGGCATAAGAAAATTGTTAGTGTGGATTTGTCATTTACTAAGATGAAAAGGACTGAAGGAGCAGCAAATTTGAAGAGAAACCTAAGTTTGTATTAAATTTGAGATGTCTATTAGCATTCAAGTGAAATAGTTGAGGAAACTGGAATGTATATATTTAGAATTTACTAGAGATATAAATTGGAGTATATATTCAAAGTCACGATAATGGCCCTGGCAGGTTTGACTCAGTGGTTAGAACATTGGCCTGCAGACAGAAGGGTTGATGACTTGATTCCCTGTCAAGGGCATGTATCTGGGTTGCAGGTTTGATCCCCAGCTTTGGTTGGGGCAAATTTGGGAGGTGAACAATCAATATGATCTCTCTCTCTCTCTCTCTCTCTCTCTCTCTCTCTCTCCCACCCTCTTTTCTATTCTCTCTAAAAAAATCACTGTGGAAATAAAAATATATATCCTTGGGTAAGGATTAACAAAGTCACGATAATGGATGAGACTGTTAAAGGACTGTTTTTCATTTAGAGATGAAAAACCCAAGGATTGGAGCACTTCAATCTGGAGCACTTCAACTTTTAGAAGTCAGAGAGGTAAGGAGGAACCCGCGGAGAAGACAGAAGGGGCAACCTGTGAAGTAGAACTAAAGAAATTGTGTCCTTGAAGTCAAGTGAGGCTTCTTTCTAAAAGAATGCTCATCTCTGTCAAGTGCTGCTGAGAAGTCAAGTAAGATAAGGGTTTAGGAGTTGACCATTAGATGTGGTGGCAACATGGCAGACATGGCAGTCAATGCTGATTTGATCAGACGTTTCCATTGGACTGATGGGGTGAAAATCTGAAAGGAGCTGGGTTCAAAGGAGAATGAGAAAAGAGGAAGTGGGGACAGTGACTATAAGCTACTTTTTAAATGTTTTTATATAATTGGAACTAGAGAAATAGGGTATTAAACGGAGGAGGAAATGGGATCAAGAAGTTTTTGCCCTAGCCGGTTTGGCTCAGTGGATAGAGCGTCAGCCTATGAACTGAAAGTTCCCAGGTTTGATTCCGGTCAAGGGCACATGTCCGGGTTATGGGCTCAATCCCCATTGGGGGACTTGCAGGAGGCAGCTGATCCATGATTCTTTCTCATCATGGATGTTTCTATCTCTCTCTCTCTCCCTCTCCCTTCCTCTCTGAAATCAATAAAAAATATTTTTTTAAAAAAGAAGTTTTAAAAGGTTAGTAGATATTTACCAACAGGCTTGTATGATGATGGTAATGAAGAAAATATCGATGGTGCAGGAAAGAGGAGGGGACAGCTGCTGAGTTAAATTAGTTAAATCAGGATGGCTGATAACAACATATCTTTGCAAACGTCTAGCACACGGGGAGACAGGCTCAACAGGCAGTCCCTGATACTAGTCCCCCTCCTCTCCCACCAAATCACAAAACTGAAGGCCTTAATAATAATCTAGTCCAACCCCCTCCGTTTTATAAAAGGAGATACCAAAGGTTACAATGAGTACTGCGATCTGCAAAAGATTCCTCTCTCTGGAGCAATGAAATTAGCTGGGTTTTCCAATGATTAAATGGGTCATCTCAGGCAAGAAATGACTGCTCAGGGCGTAAGATTTTACTTCACTCCATCAAACTGATGGCCCGGTGCAGAGAGCAACACACAAGAGCCCTTTGACGAACACAGAGGTGAGAAAGGAATGCCATGTGAGACTCCCCCTGGGCCCCATTCGGTTCCTCAGGCCCCTCGCAAAACACTCTGACCTTGGGCGCCGGTAGAAACGCAGATGCAGAAGACCAGGCAGAGAGCGGAACGCTAGGGGCCTCTGCTGCGGAAGGGGGGTGTCCCAATCCGGGGCTGGCCACTGGAGGCGCGGGGACCACAGGGTCTCCGCGGGGCGGCTGAGCTGGGGAGCCGAGTTGGTGGGCTCCCTCCTCCCCTAAGCCCGGCGCCGCGAGGAGGAGAAGCGAGTGGGCCTTCTCTGGGGCTTGAAAAACGGGGCGCGGGGCCATTCTGCTCTCCACTGGGGTTGGGCTCGCCGGCCGGCCGGCGGGGCTGTTCTCCTGCGGAGATCGAGAGGAAAGCTGCCCCAGACCTGCGCGCGGACCTTTCCCCTCCCTGTGGCCGTGTCCCCATGTCTCACGCCGCGCGAGCGCCTTCTTAGAGGTCGCGCTGGGACGACAGGACGGGTTCCAGGGGCCATCGCCCTCCACCCCCCCGGGGCAGGCGGACACCCTGTTCGCCGCCCCGCCTCGCCAGATCCCCCGCTTTACTTTCGAAGGCGAAGCGCAGGGAGCCTGTCCTTGGGTCCCGTGGCTCGCACAGCTGGGCGGTGGCGTCGCCCTCCCAAGACAGGGGTCCTTTGGAAAGAATATCATCAAATGCTTTTTACTGATACACACATAAATGATCATAAAAGAGAGGCAAACGTCTGAGTAACCGGCCTCTTGGTGTGAGCACCCTATGTTAGTTTACGCATCGTTAGTGGTTTCCAATGAGCACTTCTCCTGAGGCCTCCCGGGCCCTTCAGAAATACTCTCCCCCCACGTTTTCCCAAGCGCCGCAAGGCAACTGTTACACAGACGGTTTTCAAAGGATCTGGAGAGCTTGGTGACCCTGACAAAGGAAGGTACGATGGATGACACACGGGAAGGGTTGTCCACTTCGCTTGCATGGTCCTAGGGTCAAGTCTGGGACTCAGGCCAAGGGTTTTTTTTTTTTTAATTATTATTATTTTGTTTTTTTGTTTGAAGTATTACAATTAGTAGTACATATGTCTCCTCCCCCCCCCCCCTCTGCGCCATTGACCTTCCCCTGGCCTCCTCTACGCCCACCCCCACCCCAGTGTCTTGCATCCGTTGGTTATGCTTATGTGCATGCATAAAAGTCCTTCTGTTGATCTCTTACCTACCCCACCCTAACCCTCCCCAGCCTTCCTGCTATAATTTGACAGTCTGTTCCATGCTTCTCTGCCTCTGTATCTATCTTTTTTGTTCATCAGGTTATAATGTTCTTTATTATCCACATATGAGTGAGATCATGTGGTATTTTTCTTTCTCTGACTGGCTTACTTCACTTAGCATAATGCTCTCCAGTTCCATCCATGCTGTTGCAAATGGTAAGAACTCCTTTTTCACCACAGCATAGTATTCCATTGTGTAGATGTACCACAGTTTTTTAATCCACTCATCTGCTGATGGGCATTTAGGCTGTTTCCAAATCTTAGCTATTGTAAATTGTGCTGCTATGAACATAGGGGCACATATATCCTTTCTGATTGGTGTTTCTGTTTTCTTGGGATATATTCCTAGAAGTGGGATCACTGGGTCAAATGGCAGTTCCATTTCAGGCCAAGGTTTTGATGCTTGGGAGAGAATAGACCAACACTAAGACCAGGAAGACACTAAAGAAGATTTTCATCACGATTATTTTTTAATTTTTTAAAGGTTTGAGTGCGTATAAACCTATTCTACTTAGTCCACGAGTTAATGTGGAGTTACATTGTCCACGAGCTGAATAAACCAGTAGTCAATGTAAATGTTCATATCCTAAGGAAAAATACAGAAATTTGATGGCCGTGGTTGTAAAAGGTAGTGACTGGTTTCCTGTTATCCATAGTGGGCAATTTGATACTGTATATTACGAAACGCAAACGAGAAAGCATGCTTATCAAGAAGGAGGACTTGTCTCTTCTAGAAAATTGTGTGGTTGAAATTATCAGTTGAAATATCTGGTGAAGTCTAACATTACCTTTAAATAAAACACAAGTGACGGGAGAGTACAGGTGCGCTATTCCTCTGGGAGATGAACTCTTCCTGGGCTAGTCCTCCCTCCCTCCTGCAGCCCCCAAATTCACCTCACCGCAGTGGCAGGGCTTGCCAGTGTTTGGGGATGTCGGGCAGCGGTAACAGGGCTTCACAGCTCTTTGCCTGAGTAAAAGATGGTGAGTAGGTTCCCGGGGTATCCCAGAGGAGCCGGCTGGCATCGGCCGGCTCTGGGAGCAAAGGGGGGCGCACACACCTTCTTGGCTGTTACAGCTGCTGCTCCCCCACCTCCACTCCCACCCCCGGCTTCAACGCGGCAGCACACTCCCTCTTCTGGGTCTCCCATAGCTGTTCAGAGTTTAAGATGAGAGGCAATTCAACCATCTCTAGAATTGCGCCCGTGAGGCTGGCCCCTGGGCACGCGGGTTTCTCCGGCTGCAGCTAAAGCTGAAGCTTGGACAGTTCCCACAGCGAGATTGGACCCTGCCCGACGGGGGTGAGAGCACCGCGCCCAGGACCGGAGGACGGCAGCGCGGGCCCCTGGGCAGGAAGGCAGGGCCGAGCCGGGCCGCCGCCGCCCTCCAGGCGGCGCTCCACGCCCCTCCCTGGGCTTCAAACCCGAGCCCACGCGTCAGCCGCAGAGCGGAGTGGGCGACGCTGCGGGAAGCGCTCTGCAGGCTGTTTGTTTTTTGAGGCCCCCTGCTCTGCAGGCCCTCAGCCGGGGATGGAATGGGGGCAGGGCTCGTCGCTCCCCGGCGTCCCGCAGGCCTGAGCCCCAGCTGGGCCCAGGAGGTGGACAGGTGTGCGCCGCCCACCCCGGAGCACCAGGAGCGTCTGGGAATGAGAGCGGAATGCCCGGGGCGAGTCCGCGGGGAGGAATCATCTGGCGTTCACTGCGCCCCCGGGTCTGTTGCTGGAGCTGCAGATGAGCTGCCGAGAAGCCTGAGCCCGGCGGGAACAGACCCTGCAGACACGCACGCCGCCCAGCGCCGCCTTGCGCTGGTCTCAGCTCCCTTCCCTCCTAGCGCGTCGGGTTGAGTGCTGCGGTCGGTGGTTAACCTCCCTATTTTCAGCTCCTGCAGTGGTACCCAGGACACAGCAGCGCTCAGTAAAACCATGGTTCGCTCATTTAACAAGTGTCTGTTGAGCGCCCACTAGGCGCCAGGCACCGCCACAATCGTGAACACCGACAAGGCATCTAGCCTCAGCAACTTTACATTTCCCCGTTGGCTGGATAAGTGAAAGGAGTCAGGTATCAAGAGCGGCTGTAGAAAGGAAAACGCCACCTCTGGGCCACCTTCCCATTAGTCACCTCAAAAAGGACACCAAGGGGCCAGGAAGGCGGCTGCGGCAGGGCACCAGGGGTTAGACGGTGGGGTCAGACCACAGGACCTGGGTTCAGCAACCTCAGTACTTGAGTTTTGCCTAGGAAGGAATTCAGAGCCCAGACTCAAACTGTAAGGGAACATTTATTTAGAAAACCACAGAGGTAGAATTCATAGAAGAAATGGCTCAGGAAACAAGTTAAAGAGGCAAAGGGAGGGCCCTTGGAGCTTAGAAATGAGGAAGGTAAGGGGTGATGATCCTGGGTGGGTGGAGAGGGCGGGGAGAAAGGCCCCAGGGTGCTCCCTGGTGGAAGAGCAGCGTGCAGGGTCTTCTGTCCTAAGGGTATTTTTAAATATATATATTTTTATCGATTTCAGAGAGGAAGGGAGAAGAGAGAGATTAGAAACCTCAATGATGAGAGGGGATCATTGATCGGCTGCCTCCTACATGCCCCACACTGGGGATGAGCCTGCAACCCCGGGCACCTGCCTTGATGGAGGATCTAACCCTGACATCCTGGTTCATAGGTCTATGCTCAACCACTGAGCCACTCCGGGTTTTAAGGGTGGCGATTTTAGGGAAGGTCCCAGGGGAAGATCTCAGTAGAATATTCAGCAGCTTTCCAGGTGTGTCACTTCAAGGTCGGTTCTCCAGTGATTGATTGGTGGGCCCAGGGCAGGGGTCATTATTCCATGTAGCTGATCCTGAGGTCAGCCACCGGGGGTCACTGGTCTGGTTTGCCTGCTTTTCTGGACCTGGAACTGAAATACAACTGCCCACTAGATGTTATCTCTAGGGAGGAAAGGTTAGGGCAGTGGTCGGCAAACCGCGGCTCACTAGCCACATGCGGCTCTTTGGCCCCTTGAGTGTGGCTCTTCCACAAAATACCACGTGCGGGCACGCACGTACAGTGCGATTGAAACTTCGTGGCCCATGCACAGAAGTCGGTTTTCGGCCTGGGCGAGTCTATTTTGAAGAAGTGGCATTAGAACATGCAAGGGGCCAAAGAGCCGCATGTGGCTCGAGAGCCGCGGTTTGCCGACCACTGGGTTAGGCCCTAACCGTTAGGGGATCCAAACCGCCTGACCAACAATAATAATACCCTAGGGGAGAAAAGGTCACCCTGGGGATGAGGCCCCACCCTACAACTGTTTTCACCCTGGTGACCTTCTGTACCCGGCCCATCGTCCTTGCTCTGTTCATGTCTGTCTAACTGCCTACCACAGAACTAGAACAATCCCCTCCCGCTTCCATGTGTCTCTAGGGCGAGAGAATAAGGTAAAGGATGATTGGAGGAACTTCCTGTAGTATCAGCTCTGTGTTCTATAAGCATAAAAAATATTGCATACATTCTTTACCTACCTATTTTCAGTGCTATGATCCAAATGTTTTTGTCCTCAAAATGTATATGTTGTTGCCCTAACCGGTTTGATTCAGTGGATAGAGTGTCGGCCTGTGGATTCAAGGGTCCCAGGTTCAATTCCAATCAAGGGCATGTACTTGGTTGCCGGCACATCCCCAGTGGGGAGTGAGCAGGATGCAGCTGATCGATGTTTCTCTCTCATCGATGTTTCTAACTCTCTATCCCTCTCCCTTCCTCTCTGTAAAAAAATCAATAAAATATATTTTTTAAAATGTATATGTTGAATCCCAATGCCCAATGTGATGGTGTTAGCAGGTGGGACCGTTAGGAGGTACTTAGGCTGTAAGGGTGAAGTCCTCATTAATGGGGTTAGTGTTCTTATAAAAGAGACCCCAGAGAGATCCCTTCCTCTTTGGGCCTGGGAGGCCCACTGTCTGTGAACCAGTGTTATGCAAAGTGATGAGGTCCCAGAAAACCTCAGCTATTATTCATGAATTCCAAAGAAACAACCTTGAGGAGTGGATGTGGAAGACATGGGTTTATTAGGACTTACCTGAGCACTGGTGGTGACTGACCAGTGAGGTTTACCACGGAACCAGCTGCCTGCCACTGGTGAAGCTGTCCCACTAAGACCCATCCGGACTGCAGACAGAGCCTAACTGATAGCAGCCAGCTGCTGCTATTGTTTTGCCACCACCCAGACTTTCCAAACACAAAGTTTTATAGAGTACAAAAAAAACCACACAAAAACAAAAAAAACAGGGCTCACAGAGAGAGGGAGGCATGCCTGTGTGAGATAAAAACACTAGCTATTTATAATCCAGGCTCATATCTAGAAGCAGTTTCTTTTTGGCCTTTCTTAGATGAAGTTCTGTCCAGGGTCCTAAGATCTCACAGTCTTCTTACAGATGACCTTCACTATAATTTCTAAAGGGTCGGAGGGGGAGTTGGAACATGGGAAGGGGCCCATGTTCCTATTTATCACACAACTGGGAAGTGGGCTCTCCACTGGGGTCTTGATCTTGGACTTCTCAGCTTCCAGAACTGTAAGAAATAATTGTTGTTATTAAGCCGCCCATTTTATGATATTTTGTCATAGCAGCCCAAATGGACTAAGGTGTTCAGTGTGTTTTATATACTTTAAGGTCTATACATAATCCACCAATCTGGTCTCAGTGAACAACACCCAAAGAGAACAAAAGCTGAATAAATAAGGAGTGGGCAGGGGGAGGAATGAGGAGAAGGAAGAACACGGGCTGTCCAAAGATTAAAAACAAAAAGAATGGTGGGGCTGATCTTGGAACCCATTTCCCTTTTCACAAAGCAACATTGTGAGTTCAAGTCATAGCAACTCTTTTTAACTTAGATCAAGGACTGCCAATTAAAGAAATTAAAATCATAAAATGAGTACATCCCCACAACACCACCCAGAAGTAGAAATCTTGATAATGCTAACTACTCCACTTCCCTTTTAGCTACTTTAGCTTCTGGCTTTGAAAAGAACTGGCTGGGCCTGTATTCTGTGCTTAGCTCTTAATTTACAAAGGTGACTGAGTGACAACACAGAAAGATCAAAGCCATTGAAAAAAGGTTTACTGGTACAGCTGCCCAGGAATCACCACACAGGGACAGGGGAAGAACATCATACAGGGACACAGGTTTTGATAGGAAGCAAGGGCAGGAGCAAGCAATATGTTTAGGCCAGAATATTGGGGCTTCTGTGGGAATGGTAAGGTAGGGTAGGATGAACAGTCTAGGATTGGCTATTGAATAATTTCCTTGGATTTGGAGCTGTAGGGGTGGTACCTTGTTGCCTGGCATCTGGCCCTGAAATGATTAAGGCAAAGGAATATTGTCTCCTGGGATATATGGGCCAGAGAGAGGAGGTATGGCTCTGGATTGGTTAGTTTGCATATCGAAGACATGCTTCAGACATTGGCTACGCCTGGAAGGGGCAGTCTCTCTCTAGACAGAAAAAAATTTTTAAGATGTCAAAATTTCATAATATATAGAAAATTTTAAATTTAACCTGGGGTAAGAAAAGGGTACATAAGATTCCTTTGTTCTTTGAATACAATGCCCCAGGATCTAACCTCTGGACAGTATACTTTCTTCTCTTCAGCTACAGAAAATAACTTTGAAAAGGAAGATGATTAGTTTGAGTCGAGGGGTGATGAAATCAAATGAAGAAGTCAGAAAGGTTCAGAAAAGTATCCTATATAATAAAAAGCCTAATATGCAAATTGTCCCCTCAACCAGGAGTTCCACCGGGAGTTTGACCAGGAGGTGGGGCCAGCTGGCCAACTGCCTACGGACCCTCAAATTGGCCGGCCTTGGACAGTGGTGGTGGCAGGAGGCGGGGGATGAGGGAGGCGGGGGGAGGCCCCAGCCAGCAGCTGGCAGCCGCTAGGAACCCTACCCATGCACGAATTTCATGCACTGGGCCTCTGGAAATCGAATAAGGGATTTCAGAGTTCTTAGCCAAGCTTATGGTGGGATGTTGAGCTAGGTTTATACTATAATCAAGTCTGTAGTAAAGGTTGAGCTGGTTTTTCCAAAGGAGTGGTTCCCTATCTAATGGGCTTCTCTGAACTTAGAATTTGAGATTGTCAAGCTTTTCATTTGTTCAACAAATCATATTTTCATATATGATTCTAAATGTGGGAAGTAGGCTCAGCAGGCACTCTTATTCTGATTTTAAACTGGAGACTCAGATAATTATTTGTCTAATGCCCAATGGTTAGTTAATGGAAGAGTTCTTGATAGCATCTGGGTCTGATGCTTAGCTTGGTACTCTTCCCACCATTCCTAAATAGTAATTATATTTTAGCAAGGACACTTAAAAGATTTTTTTTTGTAATAAGCACTTATTGCCGAAACCGGTTTGGCTCAGTGGATAGAGCGTCGGCCTGCGGACTCAGGGGTCCCGGGTTCGATTCCGGTCAGGGGCACGTACATTGGTTGCGGGCACATCCCCGGTAGGGGGTGTGCAGGAGGCAGCTGGTCGATGTTTCTCTCTCATCAATGTTTCTAGCTCTCTATCCCTCTCCCTTCCTCTCTGTAAGAAATCAATAAAATATATTTTTTAAAAAAATAAGCACTTATTGAGGAACCATTGGTAACTAAGTACTCAGTACTATGGGATAGCCTGTGGAAGTATGCTATTTATTACTCCTTAATATGTTCAGCATTGTCACATAGCTGGTTTGTGCCTTCTTGGCATTATGAGTAAGATGTGAAGTTATACACACTCCAGGCACATAGGCTGTTACCGCGTCCTACTTCACCATACTACATTTGTAGACGTGGGCTCATTATTTAACCTTTGAGCCTAAGTTTTTTCATCCATAAAAGCATGATAATAAGAATACTCACTTAAAAGGCTTGTTAATAAGATTAAATATGTACATGTAACTATTATTAACCATGGTGACATTTCAGGTAGCTAATAGACTTCATTCATAAAGAAGGTAAGAAAATTGATTACCCAGTAGCTGCATAAAGATTTCTGTAGGCCCATTCTGGGCTTCTGACTTCCAGAATTACTTGATAATAAATTGTGTTGTTTTAAAACACTAAGTTTATGATAATTTGTTACAGCAGCATAGAAAACTCATATAGACACCCTGCCAAATTTGACTTTTCTGACTTCCATTCATTCCATAAATTTTCCTTCCTTAAATACTTTCTATTGTTGCAAAATAATAAAATAATTTGGTGTAAACTTTTAGTTGCAATCCACCTGCATCACCTTGATTGGACTTACTAATTTTCTGACATTTTTTTGTTCTAGGGAGTCTTCTTGGAAATGGGACATTTCTTGGTCTTTAGAATCTTCAGACAATAAGAATACTGGGCTGTATTGCTTAAGTTTCTTATTAATACATTGTGTTCTATCAAAGGCCATTCCAGGATAACGGAATCCAGAAAGTGAATTCCAGAATCCCCCAAACTGTTTGGAGATTCCAGACCTGGAAGTGTACAGGGCAGAACAAATGCCCAATGGCACGAGTACACTGGAACACTACAAATCAACAATTATTTAATTATTGTTCCCTGTAGAGTACAAATGCATTAAAGTGTCAAGGGCTAGTGCTAAGTGGTAGAGTAAGTACATCTGTCTTTGTATCAAGGCGACACCATGTTCCTTATCTGTGAAAACAGAACTCTATTAGCCAGATTGTAAAATCTAAACTTGTTTTAAATAATAAAAGCTAAGGGTAAAAGAAAAGAGTTTGGAGCTCTTACCAGGTATCAGGCACTATTCTAATTTCATTTAAGGTTTATTTAAACCTCACCAGACCTATGATTTAGGAATATGATTATCCCTGTTTTACAGATGAAGAAACTGAGGTTCAGACTGGCTAAGAAGTTTGACCAATGTTACTGATATAGATTGAAAGTATGTTGTCTCTCCCCACTCCCCCACCCTGCCCCGCAACCAATTCATATGTTGAAGCCCTAATACCCCAAAGTGATATTTGGAGATGGAACCTTTGGGAGTTAGTTAGGTTTAGATGAGATCATGAGAGTGAGGCTTCATGATGGGATTGGTTCCTTATTCTCTCTCCTTTTCTCTGCCATGTAAGGACTCAGCAGAAAGCCAGCCATCTGCACACCAGGAAGATAGTTCTCACCAGAAATCGAATTACCAGGTACCAAGAACAGGGGTGGCACCTTGATCTTGGACCTCTCAGTTTCCAGAACTGTAAGAAATAAATGTCTGTTGGTTAAGCCATCCAGACTATGGTATTCTGTTACAGCAGTCTATGCTGACTAAGGCAGCTACATAACTAGTAAGTGGCAGATCTATTCCATGAGCTGATCAGTCTACAAGTGGTTTAGAGACTGAGTTCCTAACTAGTACAATTTACCAGTAGGTTTAGAGGTTTGGTCATCTTCAACAAGCATGGGTGTCTAGAATTGAAATAAAGGAGGCACAATAAATGACTAGATAGAGGAGATAATATTTTCACAATAATGACTGTTAGTACCAAAGCATATAATAATTTAATTAAAAGTGAGAAGATGGTCTTCAGTAATAGTGTTTGGGAGAAGAAATTTTTACTACAAACCTAGAATAATGTGTTTACAGTAGTTTAGTCAGAGTTTTATTGAAGCTATACCATTGGGTGAAAAGTTCATTGCATTGGGAACCAGAACTGAATCCTAGCTGTTCTTGCCACTAACTAGCTAAGTGTGCTTGATAAAACCACTAAATTTCTAGGCTTTAGTTTCTGAGAAGTAGTATTTATGCTGCTGGAGAAAGTATTGTAGGAAAAAGGGTAAATTGCTTTTGTGTGTGTGTGTCACAGGAGAATCAACATTAGTATCAAGAATTTATTGATCACTTCCCTATTTGAAAAGCATAAGGTAAATGAAAATTTAGAAGGGACAAGATTAATTGCTTCCAGTATGTTTAAATTATGAAGGTAGTGAGGACTGAGAAACAATATCCCTAAAATTATGAAGAAAAGTTTAAAAACTATATTAGCAAAAAGAACCAAAACTACGTGGCCCATCGTCTTTTGCATCCAGGTAAGCTGGGATATGTAGGCATTTTAACAGCTTTTGTAAATTGCTCTATTCCATCAGATATCCTAAAATGAAGTTAGCTTTTAGCTCAAGTCATTGAATTTAACCAGCCTCTAAAAAGTCCCCTCGGAGATACCTTAATCTGAAGCTAATGAAGCCTAAGCGTCAGGCCCCTGGCTTTCGCAGCCACTGGGAGCACCGGGAGCTGCTGGGCATTTGGAGTTCTGGGTGCAAAGTAGAAACCAGGTTCAGACAAGAGTATTTCTATGTAGTATGTCTGATAAATTGCCTAAAAGAGTTCACAAAAGGACCTAAATCTTCAAGGCTCTAATAATTTATGATTCCTTTTTGCATTCTAAATACCTTTCAACCTAACTTTGTGTCCATGTTATATTGTTTTTCTCTAAGCATCCAGTCCCACAAATACCAGCGCCTGCTATGTGTTACACCGTGAACTAATATTAAAAAAACAAAAGATGAAGAAGCTCATAGTTTTGTGGGAAGAAAAGTGCAGAATTAGGTATGAAACAATGCTAGCCTAGTGTTAAAAATAGTGAAATGGGGGCACACAGAACAAAACATTTAATCATATT
The DNA here is from genome assembly GCF_027574615.1 of Eptesicus fuscus. NCBI lineage: Eukaryota > Metazoa > Chordata > Mammalia > Chiroptera > Vespertilionidae > Eptesicus > Eptesicus fuscus. The sequence continues at coordinate 53,723,792 of NC_072482.1, read as the reverse complement.
AACTTGTATCCTTCCTTATCTTCTGGAGGATGTCAGACTGGCAACCTCCGAGAGTTGAAGAAATTCTGAACCAATGTGAGGTAGCCACAGGCCTGGTGTTTCTTAAGCTACTGCCTTTCAAACTTTTTTGACTGGGATTGGCAGTGTAGCCGACAGCAGTGTTCATCAAATATACTATAGACTCCTCTACTTTTCTCACCTGCCTTGCATTTAAGTTAGAAGAATGTGCCTATTCTGGTCAATGGGAAGAGAGGAAGTGATGGTGTGGTTTCTGGTTCAAGTCTCTTAACACTGATTAAGAGCCCGTGAAAGTTCTGGGCACTCTTTCTAGAAAGATTTGAAGCCTGAAGGCAAAGAACCAAGATGGAGTAGTTGAAAGATGGGAACATACTAGATTCTTGAAGATCTGGAGGGCAACTATCAAGAACAATCTAATCCACATCAGACTTTATGGGACTTTATGGGAGTGACATGTGATACAAAATACTTTTATGTTAAGCTACTAAGATGCATTTTACATCTTTTAATTTAACTTTTATTTTTCTTTTATTTATTTATTTTTAAAATATATTTTATTGATTTTTTTACAGAGAGGAAGGGAGAGGGATAGAGAGTTAGAAACATCGATGAGAGAGAAACATCGATCAGCTGCCTCCTGCACACCCCCTACTGGGGTTGTGCCCGCAACCAAGGTACATGCCCTTGACCGGAATCGAACCTGGGACCTTTCAGTCCGCAGGCCGACGCTCTATCTACTGAGCCAAACCGGTTTCGGCAAACTTTTATTTTTCAATCGCAGTTTACATTCAATATTATTTTGTATTAGTTTCAGGTGTACAGCGTAATGGTTAGACAATCATATACTTTACAAACTGTTCCCCTTGATATTTCCAGTACCCACCTGGCACCACACATAGTTATTACAATATTATTGACTATATTCCCTATGCTGTACTTTACATCCCAGTGACTATTTTGTAACTGCCAATCTGTACTTCTTAATCCCGTCACCTTTTCCACCCAGCCCCACCCCCACCCCCACCTCTGGCAACCATACATCTGTTCTCTGTGTCTATGAGTCTGTCTCTATTTTATTTGCTCCTTTATTTTGTTCACATATAAGTGAAATCATATGGTACATTGATGTAGTACATGTATATTCATATGTAACAGAGTCAAAATTTTAAATAATAGCCTTGCTATTTCTAATATACCTGATTTTTTTTTTTCATTTAGGAACATACTTATTATACTCATTTCACCACATCCTAACTGGTCTCCACCCACAGTGTGAAAAATGCTTTCTCGAAAGTACTATTGCTCTAAATGTTCTGCTTCACTCGAAAAGAACTCCATTAAGAACTCATCCTTGAGGCCAAAACAATCTCTTTCCCTTCCCAATTGTGAAGTGAAGTCAGAAAACCTTTCATTCGATGCCACCATGCTGCTTTGGAGGCCTGTAATATGGACAATGGAATAACAAAGCCCGAAGAGCATTGCATCCCCACCCAGCGAACGGTTGCTGCCCCCAGAAAACCAAGCAGCACAGGCTCCAGGCCTGCACTGGCGCGAAGGTCTCGCGAGAGCCTCCCTCCCTCCGCGAGCCTTCGTGAGCACCAGTTCCCATCCACTATCTCGACCAGGGGCGGTCTCCTCCCAGCCGGCTTCCTCCCGCACAGCGGGGCGGGCCGGAACTTTTATCCACAGGAACGGGTTTGCACAGTAGAGTGTTGCCGGCCGGCGTCAAAAGGACTTGGGTGCCATCCTCTTCCTTTTACCTCCGTCGCGGCGGAGCGGAGCTGAGCACATCCCATCGAGAAGCGCGGTTACCGGGCGTGCTGGGTCTATGGTCGCTCCGCGAGCCGTTCCGCCGGCTGGTGCTTTTCTATCAGGGCAAGCTGTGTTCCATGGCAGGGAACTTTTGGCAGAGCTCCCATTAGTAAGTGATCTTCCGTCTTCTCGCTGGGGCTGGCTCTGGGGTCGGGGTGGTGATGACGGGGCCTGCAGCTCCCCTTGGCCTAGATCCTAGCCCCTGTCCCGAACGCCGCGGAATCTCCCGGGAGTCGGTGGCGGCCGGAAGCGGGACGCGTCTTTCTTTGGCAACTCCCCTCTCCCCTCCATTTGGCTGGGTTGGGGGTGGGGGGCTAGATCTGTGAGCGGAAAGGGTGGGGGAAGGGGCCTCTGTCTCCGAGGTGGGGAGGGTTAGGATTCTTGGATTAGCCAGGCGCGGAAGGGGGTGGGCTGGGATGGCATAGGTATGGGAAGTGTGGCACAGTTCAGAACTGGGACGCTGGCTCTCCAGGACAGTTGTGGTTCACCGTTTGCCTGGGATCGCGTCAGTGGGTCGGTATCCTACCTAGCCTTTTGTCAGTCACCTCCTGCCTTGAGTGGATTTAATGTTATTCCGAGGAGAAGGAGTCAGGCTTGTTTCTTCTCATTCAACCGCTTCCTGCCGATATTTTATGTCTACATGGAGTTTTATGTTGGTAAGGTATAGGGCAGGTGCTCTCAAAATCTATTTCATTAATCATCTGTGCCTTATATTTGAAGAGTGTGTTTATCAGTGACGTTGCCGATTTCCTTAACGTTTTTCATAAGTAAGTTTTTGTTTCTGTCAGTGACCATGGAAGAGCTAGAGTCATGTTAAAAACATTTCCCCCTAAATACATTTGTTTAAGCCGTCAGGAAGGTGGGTGATGGGACTCATTGAACTTTGACTAGACAAGTGAAAGATGAATACAACCTGATAAAGATTATATCTTAGTGTAAATACTTTCTAATGCCAAGAGAGCATTAGTAATTGTAATTTAAATTTTGATTCTGTGAAAAGATTGGATTACAGTGTTCATTCATTTTTTAGCCCTTTGCAGGAAAAAAGAAACAATGGGCATGGATACCTATTTTCAGAAAAGCAGGTTTTCCTCTTGTTGTAAAGTGATTCTGTGGAGATGAAATGCTATAAAAGCTTTACGTCTGATAGTTTTATTTTATACTGTTTCACTCACTGAAATATTTGTTTGGGCAAAAATAAAATACAGGAGATTTAGGTAGTGGAGAACAGGTATTCTGAGAAACTGAAAGAAGGTGACAGAATTGACAGTTGTTTGTCAGAATTTATAGAGACTTTTCAACTTAAAAAAATAAAGATCATGCCCCTGTTTTGATAAGCATTATGCCATAATGAGAATGCTTGTCAAAATAGGTGCAGGATATCTATATAAAAGGCTAATATGCTAAGTATCTGTGCAGGTAATGATGTCACGTAGCAACGCCCAGCTTCCCGTCTCTAGCAACAACTAGCCTCCTTGCAGTTTCTTCAGCCCAAGAACATGACTTGCTTTATAGCCAGGTGGAAACATTTTACACTTTAACCAAATGTCTGTGAAGCGTTTTCCCATGCTTCATCTCATTTGATCCTCACAGAAGTCCTGGAGTAGGTAAATAGGAGTCTCAGTGGAATCCTATTTTCTTTTCATTAGCTGGAAAACAGAGATTTATAAAGTTTAGAAACTTGACCCTACTGAAAAGAAGTAAGAAATGGTGGACTTTGAAAATGTCCTCAGGTTTTCTCACTGTGCAAAATATAGTCAAACACTGCTGCAGTTAAATATTTTACCCTTTGTTCTCCTTGCGTGATCTATAATAATAATCTGCTTCCTGTTGATATTTACTGCTGTGTTGCTGACAATTACCTAAAAGAGAAGTTGGGGTGCTTCACTGGGCTGCAAAAAGTTAAGCTAAATCAGAAAGCAAGTCTAATTAAGCAGGTTTATTCCATGTACTAGAGGCCCAGTGCACGAGATTCTTACACTGGGGGGGGAGGGTCCCTCAGCCTGGCCTGCGCCCTCTTGCAATCCAGAACCCCTCGGGGGATAGCTGGCAGGCAGACATCTGTCTCGAAGTCTGGGGTTCACGCAGTCCGGGACCCATGCAGTGCAGGACCCCTCACTCCTTACCACCCTCCTGCAGTGGAGGTGGGAGAGGCTCCCACCATCACTGCTGCGCTCGCCAGTCGTGAGCCTGGCTTGCTGCTCCTTAGCGCTGCTTTGGAGGTGGGAGAGGCTCCCGCCCCTGCTGCTGGCTGGGCTTGCCAGCTGTGAGCCCGGCTTCTGGCTGAGTGTCCTGCATTTGAGCATCTGTCCACTGGTGGTCAGTGTGCATCATAGCTATTCGATCTATTTGCATATTACAATTTTATTATCTAGGATACTAGAGGCCCGGTGCACAAATTCGTGCATTGGGGTCTGGCCAGCCTTCCTCAATGGGGGTCGATCGGGACTGGGCCAGCAGCGGGGGGCCACAGGAGGTGGGCCAGCCCTGCCCCCGATTGTCACCCCCACCCTGATTGGGAGCAGAGCTGGCTGGGGGAGGGACCGTGGGCAGTTGGCCGGCTGGCCCCACCCTTAATTGGGGTGTGGGGGGCCAATCAGGGGGAGGAGCTGCGGGAGGTTGGAGGGGCCGATGGCCACTGCAGTGTGCCTCATAGCGACAGGTCATTCCGGTCCCTTGGCTTTTATGTCTATAACTAGAGGCCTGGTGCATGAAATTCGTGCACTGGGTGGGTCCCTCAGCCTGGCCTGCATCCAGTCTGGGACCCCTTGCTCCTTACCGCCTGCCTGCTCACTGCTCCTTGTTCGGCTCACTGCTCCTTAGTGCTGCCACAGAAGTGGGAGAGGCTCCCACCACCGCTGCTGTGCTCACCAGCCATGAGCCAGGCTTCTGGCTGAGCGATGCTGCCCCTGTGGGAGCACACTGACTACCAGGGGGCAGCTCCAGCGTTGAGCATCTGCCCCCTGATGGTCAGTGTGCATCATAGTAACTGGTCATTCTGGTCATTCCACTGTAACAGTTGCTTAGGCTTTTATTATATAGACTAGAGGCCCGGTGCATGAAATTCGTGCATGGTGGAGGGGGTGTCCCTCAGCCCAACCTGCACCCTCTCCAATCTGGGACATCCCTCTCACAATCCAGGACTGCTGGCTCCCAACTGCTCGCCTGCCTGCCTTCCTAATTGCCCCTAACTGCTTCTGCCTGCCAGCCTAATCACCCCCTTACCACTTCCCTACCAGCCTGATTGATGCTTAACTGCTCCCCTGCCAGCCTGTTTGCCCTTAACTGCCCTCCCCTGCAGGCCTGGGCACCCCTAACTGCCCTCCCCTGCAGGCCTGGTCCCCCCCAACTGCTCTCCCCTGCAGGCCTGGGTCCCTCCCAACTGCCCTTCCCTGCAGGCTTGGTTGCCCCCAACTTCCCTCCTCTGCCAGCTTGGTCACCCCTAACTGCCCTCCCTTGCAGGCCTGGTCCCTCCCAACTGCCCTCCCCTGCTGGCCATCTTGTGGTGGCCATCTTGTGTCCACATGGAGGCAGCCATCTTTGACCACATGGGGGCAGCCATCTTGTGTGTTGGAGTGATGGTCAATCTGCATATTACTCTTTTATTAGATAGGATAATATGCTCATTAGACCAGATGACCTTCTGGACAAAGCCGGGGCTGCGAGGGAAGTCCGGGTCCTGGGTGCCTGCCGGTGGCCAGAGGGAAGCCCGGGTGCCGGCAGCTGGGGGAAGGAAGGCCTACTCTTGCACGAATTTCATGCATCAGGCCTCTAGTATATAAAAGGCTAAGTTGACTCACACATGCACGGTACAAAAGAAGAATTTTATTTGACTAATAAAGACATAGAAAATGCTTAATATGTACACTTAATATCCCAGCCAGTGTGGCTTAGTGGTTGAGCTTTGACTCCTGCACCAAGAGGTTGCTGTTTCGATTCCCCTCAGGACACATGCCCGGTTGCAGGTTTGATCCCCAGTAGGGGCTGTGCATGAGGCAGCAAGCAGATCGATGTTTCTTTTCTTTTTCTTTTCTTTTTTTTTTTTTAAATCCTCATTCAAGGATATCTTTCCATTGATTTTTAGAGAGAATGGAAAGGAAGGGGAGAGACAGAGAGAGAAACATCCATAGAAAAGAGACAAATCAATTGGAAGAATGGCAATAACCCATATGGTTAAATACTTTAAGACATACCCAGGTACTGTTAATAGGAATGGAAATTGTTGTGACTTTTATGGAACTTACTAGGTGTACCAGTTAATAATGGCGGATTTTGTAATCAAAGAAAACACGATAATTTCAAGAGAAACATCTAAAGTACTTTATTCAAAGTAATGTCCATCACTAGCTACACATTTCCCCATCTCTCAGGTAATTTGTGGATACTATCGCAATAGAACTTTTCTTGTTTTGAGGCAAACCATTCAGAGACCCAATTTTCCACTTTGTGGTTTTGAAGTGCTGCTCAGAAAGTGCATGTACCATCGATCAGAGCAAGTGGTAATCTGAAGGAGCAAGGTCTGGTGAATACAGCGGGTGGGTTAATACTTCCCAGGCAAGATCTTTTAACGTGTCTTTAACTGGTTTTGAGGTGTGTGATGGTGCATTATCATGAAGCAAAATTACTTTGCCATGTCTTCTGGCTCATTCTGGTCGTTTCACGATCAAAGTGTGGTTCAAATTGATTATTTGTTTTCGGTAGCGATCAGTATTAACAGTTTCACCTGGTTTTAGAAGCTCATAATACACCACACCTTCCTGATCCCACCAAACGCAGAGCATTGTCCTCTTTCCGAAGTGATTTGGCCTTGCAGACAATATTGATGGTTGACCTGGACCAACCCATGATTTTGTGCGTTTGGGTTTCTCAAAATAAATCCACTTTTCATCACCAGTCACAATTGGATGCAAAAAAGACTTTCTTTCGTGCTGTTGAAGCAACATTTTACCGATGACTTTTCGGTTTTCCATTTGTTTTTCGTTCAGTTGATGTGGCACCCATTTTCCTTCCTTTAAAATCTTTCCCGTTGCTTGTAAACTACCGGAAATTGTTTGCTGAGCAACGTTTAATCTTTCTGCAAGTTGTTTTTGAGTTTGACACGCATCTTCACCCAATAATGCTTGTAATTGTTGGTCTTCAAACTTTTTCGGTTGACCCGGATGTTCTTTGTCTTTCACATCAAAATCATCACTTTTAAAGTGTTTAAACCAGTGTTCACAAGTATCTTGAGATGGAGCATGTTCACCATAAGCTTCCCAAAGTATATGGTAACTCTTTCTTCAAAATAAAGGAATGAATTAAAACTTTCCACAAATGCTCTTTTTTTGGCATGAAATTCGACATTTTTAAGCTTATCTATGATATTAACACCTTCAGCAAATTTGACATATGAAGTTTTGAAGCTTGCTGTCAGTATAACAAAATAGCATACATATCAAATCGCATATATATCAACATATGTGTAACTCCATCTATTGAAAAAAAATCTGCATTATTAACTGGTACACCTAGTAAACTGACAATTTGTATCAAAGTTACCAGCAAAACTGGCCCATCAGTTCTACTTCTATGAAATTATTTCAGATGCATTATTAATCAAGTATATAAGGATGAATTTCAAAGATATTCATTAAAGTATTACTTGCAATGGAGTGGGGGAAAATAACCTAAATGCTTATCAATAGGGATTTGTGGGGAGCGGGATGTAAGCTGACACGGTCCTTGCACCTGTAGGGGCTAGCAAGGCTGGCACCCTACCCACACAGATTTCCCAGGCCTGTTTGGATGGCAATTAATCAGTATAACGAGAGCAGCCCCTGCCTACAAAGCTTTCCCAGGCTTGTTTATATGACTGCTATCAGTAGGATAAGAGCTACTTTCATGGCTTACCAAGAAATATGTATCCAACTAGTGAGATTTATTGTAACAAGAAACCTGTCCTTCAACTTATCCCTCCAGTAGTGATTTTAGAGAAACAAAGAATGTTTTCCTTTTGATGGATTCCCTGCTTAGTGTCTTATGTATAAAAAGCACTGTACTGCTAATAAAGATTGCCAGAACTTCTCGAGAGTTCTTGGACCTCCTGATCCCGCTGTTGTTTCTCTTGCTTTTGTTTCTCTTATTCTTTCTTTTCTCAAATCCCACCTCCCTACCTCAGCCCGGTTCAACCCGTCAGGCTGGCCCTGACAGGGATTAACTAAATAAATAATGATTCAATCTATAATGCTGTTCATCAGTTTAAAAGAATGCTGAATAATAAACTCAGTGACATTAAAATATTTTCAGTACATACTGAGTGACAAAAGCAGGTTGCAGAATAGTTGTTTTGTTTTGTTTTGTTTTGGGGGGGGACAGGGAGAATCATGTCAATTTCATATCTGGTTAAAAATAGTAGACTTGCCCTAACTGGTTTGGCTTAGTGGATAGAGCATTGGCCTGTGGACTTAAGGGTCCCAGGTTCGATTCTGGTCAAGGGCATGTACCTTGGTTGCGAGCACATCCCCAGTGTGGGGTGTGCAGGAGTCAGCTGATCGATGCTTCTCTCTCATCGATGTTTCTAACTCTCTATCCCTCTCCCTTCTTCTGTAAAAAGTCAATAAAAATATTTTTTTAAAAAATAAATAAAATATATTTTTAAAAAAATAGTAGACTTGACTAGGCAAGAGGAAGGAGGCTGTCAGTGAATAAATTCTGAAGCAGCTTTTAACATGTTTGAAATGGTGAGGTAGGAAAATTAAATACTCCAATTACCCATGAACAACTGATAAAAGATATACTTCATCAAATCTAAGGCACCATCAGTTGGTGCCAAATAACTTCACCATTATTGTATGTATTACTAAGAAAGAATAAAAGTAGGGCCACTTAAAAGGCTGAGGCACCACTGATTGTAAGTTTTTGTCAGAATCTTAGTATCAATGAAAATACAGTAAAACTAGTGACAGACTGAGAAGGAAGAGGGGAAAGATAAAAAAAATTTTCAGGGCATATTTACATTTATTAGCAAAATAATTCTCTGTGTTGTGAGTTTCAAGAAATGTGGAAAATAATGTCTTTCAGGGTTATGTGTACTTTGTATTTCTCAGAATGTTAATAACTTGTTTGATCTTAGAATATTTTCTATCACTTCATTGATTTCCTATAGCATGTTTAACATCTTTGCTTCTTCTAGTTTGCAATGGATTTTGGATGAACAAGATCTGTTGAAGGAACGCCAAAAGGACTTAAAGTTTCTCTCAGAAGAAGAATATTGGAAATTACAAATATTTTTTACAAATGGTAAAAAATAAGTTTTTAATTAGTTGAAATGGTACAGTTAATTACCTCTGAATTAAAATATTTTTGTGCAGTAATTTGTGATGAGCTGTTTTAGTCCCTACTTAACATTTTTATTTATACATGTAACCTTTTTACAACTCATACTCATCTTTTTTTTAAGTGATCTAAATAAAGTCGTTTTTGAATCTTAATGTAAGAAACATTCAAGACAGTTTCAAAGTATTCATTAATATTTCTAAGCCTTTATGATGCATTATTAAACTCAATTTAAGATTAGCTAGAGCAGATTTTGAGGATAAATGATTCTTTGGATGACATCCTATATTGGGCATTCCTATCTTATAAGTTTGCTTTGGAGAGAAGGGGATTTAGAGGCAAAAGATTCTTGTTCTGCTATATGGTAGCTTTGTCATATGATCTTTATAACCTTCAGTTCACTCTTCTGCAAACCTACCTCTTGTTTTGAGGATTCATTATGGATTTGTAAGTACACTATAAGTTGGTAGTTATAGTGAGTTTGATAGGTATTTATCTTTTCTTTTCATGTTCTAAAAATAATATGAGACGGATTGAAATTCTTAGAAGGTAGAAGAGAAATTCCTATCTTTCAACCTCTTTAACCTTTTGCACTCGAATGTCGAGTGTGACTCGACAAGGTTAGCATTAGAATAAAGGAATCGAGAAAAAAGCAAGCGAGTGCAAAGGGTTAATACAAGAATAGTGTTTGCTGTGGGACAATTCAATTTGTTGTTTTTATTTATGCATATCCATATATTTTTGTAAATTCTAGTATTAGCACTGTTATTCAAGTAGAGCTTTATAGGATGTGTAGGTTTTCCCTCTATGTTAAAAATGAATATAGTTATGATTTAACCACATGGATACCAGAAAATACACTTAAAACTTTTTCTTTTTAGTTATTCAAGCATTAGGTGAACATCTTAAATTAAGACAACAAGTTATTGCCACTGCTACAGTCTATTTCAAGAGATTCTATGCCAGGTAGGACTGTTTTGTTTTGGGAATGTTATGCTTATAACTCTTGGAAATTACAAATATTTTTTGTAATATTTGAAACTCTTATATAATTTTGATAAACCTTAGTATAGATGAATCATGTGTTTGCCATAGTTACCTTGATTTTTTCCAGGTTTTTTTCTACATGTAACTTTGTTTTACTGTTTTTAAGGTATTCTCTGAAAAGTATAGATCCTGTATTAATGGCTCCTACATGTGTGTTTTTGGCATCCAAAGTAGAGGTATGAAATAATTTTCTATTTTTCATCAAGTATAGTCAATGTGTGTTGGCTAATCTGCCCCAGTTTTCACATTACCTATGTAAAAATAATAATAGATGGTGATTTATGCAAAATATTGAAATTTGTACCAAAATAAAGAAATATACACATATATCTTTTCATTTAACAAACAATTATATACCACTTACTGTGTATCAAGTGCTATTTTTAAGTCCTTTTATAACTATAACTGACTTAATTTTCATAACAAAGAGACATATCCTATATAATAAAAGGGTAATATGCAAATTTACCCTAACAGTGGAATGACAGGGAACGACTGGTCTCTGTGACGCACACTGACCACCAGGGGGCAGACGCTCAACACAGAAGCTGCCCCTTGGTGGTCAGTGCGCTTCCACGTGGAGAGCGCTGCTCAGTCAGAAGCTGGCTCATGGCTGGCCAGCACAGTGGCGGTGGCGGGATCCTCTCCTGCTTCCATGGCAGTGCTAAGGATGTTTAAGCAGGCCTAAGCCGTTAGTTGGACATTGCCAAGGGCCTAATCACCCGGGAAGCGGTCCTAAGCTGTTAGTTGGACATCCTCTGAGGGCTCCCGGGCTGCCAGAGGGATGTCTGACTGCCAGCTTAGGCCCAGTCCTCCGGGGAGCGGGCCTAAGCCAGCAGGTGGACATCCCCCAAGGGGTCCCAGACTGTGAAGAGGGCGCAGGCCAGGCTGAGGGACAGCCCCCCACCCCCCCACCCCCTGCCAAGTGCATGAATTAGTAGATATATAAATGATGAAATTAAGCCACAGAGAGGTTAAGAAACTTGCCTAAGATCATGGAGCTGGTAAGCAGCAAAGCTGATATTTGAACCCTGGGAGTCTAGCTCATAATCCCATGCACTTAACTGCTTTGCTGTACTGCCTCTAAGACATTTATTATTTGGCACTAAGTAGTATTGCATAAGTGCTACAAGTTCTTAACTATAACTGGACAGTATCTCTCCTTCTTCATTTGATTTCTATGTCTTAACTGTATTCCCTTCCTGCCTCCTGATGATTGATTGGCTTCCCACCAACCCATAGGGAAAGCAAGGGGAAGTCAAGGATTGGGGGTGGCTCTAGCTATGTAGAGTCTAATGAGGAATCATTTTGGCAGTGAGAGTAGTTTAATTAGGTGAGGGAGAGAGAAGAGATGAAAATTTGCAGCTGAAACCAAATCTCTGGCCACCTTATTTACCTTTTTAGTATTTTTAAATCTTTGGCCACCTTATTTACCTGTTTAGTCAGGTAAGATCCAGACAATAGTAGCAGATTTTGACTAGTTTACATAATAATCTAAGCAGTCTTTAGCATTATGAAACTTTTATGTTATGTTTCTGTTTTTAGCTTACATCTTTAGAATAGTAATTGTATTCTTGAATATTGAATATAATTTTAACAAAGTAAGTTTACATTCTTCTTGATGCTCATTTTGAATTTTATTTTAGCCATTATTTAGGATTGTTATGATATCTTTCCTACCTATTACCTAAAATAATGAGAATTGATGCTATTAGAAATTATATTAAGACAAACTTTCTAGAGGTTTAAGGTTTTCTAATTGTAAGTGATAGTTTAAGGAGGCAGAACCAGCTTTGCTGTTGTTAAGTTCTTCAATGGAAGACAAAATGTTTATAAAAGGCCTGTATTGTGGGGTGATTTTTCCAAGTATTATCATGTAATTTTATGTATTTGAAGCACAAATCAGGCTAGTGGGAACCTAGACAAAATTTTATAAACTTCCGCTCTTAATTTGTCTTGTTTCTTTATATTTTTTTGTTATATGATTTTCTAAGCAGAACCCTATTTTATAATTTATTGAGTGAAAACTTTCGCCTTAAGAATTTTAGGTAGCCCAGCTGGTGTGGCTCAGTGGTTGAGCCTCAACTTATGAACCAGAAGGTCAAGGTTCAATTCCTGGTCAGGGCACATGCCCTGGTTTTGGGCTCAGTGTCAGTAGGGGGCATGCAGAAGGCAATCGATTGATGATTCTCTCTCATCATTGATGTTATCTCTTCCTCTCCCTTCCTTTCTAAAATCAATCGTGTGTGTGTGTGTAATTATTTTTATCCAAAAAATAATAAAAAGTTATTCCTAAAAAAATGTATCTTTATATTTGATTATAGCATTATTTTTTTTCATATTTATGACCAAATATTTCTTTGTTTTGTCCAGTTATGTGGAAATTGAATGGAAATGGTACTTAAGAAGATGTCTCAGGTGTTTACTTTTTAATCTTAGTTATTATAGTTTGAGGTTTAAATGTGAATATAGATATATATACATACATGCCCAGTCCCGCCCCCACCCCCCCCACCCCCCGCCCCTTGCCCAAGGATAAGGATGTAGGTTGAAGGTATTTGAATAGATTAGATTTAGTTTAGTTTCTTTGTTGGATAAGGAGCCAATTCTTAATTTTTGTTTTAAAATGAAATGAAGGCTTTAGTAATCTTATTAGGTTGATTAAATTAAATGAGGCAATATATGTAAGGTGGATCACCTCATAAATTTTAGTCACTTTAGCCCTAACTGGTTTGGCTCAGTGGATAGCACGTCAGCCTGTGGACTGAAGGGTCCCAGGTTCAATTCTAGTCAAGGGCATGTACCTTGGTTGCGGGCACATCCCCAGTAGGGGGTGTGCAGGAGGCAGCTGATCGATGTTTCTCTCTCATCAATGTTTCTAACTCTATCCCCCTCCCTTCCTCTCTGTAAAAAATCAATAAAATATATTTTTTAAAAATTATAGTCATTTTTACAATGGTGGTATATTAAGCTCAAAGAAGAAATGGGAACTGACATTGGAAGTCCTATACTATATCATTCATTCTTCTCTTGCTGTTCCAAAAAGAATAATTGTGTGGTCTTTTGAGTTCTTTTGGTGATATTAAAGTTTATTTTCTTCAGAAATTTAACTGCTTTATTATTAAATGGCATGAAATATCTGTTAGTCCAAGTCCAATTGAATAAGAAGAACACTTAATATTCTTGCAATTAAGGACAGAATCTAAAAAATCTCCTTGGAAGCTAATTTGAGTGCAGAAAACTGTCATGTCCCTGGTTTCTAATCCGGTATCTTTCAGTGATGTTAAGTTAAAACTAGAGGCCCAGCGCACGAAATTGGTGCATGGGTATGGTCCCTAGGCCTAGCCTGTGATCAGGGCCATCTTCCCCAGCTGCCCGCAGCTGGCCCCACCACCTACCCCTGGCTCCCCATTCACTATCGGGTGATCGGTGCCTGACAGCCAGGGGAAGGGACCGAGAGGTCAGTTGTTCATACCCTCTTGCCAGTTCCGCCCCCGCCATGGGTGGCCATCAGGCGATCAGAGCCTGCCAGCCGGGGAAAGGAACCAAGAGGTGGTTAGTGTGCCTCACAGTAACTGGTCCAGCGTTCATTCTGCCATTGGGGTAAATTTGCATATTATCCTTTTATTATATAGGATAGAGGCCTGGTGTATGGGTGAGGTCCGGCTGGCCTGCCCTGAAGGGGGCCCCAGATCAGGGTGAGGGGTCCCCGCTGGGGGACGGGCCAGTTGGGGCGAGGGGCCGTGGGGTTTTCAGGACAGCCCCACCCCCAATCAGGGTGGAGGTCCCCACTGGGGGGCAGGGCCAACCTGGGTGAGAGGCTGCATGCAGTTTGCAGGCCAGCCATACCCCCCGCTTTGTCAGGAAGGACGTCCTGAATGGCATTCAGAAGATGTCCGGTCTATCCGTTCTAATTAGCATATTACCCCTTTATTAGTATAGATTATTTAGCAATTTTAAAGAAAGGTAATACATTTAGAGATTTAAGTACATCATACCTCAAGTAGGTAGAAGCTGAATAGACAATATAAACATGGGGGAGCCCTGGCCAATTTGGCTCAGTGGTTAGAGCCTTGGCCCTCAGACTAAAGGGTTGCAGGTTCAATTCCAGTGAAGGGCACATACCTCAGTTGTAGGCTCCATCCCTGGTCCCAGTTGGGACGCCTGCCAGTGGCAACCAATTGATGTGTCTCTCTTCAATGTTTCTCACATGTTTTTCTCTCTGTCTCCTCCCTCCGTTCCGCTTTCTCTAAATCAGTGATGGGCAACCTTTTGAGCTTGGTGTGTCAAACTTCGCCAAAAAAACTGAGCATAACTCGGGTAGTGTGTCAGTCACTTTGAGGATAAAACTAACTCCAAGACTCTAGTCACAAATGTTTCATCCTCGGCATGCGGCCGCGTGTCATCAGAAATGGCTATGCGTGTCAGTGCTGAGACGCATGTCATAGGTTCGCCATCACTGCTCTAGTCAATGGAAAAAATGTCTTTAGGTGAGGATTAAAAATAAATAGATAAAATATAAACATGGAGGAAACACAGGAAATACTCTGTTTTGAATAGATTTCAGATAACCCTTGGGTTCATTGGCTTTCTATGTACCTGATCTTGTCCACGTTTTTTTTCTCTAGGAATTTGGAGTTGTCTCAAATACAAGACTGACTGCTGCTGCTACTTCTGTATGTAAGTGCAAAAAGTATATCCTGCTTTAAGGATGTAATTCTTAGGAGCGCTCCTCCATAGGGCATAGATAGATGTTTTTCAGTTTATAAGACTTGTGACAGATTATTTGGGTTTATTAAATCTCCTAAGGTCACTGACCTTTATGGCTATTGTACTTGATGAAAAATAAAGTTAGGCCCCGGCTGGAGTGGTTCAGTTGGCTGGGCATTGTCCCATGCACCGAAAGGTTGCTGGTTCCATTCCCAGTCAGAGCACATGCCTGGGTTGCAGGTTTGATCCCCAGTATCAGAGAGTATGGAAGGCAACCAATCGATGTTTCTCTCTTTCTTCCTCTCTCTAAAATAAATAACAACATGTTTTTTTAAAAAACAACAACACACACACACACACACACACACACACACACACCTCACCCCTGCCCTGACAAACTAGTGAATGCTGTTACTACAGGGTGCTCTGAGAAATAAAAGCTAATGTTTTGTCAGTCAGCCAGGAAAACAAGCAACTAGATTTAAATGATAGAGTCAGCAGGACTTTTGAAAAGAAAGGATTTAAGAAGAGTCAAAAACAATTTTTGAGGTTTCATGCCTGGGCATTGAGGAGGTGAAGGTGGTACATAAGAGGAAAATAAGTGTGTTTTGAAAAGAATTTAACCCTTTGCACTCACTTGCTTTTTTCTCGAGCTGCTACCGATGCTAACCGTGTCAAGTCACACTCGACATCCGAGTGCAAAAGGTTAATCTTAGACATTCTAGTTGTAAATATACCCATAAAACATCCTCTTAGAAATGGGAAGCCAGTGATGTAAATGTAAATTGTATATAAATATAAACAACCTCAGTGAATGGGGTTAGGTGAGGGGGGATGGTGCTGACCTAAGTAACTTTGGAAATGAATAACAATTCTGATACTGCTACAAATGTATGGTGAAATTGACAATTCCACTAAATGGATATATTCATGGTAAATAGTTGGCAGATGTTAAGAGCCAGGAATGGGAATCCTATATAATAAAGAGGTGATATGCAAATCGACTGTCACTCCTACACACAAGATGACCAGCAGCGGAGGGCAGTTGGGGGCAACCAGGCCTGCAGGGGAGGGCAGTTGGGGGTGACCAGGCCTGCTGGGAAGGACAGTTAGGGGCAATCAGGCTGGCAGGGAGTGGTTAGGGGGCAATCAGGCAGGCAGGCAGGCAGAAGCAGTTAGGGGGCAATCAGGCAGGCAGGCAGGCAGGCTGGCGAGCAGTTGGGAGCCAGCAGTCCTAGATTGTGAGAGGGATGTCCGACTGCCCATTTAGGCCCGATCCCACAACGGGCAGGCAGACATCTCTCAAGGGGTCCCAGATTGGAGAGGGTGAAGGCTGGGCTGAGGGACACACACACCCCACCCCACCCCACCTGTGCATGAATTTTGTGCACCGGGCCTCTAGTTTATGGATAAGCAAGGAGAGCAGACCAGAATGATCAATATGGTAATCAGTGAGGGTATGAACTCATATTTACCTTAACATAGATACACGTAAATATGTATAGGCTTTGTCAGTTAAAAGGGTCTATAAGCACTGATATCCTAGAAGCAATGAGCTCACCTAATGCCCGATCTTTGTATTTAATACCAATAACTAGGGCTCCTTGGAGAGATGGTTGATTCTAGGACTGGGACAGAAAAAATACAAGATGGACCTGGAGCATCTTATAATGAAGTACTCAAAACCAAAACGAGAAGCCTACATTGAGAGCTTTTTCAGAGACAATATGTATATTGTACATGCCTTTCAACAGAATCGATCCTGGGACCTTTCAGTCCACAGGCCGACGCTCTATCCACTGAGCCAAACCAGTCAGGGATAAAAAAGTTATTTCTATAAAAAAGTATATTTTCATATTTGGTTATAGCATTATTTAATTGAGGCTCTGTAATTGTAATATGGATGGGGGCCTGGGGCTTCCTGCCACTCATTCTGCTCACCTAAAAACAAAAACAAAAAGTGGGTTTCTAAGTGTCTCCAAGCTCCCTACTAAGTGTCTCCAAGCGCCCTACCTTTAATACTATACAAAGTTTTAAAGAAATTTGGGGTTAATTCACTTTCTCATTTACTGTTTTATTTGTTTTTTGTTTCCTCCAGTAAAAACTAGATTTTCATATGCCTTTCCAAAGGAATTTCCTTATAGGATGAACCATGTAAGTATATTGTATCAAGTAAAACTATTTGTAAAAGTTGCATATAAACTAGCTCCATTTTACATTAGAATAAACTGAATAATCTAGAAATGGTAGTTTCAAATACTACAATATAGACTTTAATTCTAAATTAAAGCTAAATTGTTTCTATTATTTTTAAAAATACTTCATGGCAGTGGTTATAAACCTTGGGTGTCCATTAAATCACTTTGGGAACCTAATAATACTGATGTCAGGACCTCTCCAGACCAACTAAATGAAGATTTTCAGTCTTGAGGTCTGGGGACTGGTATTCCTAAAAGCTCCCAGTTGATGCCAATGTGCAGTTGGAGCTACTATGGAATAGTATGAAAATCATATTTGAAATTTTACATTGTGTTAGAAGATAAATCTCTATTGACATTTTTTATAGGCATGTTCTTTTCCACCTTGCAAGAGATTTCTTAGTTCTATTTAACTTGTATTTTTTGTTGCATTTTTTAGTATTCTTTCCTTTTCCTAATTTATAATATAATGAGAATAACATTTAAGATAATTGCATTTTTGTATATTGTAAAATCTAAAGTTTATACAGGATATTTTAAATAAAAATAATAATGTTTATGAGGCTGATTTATATTAGGGATTAAAATGCTTTATAATCATAATTGCATGCATTATGTAGTAATCATTTTATTGCATAAGTTAATTCTAATATGAGTTACTATGTTTTGTTGATTTAAAAAATTTTAGTAAAAATCTGTGATAAATTACTATGCCTATAAATTGTTAGAATAAGTAGATTCATCTAATTTTACTTCATGTTGACATTTATAATCTTTTTTAAACAGATATTAGAATGTGAATTCTATCTTTTAGAACTAATGGTAAGTATATTTCTTCCCTGTGATTAATAGAATAAAACTTATGTAGCGAAGTTAGAAATTATTTAAAGAAATATTTGTAGGGAGGTGCATTTTTAAAACCATCTAAGTGATGTGATACATGATGGTGAAATCATAGTACCTAGTAGCATCATCACCTGGATCCTCTTGGAAGCCTGTAAAGAGTTTGTATAGCCTACTTAGGATGGGAATATTTTTCTGTTCTATAGTAACTATAATAAAAGAATTACAAGCAAACCGACCAGGACATTAAACCACTGTCAATTATTTGCACAATATGTGTATGTGTGTGGTGTTATTTAAAGATAGGTTATGTCTTTGGCAGAATTCTGCTCCTCCAGGTGGGAATTACGGATTTATAGGCTAATAAGAGGTTTCAGTGTGTTGCAGATGTGACACTTTGAGTCTCTAAGGGAGTGGATGCTGACTGACTGCCAACCGATTTGCCAAGGTATATTTCAGAGAGAGCACTGCCTTCTCTGTTATAGTAGTTTAGGGCTGCCATACTGGTTTCTTAAGACAATAAGAGGGAAGCAAGCATGAGTTAGAGAAAGACATAATTATAAATCAGTAGGGTAATGATAAGGTTTTGTGTTGTAATAAAATCTGTTTTTATACATACACATTTTTTAAACTGTTTCTAGGATTGTTGCTTGATAGTGTATCATCCTTATAGACCTTTGCTCCAGTATGTGCAGGACATGGGCCAAGAAGACATGTTGCTTCCCCTTGCATGGTAATTAGAACAGAAGTTATTCATAGTATAACTTGTTATTAGCTAAGAAGTTATTCATAGTATAACTTGTTATTAGCTAGGAAGATTAGCCTCGTTAACCCTAATATTTAATACTAAATATTAAGTTTAGTATTTTTAAAGTAATTAAAGTAGTGCCCAAAGATATTTTATGTTGAAAAAAAAATCTACTTATTGAATTTTAATAACTATATTGGTACAAATGATAAAAATCTTTATCTATTTGATTAGTATTTCTATTAAAATTTGATTATTGTGAAAAATAGACTGTTTACATAAAAAGTCAATTATCTTTAAAATTATCAGAATACTTTCTGGTGGTATTCAGTGTACATATTCATTGTATGATTTCTGGTTTCCTATCTGATATTCTAATTTTTGAAAAATTAGAAAAAAATCTTTAAAATTTATTGTGAGGTTTTAAATTTTAAAATATATTTAGCTATAATTTTATTCATTAAAATATGCTTATTTATTGAATCATTCATGTATCCATCTTTTTCCCATGATATTTTTACCTTTATATCTGTGCTTTAGTAATATAAAAGAGAAATAATGTGTGCAAAGATGGGAAATACAGCCCTCTCTGGAGGGAAATGTATAATCATATGAGGTGGTTCTGCTTTCAGTAATAATATGGTTTACATTTCTATAGGAGGATAGTGAATGATACCTACAGAACGGATCTTTGCCTACTGTATCCTCCTTTCATGATAGCTTTAGGTATGTATGTAAGTGTGTTTTACCTGTATTAGTTAAATTGTTACAAACCTATTTAGGTCATCCTAAAAGAAATTTCACTCTATAGTACTTTATGTTTTTATATTTCATGAAGTAATAGACTAATCCTTGCATGAAAGTTTTCAATAATATGAACTGAAACTGTCACAAATCAAGATTATTGTCCCCCTTCACCCACTCTTTTTTTTTTTTTTTTGTCATTTAAAATAATTTTAATCAGTGTTTGGATAGGGGGAAAAGTTCAGAATAAAGTCCTCAGAGGTTGAGTAAAGGAGCCTCTGTGGTCCTTAACACCTCTTAGGAGAGGTAAGTTAGCTACTATTCTATTATCTGTGGAAGGCAGTACTGTAATGGGTTAGAACACAGTCTTTGGAGTCAGATGACCCTAGGTTTAAACTTTGCTTCCTTTATAATTGCTGGAAAATTATCTAACTTTTCTTAGCTTGTTTTCTAAATTGTAAAATGTGGGGATACTAACAGCTCCATACAGACTTGTTGTAAGAATTAAATGAGATACCTTACAGAACACCAAATATTGTCTGCCTTATATTAGGCACTTACTACTTTTTGTTCCAGTTCTTTTCTCTCTTGATATCCATGATTCTGTCCTCTTGATCACTCCCCTCATTTTAACAGTCCAGACTTACTGTTTTCTCTTTTTTCAATTATTCCTTTAATGTTAATGTTTTTTATCCTCATATCAGGGGTGGCACATCGGTTATACTTATATATTTTGAAGTTTAATTTCACTAAATTTATTTAGAATAACCATTAATGACAAAAAATAACCTGTTAATTATAAGCAAATCTTGCTTTAAAACATTTTAGAATTAACGGGTTATTAATTTTGACAAATGACATATGGACCTGAAATTTTGTCCGTTAAATCCAAAGTCGCTCAACACAGGAGCTGCCCCCTGGTGGTCAGTGTGCTCTCACAGCCAACTTCCCGTGGCCCCTCCCCACAGCTGGCCAACCACCCATGACCCCAATCACCGGCCAGGGCGAGGGACCACACCCATGTATGAATTTGTGCACCAGGCCTCTAGTAATGTATAAAAGTATATACAAGGCATTATATATTTTTTCTAAGCTGTATTTTATTACAACACTCAATTTTGTACTAATGTGCCCAGTTTTCACCTAATTAGATATACTAATAACTTTAAAAAGTAGTCCTGGGTGGGTGGCTCAGTTGGTTGGAACATCCTTCCATGCAAGGTTCGATTTCCGGCCAGGGCACATACCTAGGTTGCTGGTTCAACAGTCAGGGTGCATACAGGAGGCAATTGATTGATGTTTCTCTCACACATCTCTCTCTCCATTCCTTCATCTTTCTAAAACCAATAAACATATCCTCAGGTGACAATAAAAAATAAAAAAAAGCAGAGTCAACAAACACTACTTTTAGTTGAAATATCAAAAAGTCGATATTGTTGAAATTTATCAGTGTATTGCTTGGCTGAGATTTTTTGTTTTGTTTTATTTATTTATTTATTTACTTACTTACTTATCTCCTCACCCGAGGATATGTTCATTGATTTTAGAGAGAGAGGAAGGGAGAGAGAGAGAGAGAGAGAGAGAAACATCAGTTGGACTGGGGATTGAACCCACATCTAGGTAGGAGCCCTGACCAGGAATGGAACCTGCCACTTTTTGGTGTACGGCAAGCATGTCAAACTCGCAGCTACGTGGGCCACATTCCTTGTTAACCCTAACCTGCCATGGGATGACACTCCAACCAACTGAGCCACCTGGCCAGGCATTTTATTTCTGTGGTGTTTTTTTCATCACACTGACTTCTGATTATATTATATATTACTTTGTATCACTGTTCAGAGATTATTTCCCTGCTTTAATTTCCTCATTGAATTTTTTCTCTCTCTAATATGCCCTGACTCTCAAGGCAACTGCACCATGCCTAGCACACTGAGGAGCTGGAGATGTCAAGAACCTTAATATGGTCTAATAATTTTTTCTGTCTGTATGAGGTTAAATTGATGGCATGGTCAATGGTAACTATTATATGAACCTATGAATTTTTTTAAAAGAATATTAGAAAATATACATGAAAAATGTAAGAGAAAATTTTACCTTTAGTTCTGAGTCCACACATTGCATGTTTATAGTTAAACGTGGGCCTTTGTCTCTTTATTTTCTTTCCAGCTTGCCTACATGTAGCCTGTGTTGTACAGCAGAAAGATGCCAGACAGTGGTTTGCTGAGCTTTCTGTGGATATGGAGAAGGTATTCTTTAAAATTCCCTTAGTGGAATATAAACTTGAACATTTTAAAGTTAATGTCATATTTACTAAAATCTTTAGGCTCGGATCAGGCTAAAAAAGTTTTTGGTAAAAAATAAAACTAAAAAAGAAGAAACATGTTTAGCAAGAAGACTAAGGTTCTCTTTCTCTTTTCATTTTAGGCTTAAGGAGAATGGTAAACTTTTAGTTTGATTAGTTTAAGAGCAGCCTCTAATTTTCAGGATTATTTTAAAAGCTACCTAGTGAACACTAAATCCTATATAATAAAAGCCTAATATGCTAAGTGTCCAGTTGTCCCATCGTCGGTTCAACCAATCAAAGCTTAATGTGCTAATGATATGCTAAGGCCACTCAATCACTCGCTATGATGTGCACTGACCACCAGAGGGCAGACGCTCTGACTGGTAGGTTAGCTTGCGGCTGGGGTCCGGCTGATTGGGACTGAGCAAGGTGGGCCAGACATGCCCTGGAGCCCTACCACGGTCCCTTCCTGGCTGGCCAACCTCCCTCGGCCTGGCCTGTGCCCTCTTGTGATCCGGAATCTCTCGGGGGATGTCAGAGAACCAGTTTAGGCCCGATGGCAGAACGACCAGTTGCTATGATGCACACTGACCACCAGGGGTTAGACGCTCAATGCAGGAACTGCCCACTGGTGGTCAGTGTACACGCACACAGGGAGCGCTACTCAGCTAGAAGCCGGGCTCACGGCTGGTGAGCACAGTAGCCTCTCCTGCCTTCTCAGCAGTTGGACATCCCCCGAGGGCTCCCAGGACTGCTAGAGGGCATAGGCCAGGCTGAGGGACCGCCCCCCCACACCCAAGTGCATGAATTTTGTGCACTGGGCCTCTAGTAGTACTATAAACTTCTGGGACACAGGCTATCTCCTGGCAAAGTGGTTTTTGCCCTTTTTTCTATCTTTCCTGCTAAAATATTGGTAGTGTTAAAATTAATCCAAGGTTAGGTCTATTCAGGTGAGAAAGAAAGTGCTAATTTGGAAACTGGATATGACAGATTTGTAGCTGCCAGTTTTTTTAGCACCTTAACTTGTTTGCTGTAGTTAAAAGAATCAGAACAATATCTTTTTGCACTACTTTCCATTAAATTGTTTGAAACTACTGTGTAGTGATAAACTTCATGATTTAGACCTCTATTTCTAGTACCTCAC
The DNA here is from genome assembly GCF_027574615.1 of Eptesicus fuscus. NCBI lineage: Eukaryota > Metazoa > Chordata > Mammalia > Chiroptera > Vespertilionidae > Eptesicus > Eptesicus fuscus. The sequence goes on along the minus strand of NC_072482.1, from coordinate 53,700,930 downwards.
TATTTTGTTTTGGTTTAGATATCAGCAGATGGAAGGAAACTAACTAAAGAAAGACAGATAAGGATGGACAGGGCATACATGTTAACAGATGAGAGGCTAGAAGGAAAAGCCTAAATAGCAGTGTGATACAAATACTACTTTCATATTTATCAGGACTGTCTAGCCTGAATACTTAAGGACAGACTCTCTGTCTTTTCACTGTTTCTGAGGCATTCTTTATATGTTAGATGTTGCTTTACATTGTCACTGAGAACTTTTTAAATATTTTCTTCTAGATATTGGAAATAATCAGGGTTATTTTAAAACTATATGAACAGTGGAAGAATTTTGATGAGAGAAAAGAGATGGCAACTATTCTTAGCAAGATGCCAAAACCAAAACCTCCTCCAAACAGGTACTTTGTAAACTTTAATTATAGATTCCATTTAATTATATATTTCATACATATTATCACATTGTTTCATAGATTACATTGGTGTTTCTTTTCCTTAAAATTTCTCCCAAAACTTCACAGTAAATATTAATTTTTTTAAATTTCTGACTTGATAGATTGAGAATGTCTCATTTTAAAATATTTATTGGATCATCTGTTAGTAACTTTTCCTAATGCAATGGCAGATCTATTACAGGTATCCCTCAACATATGGCTAGATACTATACACAAATTTAAAAAGGACAGAATTAGGCCAGTTTATCAGAAATTCAGAGATAAAGAATTCTGTAGTACTCCCATGTCAGTGTGACTCTGTGTCATCTTTTTTATTTTATTTTTCCTCACAACTGGCTGTTATCCTGTTTTATGAATTAGATTATTGATCTGATATTGTAAAGATAAAAAAGTTTAGCTTTTGAGTGCCCCAAATGACACCCAATAAATATAATCTTGTTAAATATGAATCACTTGTGCTAAGGGGACTTTTGTTATTGTTAAATAGGATCTGTTCATTTAGTTTAGTGGTTCTTAGCTTTCGCTGTACATCAGATCATTGGGGTAGGAATAAAGGTCAAAATGGAATAAACAAATAGTGCCCATCTTAATTAACTTATATTTAAGTTATCAAACATTGAGATAGATTTGTAGGTCTGATAAGTTAATGTCACTGTTGGGAAAAAATAAATATTTATACAAGGAGCTGTTTTAAGGCAGTCATTCAAACAGCTACCTTTGGATGCATTTTTTGCAGAAATTCCCTGAGTGATTCTCCACTAGTGGCAGGGCCTGAAGCTGCAAGATGATGATGGACAAGATAAGGCAATAACCCTATTGCCACAGATACTGGTATTTTCAGTTTTAGTTATTTTTATTTTGAATATTCAGCGTTTTCCTGGGAATTACCATATTTTTATTTATAAAGGTTTGCTGTGTTTACATGACTTTAGTATGCCTTTGGATAGTAATTTTTTTGGGTGGAGAATACTTTTTGATTTTCATAGTTGGTTAGTAGAAATAAGATTTTATATGTAAGATTTAATTTTATAGGAAATTTGTTCAGAAGCTCTAATCTATATGTTGAGTGATACCTGTAATGACAATGAAATCCCATACCCTAATTTAAATTTTTTGAATGTATATGGACACTACCTTCCAGAATGCTTGTTATGTGTGAGGGCACTAAGTTATATAAGAATAAAAATATAAAACCAAATGTTAGTCTTCTGGATTTAATTTTTCCACATCTGTGTCTTACAGTTGGGAATGTCTTTGTTTTGTAAGTTTGTACTACAGAATAACTAATGTTAAAATTATTAGTAGGCTTATCAGCATGTTGAAAATGAATCTTTTAATTGGTATAAAATCTCTTTCTTCCCCATTTGAACAGTGAAGGAGAGCAGGGTCCAAATGGAAGTCAGAATTCTAGCTACAGCCAATCTTAAAACATTCCGAAGAATTCCGTAGTGGACCAGTTGGAAATTAACCATTGGACAGATTTCAGTAATGTCTTCAATGGAACACAAATGAACATGAATAGCTTGTTTCTGTCAAGCATATTGGGAAGTGATTTTATTTTTGCAAAATAAGGTTTTCCTTACCTAATTTGATTCTAATACATAATTGATTAAAGGCTCTTGATTTTTAAAGTTTGGAAAGGTTCTAAGGGGACCTACAGACAGACATTTCAAAATTAATAGCTTTTGCTTAGTATAATTTTTCTTAATTTGGATAATAATTGTAGTTTTTTATTAAGCCAGGAAACATGAAGCATAATTTGTTTAAAATTCTCTTTGGTCATTGAAGGACCAAAAAAGGACATAAAAAGTGAACTATATAAGGGGTTTTCCCCCTTCTTAACTTAAACTTTAAAACTGTATTTAAGAAATCAAATCTTACAAAATCCTGGAAGATTTTGGTAATGATATTGATAATTTCAGGGAAATTAATCAAGTACCTATTGATTTTAAAGTGTATTTTATTCAGTAGTTTTAGTATCTTGCCATGGAAGATACTAGCCCAGCCTTGCAGAAAAGTGCAATATGTATAGCATACTTTGACATTTTAAAAGTTTTATTAATTCTGTAACCATTTTGAAATGCTGGGCAAACTATTTTTAAAAACCTACATGAAGTTATTTACATTTGATTCAGTTTAATCAGGCATTTAGAAAGCTAATTGGATAAAACATAAAATGGTTGAAATTTGATAACATTTTAATGTTAATTTTTACTCTACTGTGAAAAGTTTTTTATATGACATACACACTCTAGTTTATTTTTATGTCTTAGCGTGGATTTACAAATTTATTACAGGTATCCTGAGCCAGGAACACAATCAGGTTTCAGGCCAGTTTGATACTGGCTATTCTTAATTCTCACATGAGCGTAGGATTTAAGACTAAATGTTATGTCAGTGGGACTGTGCTGTCTGTGGAACTTAATAAATTAATAATTTTCTTCAGACTTGAAAGAGAGTTATAAAATTTGGAGTCATAGGATATTGATGTACAATTTAAGGATTAAAAAGTTTTATGAATCAATTGTGAACAATGAAATTAAATGTTGATTTCCTAGTATAAAACTGCAAAAATAAAAGTACGTTCTCCAGCTATATTGACCAGTGTCTTGAATATTTATCTTTTTTAATCTGCCTTATGTTGTTTTCTGAGAAGAGTCTTTTTTCTTTAGACAAGTATTAAAGCCTCCTATAGTTAATCAAATGGGTAATTTCAAAAGGTTTAAAATTAAGGCTAAACATTTTTTTATATATATATATATATATGTTATTGATTTTTCACAGAGAGGAAGAGAGAGGGATAGAGAGTTAGAAACATTGATGATAGAGAAACATCGATCAGCTGCCTCTTGCACAACCCCTACTGGGGATGTGCCCACAACCAAGGTACATGCCCTTGACCGGAATCGAACCTGGGACCTTTCAGTCCGCAGGCTGATGCTCTATCCACTGAGCCAAACCGGTTTCGGCAAGGCTAAATATTAATCACTTGTGCTCAGGGGGCTTTTGTTGTTGTGGAGAGTAGCGGAGAATCTGGAAAGGGAGATTATGTATAAAGTCAGTATCAGTGACATATGAAGGTGTCATGGGCAGGATAAGATAGATATAAGAAAAAAAGCTTTCCTCGGGTCTGAAGGAACTAAGATTGGGCTTGTGTTGGAAGAGCGGAGTGATTATATATCATAATCACTGATTTAAACAGCTGGAAGAAAGCACAAATATTTTACCATTAGTGCACTAACAAGTGTAAGGCATTGCTAAGGAATATACTCATGATAGTGGTTAAGTTTAAATATATATATACCAGAGGCCCGGTGCATGAAATTCGTGCATGGGGCGGGGGGAGTGTCCCTTAGCCCAGCCTGCACCCTCTCCAATCTGGGACATCCCTCTCACAATCCAGGACTGCTGGTTCCCAACTGCTGGCCTGCCTGCCTTCCTGATTGCCCCTAACCGCTTCTGCCTGCCAGCCTGATCACCCCCTAGCCACTCCCCTGCCAGCCTGATTAATGCCTAACTGCTCCCCTGCCAGCCTCATTGCCCCTAACTGCCCTCCCCTGTCGGCCTGGTCACCCCTAACTGCCCTCCCCTGCAGTCCTGGGTTCCCCCCCGCCCCAACTGCTGTCCCGTGCAGGCCTGGGTCTCCCCCAACTGCCCTTCCCTGCAGGCCTGGTCACCCCCAACTTCCCTTCTCTGCCAGCCTGGTCACCCCCAACTGCTCTCCCCTGCAGGCTTGATCACCCCCAACTGCCCTCCCTTGCAGGCCTGGTCCCCCCCAACTGCCCTTCCCTGCAGGCCTGGTCACCCCCAACTTCCCTCCTTTGCCAGCCTGGTCACCCCCAACTGCTCTCCCCTGCAGGCTTGATCACCCCCAACAGCCCTCCTTTGCAGGCCTGGTCCCCCCCAACTGCCCTCCCCTGCAGGCCTGGTCCCTCCCAACTGCCCTCCCCTGCTGGCCATCTTGTGTCCACATGGGGGCAGCCATCTTGTGTGTTTGAGTGATGGTCAATTTGCATATTACTCTTTTATTAGATAGGATCTACACTAATAAAAGAGAAACATGCAAACTGACTGTACCTCTGCTACGCCCACAAGCCACGCCCACCAGCCAATCAGGAGCAACTATGCAAATTGATCCAACCAAGATGGTGGCAGCCACAGAGCTGGAGCGAGCAGGAGGCACTTGCTTCCAGCCGGTCCTGGCCTCCGCTCAAGGAGGTGCTCAGAAAGAAAAAAATGAGGGGCTGAGAGCTTGGGTCACCAGGGGGTGATCAGGCCAGAATGGGACGGCAGTTGTGGGTGATCAGGCTGTTGGGGGGCGGGGCCATTGGGGGTAAGCAGATCAGCAGGGGGGCCAGTTGGGGGTGAGCAGGCCATCAGTGGGGGGTCAGTTGGAGTTGATCAGGACAGCAGGGGGGGCAGTTTGGAGTGAGCAGGCCAGCAGGGGCCAGTTGGGGGCAAGCAGGCCAGTGGAGAGGGGAGGTGGGAGTGCGTAGACCAGCAGGGGGGGGCAGTTGGGGGTGATCAGGCTGGCAGGGGGGGCATTTGGGGGCAAGCAGGCTGGTGGTGGGGAGCAGTTGGGGGCGAGCAGGCTGGCAGGCAGAGTTGTTAGGGGCAATCAGGCAGGCAGACAGGCAGGTGAGCAGCTGGAACAAGCAGTCCCGGATTGTGAGAGGGATGTCTGACTGCCGGTTTAGGCCCGATCCCTGTATACTGGCAGTAGGACATCCTTCGAGGGGTCCCAGATTGGAGAGGGTGCAGGCCAGGCCAAGGAACACCCCCTCCCCACCCCCTACCCCCGTGAATGAATTTCGTGCACCGGGCCACTAGTATATATGTATATGTATATATGTGTTTTTTAATGATACAGAAAATTTATATTTTCAAGTGTCCACTTCAATGAGTCTTGATAATGTATGTACCAACACATCAAGATATAAGGCATTTCTATTACCCTAGAAATTTCCCTCCTTGCCTTTGTAGTTAGTCTCCTTCCCTCAATAGAAGCAACCACTGTTCTGATTTTGATTCCTATTTTAAGTTGAAAATTAAATCACTACCATGCTGGTCACAACACTGCCATAAGTGTTTGGATGCTGTTAATATGTTTCCATTGTTTATTATTTCAACTACTTAATAAGGATTCCAGATTCTTGGTATTTTAAGGTCAAGTCTGTTTATTAATCTGGTCTAACTCATAGCCTCTGATTGGTATACTAACACATATACACATGATTAGGAAATCCCAATAGTAATTTGGTTTTTTGGAATACTGAACTCTAGTAACCTATTTAAAAATTAATTCCTGGAGTCCCAACCCTTATATTTCCATGGCAAGTCACTAACAGTATCTCAATCCTCAATAGCCTGTGCAAGTAGGCAGGGGGAAGTGGTATTCTCTTTTTTTGTAGAAAGCAAAACATCAGTTTGTTCCACTTATTTATGCATTCACTGATTGATTCTTGTTTGTGCCCTGACCAGGGATCAAATCCACAACCTTGGCATATGGGACAACGCAATAACCAACTGAGTTACCAGGCCAGGGTGGGAAGTGGCATTCTCAATTTACAGTTGAGAAAAAGATTCAACAATTAATTGATTTATACAAAATCCTCTTCCCATTAGCCAGTGGTGCCAGAGATAGATTTTTATTCTTTTGCTCATTCCATGCTTCTAGGCTGCATGTACATAAGGCAAGAGCCAGCTTGTATTCCAAACATCAGTTTCCTTGTTTCTTCTCTGAATGTTCATAGGTAGACCATTCCTTCCATCCTCCAGCATAGTGTTGAGACCTAAAAACATACATCAAATAGTGGTGTAAACATTTTTTCCTGCTTCATAAAACAAGGTTGATGGAAACTAGAGATTGAGAGATGCGATGGCTATTCACCATACTGTTTAGACTTTAAGCCTATTTAAAAGATTGTGGCCCTGGCCGGTGTGGCTCAGTGGATAGAGCATCGGCCTGCGGACTGAAGGGTCCCAGGTTCGATTCCGGTCAAGGGCATGTACCTTGGTTGCGGGCACATCCCCAGTAGGAGGTGTGCAGGAGGCAGCTGATGGATGTTTCTCTCTCATCGATATTTCTAACTCTCCCTCTCCCTTCCTCTCTTTAAAAAAAAAAAGATTGTGTTACTTTTGAGCACTATGAAAAGATAGAGGCTCTCACTCTTGGTATTCTGCCATTACTAAAGAAATCCAGTAGACCAATAACATAATACATATGAAACATTACAGTACATTTTCTTGAATCCATTGTTATCCTTCATCTACATACCTGGTAAAGCCCAAAGATAATGCTGTGTCCAGAGCCTTCTTGCTTCTCACTCCAGCTACACAGGAAAACATTAGACTATCAGATTTGGATGGCTTTATTTCATTATACTTCTCCTTGAAGTCTTCTGGGTTCATCTGTAGAGCTTCACCTACCTCGTTCACTGAAAGAAAGAATCTCAATTAAATTTTATCTACAGTACATTGGCTGGATATGTATTTTTTTTAATGAATCAGATTAAGATATATGTCACTTACATGGTATATTGACCGACCCGGGGATTTTTCCATACTCAAGAATTTCCCATTTGTTTCTAACATCAATTAACATAATTTTTTTGGAATTCAAGAGGTTTTTCAGTTCCTTATAAGTTACATCTTTATAAACAGCAGTACAAAAATTGTGACAGTTTCCTTTTATTGAGTTCAAACCTGGAAAGAATAAAATAATATAGGTGCCTTCAAAATGGTATCACTTAACTAGTATCTGAAGGAATTTTTCCCCGGGTTCCAGTCAGCTAACTCTACTCGATCTTTTGACTTTACTAAACTATATTTAGTGGATGTACTTTGCACACAGTCTGACTGAGCAGGAGGATATAGCTCTTATCTTCCTGCCCTGCATGCTTAATTGCTGGCCTTGTGCCAGCTCCATATTCTACTCCCTCCAAGCCCCTTAATTGGGGCGGGGTAGGGAAGACTTGTAAATACACATAAAGCATTTGGCAACTGAATTGTGTGAATAATATGTAAATCTTACCCTGATCTAAGTTACAATATTAAAATTTTAATACCATTTCTCCTTACAAATTAAGATAACAAGTCATGTTAGATGTGGGGACTTTACATTTGAAAACACTTGTAAGTACTTAATGGTACTGTTTCTGTCTCTGTTAAATAATTGGCAGCATAATAAGGTAATGGATAAATAATCCATAAGACAAAATAAAAAATAAATTCTATCAGTCCATACTGATATAAGGATATAATTGAATAAATAAATGGGGAGAAGGGATTGCTTCAATTGATAAATGTAGAAGGAATGATGAAACAAATTCATCATTAGGTAAACACCCAGTAATAATTGTTGCAGCATAATTTTTCAAACCTTATCCTCCTCATTCCTCCACTGCTCCAATTACTCTACCCTCCAGCTATATAAAAATATACAAGTCCTCATTTCTGTTGCCAGGCTCTGGTGGCCAGTGGGGCTTACTCATTCAGTCCCACATGACTGTGTACATCTGCACACAAAGCTGATGCCTGAGGGCCTGGCATCCAGTCAGCCTGAGATCCACCCTTTTGGGACACTGACAGGTCTTGGCATATGTTCAACTACTGGAGCTACTAAAGATGTACTGGGCTGCTTGGACAAGCACAAAGGTTTGAGAGTCAACCAAAAGCTGAGGCAGTGCTGAATGACAAGACAGAATGATGAGGCCACTCCTTCAAGCTGGGAGAGGTGATTGTTTCATCTACTATATTCAACAATTCCATTTCTGGGTATTCATCCAAAAAACAAACAAAAACAAAGATAGTACTTCAAAGCTATATGCACCTGCATATTCACTGCAATTCACTGCAGCATTTACAATAGCCAAGATATGGAAACAATCTAAGTGCCCATCAATAGATAAATGGATAAAGAAATTGTGTTTTTTTATATATATATATGTATATATATATATATATATATATATATATATATATCACACACACACGTATAACACACACACACATATATATGTATGTATGTGTGTGTATATATGTATATATGTATGTATGTATGTATGTATGTTTATATGTAATGGAATATTACCCGGCCATAAAAAAAGAATGAAATCTTGCCATATGTAACATGGATGGACCTCGAAGACTACACTAAGTGAAATAAGCCAGAAAGAGAAATACAAATACTGTACAATGTGTCTTATATGTGGAATAATCCTATCTAATAAAAGAGTAATATGCAAATTGACCATCACTCCAACAAAAGATGGCTGCCCCCATGTGGACACAAGATGGCCTGCAAGGGAGGGCAGTTGTGTGCGATCAGGCCAGCAGGGGAGGGCAGTTAGGGGTGACCAGGCCAGCAGAGGAGTGCAGTTGGGGGCAATCAGGTCTGCAGGGGAGGGCAGTTGGGGGGAACCAGGTCTGCAGGGGAGGTCAGTTGCGGGGAACCAGGCCTGCAGGGGAGGACAGTTGGGGGGGACCAGGCCTGCAGGGGAGGAGAGTTAGGGGCGACCAGGCCTGCAGGGGAGGGCAGTTGTGGGGCAACCAGTCTGACAAGGGAGGGCAGTTAGGGGTTACCGGGCCAGCAGGAGAGAGCAGTTGAGGGTGACCAGGTCTGCAGGGGAGGACAGTTAGGGGTGACCAGGGGAGGACAGTTAGGGGTGACCAGGCTGGCAGGAGAGCAGTTAGGCATTGATCAGGCTGGCAGGGGAATGGTTAGGGGGTGATCAGGCTGGCATGCAGAAGCAGTTATGGGCAATCAGGCAGGCAGGCAGCCGAGTGGTTGGGAGCCAGCAGTCCTGGATTGTGAGAGGTATCCCAGATTGGAGAGGGTGCAGGCTGGGCTGAGGGACACACACACACACACACACACACACACACACACACACCGTGCATGAATTTCGTGCACCGGGCCTCTAGTGTGTGTGTGTGTGTGTGTGTGCGCGCGCGCGCGCGCGCGCGTGTGTGTGTGTGTGTGTCATAGATACAGTTTGTTGGTTGCCAGCTGTGGGCTGAGGATGGGGTGAGGGGAAGAAAAATAGGTGAAATGTGTTGGGGTTTTTTCAGATTAGATAAATTGAATAAAATTTTTTTAAAATAAGGGAATTGTCACTATTAAAAAAGAGCAGAAAATAAAATCCTACCTGTCAGGCATCAGCCCTGACCTAACAATCTACTATGAAATATCCACAGGTCAATGGAGGAAGGGATGCGGGTGAGAGTATTTATCTGATGACCCGATCCTCATAGGAAAGAGCCCACTCACCACCACTGCTTTCCTAGCTCATCGTTCTTATTCTTCCAACATTGGTCATCTCTGAATTTAGATGGCTGTGAAGGGTAGGATCACCTGACCTTCCTACATGTATCATAGCCAATTCTGGTACTGTAGGTATTACTTGTGGACTACTAGCTATGGGTGATGTCAGTACCTCATGAAATGACTTTGAAAGTTCATATGCCAAGAAACCCTCGCTTTAAAAACGGAGAGAAAAACTCAGTACTTTCTCCTCATTCATTTACATACAGAAGATAGATAAACAGAAGCCTTCTGTGAAGCAGTGCTTGAGCAAAGAAGAGCAGTTGTGTGTATGTGGTTTTATGCCACTTGCCTACCTATTTGAGCTAATGATTCTCAATCTTTTAAGTTCTGGTTTTTTTTTTTTAGCATAAGTTCTTGATTTATACAATAAATGAGTTATACTATTTCCAAGATACCATCTAAGTAGAATTTCTATAAGTCTATGATTAAAACATTTTTCTTTGCCAAAAAAGTAATAAATAGTAAAACACCATTACATCAAAGCTTGTTATTACCCAGATAATAATATTTATCAGATATAATTAATTCCCTTGAAATATATCAAACATATTAAACAAACATGGATTGGAACACAGAAAAAAAATAGTATACATGTGCCCTATCTACATTTTTATAGTAAGAGCAGGGGTTTTAGAGTCAGATAAACCAGCTTTAAATACTGGCTTGACCAATTCTGTAACCCTGGACAGATTACTTAAACTCTCTGGGACTTCGTTTATTATTTGTAAAGTGGGAATACTATTACTTAACCTTTTAGAGTTGCTGTGAGTTTTAAATAATCTACACAGTACAAGCAGTAAATGTCTATTTTCACTTTTCCTCCATGGGTTATGCACACTGTTTCTCCTAAAGGGAATACCTTTCTCCCTCATCTCTACTTGGTACACTCTTACTCTTCTTTAAGACACAGTTAAATGCCACTTGTTACTCTGATCCAAAAATTATACTTCTAGGTTTCTATTCTAGTAAAATGCTTGTACAGATACACAAAGAGGTAGGTACAATGATAATTATGGATAGTCTTTTCATAATAAAAATTTGGAAACCAAAATGTTCATCAATAGGGGACTGAATAAATAAACCGGTTATCCATACTATGGAATATATGCAGTGTTTAAAAGAGTTATATGTGTTGTCATAAAAAGCTGAATACATAACAGAAAAAAATTACAGAAAAATCACATTATCCTATATAATAAAATCCCAGCAACCATAATGGCAGAATGACCGCTGGACCAGTCACTAGGAGGTGCACTGACCACTTCTTGGTCCCTTTCCCTGGCTGGCAGGCTCCCATCTCCCGAGGGTGAATGGGGCCGGGGGTGGGTGGCGGGGGATGCAGGGACACCAGGTCAAGGCCCCCGCCCCACCGGTCACCCCACATACAGAGGGCGACCTGCATCAGGGTTGGGGCCGGCGAGCGGGCGGGAACGGCTGACCTCTGAGTCCCTCCCCCCGGCCAGCAGGCTCCCATCACCCAATGGCGAACAGGGAACCGGGGTTAGTGGTGGGGGGTGGGACTGGCGAGCAGGTGGAACAGCCGACCTCTCAGTTCCTCCCCCTGCCCGATCGCCCGATGGCTAATGGGGAACTGGGGTGGGTGGCGGGGGTTGTGGGCGGCACCAGGCCAAGGCCCCCACCCCACCGGTCCAGGGGTGGGGGTCAGCGAGTGGGTGGGAACAACTGACATCTTGGTTCCTCCCCCCAGGCCATCAGGCTCCCATCACCCAATGGCAAACAGAACCCGGGTGGGTGGCAGCGGGGGGCGGGGCAACTGCTGGCAGCTGGGGAAGATGGCCCTGATTGCAGGCTAGGCCTAGGGACCGTACCCGCGCACTATTTGGTGCGCCGGGCCTCTAGTAATATAAATAATATATAAAATGTGATTTATAACAGATTTCTATTATATGTAACATATATATGTAGTATTTTAAAAATATATTTTTATTGATTTCAGAAAGGAGAGGGAGAGAGAGAAACATCAATGATGAGAATCATTGATTGGCTGCCTCCTGCACACCCCACACTGGGGATGGAGCCTGCAACCTGGGCATGTGCCTTGACGGGGAATCAAACCATGACCTCCTGGTTCATAGGTTGAGGCTCAACCACTGAGCCACGCCGGCCAGGCATATATGTAGTATTTTATGTGTATATTTATTAATGTATACTCATAGAAAACTGTTTAGAAAGATTGATAACAAACCATATCTGGGGAGGAGAGTGGGATGGGGAGGTTGTATAAAGGAGACCTATGCTGTGCTTTATTGTTTTAATATAATCAAAATATAATCATGTATTACTACTAGAATTTTTAAATGAAAAGGCACCTTTTCTCGAACTTTCCCCAACTCTGGTAGAGTCAGTTGTTCTTTCCACTGCAGTCTCACTAGACTGGGCTGTGTGTGTTGACTGTGTACTTGAGTCTATCTACCCCCAAATGGTAGAGAACTGTAGAGGCTGCATCCCCAGGAGGCCTGGCTGAGAAGGTGCTCAATAAATAACTGTTGAACAAAGGTAAAACCAAACTACAAAGAACCTGCATAGAAAAAAACACACACATGGTAAACTGAAGGATGTCCCAACAGTTAAAATGGAATACTTGAGAGGGGGAGGGGGAGGGGGAGGGGAGGAGATGAGACACTGGTATGCCCGGCCCCTGTCCCCGCGTTCACAAGTAACAGTTGTTGCCAAAGGAGAGGCAGCAGAGAAAGCAAAGAGCAGGAATGGAGGCTTGCTCCGAGTTCTAGACCTAACACCACTCACTACCTTTGCCCTGTCTTGTCTTTCGCCACCTGTAAAGTCAGGGGTGGTGCTTTTATAGTTCTAAGATGCTGTAATTCTAGGTGAACGTTCACCTAGCTGTCAGCGCTGCTCTCCGGTGGGTCACAAGGGGAACTCAAGGCGGGGCTCGTCATTCCGTCTCTCCCGCCGGCTCGCTTCCCCGGATCGCGAATTTCCTTTATTAGTCAAGCTCCAGTATGTTTACCAATGCCTCCCCACGCGAGCTCCCCGGAGCAATGTTTACTCCTCCCCCTGCGTCCCCCAGAGCAGCCCAGACCCCCGGAACCGGGATCTGCAGGAACAAGAACTATATCCCCAGGTGCCAGAGTTACGGTGTCCCCTTTCAGGGGAAGTCTAAAGAAGCGAGCGCCCCTGCCCCTCCCTTCCCTTCCCTGCCCTTCCCTGGGGCCCGAGGTTAGGCGCTCCTCCACTCCCCACCGACCGCCTAGCTCACCCCACAGCGCCGTGTCCGCGGACCCGAAGATCGCGCGGCGCGCACTCCCCAGCAGCAACCTGTGCAGGGGCATCGCGGGTGGCGCAGCCGGCCGACTACTGACCACTTCCTCCTGCTGCTCCGCCTCCTCCACGCGTCGCCCCCGCAAACCGGGTCGGGCTCTTGAGCGCCCCCGAGTCAGGTGCCGGCCGAACAGGGTAGTGCCACAAGGCCTAATCGCTGAATCCTTTGGAAACTGGCTGGTGTGGCTCAGTGGTTGAGCGTCACCCATGAACCAGGAAGACCTGGTTCGATTCCCGGTCAGGGCACATGCCGGGGTCGTGGCCTCATCCCCAGTAGGGGGCGCGCAGGAGGCAGCCCATGATGTTTCTATCCCTCTCTCTTCCGCCCTCTGAAATCAATGAAAACATTTAGAAAAGGAAATCCTTTGGAAAGAAACTAATTTAGTTTTTATTAAGGAGAAATAAAGTTTAAAAGTAGAAAGTAAATATGTGAATAGCCCATGGACAGACAATAGTGCGGTGAAGACCTGGGGAGGGGGTGGGCGTGGGTGAGGGAAGGGGTCAATGGGGGGAAGAGGGGGACATCTGTAATACTACTTTCAACAATAAAGATAAATTAAAAATAAATAAATAAGTAAACAAATTGCATTAATAAAAGAAAAAAAGTAGAAAGAGAAATATACCAAAGATAATATTTACAGATTTAAATACATTGCTCCAATTTGCTTTAACAGGATTCTAATATTGTAGATTAAAGCAAACCACATGGAGGTTTTTCTCAGAATTGCTCTTGGCTCCAATAGTTCAACTGATTCGAGTGTTAAGATAATCTCATGCTGTCATCTTTTTCCCACCACTTGATGATATTTGATTATATTTGGTGATAACTTTGTCAGGGTTAGGTGCAACTACTTTTTTAAAAATGTGTTAGTTTCCAATTGCTACCGTAACAAATTGCCACAAATTTACTGGCTTAAGACAATACAAATTTATTATTATTCAGTTCTGTAGGTCAGCAGTCTCACATGGCTAAAATTAAGGTGTCATCAAGCCTGTGTTCCTTCTGAAGGCTCTAGGCGAGAATTTCTTTCCCATCTACTAGAGCAAGCATGTCAAACTCATGGCCCATGGGCCGCATGTGGCCCACAATGAAAATTTCTGCGGCCCAGTCAATATAACGGTATGTAAGAAACGTTTTAATAAAAATTTTGTAACTTACTTTTTACAATATCTTGTTATACATAATTATTAATAACAAATTACAACATTTGCTAATGACAGATTACTATAATCGTGTTGCATTCATTTCCCTTATGCGCCTTACATGCAAGCACACCATTTCTCTCCACTAATACCAGCAACGAATATTTTAGCAGCTGATTGCTACATCATTAGTCTTGGACTGACTTGTTTGGTGTGCACAACAGTAAATATTTCGCTTTTGGAGAACAAGAAAAATAGGTTTATTTGCATTACGCTTATTAATTCGTGCAGTAATTCAGTGTCTGGTAAGTTAATGTTCAAGAAAAAAAATGTTAATTTTTATTAAAATGTTCCATTATTTTATGTTAACGATTACTCATTTATTGCAGCCCTTTGTATTCAGCATGTCTCTATTGAAATAAACCTACGTTTCTATGAAAATTGAAGCTTTTGTGTTTTTTGCGGCCCACAGAAACTCAAACCTTGTTTATTTGGCCTGTGCTAGCCTTTGAGTTTGACATGCTTGTACTAGAGGCTGCCCGCATTCCTTGGCTAGTGGTCCCCTTCTCCATTTTCAAAGCCAGCAGTTTAGCATCTTCAAATTTCTCTCTAAGTTTGACCTGCTTCTGTTGTACATCCCCTTCTTTTCCTCTGATCCTCTTGCCTCCCTTTTTTTATTTTTATTTTTTAATTTCTTTATTGATTAAGGTGTCACATATTTGTCCTCATCCCCCCATTCCCATCCCACACCCCTCCCCACGGATGCCCCAACCCCCTGTTGAACTTAACCGTTAGATAGTCTCATATGCATGCACACAAGTCCTTTGGTTGATCTCTCCCCCCTCCCCCCTCTTGCCTCCCTTTTATTCTTGTTTTTATTTTCATTTTTGTTAATCCTCACCAGAGGATATTTTTCTATTGATTTTTAGAGAGAGTGGAGGGGAGAGGAAAAGATAGAGAGAAACACCCATGTGTCTCACATAGATTGGTTGCCTCTGGCAGACACCCTGACCAGGGCCTGATCGAGCCTGCAGTCGGGATACGTGATCTTGACCGGAATTGAACCCGGGACCCTTCAGTCAGCAGGCAAATGCTCTATCCTCTGATAGAGCTTGCCTGCCTTTTACAAGGACCTTTGTCCTTACACTGGGACCACTCAGATAATCCGGGATAACCTCCCATTTTAAGATTCTTAATTTAGTCATATCTGCAAAGGCCTTTTGCCGTGTAAGGTAATAAACTCACAGGTGTCAGGAATTAGAACACCTTGGGGGTGGGGGTGGGGTGCATTATTCAGCCTATCACATAAAGTTTCTTATTCCCTTGTTTAAAATTTATTCTTAACTTGGGTTCCAAGCATAATGAAAGCTATATTTAACTGTGAATTCATTCACAGTAGGAATTTAAAAATTAATGTCTAAATGGACTTATTAGTGTCCAAGCACCAGTATCTTTATAAATGCCTTCCCATATTAATTTCATTAAACATGTACTTTTCAATTGTTCCATGTTCAATAATTTAATAAATATTAAAACCACTTCAGATTTCTATGCCAATAACATCACTTACAATTACGTTTTCCCAAATCATTTGGATCTTAACCATAGCCTCTGTGTAATCTATTTGGTGGATTAACTTTGAACCAAAATGTCATTATATATTGCAGATTCATGTACTCTCCATGGCATCCCCACGCTGTCTTGAATATGCATTATAAACTACGGGTTGTATGGACACAGACATGAAAGCAATGTACATGCCACCATGAATCACACTTAATGATTTATGCTTTGGCAAGGGCACACATTACTAAACAATTTTTTTCTAATGTTTATGACTAATTATTTGAGAAATATGTTTCTGTAAGATTTTTTTTTTTTTCAGAAAAGGTGAATGTGTCCTTTCATATCTAGCACAGTGCCAAACTTGGTTTATTTAAGAGTTCTTAGAGCATAAAGCTCTTGTCAAAAGAGATTGCTCCTCAGATGAGTGTCAAAGTTCTTCCTTCAGAGAGAGTTAGCAAGGCTTAAAGTGGGATGAAAGAAAAAGAAAGCATTTAACTTTCTGGGAGAGCACTACTAATGCTAAGTTGATATGAACCATTAATTTTCAAACAACTCATTTTCTTTTCTCTTTCTTTGCTCCTTTTTTGGGAGGGGGGCATAAGACAAGTGGGAAGGAAGGGATTATTAAAAAGAGTTGGGATTTTTCTCATTTCTTTCTAAATCCACTTCAAGCCCCTGGATATATATATATATTTTAAATATATTTTATTGATTTTTTACAGAGAGGAAGGGAGAGGGATAGAGAGCCAGAAACATCGATGAGAGAGAACATCGACCAGCTGCCTCCTGCACACCCCCTACTGGGGATGTGCCCAAAACCAATGTACATGCCCTTGACGGGAATCGAACCTGGGACCTTTCAGTCCGCAGACCGACGCTCTATCCACTGAGCCAAACCGGTTTCGGCTGGATATGTATTTTTTTAATCAAGTGAAGAATTAGGAAATGTTTTGCCTTTCATACAAACTCTTTTTCAAAAGAGTTTCTATCAAAAATTAAAATTGAAATCAATCTGTTGGCTCAGCATTTCCACTGTCAATAGTCTATCTACAGAAAACATTTCCACAAGTAGGCAAGGAAAAATGTACATTAATAAGGGAATGATTGAAGAGGGGGAAAAAAGTGATACACCCATTCACTGGCGTCCTGATAAAAGAATGAGGCTACTGTGGAAATATGTCCAAGATATACGGTCAGGTGAAAAAAAATCAAGTGTGAAATCGAGTGTAGACTTTAATGTAATCCGTGTTCTCTTTTAACAAATGGTAATTATATAAAAATATGGTTTCCATACACAATGTAAACATTTAGTAATCTCCTTAACCAAATTCTCTACATGGAAATAATTTTTATTTCATAGGAAATGAATTGGAGTTTTGTTGTTGTTACTTTTTGGTTTATCTCTAATATCTTTTAACTCTTAATCCAAGGCTCTATGCCTAAGGCCAGACCTGACCCATGCTGAAGAACTTGGAAAGATTACAAGGCTTGTAGAGCTTATCCATAACTAGCATTAATGTTTGCAATATTGTTCTGATGTCGGAGGCCTCACCCCAGTGACAGTGTCCAGGTTCTTGTCACTGGGCAGGAAAAAATCCAAGAGCGAGACAGAGAGATTAAACAAAGCACATAAGATTTATTAAGGTGACAGTACACTCTCAAGAAGGAGTAGAGTGCGGGCCAACTCAGGAAGTGAGTCGCACCCATGGAGTCTGGGTGGAGGTTTCCACCATAGCAAGGGGAGGGATTGGAGGTGGCTAGTAGTCTCTGACGCTGGGGGTCGGGGTGTTCCTTGTGCAGCTCATCTCAGTCCCTCTTCTCTGGATGGGGGGGTCTCTGGAGGGCAGAGCGGCCTCAAAACTAGGCCCCAAAACTAAGATGTAGGTCAAGGTGACTGCTAACCCTGGCTGAGACTAGTTTTCGTTTGTCTCAACCATTTAAAAAATATATATATTTTTATTTATTTCAGAGAGGAAGGGAGAGGGAGAGAGAGAAACATGAGTGATGTGAGAGGATCACTGATCCGCTGCCTCCTGCACGCTCCCTATTGGGGATTGAGCCCGAAACCTGGACATGTGCCCTTGACCAGAACGGTACCTGGGACCCTACAGTCTATCTACTGAGCCAAACCCACTAGGGCTATCTCAACTATTTCTTACCCAAAGAAATGGGGGCTGGGGGGGGGGGGGGTCAGTAAGGGGACAGGTGTCTAGCCACAAGTCAACCCGTAGCGCCCTAACCTAGAAGGGGAGGGGAGGGCTAGAACCTGGGGCTTCAGCTCCCTTGCTTCAGTTCAATCGAAATATTTTCAAACCAACTACTTTTACTAAGCATAAGCAATATGCAGACCACTTTAACGGGCAATCTAAATTCCAAGAGGTATAGGAGTAGATCAAGAAGTTTCCTGTCCAGTAAGGAAATAAGAAAGATAAGACAATCATAATGGAAAAAAAAAAAAAGCAAGGTGACCTATGATGGGTGTCAGATGTGGCTTGATTGTGCAGTGTGCGCCGGAGGAAAGGAAGAGGCTGTCCCAGCAGGTGCGCAGCAACCAGGGAGATTTAATCCCGAGCCTGGGAAGACCGAGCTGCGCACTCCAGGCTGCTATTCGAATCCAAATGGGAGTCCAGCGCTATTATTTTAAGATCAGTGGGCGCCTACCCGGGTCGGCCCGCAGAGAGAACGCAGGCCTTGCAGAGCCCGGCCCGCCCTGTCCCCGCCCCACTCCGGTGCGCGGCTCCCCAGCGGCGGACCCCGCCCACCCAGACCTCCGGACGGCCCCCGGCTCCGCCCACCCAGACCTCCGGACGGACCCCGGCCCCGCCCACCCAGACCTCCGGACCGCCCCCGGCCCCGCCCACCCAGACCTCCGGACGGCCCCCGGCCCCGCCCACCCAGACCTCCGGACCGCCCCCGGCTCCGCCCACCCAGACCTCCGGACGGCCCCCGGCCCCGCCCATCCAGACCTCCGGACCGCCCCCGGCCCCGCCCACCCAGACCTCCGGACGGACCCCGGCCCCGCCCACCCAGACCTCCGGACCGCCCCCCGGCTCCGCCCACCCAGACCTCCGGACGGCCCCCGGCCCCGCCCACCCAGACCTCTGGACGGCCCCCGGCTCCGCCCACCCAGACCTCCGGACCGCCCCCCGGCTCCGCCCCCGCCGCCGGCAGGACGGCCGCGCAGGCGCAGTCCCTTCTGGTGTGGACCCGGAGGCCCGGCTCGGCAGGTGAGTTGGGGCTGCGGCGCTGGGGTCGCAGCTGCTCGGTCTTGGTTTCCGCGACCCTGACCCCCAGGGGAGTGATGGGCCTGGGAGAGAGGCCCCCTGCGCCCTCCCGTCCTGCTGATCTCGGGGGGCGCCGGGCGTCATCCAGGGCCCCGTGATCGCGGCTGAGCGGGCCCGGTGTCCAGGCGGCAGCCGGAGAGCGGCTGGGGCGTCCCGGCGGGAGAGGGGCCGAGTCCCCGCCTCACCTTGACCGGGCGCGCGGCGGCCCGGCACCCATCTGGCCCGGCCTCCCTCCGGCATTCTCTCCTCTACGACGCATTTCCTCTAAAGAAACTTGGGGTGCTTGTAGTCGTGACCGGGGGCCGCGTGTCTACAGGGGTCTCTGGCTGCACCGCGCGGTGTTGGGAGCCCTGGAGGCGGATTGCCTGGGTCCAGATCCCCACCCGCCACTTCCTGGCTCCGGGAACCCTGCCCGTCACTTAATCTCTGTGTACCCCAGTTTCTTCAAGTGTAAACTGGGCGAAATAATAGTAACCAACTCATTGGGTGGTAGTGAGGATTCAGTGGGCTTAGACGTGCTTGGAACCGAGTGCGATGCTCAGTAAAACCACCTAAGTGCTGTTCATCTTTGGAGCCTGGAATCTAAAAGGAGAGTTGTGTCCCAGTTTCCCCTCCCTCCCCCAACCTCGCCTCCCGCCGCTGAAAATAATTGCCCAAGAGTAAGAAAAAAAAAAAAAAAAGAGTTTTTAAAAGAATACGGCTTTTTTTTTTTTTTTGCATAACCTGCTTTTAAAAAATTAAACATTCCTAAAGAACTTAGTTGTACATCCTACATTAAAGAAAAGAACAGATGTTAGAGTAATGCTGACGTTGAAGACTAAAAACTTTGGTTGGGAAACCACCTGAGAAAAATGGTCCCAAAGCATCTGTGCTGAAAAGAGCATAGTAGGCCTGAGCTTGCTGTCTTTTTAGAAAGGCTCCTCCTGCAAGATGAGCGCTTGTTTGGCATCTGGCAACAATATGGTTTATGCTTTACAATGTGGTTGTGCTGAAGTTACCAGCTCCCATAAAAATCCTGGGCCTGCGAGTGTGTAATGGGCTTCCCTGGGCAAAAACATTGCACAGACGTTTTGTTGGATTTGATTCCTTCTGGGAGGGAGAGAACATAGGGAAGCCTACACATGGATTCCTCCAGCCTTCGGCTGTATCTTTTTCCATTATGATCAGGCGGTATTTTCATACTACATTGCCCTAGTAAACGTTAGCCTTGAGTACAACTAACTGCTGTATATGCTGAGTTTTGTGAGTCCCTCTAGTGAATCTCCAAATGTGAGGGTGGTCTTGGGACACCCCAGACACAATATTGATGATAGAAAGTATTTGAAGCTCTAGTAATTGATGATAGAAAGTATTTTTGCTCTAAAGGGAAATTGAAAAAAGAAACGTATACAGATAAGTGATTGCTGAACAGTGAGTTACTGTCCAAAATGATTCTGTACTAGTATGTGTAGGCATATTGTATATGTCAGGAAAATCACTGGAAATTGACATTGCCAACTTAAGTTTGAGTCAATGTTTTTGGGAAAAACAAAAAAGTCTGTCTTTTACAGATTTTAGATAAAATACCCGGTTCTTTTTTTTTTTTTTTTTTTTTAATTCTGCCAGCATATGTGTTAATGTTCTTCTTTATTGAGAGTTTATCTGTGTATTTATGGGCCACTTTTCCTGGATTCTTTTAGTTATGTTTATCTCTTTTTTTGGGACATCAACTTAGCATAGTTGGGGGTAAATTTGTATGTTTGGGGTGGAAAGATCAGATTTGCCATCTGATTATATCTCTTTCAGTAAAGTAGAAAACTAGATTCTATTTTGAGGAGTAGGTAGATGGAAGAGTTGGAGGTTTGGGAGAGTGAAAAAGGTTTCAAATGGCTGTGTGAGGATAGATAAGTTGACCAGAAAGTATAGCAGATAATGGCATGTCTTCATCCATTTGAAATTGTGTGTGAATTTAGTGGACCCACTCTGCTTTCTTACGAGACTCTCCTGCCTATTTGGATGCAGACATTGAGAAAGTGGTTAATTGTGTTCATTTAGGATTGGGGTTTTGTTAGAGCGGTGATGTACTCCTTCAGGCTATGCACACATATTCTGTTCCTCCTGGGAACATGATAAGGCTTCATTCTTTGTATACACTAACATCCCCCCCCCTCATGTCTGCTTGAAATGAGTTGCCATCTGACTTGTTTTGCCCAGTAAAATACGAGCAGACATGACATGTGTCACTTCCAAGTGACGCTTGAAGAACCGGCACTCCCATTTGCCGTGTCTCCTTTTTTGTGCCCTGCTGAAGTGATCCTGGAAGCTCTTGTTGAGATGCAGCCTCCTGTGAGCCTGGTCACTCAAGGAGAGCAGGAGTGGCTGGGCAAGGAAGCTGGAAGAACTTGAAGTTGTGACCAGAGAATGGGATACTTGAATTAGTGATTTTGCAAGGCGGGACTGTGGGGCTAAGCCAATGAGGAAGTTGGAGGTAAAAGGCAGTCAGAAATGAAGTGGTCAAGGAACTCAGAGGCCGTGTGCATGTCTGTGACTTGGAGGCCTTAATTTTTTGCAGCTCAGTTCAATATGGTGACCCTTGGACTTAAAGAAATTACTTGTAAAATGACTCACAAAAGCTCCCTAATGTGGGACATAATATAACTAAATCATGATTCAGAACTTATTACTGAGTTGAAAGATTCTTTCACCTTGATCAATAAAAGCAAATAAACAAATAATCATGAATATTACAGTAGCTTAGCCATGGAGTGGGGTGATAGATACTAGGTAGGACTTCGGCTAAGCTACTTTAATAAAGACTCCAAAATATATTGGTTTAAAAAAATTGCATAACTTGTATCTAAAATCTTTAGAATTAACCGAGTTTTAAAGAAATATAAGAGATAAAGTTAAATTACACCACGAGGAAAGAGTCAAATTCAGTGTGGGGTATTGTAGTCTTGCTATTGAAACTGGACCACCAGCACTGGCTTCCCATTGGGAGCTTGCAAAGCAGGCAGAGTCTCAGGTCCTGTGACAGTCTTGTTTAATCAAAATCTACATTTTAGCAAAACCTCCAAGATGACTCATGCACTGCCCTGATCTCTTTAAAAAGCCAGTGTCTTAGGAAAGTAGGGCACTGTTAACTTTCCATCTTTTATGGGAAAAACAGTTGTCAATTAAAAAGTACTAAAGCGACATAACCAATACAAAAGCCTTGATTGAATTCTTATTCAAAAAACCAGTATAGAAGACACTTTTGGGTCAGCGGAAGAAATTAAATATGTTAATTTTCTGAGGTGTGATAATGATGTGATTATATAGGAGGATATTGTTATTCTTAAGAGATACATGCTGTCTGCAACATTCAGATAGTTCAGCAAAAACAAACATACAGCCCTGGCTGGTTTGGCTCAGTGGATAGAGCTCCAGCCTGCGGACTAAAGGGTACCAGGTTTGATTCCTGTCTGGGCTGTGGGCTCGATCCCCAGAAGGGGGCGTGCAGGAGGCAGCCAATCAATCTCTCATCATTGATGTTTCTCTCTCCCTCTCCTTCTCTGAAATCAATAAAAATATATTTTATAAAAACAAAAACAAACATACAGGTATATATGTCTATATGTACATTGGTATTTAGATAAAATAAGTATGGCAAAATGTTTTAGGTGGACTATAGATAGTATATGGGTATTCATTATATTGTTCTTCTAATTTTTGTGGAAGTTTAAGACTTCATAATAAAAAAGTGGGATCCAGGCTAGTGTGGCTCAGTGGTTGAGCATTGACACATGAATCAGGAAGTCATGTTTTGATTCCTGATCAGGGCACATGCCTGGGTTGTGAGCTCGATCCCTGGTGAGGCTGCAGGAGGCAGCTGATCAATGATTCTCTTTCATCATTGATGTTTCTGTCCCTTCCTCTCCTTTCCTCTGTGAAATCAATAAAAAATATATTTTTAAAAATAATTTAAAAAATAAAATAAGAAAGTGGGGGAAAGGTAGAAATTTATTTCTCTCTCAGTAGCCTAGCCCTAGGCCATACAGAAAGGTGGGGTGGCTCTACTGTGCTTGGCACATGGCTTCCATCCCTGGGCCATTGTAGCTCTGCCAACTCCTACTATCTCCTCGCTAGTGAGACAGGAGAAAGGGCAAGGGGGGCACCTGACTTAGAAGCAGCACTTGCTCCATTGATCAAAACTTTAGTTTTTCATTCACCTAGATAGCATATATCTAGGGAGTAGTGGGTAAAAGTCAATATAAAGTGCCATTTTATGTTGGTTTAATAAAGACTTTTTGGTTCCAGCTGACTCTCCCCTCTTCCTCTGTTGATTTAGTAGAACAATTAAAATGGAAGTAATTTCAATTTTAATATGCATTAAGTATAATACATACAATTTTATTTTTGAGGATTAAATTGTATTCATTCTCCCCCCCCCAACCTTTTCAGTAAATAACAGATGCGGGTGAAAGAGCCATCCAAAGTTTTATCTGAGAAAGCCAAAAGGAGTAAAAGGCCGACTATACCTCATGATGAAGACTCTTCAGATGACATTGCTGGTACGTTGAGACTGGCCTCCTAAATAGTGTTGCAGAAAAGTAATAACAACATATGTTTTTTATTTTATTTTTAAATTACAGTTTACATTCAATATTATTTTGTGTTAGTTTCAAATGTACAGCATAGTGGTTAAACATATACTTTTAATTAATGAAATATTTTCTCTTTGTTTTTACCATTTTCAGTGTGAACATAAAAATCAGCTTGTCTAGTTTCAAAAACTGCTGTTGGTGTTTTTATTGATATTTTGTTTAGTTTATAAAGTAATCAGAAGTGGCTTGTTTTTGTCATTGCCCTGTTTCTCATGCTCTGTTAAAACCAGCCTTCACGTTGTTACAGAATTTACCAGGCGACCGGAAAATGCTCACCCAGGAGTACCCAGAGATACAGGAAAAACCCACTTATTTCCAGATGTACTAGTATCGTGACTCATGGGAGCCTGTTTCCAAATCCTGAGCAAACCAATATGGAAGAAGCTTTCTCTTTATACCCTTTGGTTTCTTTGTCCCCCAAATATGGATGGACTTCCGGACCTTTCTCGGGCTTTGCAAAAAGCCCTGTGTGTTGGGATGGGGGCCGTGTGACCACACCTAAAGGCCTGGCCTGGTGCCAGCACTGATCACCCCC
The DNA here is from genome assembly GCF_027574615.1 of Eptesicus fuscus. Lineage (NCBI taxonomy): Eukaryota > Metazoa > Chordata > Mammalia > Chiroptera > Vespertilionidae > Eptesicus > Eptesicus fuscus. The sequence continues at coordinate 53,676,701 of NC_072482.1, read as the reverse complement.
TCCGGGGGTTGTGTACTGTTCATGGTTTATGGCCTCTGTAAAACGGGAGTATTTAGGTAAACAGGTCTTGCAAGACCAGATAATTAAGGAAGGGGCAGTGATTAGACTATAGGTTAACAGGAATGTGCATTAGAGATACTAATTAACTAGGTACAGAGTCAGGCTGCTGGTCTCCCCCGAAAAAATGACTTATTTTCCTCATCAGTGTCACTGAGGTGGGCAGACAACCCTGGGGAGCTGCTGGCTTTAGGACTTGCGTTAGCCTCATGCCTTTGGTTTTGGCCTTGGAGGATTTTCACTTTCTTACCAGTTAGTTCAGCTCTTCGTTTAAAAATATGTTTTTAAGCCCTAGCTGGTTTGGCTCAGTGGATAGAGTTTCAGCCTGTGGACTGAAGTGTCTGGGTTCGATTCTGTTCAAGGGCACATGCCTGGGTTGCAGCTCAAAACCCAGTGCGGGGTGTGCGGGAGGCAGCCAGTCAATGATTCTCTCTCATCATTGATGTTTCTATCTCTCCTTCCCCCTTCCTCTCTGAAATCAATAAAGAAATATATTAAAAAAATAAAAATAGAAACAGAACCAAATTGGTTTTCAACCAAAACAATATTTAGAGAATTTTTCAAAAGGACTGAACTGCAGCCCTGGCTGGTTTGGTTCAGTGGTTGGCGCATCAGCCCATGGGTTGTGGGTTTGATTCCCAGTCGGGAGCGTGTGCCTCATTTGTATGTTCTCTTTGAAGAAGTGCCTATGTAGGTCCTTTGCCCAGATTTTAATTGGATTGTTTGTCTTCCTTTTGTTAAGTTATATGAGTTCCCTATATATTTTGGAAATTAACCCCTTAACGGATGTATCATTGGCAAATATGTTCTCCCATGCAGTGGGATCTCTTTTCATTTTGCTGGTCGTTTCTTTTGCTGTGCAGAAGCTTTTTATTTTGATGTAGACCCATTTGTTTATTTTCTTCTTAGTTTCCTTTGCCCCATTTCTAGCCCACTTGCAGGTTTTGAACTTGAGTGATTATTTGTCGCCCCGCCTCACCCCCCACCGAACAGCCCTTTTTTAATGGCATGCATCCTTGTTTTTCAAACATAGGACTTAAGACATACTTCAGATATAGTTTAAACATATTCCTTTATGTCTATTCTTATAATTTGCTCTTGGTATAAAATGAGAAGTTTTAATCTTTTACCAGATTTACATATTATTTCTGTTAAAATTATATTTTATTATAAGTAACTTGTCAGGCCCTAGCTGGTTTGGCTCAGTGGATAGAGTGTCGGCCTGCGGACTGAAGGGTCCCAGGTTTGATTCTGGTCAAGGGCAATGCCTGGGTTGCGGGCTCATTCCCCAGTGGGGGGCTTGCAGGAGGTAGCCAATCAGTGATTTTCTCTCATCGTTGTTGTTTCTAGCTCTCTTTCCCTCTTTGAAATCAATAAAAATATATTAAAAAAAAAAAAAGTAACTTGCCAGGAATCACATTCTTTGTCTTCAGGATGAAATGGAAGTAATGTTTAGCCTGTCTCTAGTTAAATAATAGGTGAAAAGGAATGCCTCGCATTTGGAAAGGGAAGTGGAGAGAGTTGAAATGTACATACTCTGTTTCCTTCTTCAAGTTACTCAAGATTTTGGCAGGTAGTTGTAGCTTGGTGTTTGGAATATTTGAGGTGAAGAAATTAAAGTGCTCAGGTATTTGGGAGAAATGGAAGCATCTTTGTACCCTTGGGAGAAGAAGATGGTTATTTGAAGAATTAAAAACATACTTGCTCATTTTGATCATTTGTCTCCACACAATGCACACAGCGGGAATATGTTTTAAGGGGTAATTAAGGACCATGCAAAATCATTTGGTATTTGGGAATATTCATTAAGGAGAATTCTGAGAATTCTTATTCCTGTAAATTATGCCATTGTTCCTCTCTCTCCTTTCTCCCAACAATGATGAAAATAACGTCTATGCAAAAGGATTTTAGGTGTGTACTTCTAGGAATATATTCCAAGAACCCAGAAACACCAACCAGAAAGGATATATGCACCCCTATGTTCATAGCAGCACAATTTACAATAGCTAAGATTTGGAAACAGCCTAAGTGCCCATCAGCAGAGGAGTGGATTAAAAAAATTGTGGTACATCTACACAATGGAATACTACATTGCTGTAAAAAGGAAGGAACCCCTACTATTTGCAACTGCATGGATGGACCTGGAGAGCATTATGCTAAGCGAAATAAGTCAGTCAGAGAAAGATAAATATCACTCATTTGTGGAATATAATGAACAACATAAACTGATGAACAAAAAGATCCAGAGACAGAGAACCATTGATCAGAGCATCAAACCTCAGAGGGAAGGCAGGGGAGGGTGAGAGGAAGGGGGAGAGATCAACCAAAGGACTTGTATGCATGCATATAAGCCTAACCAATGGACACAGACACCAGGGGGATGAGGGCATGAGTGAGGGAGTCGGGGGACAATGGGGGTTAAGGACACATATGTAATATATTAATTAATAAAGAATAAAAAACGATTTTAGGTGTGTATCTTAATGGAAAGAAAATATATTCAAAATGCTAGACACATTGTAGCTGCTCAGTAAATAATCTCCTTTATTTTATTTATTAAATTTTTATTTTTGAACTAATTTTAGATTCACAGGAAGGTACAAAGAAATATACAAGGAAGTCCCACTCATCCTTCACTTAACCTCTCCTGGTTTAACATACTGTATTTCTATAGTACATCAAAACCAGGAACCTGACATAGGTGCAATGCTTAGAGGTTATTCAGATTTCACCAGATATACATGCATTCGTGTGTGTGTGTGTGTGTGTGTGTGTGTGTGTGTGTGTGTGTACATGCATTAGTAGTTTTATGCAATTTTATTACATGTATAGCTTTCTATAACCACCACAATCAAGATACTTGACTGTTAAATCACCACCCGAAGTTGATACCTGTCTACAGCCACAACTGTGAGTTTCTCCCCATCTGCAGCCTTTGGCAAACACTAATCTGTTCTCCAACTCTATAATTATGTTATTTCACAAATGTTTTATAAATGGAATCATGCAATATGTATTCTTTATGAGTTATTTTGTTCTTTTTTTCAATCTCAGTGCTTTTTACAGCATTTTAATATTAGTGAATTTGCTTACTGATGATTGCACTTTGGTTTAGCAAAGAAAATGCTCAAATTTTGTTTTGTCTTATTCAGTAGGTTTTACTTGCCGACATGTAAGTAATGCTGTCAGTGTGAATCATGTGAAAAAAGCAATAGCTGAGAATCTGTGGTCAGTTTGCTCAGAATGTTTAAAAGAAAGAAGATTCCATGATGGACAGCCAGTACTTTCTTCTGAGATTTGGTTGTGCCTCAAGTGTGGTTTTCAGGTGAGAAAGGTTTTTTTTTTTTTATGTGGGAGTTTGTCTTAAATATTTTCCTTAATGATTATTTTGAGTTGGATTGTCAGTAATGCTTAGAACTTAAGATAAATTTATTCCATGTTTTGATAGAACTCTCCAAGAAATGTCTTAGAAATGTTTAAGGTAAAGTAAAAGGTGTTTTGTTCAGAAAGTAATCATGTGTCGTTTATAAGAACTTGAAAAGGAATCCAGTCCACTCGAAATAGTTCTCATACCTAGACCTTCTTTTACTTATTTGTATTTTATGATTTTTGAGTTTGAGTATGATTTAAGTTTTGGTTTATTTAGAAACAAATATGTATGTAAATCAAAACAGCAATCTGTTCCCCTTTAGGGATGTGGTAAAAACTCAGAAAGCCAGCATTCACTGAAGCACTTCAAGAGTTGGAGAACAGAGCTGCACTGTATTATAATTAGTCTGAGCTCATGGATTATATGGTAAGTTAGATTTTGTTAGTATTTACGTCCATTACAAAAATATCCTCTTTATTTATTTCTTTTTAGCTTTATGGGTAAAATAATTAAAGATGTTATACCAGCTTATGCTTTTTAGCCTGAATACAACCTATGGAATAATTTAAGAAAATAATTACTCATGAATATAAAATTTAAATAATAAAGAAATTAGAAAAATTCTTTCCAGTCACTTTTTCGTAATGAACGTGCTAATACAGAATCCCGAGTTCTAGAGGAGGAAGGAGCTTGAAACAGTCAAGTGTATGATGATGCTCTGTGGGTAAAAGGGACCTTCTTAGGGAATCTACTGTGAAACTTTACTTGGAAATCAAGTTCAGTTCCCTCACTTTATGCATAAGGACACTGAATATCATTTACCTTTCTGTGGTGACACAATAAAAATCCAGGCACTAAAACAAGTCTTTTTTTTTAGTCCCTAGTCTCTTCTCAGCATACCACACAGCTTCAGTGGTATAAGTGAACACTATTGAAATGCTTTCCTTGTATTTTACAACAAAAATGTTCTAACTAGAATTTATAGACTCCTAGGGTTCCTTGAATGAATTTTCAGGAGTTTTCTTTAAGACAAACATATTTTAACTTTGTGTTTTTATGTCAGGGTTCTAAAATTAATATTCAAATATTTTGACTGGTAGGAGAGATCACCATCTTATAATTTAATTCATCCACAGGGTCAGGTGGTTGCAGCATTTGTGTTGTTGTTGTTGGTTCCAAGCAATAGTATTGGGGAGAACGAGGGAAAAAAATTGCCTGCTTGTGGCTCAGTGGTTGAGCATCAACCCATGTACCACGAGGTCACTGGTTCGATTCCCGGTCTGGGTACATGCCTGAGTTGCGGGCTCTATCCCCAGTAGGGGGTGTACAGGAGGCAGCCGATCAATGTTTCTCTCTCATCCATGTTTCTATCTCTCCCTCTCCTTTCCTCTCTCTCCAAAATCAATAAAAACATATTAAAATAAAAGAAGGAAAAAATAGAGGGAATTTAATATGTAAATAGTGCATTGGAGCTAGAGGAAGGCAGGGATGATGTCTAGTGTGGCAGCTCAATAAACATTTCTCGGTAGTCTTAAAAGAAGCAATGGTCTCAAACTATGGGTTGGGCTTGTTAAAATAGATTGCTGGGTCCCAGGCCTATAGATCCTGATTTCGTAGTTTTAGGGTAGGGCCTGAGAATTTGCCTTTCTATGTCCCCAGGTGCTGCCAGTGCTGCTGGTCTGGGACCACATTTGAGGATCATTGAAATGGGAAAAGGTGATGGGAGAATTGAGTGGCACCTGGTAGAATAGTCTCATCTCAAGTCAGTCTGTGTCAAAACTTCCATTGTAGCTCTTAGGGTCACAATTTTGGTCCTAAGGGAATTATTTCCCATTTAAAGGAAGAAATTCAAGTTTGTCACATACAGCTATAGAAATTTAAAGGTTGTGACTGTTTTCTTTTCTCATCTAATTATTTTTTATAATATATTTTTATTGATTACAGAGGAAGGGAGAGGGAGAGAGATAGAAACATCAGTGATGAGAGAGAATCATTGATTGGCTGCCTCCTGCACACCCCCACTGGGGATCAAGCCCACAACCTGGTATGTGCCTTGACCAGGAATCGAACGGTGACCTCCTGGATCATATAGATCAATGCTCAACCACTGAGCTACGCTGGTCAGGCTTCCATCTAATTCTTAAACGTTAAAAAGATTAACAATTTCAATAGAAAAGTTCACTAATTTGGATTAAAGAGAGGCCAGCCTGAACTAGGGAAAAACCTAAGAAACTGAAAAAAGAAAGGAATATTGTAGATTTGATCATTTAATTATGGCTAACAAAGTGTTGCTAGATAGTGGATTTGGTATTGCTTTAATCAATAATAATAATTAGCACAGTAGTTTCTTATCTTTGATTTCATGTCAGAGTCACGCACATAAGTAGAATTTTAAAAGCCCAGGGGTGCCAGTGGTCCCCTCTGAAATCAGGGCTTTTGTATCTTTAAGTTTCATAGGTGATTCTTATGCTTAAGCAAGAATCTGATTTAACACTTTAAAAGTTAATGTATGAATGACTGCTTTTTAAAGTGTCTCAGGCCGAAACCGGTTTGGCTCGGTGGATAGAGCGTCAGCCTGCAGACTGAAAGGTCCCAGGTTCGATTCCGGTCAAGGGCATGTACCTTGGTTGTGGGCACATCTCCAGTGGGAGGTGTGCAGGAGGCAGCTGATTGATGTTTCTCTCTCATCAATGTTTCTAACTCTCTATCCCTCTCCCTTCCTCTCTGTAAAAAATCAATAAAAATATATTTAAAAATAAATAAATAAATAAATAATAAAGTGTCTCAGTTTGTCATATGTAAAAATAAAATCTTATACTTCTGTAAAGCTATTTATTTTTAAAATGATAATACTTTTTTGATTGTTGTGAGGAATTAAACCATAAAATACATGTAAAGCACTTAGAACAGTGCCTGACTCATAGTATTTACTCAATTAAAAAATTTTTTTTACTTCTAATGGAAACAAGTAGAATTAACTTATTTTGAGCTGTCTTCTTTTCTCCAACTCCACTGCCATTTTGCAGCTTTTATTTACATTTTCTTTTTGTACTCTTAAAGTTACAGTATATTTTATAACAAGTAAACATTAAATTGCAATGTCAGTAAAAATTTCTTGACATTTCAACATCTTTAAAATGAGCAATTATATATATTTTTTTATCCCGCCCCTGTATTTTATTATTTTTGACAATAGTTACATTCGTAAACATAGAGCATCTATCATGTAAGCCTGGTAACTATAAATAAATTCTTTATCAAAAAGACATTTGGGGATGTTTTCTGTGACTCATTTCCTTCATGGATTTATCTATGTATCTATTTTTGTGTATAAGTGAGAGAGGGGACACTCAGTAAATATTTGACTATAAGTACTATTTAGGAAAGGAACTTAAATCTAGTTTATAGCCATTGATCCCAGGATCACTAATAATTATAAGTAAGAAGATTGTGAATATATAAGTTAGTGTTGGTACAACACATTAGATTTATCAAATTTTCATTGCTTTCAAACACATGTTTTTATTTGATCTCATGAAGATAAAGGGAATAGGTAATAATAATATATAGAAGAAACCTTTATTAATACTGTATGCATTAATGAGTAAACTTAGTGGAGGTTGGTTTTCTGAAAAGGTATGCATTTTTGGAAATCATTTCCTAACCCACATTCCCAAATAAACCTCAAACAAAATAAAACACTAATCTCATCCAGTCTTCCCCATCTCTATAAGTGGAACTAAGTATTCAAGCCAGAAGCCTGGCAGTTTTTGTTCTCGTCCCTTTTTTATCTTGTTTTATTTTTTAACCTTTTAACAATAGTAGACAAATAGTAAAATGAATTTTTCCTCTACATCCATCACCCAGCTTTAGTCTTATTTTATTTAAACCAGGATTTCTCAATCTCCGTACAAGTGTCATTTGGGCTGATAATTCTTGGTTGTAAGGGGACTGTCCTGTACTGTCCAGGACTGTCCTGGAGATATAGGATGTTTAGCAACATCCCTGGCCTCTCTACCCACGGATGTCAGTAGCAGCTTCCCCAGTGTAACAACCAAAATGGTCTCAAAATATTGCCAAATGTCCTCTGAGGACAAAATTGCTCCCGTTTGAGAATCACTGATGTACCCTTATCCACTTCTCCCTTCTCATGTCTATACCTGAAAATATATAAGATAAATCTGTTCATTGTGTTCAAGATCCACTGATCAGCTTCTATTCCTGATACCCTCTAATCTGATATTAGTCAGAGTGATGTTTTTAAATTTAAAGTGGATACCATCACTTTCCTGCTTGAAAACACCTCATGGCGTTCCACTGCACTTAGGATAAACTACCAAAACTTTAATTGAATAATAAGGCTCTGTATTAACTGTCCACTGCTTATTTCTCTTGATTTTCCTGGTGCCTCACCCTTTGTACCTACCTCCCTTACTCTCATAATTGAAAGACAAAAGCAGGTAAGTGCCAACTTTATTACCTCATGTGCAAAATTATTGAAGATACTTGCAGAATTTGCTTAAATGTTATATGTTTTCAGGTGTTACGAGTGTGATGAAAAATTATCAACACATTGTCATAAGAAGGTTTTGGCTCAGATAGTTGATTTTCTCCAGAAACATGTTTCCAAAACGCAAACAAGTAAGTTAAGCAATTGCTAAAGAAATTTGTATTAAATTACACTATTTCATATTTCATATAAAGAGTTTGTAAATTCATACAGAGTACCTTAGATTTTACAGTTACCTCTCAGTTCAGGTGCCATGCATTCTTCCATAGCTACCTTGTGTCATATTTACAGTATGTAACCATTAATGAGAAGCTGGTGAGTATAGTGACTAGATTCTGGGCTTTTGAGTTAGACAGTGCTGAGTCTTGAGTTTTGGTTCCACTGTCTCTGTAGCTTTTACTCTTTAGTTTTCTTACTTAAAAAGTTAGGATAATAATTCTATCATGTGCAGTTGTTGTGAGACGTAGAGATGTTTTCTAAAGATTTAGAAATCGTGTATGTAAAAATACTGGTTTAATGCCTGATGCATGTTTACGAAATGATATCTGTTACTTGTGATGTAATTATAGTGCAGTCCTGACACTAACTACCTGGAGTTAGACAGATTAAGGGCTCAGTGCCCCCACAAGACACCCTCACTTCACACACCATTCTCAAGCTCAGGAGTTATCAAGCCACCCATATTTCTGAACAACTGGCTACAAATTCAGGGGTTTCTACTACCCTCTTAGGTTCAATAATTTACTACAATGACTCAGAGAACTCAGGAAAGTGCTAACCTTACAATTACAGTTTTATTATAGAAAAAAAAAAAAAAGCTACAAATGAGGACTAGCCACACACAAAAAAAGACACATAGAGTGGGTCTGGGAAGGTCCCAAACATGCAGCTTCTGTATCTTCTTCCTGTGGAGTCAGGATGCATCATCTTCTTGACGCACTGATGTGTAAGGACACAGTATTGTTAACCATGGAAGCTCACCAGAGCTTTGATGTCCAGAGTTTTTATTAGAATTTCATTGAATAAGCTTTTGCTACATGATTTAACTCAGTCTCCAGGACACCAACCTTCTCTAATCACAAGGTTGGCCTTTCTGGCTTGACTGGCTCCCATCCTGAGTCATTTCATTAGCATAAACTGTCTGGGCACCCACAATGAGTATAAAAGACACCTTGTTAATTTGTTAACATAAACTATCAATTACTCTAGATATCCAAGGATTTAGTGGGTACTTCTCAGGAACCTGGGGCAAAGGCAGGCAAGTTCTTTATTATATAATGTATTACATATATGTTTTTATTGATTTCAGAGAGAGGAAAGGGGAGGGAGAGAGAGATAGAAATATCAATGATGAGAGAGAATCATCAGTTGACTGCCTCCTGCACACCCCCTTCTGGAGATGGAGCCCGTAACCTGGGCATGTTCCCTGATTGGGAATTGAACCGTGACCTCCTGGTTCATGGGTTGACACTCAACCACTGAGCAACACCAGCTGGGCGATGTATTATATATTATATACTTTGTTATCTAACATGAGCAATATATAATACATGTTACTATAAATGAAGAGTAATAGGGAAACAGTTTCTTCATTCAGAAATATTAAGTCCCTGCCACATGCTAGGTTTTATACTTTATTTGGTACTAGGGGTCCAGTGCACGAATTTGTGCACCTTGAAAGGAACTGAGGGGTGGGTCTTGGCCCATCCTCCCCACCTCTGCCTGGCCCCTCCTGCTGCAGTCCCCAGTCCCCTGTCTACTGGCAGCCCCGTTTCCACCGCCTCCACCGCTCCCATGCACTGACAGCGCCAGCCCTGCTTGCACCCGCTGATAGCACAGAGCAATTGGGGCCAGCACCAGCAGCGAGCAGGGCCGGCGCTGTCAGCAGGTGCAAGTGGCAGCTACTGTCCCAATCGCTCCTCAGGAGCAGGGGAGGTGGAGAAGCCTTCAGGGGCGATCAGGGCCTGCAGCCACCGCTCACACCCACTGATGGTGCTGAGCGTTCGGGACCGGTGCGGGCAGGAGGTGTGAGCACGCAGGAGCAAAGAATTTTCAGTAACCACCAGAGGCTCACCCCGATGACAGCAACCAGCGCCCTGCCTTGGTCTAGCGCCACTGCTCACCTGTTCCACCATCCCGCTGTGGCTGATGCCCGTGGGGAGCGGGCCTAAGACAACAGTCGGACATCCCCCGAGGGCTCCTGGGCTGCCAGAGGGATGTCTGACTGCCAGCTTAGGCTCAATACCCTGGGGGAGCGGGCCTAAGCTGGACATCCCCCAAGGGGTCCCGGACTGCAAGAGGGTGCAGGCCAGACTGAGGGACCGCCCGCCTGCCCCCCCCCCCCCGCCGAGTGCACAAATTTTCGATCACCGGGCCTCTAGTATAAACATATAGTTGTTAGCCGTGTGTGTGTGTGTGTGTGTGTGTGTGTGTGTGTGTGTGTGTGTGTATTAGAGGCCTGGTGCATTAATTTGTGCATGGGTGGGGTCCAGCCAGCCTAGCCAGGGGGAGGGGGACATGGGCAGTTGGCCAGCCTGCTTGCTGGTCGAACTCCTGATGGAGGGGACAATTTGCATATTAGTCTTTTATTATATAGGATATACATTAGAGGAGGAACTAGAGAAAGTAAATTCAGGTTCCTGGACAATAGAAGAAATGATTAATTTTATCACATTTATCCAACAAACATTTATTGAAATCTTACTCTGTCATTTCCAATTATGCTCAAAGCAAGAATCAGGAAAAATATGGTGTTGGTAGACATTTAATACTTCAGGAACAGATGTGGGTCTCAGTGCTGTCTCCTGAAAACTGCACATGAAATGTGTTCTGTTGGCCATAATACAATATATGGGGGTATGATGCTAAGGGTGGCAAAAGTATGATTGTAGAAATTATTTTTTCTGTATTTTTCACCTAAGAGATTCCTTGAGATTAAGAACAAAGTCAGTCTGATTCCATTTAATTTTATACATTTCTTGAATATTTATTGTTGTAAGGGATGTAAGGAAAGGAGATTGAGATAATATGGTAGAAAGCACATGGGCTTTTAGTCAAGAAGTCTGGCATTCAAATTGGACTCTTTCAGTCACTGGCTATGTGATGTGGGGTAGATTATAGTTTGAGCCTAATTTTCCTTAGCACTTTTTCCCTCTTTCCCATGGGCTTCAAGAAATAGAGATTGATAAAACAGTTCCTGCCCTAAAGAAGTTTAAGATCTAAAAGAGGTGGTGAGATAAAAAATATTGATAATGTGGTGTGCAGGAGGCAGCTGATCCATGTTTCTCTCATTCCCTTCCCTTCCTCTCTCAAAATAAAAATAAAAAGTCTTTTTCTAAAAAGTGATGATAATGAGCCGAAACCGGTTTGGCTCAGTGGATAGAGCGTCGGTCTGCGGACTCAAAGGTCCCAGGTTCGATTCCGGTCAAGGGCATGTTCCTTGGTTGCGGGCACATCCCCAGTGGGGGGTGTGCAGGAGGCAGCTGATCGGTGTTTCTCTCTCATCGATGTTTCTAGCTCTCTATCCCTCTCCCTTCCTCTCTGTAAAAAAAATCAATAAAAATATATTTTTTTTAAAAAGTGATGATAATGAAAGCAGAGTATAATTTGTATTTTGAGAGATGTTTAAACAAAGTCCTTTAGATATTCAAAGAGGGATGTAACATTCAGTTGAAAGAAATTCAGAAATCTGGGATGAGTTGGCTTTCACGTTGACCTTTAAAGGATGAACTTTGGATGGGTCCAGATTAGATAAAAAGTTATTTCAGGTGTGGAAAGGACCCATGCAAGCTTTAATTGTGTTTATGGAACCATGGGTAGCACCTGAAATGATGGGAAACAGGTTCTTGAGGGAATTTGAGAGCGTGTAGAGCTTTCAAAGCTGGAGAGAGATGTAGTTCTGAATTCAAGGTTTCCAGAAGTTCTCGGGCAAAATGTGGTTATCTTGGTTTTCCAAGCTACAGGAGGATGTCTCAGGCAAGTTTGATATAACATAAGATCCCTTGGTATTCTAGAAGTAAGTTTTTTTGGATAGTAATTTTCCATATTTTTTCTTGCAGGAAGCTTTAGTAATTTTTATAAAATACTTTAAAAACCAAATGTGAAAGTTGCTATTGAGGTTTGTAAGAATGCTGGATATGATTATGCAGCAATTTTAAATTATCATTGTGAAGACTAGAAATGTAAAAATGTCTATATATATGTAATTTAAAAAATATGAATCTATATATTGTATTTAGGTGGAAGAATAAAAATTATATTTAAATATTTTTAAAAATATTTTTCACTAAGTAAAAATAACTCTACTGAGAGGAAAGTCCATACTTGTACTTTAAACATGTTTTAAAGTTATGCAGTCAGCTTCTCTACACAGAGAATCTAGGCTGGTATCCCATCCTTCTCTTAAAAACAACTAGCTCAGTGGACCTTAGCTTTTGAGTTGGGCTCATTAGTCTCTTAAAATATTATTGAGGACTTAAAAGAGCTTTGGTTAGAGAGGTTATAAATCAATACTTATCGTAATAGAAATTAAAACTAAGAAAACAAAAATATTAATTCACTGAAAATTAGCAATAATTTCATGACATTTGAACATAAAAATAACATTTTTAAGAAAGAACTATTTTTTCAAAATAATACAAATGTAATAAGTGGCATTGTTTTACATTTTTACAAATCTCTTTAATGGTTGGCTTAATAGAAAACAGCTGGATTCTCATACCTGCTTCTGCATTCAAAGTGCTATCACATGGCGTGTAGCCTCCAGAATACTGCATTGTATTATTAATTTTTTTAAAAAAATTTTAAATAAATTTCAGAGAGGAAAGGAGAGAGATAGAAACATCAGTGGTGAGAGAGAATCATTGATTGGCTGCCTCCTGCACATCCCCTACTGTGAGGGATAGAGCCTGCAACCTGGGCACATGCCCTTGGCCGGAATCAAACCTGGGACCCTTTAGTCCTCAGGCCGACGCTCTATCCACTGAGCCAAACCAGCTAGGGCATTGTATTATTGATATAATTGAGAATGAATGGAAGTAAAAATTTAAAAAAGCAACTAACATCATAGTCTTATAAGGTACTTTTGACCTTAAGGACCCCAAAAGGTGGATGGTGTGTCTTCAGGAGGTTGTTTTCAGATTCACTTTCAGAACTGCTGACTTAGCACATTTCTATTTTCTGTCTTCAGCCTTACTTGCCCTAAGGCTCACTCAAATCCAACTCCAAGTACACGTGCCCAATCCTTTGTCTTCTCTCCTTTCTTCTATGCAGTGTACCTTAGAATGAAATAATATAGGGTTTTGTGGTGTTGACTAGTAGCTTTCGTGTGTTTGTGTATCTTATTTATAAAACTGTAAGTTCCTTGAGGATTGTACCCTGGCTTATATTCTTTTTGATGTGGCTAAGCAGTAAATACTTGCTGAATTGAACTAAACTAGCATGTAATCAGTTTATACTGGGGAAGTATATAAGCTTTGCATTTTTGTTCAAAATAACTGCTGAATATTAATATCAAATTATTTATTCCTTCAGTTTTTTTTAATATACATTTGCACTTCTAGCCAATCATTGTGCTAGATATTGGAGATACAGTAGTGAACGAGACAGATTTATTTCTCAGTTCCTGCCATTATTGATCTTTTGGTCCAGTAAGGGATATTGATACACCTGTTTAAATAGTGCTGTGAAGGAATAAGTACAGGGGGCTGTGAGAACACTTGGGAGTAGTCTCTAACCTAGACTGGAGGAACATTTTATTTAGAGGAAGACCTTTCTAAGCCAAGACCTGAAAGATATCTAGAAATCAGCTAGGCAAAGAGGCACGGGGTTATGTGTTTGAGGGAGAGGAATAGCTTTTTGATGAGGGGGCTTGATAGGTTCAGGGAATTTTATAGAGCTGCAAGGTTGAGTTTTGTGTATTAGGGAATGGTGAGAGGTGAGACTCTAAAGGTAAGTAGGAAGATATTAAAGGGCCTTGTAAGTGTAGTTTATCCTGTAGGCAGTGAGGAACCACTAATTTTAAGTGGATATATGGATGATTAGTTTTGTATTTTAGAAAAAATTTTTGTCTACAGTGTGGAGATAGATAGGAATGTCTTTGTATGTATACCTGCCCATTCATATGGCAATATCAGTTTAAGACATGATCAAATAAAGATTTCTAATGGTTAATGGAATTTTGAGAATAAACAGGTGGGGTAATTATTGTTTGGTTCCAAGGTAGAGGAGTTGTGGGGCAGCAAGTTTTTCCTTTTTAAAGATTAAACTGCTCTTCAGCTGTAGAAATGAGCAAATTACATTAATACTACATGACTGGTTTAGGTAATTGCATTAAACAGTTGAGGGAATCCCAGTGCAGGTTCCCAGAAGAATGCTTACAGCTGTGTGGATTTCACATCTGATGCTAGGATTTGCTTAAAAAAAAAAAAAAAAATCCCTCCACACCCTCCCCTTCAAACACATACCAGAAAACTAAAAACAACCAATAAAATCCTCATATATAACACAAAATTGAAAAAGAGCAAGAAAACTTTCTTGTGAGACCCACCCAGAAATACATATTATTAAAAAGTGGATCGATATCTCTGAAAGGCTCGTTTGTCACTTCGATAGTCTTGTAAATGTCATGTAAGTATTCTACAAATACTTACCAAAAACAGGAATTTCTGATGAAATAATATTGTTTAATATTGGTTTGCTGTTTGTGAACTAGACAGGTAATTGACAATCTCACTTTTTTTTTTTCTAAAGCAATGAATTTGGCCCATAATTTAAATACTGGTGGGATGCCATTTTCAAAGAGCTTTAAGAGAGAATTAAATATTCCGTTAAATTCATTAAACTTATGCTTTTGGTATAAAAATAATGACTTATGTTGGTTCTTTTGGTTTTATTAAGTTTGCTGTATCTTTTTTTTAAAAAATATATTTTATTGATTTTTTACAGAGAGGAAGGGAGAGGGAGAGAGAGTTAGAAACATAGATCAGCTGCCTCCTGCACACCTCCCACTGGGGATGTGCCCGCAACTCAGCCACATGCCCCTGACCAGAATCGAACCCGGGACCCTTCAGTCCGCAGGCCAATGCTCTATCCACTGAGCCAAACCGGTCAGGCTTTTTTTTTTTTTTTTTTAATAAGTAAATGGTATATTTGGGATCTGAAACAGTATATCTGAAGATAAATAATGTCATTTCACAGACAATTTGAATGTAATAACTACCCTTTTTTTAAAAAAAGTAATATATTTTGTTTCGCTTAAAAGTGACAGTTGTAAGACTAAGAAATATGCATTTAAAAAATAAATACTAAAAGTATTATTCCCCTTTGTAAAAGGGGTTAGGAACAAAAAGATATCGGACTTTCAAAAACAACTTATTGTTACCTGTAGGGATTTAAATCTGGGGTTCCTTATTTGAACTACAGAGCATAGAGAATTATTTGAGTGACTGTTTTCTCAGTTCTCCCCAAGATGTCCCCTTACTAGTACTCTTCTGGATACATAAGGAGAAGTTAATTGCCTACATTGGGTGCCTAGGGCATTAGGGCTTAATTCTTTTGAGGCCCATTTGAAAAGGGCTGCCATAAACTTTAATATAGCTATAAATTCACACACCAAAAATACCCAGTATATCCTGCTTTCCTTAAGAATATTGGCTTTTTCTTTCATATATCATCACTAGAATTTCAGTAGTGTCTTAAATGATCACACATATTAACCTTAACCATTATTATACAGAAAAATAGTAGATCATAATGTTTAAGTGTACAGATTCTGAAGCCAGCCTGCTGGGGTTTGAATCTACTCTCTATTACTACTATCTGATTTCGTATCTCTCTGCATTGGGGACAATTATCAGAGGAGATAATGCTCCCAAACTTTTTTTTTTTTTTTTAAATAAGCAAGCAACCAAATAAGTTTACTTTTCCCATGCCTCTGGGAAACTTGGGAAGCATCAGTGTTCCCCTTCTGGTTTAACCAAAGTAATGTACAAATATTTATACCTTTGAGAAAAGAGACATTTAATATTACTTGGCTACAAATCCACTATTGGTTGTTTTCAATTTTCTCCCATGATAAGAAAAAACTGCATCTCTATGTACTTGCTCTTTTATTTCTGTAGGTTAAATTTTGGGGGATTTCTGGCCAATTTATAAACATATCTTAAATTTTGATTACTGTTGCTAAACTACCTTCCAGAAAGATAATACAAAAGGTTCAGTTGGCAAGAGCACCCTTTTTCCCTATTTAATTTGTTGACAGTTTTTAGAGGGTTTTGGATATTAATGAAGTTCTTTTTTTTTTTTAAATATATTTTATTGATTTTTTACAGAGAGGAAGAGAGAGGGATAGAGAGTTAGAAACATCGATGAGAGAGAAACATCGATCAGCTGCCTCTTGCACACCCCCTACTGGGGATGTGCCCGCAACCAAGGTACATGCCCTTGACCGGAATCGAACCTGGGACCCTTGAGTCCGCAGGCGGACGCTCTATCCACTGAGCCAAACCGGTTTCGGCATATTAATGAAGTTCTTAATGTCATTGTTGCCAGGTCCATCAATCTTTCTTTTTTTGGGGGTGGGGAGGGGTGTTGTACTTTGCTGGTGCTTCATCCAGTTTTCTTGCAAGACCTGAGTATGTATAAAACCTTAGCAGGTTAATCAATTAACTAGCAGCTCTGAGTACTCAGATTATAGGCTTAAAGGTAAACTTCAGAGACATAAAAGAGCTTTAAAACTTTTACCTAGAATGCCTGAAGTTTTCTCTCAATGTTCTTTACATTCTGGTGTCTATGTTACTTGATTACACACGTGCAGTATCTAATGACAGTGTTGGTAATATAGAGGTGAGATAGAGTAAATCCCTTTTAATAAAATAATCTTCTAACCCTGAAATTCTTTCTAATCATAGCTATGTCGTGCGTTCAGGTAAAACTTGAGAACAAAACAAATGATAATCAGAATTTTGTATAATTAGTCTTTTTTTGCTATTGCTGTTGCAGCTTTGTCTTATTAATTATGCTATACTTTAAAACATTTTGAAGTTCAGTCTTTGGTGCATTTGGTTCTGTGTTTATGAAGAAAGAGTCCTTAAGTGAGTAAGATTTAGAATCACTGCTAGATTGAGAAAGCTTTGTTGTCTCTCAAAACAAAATGATCAGTAATCATTCTTTAGTAGAAGTAATAAATTGCTTTTTATTAAAACATACCTGTTTGCATGTCAGATAATTGAGAAACTGATTCTCAGACACCCTAGTTTTAATCTAGAATCTTAAACTTTAAAGTTGACAGTTTCTTAGTGAGTAAATGTACATGTATGCTTAGTTTCTAAAGTTTTACTAAGATATTCTCATGTGTTTAAGGCTTACTATCTCTATGTTGTTCACTATCTTATACTGTAGCCATAAATCCTAAGCAGTTGAGTATTTATAGGTAGTGGTTCAATGGACATTTGTTAAATCAATTGAATTTGAATGGTTACATTTTATAAATGTGCTATTTAGTAAAATGAAAAACTTGCACTTTATTTTTTTAATTTCTTTATTGATTAAGGTATTACATATGTGTCCTTAATCCCCCATTCCCCCTTCACCTCCCATTCATGCCCTCACCCCCCTGTTGTCTGTGTCCATTGGTTAGGCTTATATGCATGCATACAAGCCCTTTGGTTGATCTCTCCCCCTTTCCCCACCCTCCCCTACCTTCCCTCTGAGGTTTGATGGTCTGATCGATGCTTCTCTGTCTCTGGATCTGTTTTTGTTCATAAAACTTGCACTTTAGATCAAACAAATGTAAATAGTTATTAGAAAATATTTTATTTTCTCATTAAATTATCTGATCTATTTAATATTCAAGTTCAATAGCATAATTAATTTTGAATATGTTCTCACAGACTTATATGTAAAAGTCAACAAATAGATCCTTGCCACTTGTGTAAAGTAGCTATTTAACCATGAAGTAAACTATTTTTATTGCCACTGCCCTGTGGATATGTTCTCTCTGGCAGTGCTGTCCATATTTGGTGGCCCTGCATGGAGAGCCAGGTGGTGCTGAAAAGCATCACACAGTGAAGCGTGGATATATCTAGGTTCGACATTTGTCATCCCTTACTGCTGAAGGGAAGGGTAAAATCTGTTTTTCCATATGTTTATGCTTTTTTTTTGCCTGCAGTTTTGTCCAGATGGTCTTATGAACATTGTTTACTTTAGGATGTTATCCCAGATGTTTTGAAATCTAATGGGTAAATGTAGTACACAGATACATAAGTAATTTGCATGTTATGGTTTAAAAATGCAGTATGTTTTTATAAGATTAAAATATAGTTTCTGCAAGTATTTTCCCAAGTGAATAAGAAATGTGTGTTAAATATGTAATCTATTTATATATAGTTAATATAATCTATATAGTTTAGTTCCCCTAATCACTCTGTTTTTATGTTAATAAGCTAAAAAAAATGGCAACATTTATTAAGAATGTTAACTAAAGGAAATACTTTTGAAGAGCCATATTTGTTCAGGATTGCATATACCCAAATTTGTAAGAATGTTGCCCTACTATATTTTATAATTCTTCTCATTGTACATAAATCACTAAAGAGAAATTAGGTGGTAAATGATAATGAATTTATAATGAAAAGGGTACTTTATGATTGTGGACAAATCACTTAACCTGTTGGAGACTGAGTTTTGTAAATGTAAAATCAGAGAACAGCCTCATGCCAAAAAAGAATGGAGTAATGCTTGGATTTAATTACTCTTTCATCTTAAATCTCTTACATATCACTATGAAACCATTTAGTGGCAGTAGCTCTAGTGAGAGCCTGAAACCTGCCGATTTCAGCCTCCAGTTGGAATCTCAGATACAATAATGAAGAGGTGGGCTGCTCTTGTTTACCAACCCAGCCAGCTTCTTGTTTGTGTAATGCTTCCTAAGCACTGACTGGCATTTTTCACTTGCAAGTTTGAATACTGTCTGGCTTTCTCTTGCTTCCTCTTTCCTCCATGCCTGGCCTCCGCATTTCAGTGACCTCCACTAATTGTACCAGCCCTTGCAGCTAAGCTCTGTGTTCTTAACACAGTGAAGAACAAGAAAAATCTCTCCTCCTGTCCTCCAGATACTACAATAAGTAATAAGAATTAAATTGAAAGAAAAATCTTTTCCATGCAATCAATTTGCTTAATGATAGAAACATCTTAGAAGCCACCAATACATTTTTTCTCAATGAGATATTTTCACATGTTCAAAAGAAAAACCAAGAAATTATGAAAACTGGGGGAGATAAGAGATCAACCGAAGGACTTGTATGCAAGTATAAGCATAACCAATGAACACAAAACTCTGGGGGGTGAGGGCATGTATGGTAGTGGGGTTCGAGTGGGGGGGGGCAATGGTAAGATATGTACACATATAATACCTTAATAAAAAAAAAGTAACCAAGTTAAAAAAAAATTAATGAAAACCACAAAGTCAATATAAAAGGCAAAACTTGTATTAGCAATTCAGAAAATCCAGTTAGAAATAAGAGATAAACTTGAGGGGGAAAAACCAGAAAGTACAGGGAATGATTAAAGAGAAGAAAAAAAGTGAAAGCAGACAAGCAGTAGACATGAAGAATAGCTCATGATAAGATACGAATTCTGTCACAAATAATTTTTCTTGGGCGTTCTGGACTGTTTTTCACACACACAGTGCTTACCATGCCAACTACTTTGCAAATAGCAGTTCATTTAATCCTTATGACAAGTCCATGAGAAAATGTGTTAAAAACCTCACTTGATTGATACTGGAGCCCCGTCTATTGAGGCCTTATTTTTTGGGGGGTGGGGGCCAAAAGTCAAAGGTGCCAAGTCAAGCTTTGATTGAACCAATAGCATGTGCGTGACATCAGTCTGCCAGCATCCAAGACTAAAGTTTCTCTTTATGGTGGTTTCTTGCTCCTGTCCTGAGAACAGGGCCACCTCCACCTCTGTTCATCTCCCGTAATGCTTCTGTACAGAGGGCAGGATGGGGAGCTCATCAGACACATGGAAGGCTACAAGTCTACTCTATTTGCTGTGTAATCTTGTAGGTTTTCATTTATATTGACTTTTTTATATTTTTATTGATTTTAGAGAGGGATAGAGATAGAAACATCAATGATGAGAGAGAGTCATTGATCAGCTGCCTCCTGCACGCCCCCTATTGGGGATTGAGCCTGCAACCCAGGCATATGCCCTTGGTCAGAATCGAACCTGGGACCCTTCAGTCCGCAGGCCGACGCTCTATCCACTAAGCCAAACCGGCTAGGGCAACTTTTTATTATGTACGTTCTCCCCAACATCATACCTCTGTGGAAGAAGGAGCATTCATCTGATTATAGGGTCAAACAGCCAAGCATTTAGCAGTTAATTGGCAATGCAAGGCAGCATGTCAGTATTAGATGAGTAAAGTACTGTATATAATTGTAAAGAACTACACAATCTGAGGACTGAAAGGGATTTAAAAGAACATTCAGTTGAAATCAAAAGATTTGAGAACTTGGGACTTTCCTGTCAAACTTCAAATAATGATTCAGAAAATTAATCAAAAATTATTCTGCTGTTAAATAGGTATAATTGTGTTAGTTCATGAGTGTTAGGAATTGTTCTTCATTTTCATATTGTTATTAAACATTACACTATAATTTTCAAATTTGCATTAATTATACAAGTTAGTAAACCCAAAACATGGACTTAATGTACTATACACTTAGGTATTTTAGCTTTTATATTATAATTATGTTAATTTTTAACTTTTTATTTGACATTTTCAAATATAGAAAAGTTGCAAGAATACCAAAAAAATTGCCATTGTATAGTGACTTTCTAATTTCATAATTTCTTTTGTTTATTAGTTGGCATTCTCTTGTAAGGAAATTTTCTCCCTTTCATTCCCACTTTAAAATTTATTATCAATTCAGAATCACTTTCATTTTATCCAGTGAATAATAATCTGCTAGTGCCCTTTTTTAGTTTTATATTCAAACTGTCCCACATTGGACCCGTGGGAACCTATTAGAAATGGCACCTGTGTATTTTGACATATTTATCACTTTTTTGGGAGTACTTCCTTATTTTTTGGCACAATAATGTGGTAGGCTCATTTGGTCTCTTTGCTACCCCAGGTTAAGAATCAGCCTTTTCTTCAAGGAGTCTACATTTTTTTAGTAAGGGATGGTATTTAGAAACCAAGATCTGGATCTTTTGTACTCATGTTTTAACTTTACTCTTTTATATTTAATTTTTCAATTAATCTGGAGCTTACTCTGCAATGTGGTGTGAGGTACAGATGTGTAAATTAACATGAATTAAAATGAAGTGCGTTAGTAGTAAGATACAAAACTCAAGACAGTTATTTGTTTGTGTTCCTGTCCTTCAGGAGTACTGATTCAGGGGAAACAGCTTATTTAATGTCAAATAATGTATTTAAATGATGTCAAATGATATATACTTAATTTTACATTTCATGTCAGTTATGTTTTCTCTAACTTAGATGCATTTTCTAGAATTATAAAACTTTGTGAAGAAAAACATGAAACAGATGAAAAAAAGAAGGGAAAAAAAGGCAACAGTGTAACATCTGTTAAAGGAATTACGAATTTAGGAAATACTTGCTTTTTTAATGCGGTTATGCAGGTAAGAGGCATCCGAAAGCTTTGTAAAATGTCAAAGATCATTTTAATTAATTTATATTTGTTTGCACACCTGTAACCTGTCAAATGACTACTAAATATTCATCTAGAAATTTGTTTTCTTTTTGTTTGTTTTAGGCTATCTTTAGCCATCGTCATACACATACATAAACCTTCCATTTCCATCGTGCTTCTAAATGTCTTCTCTGTATTTTACCATGGCTCTATCAGTAACCATGACATTTATTAAATGTAAACTGTACTCAGTAAATTTTTTTAAGTTAAAAGTGTTTTCTATGCAAGATGAAATTTGAAACTTAGAAAGAGTAATTTATTCCATAAAATCAGAGGCATAGTATACCTGAATCAGAAGACTTTACTTTTGTTTTCTTTTAGAACTTGGCACAGTCTTACATTCTAATTGAACTGATGAATGAGATCAAAGAAAATGGTACAATACTCAAGATTTTCCCTTCGTCAGACTCTCAGATGGTAAGAAATGTAACTATCTGGATAAGAGCTCTTGTGAGATGAACCAGCGTCCTTTCGGAGTGACCCTCAACCAACTGAGCCACACCAGCCCGGGCAGGGAGTTTGACTTTTGTTGAGTAAAATGTCTAGGGCTCCTGATTTGTAGTTACTGGTGCCATTTGCTTAACTATAGCATTTTTGTTCTTTAAAGATAGATTACTTTTAATAGTGAACATCTAAAGGTTTTTTTGAAGCCTAATCTGATCATAGGTTTTTAAGCTAATGAGGAGGGAAAAAAGCAACCTCTGACATTCAGAAGCTGGCCTGGCACCCACAGGTAGGCCACATTATTCAAACAATTTCACAGAATACCAGCCCCAGGCTAGGCTACTTTCAATCCAATAAATGAGGCAAAGCAAGGTCACTTCATGATTTCAAATAACCAGGTTGCTCTATCACTTAGAAAATTATAAACAACCTGTCTGTTGGCCAAAATGAGTGCTCTTTCTTTTCCTTTTTAAATTTATCTTTATTGCTAAAAGTATTACAGATGTCCCCTTTGTTTTTTTCCCCATTGACCCCCTCCACCCTGCATCCCCCAGGCCTTCTGAGTGCTATTTCTTTGTTGGTTATAGCTTTATCTTCATTCTCATCTCCCTCCGACACACCCACATATAAGATTTATTGAGATACTTAATCATAGAATTACCCCCACTTTCTGACATTATCCAATCAAGAGCAGACCTCTGCTTGCTTAGCGTCCCTGCTGAATTACCCAACTAGAGCCCCAATCCTATATTGGTTCTTTCAAATACGCTCTTATTAAGACACCCCATGGTTCCCCATGGTTCGTGTTCTCCCTCAGTGCATCAAGTAGTAAACCCACTTTGTTCAACTGCACGTGTGTTCCTGGTGGTCTTTGGCTGGAGGGCATTAACATTAGTAGTAATGATTAGAAATTGATGTGTGTGTGTGTGGGGGGGGGTGTGTGTTTTAGAAGAAGAAAGAGTGTATGAATAGCTCATGATATGGTTTTCAAAAATACTTAAGAGTTCTTCTAAAATTTCTTAGCCCATTGTAGTAATCTTAGATTTTTTTCTTCCAAGGAGACAGTTTTGAAAGACAATATTATTGAAAAATCAGACTATAAATTCATTGCCAGTTCAGCTCCTTAATATTTTTATGGTAGATCCCAATGCCCTCTTCTAAAGTGAGGTGAGCCCTGGCCAGTATGGCTCAGTTGGTTGGAGTGTCATCCCTTTCCCCATGCACCAAAAGGGGGTGGGTTCAATTCCAGGTCAGGGCACATACCCAGGTTGCAGTTATCCTAGAAGATAACATACTATAATGTTCGAGGATTATATTTGGGATCTGCTTTTTTACTCATTATGCATAAGGAGAGGGGTGTTACTGGGGAAAAAAACATTTTAGAAAACAAAACGTGATGGGATAGAAATTCTAGAATAAAGTGCATTGATCCTTCACCAATTTAAGCTACTTTTGCCCAGCTTTTTGTCTCTCTCCTTTATTTATTTTTTATTTTTAAAAATATATATATTTTGCCGAAACCGGTTTGGCTCAGTGGATAGAGCGTCGGCCTGCGGACTCAAGGGTCCCAGGTTCGATTCCAGGCAAGGGCATGTACCTTGGTTGCGGGCACATCCTCAGTAGGGGGTGTGCAGGAGGCAGCTGATCGATGTTTCTCTCTCATCAATGTTTCTAACTCTCTATCCCTCTCTCTTCCTCTCTGTAAAAAACCAATAAAATATATTAAAGAAGAGAGAAACATCAATCAGCTGACTCCTGCACACCTTCTACTGGGGATGTGCCCGCAACCAAGGTACATGCCCTTGACCGGAATCGAACCTGGGACCCTTGAGTCCGCAGGCCGACGCTCTATCCACTGAGCCAAACGGGTTAGGGCTGTCTCTCTCCTTTAAAAGAGAGGGAGATGGTATACCAATTTCCCCCCATTCCTTATTTAACAGTAAAATATTTGGGGGAAAGAAGGGTGTGGAGTTTTGCTAATATAAATATAATTTATGATTATTTGTGAAAATGTACAAATATCAAGTAGATGAAGAATTTTACTTTTAGAAGAGCACATTAAGGGACAGTTATAAGCAACTAAAAATTGGTGATGTCATTCTTAAGCTAATAGTTTTATTAAGTACTAGTAAAGGGCAGATGATATGAGAATACCTGTGTTTTTCAACCACTGAAAATACCTGTGTTTTTCAAGAATACCTGTGTTTTTCAAGATAACTGCCCTCCCCTTAATTTTCATTTTTATATTTTTATATATGAGGGACTAAAGTTTTTTAATTGAGTTGAGGGAATTTAGTTGTCATCACTGAAACAAAATAGAACTGTTTGATTTAAAATAATATATATTTCTGACATAGAGTTGATCATGTTTTTAAAGGATCCATTAATGGTGGAACTTTCAAGCCCTGGACCACTGACCTCAGCCTTGGTCCTGTTTCTTCACAGCATGAAGGAAACTGACAAAGGATCGCTGTCTCCTAAAGCTCTCTTCAATCAGCTTTGTCAGAAGTGGGTGCACCTACATTGTTAATATAAGTAATCATGAGTTACAAAATGCTATTGTGTTTATACTTAATATGAGTACTTTCAGTCTTACTGTAACACTAGAGGCCCAGTGCATGAAATTTGTGCACTGGGGTGGGGGTGTCCCTCAGCCCAGACTGCACCCTCTCTAATCTGGGACCCCTCGGGGGATGTCCGACTACTGGTTTAGGCCCGATCCCTAAACCAGCAGTCAGACATCCCTCTCACAATCCGGGACTGCTGGCTCCCAACTGCTTGCCTGCCTGCCTGCCTGATTGCCCCTAACCGATTCTGCCTGCCAGCCTGATCCACACCCTAACCACTCCTCTGCCAGCCTGATCAATGCCTAACTGCTCCCCTACTGGCCTGATTGCCCCCAACTGCCCTCCCCTGCCAGCCCAATCGCCCCCAACTGCCCTCCCCTGCCAGCCCAATCGCCCCCAACTGCCCTCCCCTGCCATCCCGGTCACCCCTAACTGCCCTCCCCTGCCAACCTGGTCATCCCCAACTGCCCTCCCCTGCTGGCCTGGTCGTCCCTAACTGCCCTCCCCTGCTGGCCTGGTCATCCCTAACTGCCCTCCCCTGCTGGCCTGGTCGCTCCTAACTGCCCTCCCCTGCCAGTCTGGTCACCCCTAACTGCCCTCCCCTGCTGACCTGGTCACCCCCAACTGCCCTCCCCTGCTGGCCTGGTCACCCCTAACTGCCCTCCCCTGCCGGCCATCTTGTGGCGACCATCTTATGACCACATGGGGGTGGCCATTTTGTGACCACATGGGGGCGGCCATCTTGTGCAAGGGTATGGCGGTCAATTTGCATATTATCTCTTTATTATATAGGATTGCTATTATTGCCTAGATACCAAGAGGAAGAATTAACATTGTTTAGTTGCAGCTCTGTGGTCTATGAAAATTATATCGTTTTTAAAATATATATTTTTAAATTGATTTCAGAGAGGAAGGGAGAAGGAGAGTGAAATAGAAATAATTGATGGACCGCCTTCTGCACACCCCACACTGGGGATTGAGCCTGCAACCTGGGCATGTGCCCTGACCCAGAATCGAACCATGACCTCCTGGTTCATAGGTTGATGCTCAACCACTAAGCCAGCCAGCGGGGCTGGGAAATTATATCTTATAAAACTCTGAAGAAGCGATTATTTATCCCCATTTTATATATAAGGAAACTGAGACTCATAGCAGTTGAGTACTTTACCCCATTTCATAGTGACAAAGCCAGGATTCACATAGACATCTGTTCTAACTCAGAAGCCCATGATTATGCATTACCTATGGACACAGACAATAGGATGGTGAAGGCCTTGAACAGGGTGGGAATCAGGTAGAAGGGCAATGGAGGGGAAAAAGGGGACATCTGTAATACTCGCAACAATAAAGATTTTTTTTTAAAATAAAAAGAAGCCCATCATGTAACACAATAAAATATGAAAATTATAGAATTGTAAGATCTTAAAAGGTGCTATAATAGATCATCTATCCTAGTTTCTTTATTTTAAAAGATGAGCTTTGAGGCAAATAGAGTTTAAGTGAATTTCTCAAGATGTTACAAATTGTTTGAAAACAAAATGTTTGCCTGGCTGGTGTGGCTCTGTGGCTGAGCCTCAATCTATGAACTAGAAGGTCATGGCTCGATTCCCCATCAGGGCACATGCCCGGGTTGGGGGCTCGATCCTGCAGGAGGCAGCTGATCAATGATTCTCTCTCATCCTTGATGTTTCTCATTCTCCCTTCCTCTCTGAAATCAATTAAAATA
The DNA here is from genome assembly GCF_027574615.1 of Eptesicus fuscus. Classification (NCBI taxonomy): domain Eukaryota; kingdom Metazoa; phylum Chordata; class Mammalia; order Chiroptera; family Vespertilionidae; genus Eptesicus; species Eptesicus fuscus. The sequence goes on along the minus strand of NC_072482.1, from coordinate 53,650,306 downwards.
TATTTAGGCCCTAGCTGGTTTGGCTCAGTGGGTAGAGTGTCGGTCTGTGGACTGAAGGGCACATGCCAGGGTTGCTAGCTTGATCCCCAGTAGGGAGCATGTAGGAGACAGCCGATCAATGATTCTCTCTCATTATTGATGTTTCTATCTTTCTCTCCCTCTCACACCCTCTCTGAAACAATAAAATATATATATATATATATATATATATGTATGTATATATATATATATATATATATATAATATAAAAGCCTAAGCGACTGAACCACTATTTGACCATTCGACCAGTAGCTATGAAGCTATGATGCACACTGACCACCAGGGGGCAGACGCTCAATGCACAGGCATGGAAACATGGAACAGACTGATGAATCTCAGAGGGAAGGGGGAAAGGGGGAGGGCGGGAAGAGATTAACCAAAGATCTTGTATGCATAGTAGAGGCCCAGTGCCCGGATTCGTGCACCTGTGGGGTCCCTCGGCCTGGCCTGTGGGGATCCGGCTGAAACCAGCAGTCCAACATTCCCCGAGGGTTCCTGGATTGCGAGAGAGCACAGGCCAGGCCAAGGGACCCCACCATTGCATGAATTTGTGCACCGGGCCTGTAATATATATATATATATAAAAAAACAAAATATTTGAGTGCGTGGAAATAAACACATACCATAAACGTCGTGACTTAACTTTAATGTATGTACTTATTCCTACATCTAAAAAATTGAGAACTTACTCTGTTGTCAGAATCCAGGTACACAACATGTCATATGTTTAAAAAGGGCCTTGTCATGGAGCTCATAAACTAGTTTAGTCCACAATGAACTAAAATATGTAGAAACAAAATTCTTTAAACATGAACTTGCTTTTTTTTTTTTTTTTTAATATCTACACTCTTTAAAGTTTCATTTTAATTTAAGCTCATTATTTGTGTCATGTTATTTTTTTTTTTCAGGGTTGTTTTTTTTTTAATTGTTTAAAGTATTACAAGTAGTAGTACATATGTCTCCTTTTTTTCCCCAATTGACCTTCCCCCAGCCTCCTCTAACCCCTGGCATATGCCCTCACCCCCCTCCCAGTGTCTTGCATCCATTGGTTATGCTTATATGCATGCATACAAGTCCTTTGGTTGATCTCTTACCTACCCCACCCTAACCCTCCCCAGCCTTCCTGCTGTAGTTTGACAATCTGTTTGATGCTTCTCTGCCTCTGTATCTATTTTTGTTCATCAGTTTATAATGTTTTTTATTATCCATAAATGAGTGAGATCATGTGGTATTTTTCTTTCACTGACTGGCTTATTTCACTTAGCATAATGCTCTCCAGTTCCATCCATGCTGTTGCAAATGGTAAGAATTCCTTCTTTTTTATAGCAGCGTAGTATTCCATTGTGTAGATGTACCACAGTTTTCTAATCCACTCATCTTTATATTTTGTCTCATAGTAGTGTACCAATGTTAATTTGTTTCTAAAAAATGTATTGTGTAAAGAACACAACACAAACTCTGCCCTGTTAAAATTTTTTTGTGTATAATATATTATTGTTGACTATAGGTACAATGTTGTACAGCGATCTCTAGGGCTTATTCATCTTGCTCGACTGAAACTTTATGCCTATTGATTAGCAACTCCACCTTTGCACCTCACTCCAGCCCCTCACAACTATCATTCCATCCTTTGATTCTATGCATTTGAGTATTTCAGATTCCTCATATAAATGGAGTCATGCAGTATCTGCCTTTCTGTGACTGGCTTATTTCACTTAGTCTAATGTGCCATCATATTAAACTAGAGGCCCGGTGCATGAAATTCGTGCACGGGGTTGGGGGGGTGGGCGGTGTCCCTCAGCCCAGCCTGTACCCTCTCCAATCTGGAACCCCTTGAGGGATGTCCGACTACCTGTTTCACCAGGATCAGGCCTAAACGGGCAGTCGGACATCCTTCTCACAATCCAGGACTGCTGGCTCCCAACCGCTCACCTGCCTGTCTGCTTGATTGCCCCTAATCACTTCTGCCTGCCAGCCTGATCACCCCCTAACCACTCCCCTGCCAGCCCAATTGCCCCCAACTGCCCTCCTCTGCAGGCCTGGTCCCCCCCAACTGCTCTCCCCTGCAGGCCTGGGTCTCTTCCAACTGTCCTCCCCTGCAGGCCTGGTCCTCCCCAACTGCTCTCCCCTGCAGGGCTGTGTCCCCCCTAACTGTCCTCCCCTGTAGGCCTGGTTGCCCCCAACTGCCCTCCTCTGCTGGCCATCTTGTGGTGGCCATCTTTGACCATATGGGGCGGCCATCTTGTGTGTTGGAGTGACAGTCAATTTGCATATTACCTCTTTATTATATAGGATGTAGTCTAAAATATAGAGGGTGTATTGTTTATTTCATTTGCTTGGCAAATGCTGTTTTTTTTTTAAAGCCTGAGGAACAAAAAGATCCCTGCAAAGCCTCAGAAACATAGGTGCCTCATAAAATTAAGAAATTTTTAGGATATATGTACTTTAGAAATTAGTTTTAGACTCTATCCAAAATAACTGTGTTTCTACTTTTATAAAGATTTATAAATTGTTAATAAATTATTATTAAAGTAATAGATGCTCATAGATAAAAATTCAAATTGGTAGTATATTTTTTTTATTTTAAAAGTCATTATGCACATACAGACATAAAAATTGTCTGCAAGTTGCTTGTTTTGCTTACTGTGTTTTGTATATCTCTCTATATAGTACATGTGGATATAACTGATTTGATTTTACATATGTGTATACAGGATGGGATAAAAGTAGGTTTATAGTTGTGAGTATGTGAAACACATATGTGGTTGGCATATAGTAGTTGCCCAATAAATGGTAGCCATATTGTTCTCAGTACACTTAAGGTCTCTTCCTAATTGGAACAGTAATCACATTTTGACTTAGTACAAAAAGAAGTAAATTGAATCTTTGGCTATATGTTATTATAAAGTGATTTAAATATTAGTAATATATTGTTGATGAAATGATCTTTTTTTCTTTCCTGCTGTTTTTAAATCATAGGGCCCCTCGATTTAAAGATTTTCAGCAACAGGACAGTCAGGAGCTCCTGCATTATTTGCTGGATTCAGTGAGGACTGAAGAGACAAAGGTCAGGTTTCTTTATGTTTATCACATATACTCTTTAAGAAGAGGGTACAGAACTGAAGGATTTCATTTCTACTATAATTTTTATGTGCAGTTAGGAGGTTAACTTGATTTTTTTTCTCACTATTCTATTTCTTCTTCTCGTTTTTTTTTTTTTTTTTTTTTTACTGTTCTATAAGGTTATTTTCTTTCACTCTGTCACAACCCCTATTCTTAATTAGTTAATGTTCTTTGGCTATAATGAACAGAAATCAATTAAAACTAGCTTAAATAAAGAAAATGGATCTAAGAATCCAGGTGAAGGGGGAAATACCTGGGATTGTTTACTACATGATGGTTATTATAAATGGAATTAAAATTTATGTCTTTACATTGTTTTTCTCTGTCATTATCACAAATAAAACAACAAAATCTATCCCTATCATTTATTCTATTTCCCTTCTATTACTTGACTAGAGGCCCAGTGCACAAAATTCGTGCATGGGTGCGGTCCCTAGGCCTGGCCGGCAATCGAAGCGTGAGCGTCTGGTGTGGAAGGGCAGGTCCCACCTGACCTCTGGGCCCTGGGCAGCACCTGGGCCCCTGCTCGCACCCACCTTAGCCTGGTGCTGCCCACTCACTTGCTCCACCATCCCACTGCAGTCCTGCTCTCACCAGGGCCTGTCGGGGCCGGCAGTGCCCCCACTGCCACCCACTGCCAGTGCCGCATCGCCGACACCCACCATTTTCTGCGCCACCCTGTGGTGGTCAGCGCATGTCATAGCGAGCGGTCAAATGACCGCCCGAGGGGACAATTTGCATATTAGGCTTTTATTATATAGGATGGCCTTCTTTGTTTCAAATTAAATTACTGTTTTGTCAAAATGGTACACTGGGATTCACAGTATCTAAAAACTCAGGCAGTATAGCAAGAAGCATTGGTTTTTGAAAGCTCTTATCTTTCTTCCTCTCTGTGAGGGTTTTAGACGGCGTGGCAAAATTAAAATGTCAAGTGTGTGGATCTGCTCAGTCCTGTGAGCAAGGCCAGTCTCTTACAGTGGTACGCAGGCAGGAGCTGCATTGTCTGGCCTGGGAACCCACAGCTGTTAGTTGTGTTGCTGTTGTCGCTTGCCACTGCCATGTGTCCTTTAATTGAAGAAAGGCTGCCCCGTTAGGTCTGCCACCAGAATCTTTTAGTAATGATTACAAACTACGATCTCCTTCCATATTGTTTCATCAAAGTCTTTTTCTTACAACTATCAAGTTCAGGACTATAATATGCTCTTATTGAATGGAGCACTAAAGGGATCATTTGTGCAAAAACTCGTAAATTTTTTATGTGCAAATAAAATCAAATTTACTATAAGAACTTCTTTTATAATCATTCTTTTCAACTTACAAATATATATGCTTCACTTTTTCCCTTTTAATTTGAGCTATCACTAAAGAAATGTTACCTTTTTATTATCTTCTCAAAGACATCATTTTAATACATTATTGGAGAGGATTTTTTAAAGGCACAATACTTCAGCTAACTTAAACTGAGTTTTTTTGCATTCTTATTTTTAAAAGAAATTTAAGATGGAGACTTAGATAGTTGAACTTGGGTAGTGCTAGTTGATTAATGTGCTGCAATTGTTAGTAGCTCCCTGACCCAACTCTTTTTAACCTAAGTGGTTCAAAGCATGACTTTTAACAATGAGAGGTTGTAGATGGACCTAAACTCATTTATTTTATTCAACTTGATGAATTACCTATTAATTAACTCCTTAACAGTATAGAGCAGAGAATATACATTTATGGCTAGGATACAATAAAAACAAAACAAGTCTAATAGTTTAAAAGTTAATAATTTAATCAGCTTCATTGTATCTTTTACTTTTTTATATATATATTTTTTACTTTTTTATATTTTTAAAGAGTAATATAGCTTACATTTTAAAATATAGTAAAAGCTCATTAAATCATATTGCAATTCATGTCTAAATTAATAAAATGTTCAAATTGGAAAACAAACATACAGACTTCTAATTGTGTTAGAGGTCTATTTCTAGTAACTCGAGAGCCTTTTTACAGTTATATTAAATAATTACAGGTGAACATTGGTATTTATTGGAATCTTTCATTTATAGCCATTAAATATTTCTCCTGCATGGACTTCACACCATTCTAATTTATTTTAGTTAAAAAAATTATTTTTCTCATAGGTAAGTCAACTTTAGCTTAGACAGTATCTGAATTATATCATTTTACACCAGGAAGACCAGATCAAACAGTAGTTTCACATATGAAAACCTGTGATTAAGACATTACTTAAAAAAATATTTTGAAGGAGCCGAGACCGGTTTGGCTCAGTGGATAGAGCGTCGGCTTGCGGACTCAAGGGTCCCAGGTTCGATTCCGGTCAAGGGCATGTACCTTGGTTGCAGGCACGTCCCCGGTGGGGGGTGTGCGGGAGGCAGCTGATCGATGTTTCTCTCATCGATGTTTCTAGCTCTCTGTCCCTCTCTCTTCCTCTCTGTAAAAAATCAATAAAATATATATTTAAAAAATATATATTTTGAAGGATAATGAACAAACATTTTTTTCACCCCATTCTTAAAATGTGAATTGGAGAAGATTAAATTTATCCATTAATTAGGGGCATAATTAGTATAAAAGATGATTCATTAGCTTAGATACACTTTTATTTTTAGAATATATAGTTTTAATTTATTCTAAAAAAATTTTCTGTGAGGTTGGCTCTTTCCTAAAACATACGGAAGAGATGTGGAAACATAAACTTTGAGGACATTAATTGATATTCTGGACTTGAGTCATATATTTATATAAATAAAATAACCTGTATGGAAGCCAATGTGACCAGTTTAAGAGCTTCTTATATATTAAGGTTTTCTTCATAGACAAGAAATTTCATATGATTTATTTGTGACATTTTGTCCTGATTAAGGACTACATCATTTTTAGGAACAGAGTGGGACAGAGGGAGGGGAGGGAGACAAATGGAGAGAAAAGGGGAGAGAAGGGAAAAGTGGGACAAGTTACTCTAAACCTGTAAGTATGATGAGACTAGGCTGCTTGCTTTTTGTAGACTGAAAAAACACATTTGAACCCAAGAGAGAACCTAAACATAGGAACTTTTCTGTAATTCCATATTCTCCCCCAAATAGGAAAATTGTTCATTCGTGGAATTTTAGGACCAGATTTAATTTTTAAAAATTCAGTCATTTTATTTTATAGACTAAGTAACTGAGATCCAGTGTACCTTGCTGTTTGAAAATCCTTCTCTTATTAAGATGAGGCTGGAGTTAACTGTTACTAAAACAGATGTTATTTAAAAGAACACAGAATACTGCTTTAAAATAATAGATTTTAATACATTCTTATTAACTTTGTTTTATAGAGAATACAAGCTAGCATTCTAAAAGCATTTAACAACCCAACAACTAAAACTGCTGATGACGAAACTAGGAAAAAAGTCAAAGGTATGTTGACTCTCTCACTGTTAAAATTTTATTCTACAGGAAAATATTTAAAGTTTCTTTACAGGGGAAAAAGAACTGAGCATTATGTGAATGAATGCTGTAAAATAGTTGCTTTAAAATGAAGGTATACTTATTCTAGTGGCTCAGTCATAGAAAGAAAACGTTAGAATTTATCCATGTGAATTTAAAAAAATAAAAGTAATATCACATACACAGATTGACACTATTGCTCTTAATAGGAGGTTCTAAGGGAGACTGGAAAGGTGGTTGAAGGTAGCATCCTTATTTGGAAGTTCACTTTTATCATATTGGACTATTTTGCAGTTGAGGTGTGCTTGGATGAGTGAACTCATGGATATTATCTAACACTAACTTGACAGTGCTTAAGTGCTGCAAAGATTCCTGTAAGGAAACATTTATTGAAGGAGTACTGACAGGTCAAGTGCACATGTCTACTTTACTCCTAGTGTTATCTCTTCCTCAGCCAAAATGTGAGGCAAAAACAATGATTATCTAATCAAAGTGGTCACTCATAAGTATTTAAGTGTGGATTTATAGTCTATGTTATTAGTGATTTACCATGTCCTAAATGTATATTCTGTCTTGAGATGTTAACTAATGGTAGTATAAAGGCATTATTTTTAGTAGACACTTAAAATATTATTTGTATTTTAAATATTATTAAATTTTGTATTAAATTTTATTTATTCTCTTTTCTAACTTTTATTTTTTGAAGTATTATATGTACATCCTATATATCTATATAAACAAATATACGTTGCGATTATATATGCCAAATTTTATATGCAGTTTTAAGGGTTCAGGTTTTTTTAAATGTAGATTTTCAAGCATGCTCTTTTGTTTTGAGATAGTGCCATCTAGAGCATGTTTAGAATAACTGCCCAGTTTTTCTTTCATCTCTTTCCAGTTTTGTAATCTTTTCTATTAACCCCTTGTACAATTTTTCTTAATGAAACATCTTAGTTTACTATAATGTCTCAATTATAATTAATAAATGTTTATTTATATAGCCCAATATGTCTGCTCTGTCATTCATTGCAGAAAATACATTGTTTTAGAAGGTAGAGACCTAAAAAAATATAGAAGTGAATAGATTTGTTAATATATTTCTCCCCCAGTGTTTACTGTGGAAAAATGTCAAACTTCTATTAAGTGGAGGGAATAGTATATGAAGCTCCATGTATCCATGTACTCATCACCCCACTTATTACATTCAGTTCCTGGAGTATTATGTTTCATCTATTTTCTCCCAACCCCAGATTATTTTGAAGCAAATTATAGGCATAATTTCCCTTGATATATAAATACTAGAGGCCTGATGCATGAAATTCGTGCACAAGTAGGCCTTCTTCCTCCGGCTGCCAGCACCGGTGCCCTCGCAGCCCTGGCTTCATCCGGAAGGTCATCGGGTCTAATTAGCATATTATGCTTTTATTATTATAGCTTTTTCAAAGAGAATAATTCTGACAATTTTAATATAACTGAGCAGTTATGCATCTAACTGAGTTATTTATTGCCATATTAATTCTTTATTTTATTTTTTTAAATTTTATTTTATTGTTTAAAGTATTACAAATAGTAGTACATATGTCTCCTTTTTTTCCCCATTGACCTTCTCCCGGCCTCCCCTAACCCCTGGCACATGCCCTCACCTGCCATATTAATTCTTTGCACTATGCTGTGTTTACTTGTCTTTTATACTCTGTCATTTCCATAGTTGGGGTCCTGGCATCTGTAGCCCTAAAAGCATAATCTCCTTTCCCATCCCTCTACCTCTGGGTCAGGCACAGAGGCTTTGAAGAATTTAATGGGAGCAGTTGAGATGTAGTATGAGTTGTAGTTACTGCTCCTTTTATTTTACCTCTTACGAAGTTTGTTATTTCTGGAAATACTATCATTGCTAGTCACATTTTCTCTACAGAACTGTAAAGGAGAGAGACATTATAATGTCGTATAGGAGAATACATTATTAAATGTGGCACTGGACATCTGCCTTAGATTTCTTTTGAATCAACAGAAAAACCATGTTACAATGTAAGGTTGATGGTTGACATGTTTTTGCATTAAAAAGTATATTTTTTACAGCATATGGAAGCGAAGGTGTGAAAATGAACTTCATAGATCGGATATTTATTGGTGAATTAACTAGCACCCTCATGTGTGAAGAATGTGCAAACGTAGGTACTTTGAAATTCACTTCAGCATGGACTAGATTATAATCCCAGCGTTTTGATTATTTTCTTTCACATATAATCTTCAGTAGTCATTTACTTTTATTTGTGACAGATGACTACATAATAGTTTTTGAAAATCTTCTTAAAATATATCCTTCACTCTTAGAAAGTAAACATAATCTATAATTTTAAAAATAAATGTGTTATTTTATTTTTCCTCCCAAGAAACCTGTGAAGTTCTGTTAGGTCATTTTAATATGTTTGAATGTGTAAGCTACTTGTTTAGATGGAAATAAAATAAAGTTCTGTGAAGAGAATAACTGTGTTATGTAACTATGTATGCATTGCCGTAAAATGTAATTCCAATGGAAATAATTTAATGTATTAACATAACCCAGGGTGATCTAGCACATTTGATTTAAAGTTTATTTTTATATGACTTGTTGAAGTTTATTTCATTTTATTTTATTAAGTAGACTTGACTCATCTTTGAACTAGTGATACTTTTTATTTGGTGGAATGGAATGCCATCTGTCCTTTGACAACAATTTAAAGGCATATAAATTTTTATAGGCTTTCGGTTGCTTGATAAGGAGTACTTCTGAAAACGGATAACTTGGACTATGATGGGTTTACACTTTTGTCAGATTTTCTTGTAAAAGAGAGAGTCTTTATGTATATTTTCTTGTTCCAGATTATGGAGTATTTTTCTATCTAATCTAGTTTTATTCAATTAGAATTATATATTATATCTCCTAATCTGTCACATTGAAGCACAGACTGTGTCAGAGTATTACTTACTTCTGTAGTATATTCTACATAAAAGTTGATTTCTCTCTCACAAGCTATAGAGTATCTTTTAGAATTACCCTAAAGAATCTACAAAACACAAACTTTCTGCCTTTTTCATATTTTATGTTATGGCACTCATTTCACCAAATAGCTCATATAATATATATGTTTATATTTTTAATTATTATTATTAAACATATTTTATTTAAAAGTTACTTTAAACATTACTGATATTGTGATAGTGACAACATAAAATTCAACAGGGTTGCATTTATTAAAGTTTTGAGTTATCTTGTTTTGATTAACAGTACATGCTGCTCTACCCAATTAAATTGCTATTTGTTCCAGGAATGTTTTTTAACTTAAAATTTTAAGTTGCCTGAGAAGTCTGATTCCTCTAAGCCTTTACAAAACTACATTGTCTATATTAGAATTCTACCTGAAGTTCTTAATATGTTTGTTTTTTTAAGATCTCCACGGTGAAAGATCCTTTCATTGATATTTCACTTCCTATAATAGAAGAAAGGGTAAGGAGAAAAAAAAACCTTAAGTCTTTTGTGAAGGACATTCATTTTATTTAGACATTTGTTGAATATGTTATCAGATCTGAGAATCATTATTTTTTATATACAATAGTTGAGTTTGTACAGTTAATATTGGGGTTTGTGTATGCATGCATAAAGTATGAGATCATTCTTAATTCTCAAGGAATTTAAATCCTTATGCTTTATATTTTGAGAGTTAAAGTTAAGGAAATTATATTTCAAATGAGTTAGAAATTTTAAAAAGTAGATTACATCCAGAATTTATTTCCTAAAGAAGTTTTGTGTTATGTACATGTCATCTATATAGGTTTCAAAGCCTGTACTTTGGGGAAGAATCAGTAAATATAGAAGTTTACAGGAGACACAGAATGGCCAATATAGTGGCCCTGTTACTATAGAAAATAATCACCAACCTAGAGCCACCAGGAAGCAGTCTCCATCTAAAGATAAGGTAAGACTGTGTATTTGTGAGGCATCTGCTTTTTTAAACTTATTATTATGAAAAATTTCAAAAATATACAGAAGTAGAGAAAATAGTATGATAAACTTCCATGTAAGTAGTTCTCAACTTTATATAGTTATCAGCTCATGGCTAATCAGGTTTTATCTATATCTTATATTCTCCCCACCTCCCCCAGATTATTTTGGAATAAATCCCAAATATATCATATATTTCAGTATGTAGATCAAATAGATACTCTTTTAAAATACGTAACCAAAGACTATACTTTCAGGGATCATTTCTATAGTTCGTTAAAATACGTAACCACAGTACCATTATCATACCTAAAATATTAATAACTTTGTAACAGCACCAATATCTAGTCATTATTTAAATTTCTGCAACTGTCTCATAAATACTTGTTTTTTGGTTTTGCTTTTTAAAGCCTATTTGAATTCAAGATCTAAAAAAGAGCTATGGAGTGCATATGATTGTCATGCCTCTTCAATCTCTGCTCTGTTCGCACAAGTCCTCTTCTGTTCTCCACAAATAGGTTTCTGTTGTTGGTCTCTTGTGTAAAAGTTTATTTTTAAATTAGAACTATTTGTTAGTATATCTTCTATTGGTTATAGTTTATGTAGATTTAGGAAGGGTTTTAGATATACTAGAAATACTAGAGTAATTATTTAATAATTGTGGGACATTTAATTACTGGCATTTATTTTCAGTAAGGTCACAAGATTCTTTTCTCTAAAAACACTGTCAACTTACAGAATCAGCTAATTCATGGCAGAAAACGTGCAAGGAAATTTTCATCTGGAGAAGATAAAACTGTTGACATGTACCGGAAAAATGGAAACATGGAAGTGAATGGGGATTCTTCAGCGTTTGCAAGCATCATGAATACTGAATCGAATCTGGCTGAAAACCCTACTGATGGTAGTGAGAAGGAAGCCAGCCGTTGTGAAAGTGGTGTTGATGCTGACAGTGAGGCCTCAGAATCTGAAAGTGCTTCTAAGCAAACTCTGTTGCCGAGATCCCGTAGTGGATGCTATGTGCACACAAATGGACGTCACCATCCATCAGCAAGAGAACTGCCCACCAAGAAGACTGATAGTGGTGATGAAGGAATGGCTGAAGCTATTTCTGAACTTCATTTAAGCAGCAGTGTACCTGGAGATAGAGATTTTGATGGAGAAAACCAGCCACTAAGTCTTCCAAATAATTTATATTTTTCAGAGGAGAAGCATACGATGTCTCACAGTCCCCAAAATGCTTTTCAGACCCTTTCTCAGAGCTATATAACTACTTCTAAAGAATGTTCAATTCAGTCTTGTCTCTACCAGTTTACATCTATGGAGTTATTAATGGGGAATAACAAGCTTCTCTGTGAGAATTGTACTGAAAAGAAACAGAAGTACCAAAGGGAAACCAGTTCTGCAGGTAAATATTTAGCTTTATTTTTTATTCACGAATTATCTGATAGTCAGTGACTAGTTGGCATTAGATCCCAAAGAGAAGAACCTAAGAACCTGTCTCTACACTTGAGCTGCTTGAGGGTAAGGATTGTCTTTTCCGTATTTGTATATTTGTACTTTAGCACTGCAGACACTGACTGGGCAAAATGAATGTTCAATAGATTTTTGTTGAAATAAATTAAAGAACAGGAAGTATCCATCTTTGCCCTGAAAATGCAAATCCACATAATCTTACTTTAGTGGACTAGCTATCTGAAATCTTTCCAGAAGAAATTTCCCTAAAACTTAAAATTTTATGATGAGGTTAATATGCTTCCCAAATCCCATTAATCTAATATCTATATATATAAAAGCCTAAGCGACTCTTCGACCAGTAGCTATGATGCGCATTGACCACCAGGGGGCAGACACTCCACGCACAGGCATGGAAACATGGAACAGACTGGTGAATCTCAGAGGGAAGGGGGGGACGGGCAGGAACAGATTAACCAAAGATCTTATATGCATACTAGAGGTGCACGAATTCGTGCATCGGTGGGATCCCTTGGCCTGGCCTGCAGGAATCGGGCCAAAACCAGCAGTCTGACATTCCCTCAAGCGGTCCCAGATTGTGAGAGGGCGCAAGCCAGGCCAAGGGACCCCACTGGTGCACGAATCCGTGCACCTGGCTTCTAGTGAAGTCATAATCTATACTAATAAAAGGGTAATATGCTAATTAGACCAGATAGACTGGGCATCTTCTGGACAAAGCCACAGTAGCGGGGGCAAAGGCAGACGCAGTTAGGGGAGAGCAGTTAGGGGCACCAGGCTGGCAGGGGAGCAGTTAGGGGCATCAGGTCGGCAGGGGAGAAGTTAGGGGCGATCAGGCAGGCAGAGGGGTTAGGGGTGATCAGGCAGGCAGGAGAGCAGTTAGGAGCCAGTGGTCCCAGATTGCGAGAGTGATGTCAGACTGCCGGTTTAGGCCCACAGGGATCGGGCCTAAACCGGCAGTCAGACATCCCTCAAGGGGTCCCGGATTGGAGAGGGTGCAGGCCGGGCTGAGGGAACCCCTGTGCACGAATTTTGTGCACCAGGCCTCTAGTAAGATATAAATTTGAAGATTTTAAATAATTGTATATTATAAAACTAGCAACATAATATCTATATTTAGTTGACTGGGAAAAAGGGGGACTTGTCAATAAATTTTCAGTGTACCTCTAGCCTTGACTAAATGGAGAGAGAATATTCATTCCTAGTGACTAGTTTCATTCAAAATATAGATTTTATTTTTATTCAGGAATTGTGAGGCCAACAGATCAGGAAATGGTTGTCACTGAGGATACTTTGTTTCTTACAGTTCCCAAGAAGAGAGGGCACATGGGGAAGCACCAGGGTTGGGTAGGAGGCAGGGACAGCCAGGGGGAAACTAGGGCAAGAGACTTTATTGTGCTTTCCAAGGGAAGGAATGGGCAAGGCATGATAAACAGGTTTAAGATGGACTAGTTTTGAATAATTTAGTGGGCTCTGGGTTATAGGGACTGTTGCTAGTTGTCTAGAACTTGGTCATGATATGATTAGGGCAAGTGGATTGCAGGCTAGGTAAAGGAGGTAGTTGGGGTGTGTGTTTTGGATTGGTTGGTTTGCACATGAAAGGCACACTTAACCCTTTGCACTCGCTTGCTTTTTTCTCGATTCCTTTATTCTACTCGGGATTTAATTTTTTAAATACCCCAGATTTTACAAAGCGCGGCAGTAGAATAAAAAACTGGAGTTTCTTTTCATACAAACTTATTTATTTGGATTTTTTTATATTTCAAATTATTGATACATTCAAAGAGTAATTTTAATCTCGATGCTAACCGTGTCGAGTCACACTCGACATCCGAGTGCAAAAGGTTAATATTTACTATCTCTAGCAATCAGTTCTGGGATAGGCCCTCCGTCCAGTGTCAGCAAGGCCCCAGTTGTCAAAACATCAGAACAAAGATGTGTTTAATACACTAGTAATTAAGAAGACATCTAAATGGGAGAAGGAAGAAATACCAGTTTCTATTAACCAATTTATATTAACTTTATATTAAGTTAAATATGCAATTGGTCATATTCAAATCCTATCACAAGTCCTTTAATAACCTCTTATTGAAATGCCCCAGTGGTTCCCATGATATGAGCTCTCCTTTCACAGCAATACATGTTGAGCCAATTTTATCATCTGCAGGTGTGTTTGTGGTGGTCTTTGGCTGGAGGGCATTGTCCTAAGTCACTACTAGTTCATCTTTTTTCCAGCTTCTAAAATTGTGTTGCAAGTGTCACCTCACCTATTCTTTGTTCATATAAGGGAGTGCCTTTAAAAAAAAATCTTTCATTTTAGTGTTTTTGGAAAGAATAGAGGTACCCTGCAACCAGAAGTCTAATTTCTCTTATTTCCTTTTTAAAAATCTGGTTTACTGAATTTGCACATAGTATATAATTTGCACACAATAAAATTTATTTTTAAGTGTACTAGTACAGTTTAATGAGTTTTGCTAACATATTCAGTCCTGTAACTATCATCAAGGTCTAAAACATTTTCATTGCCCCAAAATGTTTTCTTGTGCTCCTTTGCAGTTAATTTCCTCTCCCATTCCCTAATCCCTGCACTCACTAATCTGATTCTTCTCCCAATAGTTTTGCCTTCTCCAAGATATCATAAAAAATGGGATCATATAATATATAGCCTTCTGTCTCTGGCCTCTTTGCCACTTAGGATAATGCTTTGAGATTCATCCATATAGCTACACATATTAATAGTTAATTCTATTTTCTTTTTTAATATTTTAAAAAATGTGATATGATGCTTCTATATAAATGTTGACTATGTTATGTGGTAGATTCCATTAGTATGAAATGGAATCTTACAAATAAATTTATTATATTTTATACAGAAAAGAAAGCAGGAGGGATTTATACTAATGCCAGGAAGCAGTTGCTTATTTCTGCTGTTCCAGTTATCCTAATACTTCACCTTAAAAGATTCCATCAGGTAAAAGTTCCTTTAGTAGCACTAATTTCCATCAGATGTTTTATAGAGCCCTAAGTCTTATAAAGTACTGTCAAGGATTAGGCACTAATTTACTGAATTTAAAAATTTGTCATATGGGATGTACTGCTTTTTCAGCCATAATAGTTTACCAGACTTTACTAATTAAAAATTTTTAATTCACAATGTTTGAAGATTTAGGTGGTAGGAACCCAAATGGCATGTGTGTGTTTGTGTGTGTCGATGGAAAATAAGAATTTTTAAGAACGCTTGGGGGAAAAAAAAAAAAGGAACACTTAGAAGTAAAGAAATAGCAAAGTGCACATACCTTTCTGAGTTCTCTTGATCCCAGTGAGAAGGCTGTGAGGTCTGGCCATGGCTAACTAGGCCTGAGTACAAAAAGGGCTAGTACAATGCAGTTTCCTTTACTATAGGACTCTACAGTGAGAGAGAACCTAAATATTTTCAATGTAGCAGATTTTTCTCCTTTTTTGGTGTGTGTATTTTTTTAAATATGTTTTTATTTATTTTAGACAAAGAGGAAGGGAGAGGAAGAGAAAGAGACCTCCATGAGAGAGAAACATTGATCTGCTGCCTCCTACATGCCCCCTATTGGGAATCAAGCCCACAGCTCAGGCATGTGCCCTGACCTGGAATGACCTCTTGGTGCATGGGATGATGCTCAATCCACTGAACCACACCGGCCAGTCTGTGTGTGTATTTTTAATTCAATGCTTTGACTCTTTTTTTTTTTTTTTTTTTGCATTTGATAAAACGATTTTAACATTTCTCTGGAAGAATGAATAAGTGAAAATACTAAAACATTTTTGCAAAAGTTAGAAGGAGTTTTTAAAATAAAACTATAATAAGTAAAAACAGTATGGTCAGAATTGTCAAATAAAACATGAGTATAATTTAAAGTTCTTTTGTTATGATAATAAAGTAACCTGAAATCAGTTGGGAAGGGGGCTGTATTGTTCAGTAAAGGACTTAGGAAAGAAAAGTAGCTGTTGAGGGAAATAAAAGTTTATAGCTACCCTCCATACCATATATCAATACTATTTTCAGATTACTTTTTTTTAATTGCATGAAACAAGTTATCAAAAGACTAAAAGAAAACTAAAATACCAACCTGACCTCTGATTGGGAAGATTTTCTAAGTATAAAACCCAGGAAAGAAATCTCAAGGGAAAAGATTGGAAGCTTTGATCATAATACTAGTATATCTGCAACATTTCAGGTGGCCCACAGATGGGCAGGAAGAGATTTTCCTCTACACTTTCATCCTATCCAAAGAAAGATTAGGTTAAGCTCTTGATTTTCTGTAGCCAGGATTCTAGAAACTTAACAGAAATGAAATGGCGGTGGAGAGCTGATGTATCCTGTCTCCCTACATCAGAATGCCTGATGGAAGGTGTGTGTCTGCAGTGACTCTGTGTGAGCAAGAGAGGGTCATGCCAGATCTGAGAAGCTAATTGCATGATGTGCCAGTTGTTTAATATATGGTCATTGTATCCCTACTTAGGAACAACTTACAGAAAGAATTCATGCTTTAAAGGGAAATATTTACGGACGTCTTGGTCGCTTCTTGCTCTCAGGCTAAATGTAATGTTAGCAAAGCCACATTCTCATTCCCAGGACTGGGAATTTAGGGAGCAGACTCTAGACAATGTCTCTGTTTCTGGTATTTTATTGTCTCTGAAAGCCCATTTCTCTGTAGTAACTTCAGAGCTGTATCTGAAACATCCACCACACTGAAAGGAGAGAGCTTTGTCATAAATATGGCAAACGATTAGCATTGCAAATATGTAAATAACTCTTAAAAATCAATAATAAAAATATCAAGACCCTAATAGAAAAACGGTAAAGAACACAAATTGACAGTTCATAGAAAAAGTAAAGATTTCAAGAAAATATAAAGAAAAAGGCCCATCCTTTCCAGCAAAACAAATGCAAAATAAAATGACAGCAGGATTCTTTTTTTAACCTGTTCAAATTGGCCCAGATATGGTCGTGTTAAGGATGAAGCGAGATATAGGCTTTTTTTTTTTGTTCCCACAGTGGGGGGTGTAAGTTGGACACACCTTAGAAAGTAATTTAATAATATAGTTCAAGGATATTAAGGAATGTTTTGAATAAAACATTTTGAACAAAAGTATTACTTTTGACTAAGTAATTCCATTTCTAAGAACCTATTCCAAGGAAATAGAGATTATATAAAAATTTGTATCTTGGTCATTATAGATCATGCCAGCTGTGAGGCCTGGCACAGTTGTTCAATATGCAGGATATCATATTTATATCTTAATGACATGGAAAATACTTATCATATTCAGTTAAAAGAAAAATTTTAAAAAGGCAGGAGGCTGCATATGCCCAAATATAAGCCAAGGTATTTTCCAAAACTCATCCCCTAGAAAAGAAGATTAAAGATAGTTACTAGATTTATTGGGGTAGATACCACATAAATATTCCAATAACTATATTGTATACCTCAAACTAATATAATATTGTATGTCCACTGTAAGTTAAAAATATGTTTAAAGAAGAAAAAGATATTCATCTTATATTAAAGCCCTTTATAGAGTCTTTCCTATTATGGGGTAGTTTCTCAACAGCAACATACTATCTGGGGAGGACACATTAGCCTGAAATGGTCTCTGGCAGTGCTGGTATTGAATGCTTATGGAGGTCATCTGATGAGAAAAAACAAGGCAAAAAAATTGAAAACAGATTAAATAATTATTCCTGGGGCATGACCTCATAATTTCACATCACATATCAGGTTAAGTCTTCTAAACATCACTTGAAGATACAAATCAGTAAGTGGGTATATTTTGGTCAAAAAATAAGCTTTTTTTCCTTTAAAATTATGCCCTTGGAGTAAGTCATGAAGGCCTTGCATGAAAGGTTGCATCGGTTAGTTTTTGTCTACTCATACAATTCAGATTTCCGCATTTTCTGATTCCAATAGTTTCTATTTGTGGGTTTCCTATCCAATGTTAGCAAAGCCACATTCTCATTCCCAGGACTGGGAATTTTAGGGAGCAGCCTCTAGACAATGTCTAAAAACTATCAGCTAGTTTTTAACTACCATTAAATAATGCAAAGTGTACATTTTTTCAAGTACTGCCTTTAGCAATTAAAAATAGAGAAAGGAGTAGAGCTTATTTGACAACATGAAGGTTCACTTTGATTTATATAATATATAACATTTTTATTGATAAAATGATTTAAGTATTGAAATTCAGGCTTTTTAAAAAAATATATTTTATTGATTCTCCACAGAGAGGAAGGGAGAAGGACAGTTAGAAACATTGATGAGAGAGAAACATCAATCAGCTGCCTCCAGCACACCCCCCCCACTGGGATATGCCCGCAACCAAGGTACATGCCCTTGACCAGAATCGAACCTGGGACCCTTCAGTCTGCAGGCCGACGCTCTATCCACTGAGCCAAACCGGTCAGGGCAGGGCTTTTTGTTTTAATGATTGAATATCACTGAATTTTAAAACTGAAAAGGATCTAATCTAAACCATTTATACCCATTTTCTGCCTTGATGTAGATGATGTAGCCTAGAGTCAAATTAGGTGTTAAGTCAGGGCTAGGACACCAGGCCTCTGACTCTTCAGTTGAATATCTTTTTTTTTTTTTTTTTTAAATGTATTGTATTGATTTTTTACAGAGAGGAAGGGAGAGGGATAGAGAGTTAGAAACATCGATGAGAGAGAAACACCGATCAGCTGCCTCCTGCACACCCCCTACTGGGGATGTGCCCGCAACCAAGGTACATGCCCTTGACCGGAATCGAACCTGGGACCTTTCATCTGCAGGCTGACGCTCTATCCACTGAGCCAAATCGGTTTCGGCTGAATATCTTTTGAAATATCTTATAAAATAGCTTAGTTTTTATCACATTGAATTTATTTTAATGTTGAAAAGCCACAATTTATTTTTCTCTAAGTGTTGAAAAGCCACAGTGAAAGTAATTATTCCAATATTGTTTATAGTAAAAATATGCATAAAAATATATATTTGCAATAACAGTTCATGAAACCTAATTAAAAATTTAGTCATATATCAATTTTGGACTATTCATTAATCATGTTTTTATAGCTATGAAAAAACTTCTAGGATTCCTCTTTTAGTTTTAATTAACAAACAGTGATTTAGATTGAGTTTGTCACATTAATTTTTCTTTTTGGTCTTTTTAGGCTGGATCAAGTCTTCGCAAAGTAAACAGACATGTAGATTTTCCGCTTATACTTGATTTAGCACCATTCTGTTCTGCTACTTGTAAGGTGCAGTATATTATTAATATTTAATTGACTTGCAAATAATATGCTTAAAGTATCCTATGATTGTTTGTTGTGCCATACTTTTCTTTCTTTTCTTAAAAACTAAGCTCCTGTTCATGATTTCTGGTTAGCAGTCTAGGTTTTGTGGTATATAAGAGAATACTTATTAAACTTAATATTTTTAATATATTGATCAATCAAAACATTTTTTGACAACAAGATTTTATGATTAGGTAAATCAAACAAAAATATCTTAAATGCAATTTTTTGGTGAATCCAGTTCATCTGTGGAATATCAGCACTATCTGTCAGTTATTAACACTCAGTATTAGAATTTGATAATGCCCCCCAAAAAATGAGACTTAACAAGCTCTGTATCAAATTTATGAAAAACATATTTTTGAAAGTACCTATTATGGAGAATTTCCAACATATACAGAAACAGACAAGACAGTACAATGAACCTCTCGCACCTATCACCTAGCTTTAAAACCTCAGATACATGGCCAGTCCTGCCCCATCCACAAACTCATCTACCACCCCTATATTAGTTTGAAGCATCATTTCATTCATATATATTTCACTATATATTTCTAAAAGATAAGAATCACTCCTCCTTTTTAACATAACCACAATACCACTTTCACACTAAACCAAGTAAACAATTTCTTCATATCATCTAGAGTCTGTATTTCTAATTATATCGTAAATGAAAAATCTTAAATGACTTCATATCCAACTAAGGACTACACATTATAATTGGATAATGTCTTTCAGTCTCTTTTAATATACAGTTCCTCTCTCCCATCTCTCTCCCCTTCTCTTCCCTCTTCGTAATTTATTTGTTGAAGAAACTAGACCATCTTTTTTTTTTTTTTTAAACATATTTTATTGATTTTTTACAGTGAGGGAGAGGGATAGAGAGTTAGTTAGAAACATTGATGGGAGAAAAACATCAATCAGCTGCTTCTTGCTCACCTCCTACTGGGGATGTGCCCACAACCAAGGTACATGCCCTTGACCGAAATCGAACCCGGGACCTTTCAGTCCGCAGGCCGATGCTCTATCCACTGAGCCAAAACAGTTAGGGCGAAACTAGACCATCTTTTATGTAGTTTCCCATAATTTAGATTTTAATGATTATTCCTCTATCCTCTTTATTTATTTTTTAAAATATATATTTTTTATTGATTTCAGAGAGGAAGGGAGGATGAGAGAGATAGAAACATCAATGATGAGAGAGAAGCATTGATTGCCTGCCTCCTGCATGCCGCCTACTGGGGATCAAGCCTGCGTCCCGGGCATGTGCCGTTGACTGGGATCGAACCAGAGACCCTATAGTCCGCAGGCTGATGCTCTATCCACTGAACCAAACTGGCTAGGGCTATCCTCTTTTTTTACTACAAGTAGGCAGTTGGATAGTTGGATCTGGAGAAGCTTGAACAGATTCAGGTTTGATATTCCTTATTTTTTTTCTGGCAAGTCTATTTCATGGGGAGTGTTTATTCAAGTGTCCCAGAATGACAATTATCTTTTTGTGATAGTGGCCAATGATGCTCAATGTTAGATTCATGAGTTCATTAAGAATTACAGAATGGTGATATTCTAATTTTCTTATTCCTTCTTCATTTATTAACTAGATAACCTCTATATAAAGAGGTATTCCTTTTATCTATTTAGTCATCTTATGGTATAGTTCTTATAGAAAAGACAGGGTAAATGCCCAATTCTTTTCCTGCCTCCCTTTTAAACTAGTTTTCAGAATAATGAATTCAATAGCATTCTCAAACTGTGATCAATTAACTTATCATTATGAGTTTATGGTTTTAAACACATCAGATAAGTTTTAATTTACTATTCTTGTCTTTTATTCATGCTCTAATATATTTGTCTAATTGTTGGCTACTGAAAGCCACTTCAAATTGGCTTCTGGGTTTTTCTGACCTGACCCTAGTGGTTCCTCTCTGAGTGACTATGCCACCAACTGGATAAATTCTTCACTTGCTTAATTTTTTTATTTTGATTTTTAGTGACTGTTTTTTAAATTTAAAATTTTCAAATTTTGTTTCATAATTACATAAAATATTTACACAGTTCTGAAGTCAAATGTATCAAATATACAAAGTAAATTTAAACAAGTGTAGCTTTTCTCCATCTGTTCCATCTGTTTCTTCCCTCCCTTTCTAGATAACCATTGTTAAAAATTATAGTTTATTCTTCTAGTTTTTTTTTTAATGTAAGTAGATAGGTATGTATGTATGGATTTCTCCTCTTAAGTAATCATAACTTATAATATATATCCTTTTTTTTTTTTTACCTATTCTTCCCATTATATTCTGGAGATTATTTCAAAGCAGTATTTAGAGATAGTCTGCATTCCACTTTTTAAGCAGCATAATACTCTGTTGTATGGGTGCATCATAGTTTATTCAACCTGTCCCCACTTAATGGACATTTAGGCCTATTCCAATTTTTTGATAATATAAATAATTATGCAATTAGTCATGTGGTGCATATCTCTTTATATTTTGCTTATGTACGTGTGAGAGAGAATCCTAGAAACAGGATTGATAAAGCCAAGAGTAACACATGTGTAATTTAGCTTGATAACATTAAGTAGGCCAGCATGGGGGCTGGACCCCTCTGCATTCCCACCAGCAGGGTGTGTGGTTCTCTTCCCACAGCCCACCCAGCAGAGGATGTTGTGAAGCATTTGTGTTTTGTCAGTCTAATATGTGCAGAAAAGTATCTCAGTGTATTTTTAATATGTTATTTTCTTATGTTAAGCAGGATGTACAATTGACTTAATTTTCCTTACAATAGCGTTTCACTAAACATTACTAACTTATTTTTGTCTGAAGAATGTAAGTGCGGGAGAGAAAGTTCTCTACGGCCTGTACGGCATAGTGGAACACAGCGGCTCAATGCGAGGAGGCCACTACACTGCGTATGTGAAAGTGAGAACCCCCTCTAGGAAGTTATTGGAACAGATCACTGGAAAGAAAAGTGTACCTGGTATGTTATCCTAAGTTTACTTTATTCTTAAAAACAAATGAATTTATTCTTCCTTTTCTGGAAGAGACAAGTTATTTCATGGATGACTCATGTGGATTCACTTTATTAGTGTTTCGTGAGAAATACATTTAAGAGTACTAGATAATCTTAAAGAATCTTAAATATCCTAAGACTGTGCCCTTCTAGGTGATGTAAAGTGGCACAGTTTTTCAAGGTGTTATGTCATGTACTGCAGTGAGGTGGCATTTTATTTAATAACTAGTGGCCCGGTGCACAAAATTTGTGCATGGTGGGGTGGGGTGTCCCTCAGCCTGGCCTGCACCCTCTCCAGTCTGGGACCCCTCAGGAGATGTCTGACTGCCGGTTTAGGCCCGATCCTGCAGGGATCCCTGAAGGATTGGACCTAAACCGGCAGTCAGACATCCCTCTCACAATCCGGGACCGCTGGCTCCTAACCACTCACCTGCCTACCTGCCTGATCGCCCCTAACCACTCTTCCTGCCAGCCTGCTCACCCCCAACTGCTCCCCCTGCTGGCCTTGTCACCCCCAACTGCCCCCCCCCTGCTGGCCTGGTCACCCCCAACTGCCCCCTCCCCCGCTGGCCTGGTTGCTCCTCACGGCCTCCCTGCCGGCCTGGTTGCCCCACGCAGCCTACTTGTTCAGTCGTTTGGTCATCCCTCACTAACCCCCCTGCCGGCCTGGTCGCCCCACGCAGCCTGCTTGTTCAGTCGTTTGGTCGTCCTTCACTAACCCCCCTGCCAGCCTGGTCGTAGGCAGCATTCTTGTGAGGATGTGATGGTCAATTTGCATATTATATAGGATAACAAAATTTCTGAAGACACCAAGTCTCAGGATATAGTTGGAGTTGAAATTTTGCTAACTTTGCTTATGGATCAGCAAACTAACTTTGTGTTTTTTTCTCTTTTAGTGAAAATGGTTTTCCTGAAACAATAAATATTTACAAGGCTATCTAATATTTCACTAGATTTTTTCAAGAAAAATGATACTATTATTAATGCTTTAAAGAGTGAGTTCATTTAGGAAGAAACAGACGTATGCAATAAGATCTAGCACTAAATAAATCTAGTTTGTGATATGTTATTGCTTATAATGTAAAGAAAAAACACACTTATTGTAAAATTATACTTCTTTTTGTTTTGTTAGGTTTGAAAGAACCGGATAGTGAATCGGCAGGCCAGTGGTTCCATGTCAGTGACACTTATGTGCAGGAGGTTCCAGAATCAAGAGCACTTAGTGCACAAGCGTACCTGCTTTTTTATGAAAGAATATTTTAACTAGTTGTTAATTATTAAGGTTAATGATTATTTAGATCACTTTTATTTAAATGCTGCAATGATAGTTGTAATATGCAATGTGCCTTTGTAGTTTATTCTCTTCTATAGGAATAGCATGTCCCTCAAATGCTCCTGAACATTTTTACTATTTGGGTGAATTCTTTTAAAGTAACTTAAATTTAGTCAGTGCTTTCAAATTTATATTTTTAAAATAAATGTAAACACATGTTTTAAAATGTTTGTCCTGGAACAAAACTAGAATTTACAGTAGTAGAGGAAACTCCTTTATGATGTGGCCTATTATTACAAACATTCAGAAATGATGCTGGCCAAATCAGATCCTTCCTTAAAACTGTTATCCAGCCCTGGCCGGGTGCTCAGTGGGCTGGAGCATCATCCCATACACCAAACGACTGAGAGTTCGATTCCTGGTCAGGCACATACCTAGGTTGTGGGTTCGATCCCCGTTTGGGGTGGTACCAGAGGCAGCCGATGAATGTTTATTTCTTTTTTTTCTCCCTCTCTCTCTAAAATCAATAAAAAACAAAAGTATTACCCAAATGTGAATCACATACCACCTTTCTGATATATATGTATCTCTTGTGCCATTATTTACTTATAATTTTAACCTTAGTTTTTAACTGTAGCCCCATTTATGTGCTAGTTTTATTTTCTCTAATAAACTTAAAATAAATATATAACTATAAAATAAAAATTGTTCATTCATGTAGCAATTCACTCAAAATCATCTCAGGACTATCCAGTGGTATATGTATGCTGCTGTATGGGAAACATTGCTATCAGATACATTTACACAGTTGGCATAATGATCTTGTCATATTTTGTATGATTTCAGACATATAAAAAGGTTTCACTGTAACTTCAGTAATATGGATTTACAATCAATATATTGATTAGCTTATAGCTTTGCTGTTTTGAGAACTAGAAAAATATTGAAATATTTCATCAACATATTATTTGTAACCTATTAGTGGAGTTGCAAGTGATTAGCCAAGGTCAAAGTATAATTATAGATAATTGTTACATTCAGAATTGATAAATAGAAGTTGTTAATCCATATGAGATCATAGGATATCTTTGAAATATAAATTACCTAATTAAATTTGTAAATAATTATATTCTTATTATATTTAACAGGGTAGTATGATACATTTATAATTCTGTAGATCAGTAAATATAAATCATGGTGTTAGGGTTTTGTGATCACTTTGTATTCAGCAAACACCATTAATAAGTTCAAGTGATTATAGCTTTTAATGGGGCATGAAGTTGGCATTTCTGATTTTCTTTTTAAATAATTAATTAATAGTAAAGAAATGATAATTTTTCCCCTAGAATACAAATTAAGCTGTCAAAACTTGGCATGAAAATATTACTACTGCTTGGGCTTAAATTTTAAAAAATAATCACAATTTTGGTGTCACTTGATTGAGTCAAAATACATAATTGCATGGTTCAAGCATCCTAATCATTAGTGCCAACAAATGATAGTACAGGAAGGTGCTGGATAAGTGCCTACTCCCAGTTAGTTCTCCTTTTGGGAAGTAAGGAAAAGAATAGTGGCTGGAGATCATTGTGGAACTATTTAACCAAGACTTTGGTTCTTTTTAACGTGTGAGTATGTAACATTATCAGGGTTACCAGTGCTGCCTTTTGATTCATGGATGAATGGAATTGTGATAATATACAAAATGCAGAACTCAAAAAATTGTCATGGCACAAATTCTATTTTTAAGCTGTTGCAATTTTAATAGTATTTTTCTTGATTTTTAACAGTAAAATGATGGAAAAATATATCTTTATACGTTGATCTGCAAACTTGGGTTGTTTGTCTTATAAAAGGTAGTTTAAACAGTGTTTAAATTAGTATTTCTGTTTAATTGTAATCCATTAACATTGAAGAAATCAGTAGCAGAGCAGTGAATTTTTTTGAGAAATACTAGTTAAATCTCTATCCATGTCAGCCAACTTAGTAATGACAATTACCATCCACTCCCCCAAATGTAAATATTGTCACCTCATTTTGCTCCTAGAAAAGATACTAAGAGGCATGCACTTTTCATTGGTTGATCACATGCTTCTTGTATCATTGATAGAAGAAAGAGAGAAAGGGAAGCACGAAGGAAGGGAGAGAAGGAAGGGAAGGGAAAGGAAGGAAGGAGAGAGCATTCTTTTCTGTTGCCCTTTGGCTTATCCCTTACACAGCTAAAGTCAGAGATGGTGAGTGATAGTTAAGGCCCAGAATCAAGGAAAGTGCCTACTTCCTCCTTTCATTGATAGGATACCAAGAAATGCATCAGTGCTGTATTTATCAAATGGATATTTTAAGCTTTATTCTGAGTACCAGTGACAACAGATTTTTCATTGAGTGAGTGAGACATTGTAGCTTCAGAACATTACTTCCGTACTGAAGTACTGCAGTAGTTTTTATGCTTAACTTCACATTTATTCATTATGTATATATTTATTGAACATCCACTATGGGTCAGGCACCTTGCTGACACTATTTTAACATGTTTTAAAATGGAGAGACCTATATAGGTTTTAGACATTATCCCGTAAGTAACATACAAATAGAATACTTTTATTTCCATTTCCATATTGTTAAATGAGCTAATTCTAAAATCTACTTTTTATGGTCTAGAATTTATGAATGCTTTTTCAGGTCTATTGATAATGGAATAAATTTAATTTTGAAACCTAAGAGTTTTCTAATTATAGCTCTTGTAAAAAGAGAAAGTATTTTAAGTTATACATGGGTCTGCATTAACATTTTTGTTTTTATTTTGAATATTTCCAAAGCACATTTGTAGGGGTACAAAACTATGAAGCTACTATAATAACGATAGTTTCCAGATGACTCAGGAAACAGTACAAATAAGTGAGAATGTTTACAGATCTTCAAAATACCAACCATAAGTGCTTGGCCAAATGAATTTAAAAAGTTAAACAGAAATTTTACTAGCTTTATTTAGAAACTGGTTTAGAAGGTATGTCTAATCCCAGTTTCCCCTATTTTTTCCATATTTAAAATAAAATTTCGATTGTGCCAATTACGTGAATATTTTTGACATAACCATGTATGTGTCTATATTTAAGATTTTGTCATTACCCAGTAAAATGATGGAAAAATATATCTTTATATTATACGTTAATCTGCAAACTTGGGCTTTTTGTCTTATAAAAGGTAGTTTAAACAGTGTTTAAATTAGTATTTCTGTTTAATTGTAATCCATTAACATTGAAGAAATCAGTAGCAGAGCAGTGAATTTTTAAACCTGATGTGAAGACCACCTTTTGGGTGACCAAAGGGAGTGGTAGTTGGTGTCAGTTCTAAGGGTAGTAAACTGATACCTGTTTTATTTTAAATGTGCCAACAGAGCTATTTTGCAATATAATATTTAATAGCTCTTAGCTTGCATGTGATTTTACTCAGTGATTTTATACAATAGCTAAATAAAATTTCCTGAGGACTAAGCTGTGTAATGTATCACTTTCATCTAATTTTTGTAGTATAAAATAACATCCTGCCTACTTTTCTTAAATTCATATTCATAATTTATTTATCTGCATATTACCTGATATATAAGCCTAAACCAAATATGTTATATGCAATAAAATTGAGCATCTATATATAGTGTATAAAGAAAGACTATTTTTAGATATTTAAAATGTTTTGGTTAATGTGAAAATTCATCAATTCAAATCTATTTAAAGATGGATAACTATATTTTTAATTTTGAGTAGCCTTGGGTAATATATCATTCCTACGGTTTTATCTTTACTTTTTTTTTTTTTTTGCAGTGTTTTTAGAAAATAACTAACTTATTGAGTATTACTTTGATGTTACTGTATAAACCTGCATAATAAATATTAAATTCTTATTTACTTTATACTTCAAGATTGGTCCTGGAGTTTTTTTTGCAGTGCACATTACTGAGTAGAATATCTTATCTATCAACATTATATTTACTTACTTAGCTAAATTCAAAATATTCTTCATATTTTAGAAATTCATGGTTTCAGAATAAAGTATCTTAAATGGGCCACCCTTACTCAGATTTCATTATCTACCAAAGGTGAGTCTTCATCCTTTCAGATATTTCTGGAAATGTTTGTGTTATTTAGGCAGGATAATTCATTAGGTAATATTTTGTTTAACTGTGTTTAACCTTTTTTGGGTCATATAGCTCTTTGAGATTATGAGGAAAGTTATAGTCCATCTTTCATTTGTTTAATAATTTTGTAAGTATTTATTGAATACCTGCTGTGTAGTAGGCATTGGGGATACAGCACTAAACACAGGAAATAGAAATCCCAATAAGGGAGGAAGTAGACATCCTAAGAAATGAAGAATAAGGAAAAGATATATCAAATAGCAAATGACATGGAGAAAATTCAAGCAATATTACCCATAGAGCCATATAGCAATTAAGGTCCTGCTAATCCCAAAGGAAAACTATGAGTGTTGGGGGAAGAGGAGGGTTTTAATTTGGGAGCCCTCTCCTATAGAAGATGGGAAGGAAAATTCTCAGAAAAATATATGCAGCAGATTTTCGTATGTAATTTTAGAGGTTCATGAATTCCCTGAAAAATGTATTTTCATACATTTTTAAAGTTGCACCCAAGCATAAATATCCAAAATGTTTGTATTCCCATTTGTATGTAAATAGGCTGTTTATGCCACTGTAGCAAATAACCAAACATCCCAGTGGCTTAACACAACAGAAGTTTATTTCTCACCCAGGGTCCACTGTGAGTCTTGGCAATTGTAAAGGCAACTATTTTCCAACTGGTGACTGTAATCCAGGCTGATTGTGGCTCTTATCATTTCAACACCAGGCCTCACACTATGGCAGGGAAAGTGAGCATTAAAATGTCTTGCACCGACGATTAAATTCTTCATCTTGGAGGTGTCTCCAACAACCATTGGCCAGAAGTAGTCACATGTCTCTGCCTAATTGCAAGTAGGTCTTCCATGGATTCAGGAAAAAAAGTATGGGAAGAGTCACTAAATACTCAGCTCACTCTTCTTTCTACACATGAAACATGGTGACTCCGTGTTTGTTTGTTTTTTTAAAGTTCAATGTAAGGTTTTTATTTTATTTTATAAATCTTTATTGTTCAGATTATTACAATTGTTTCTCTTTTTTTCCTCCCATAGCTCCCCTCCACCCGGTTCCCAACCCACCCTCTGCCCTTATCTCCCCCGCACTGTCCTCATCCATAGGTGTACGATTTTTGTCCAGTCTCTTCCCATACCCCCCACACAGACACCTCTTTCCCCCTGAGAATTATCAATCCACTCCCATTCTATGCCCCTGATTCTATTATATTCACCAGTTTATTCTATTTCTCAGATTTTTAATTCACTTGACTTTTAGATTCACTTGTTGATATGTATTCGTTGTTCATAATTTTTATCTTTACTTTTTTCTTCTTCTTCTTAAGTAATACCTTTCAGCATTTCATATAGTACTGGTTTGGTGTTGATGAACTCCTTTAGCTTTTTCTTATCTGTGAAGCTCTTTATCTGCCCTTCAATTCTGAATGATAACTTTGCTGGGTAGAGTAATCTTGGTTGTAGGTTCTTGCTACTCATCACTTTGAATATTTCTTGCCATTCCCATCTGGCCTGCATAGTTTCTGTTGAGAAATCAGCTGACAGTCGTATGGGTGTAGGTAACTAACTGTTTTTCTCTTGCTGCTTGTAAGATTCTCTTTGTCTTTTGCCCTTGGCATTTTAATTATGATGTGTCTTGGTGTGGTCCTCTTTGGATTCCTTTTGTTTGGGGTTCTTTGCACTTTCTTTCACCAGGTGGGGGAAGTTTTCGTTCATTATTTCTTCAAATAGGTTTTCAGTGTCTTGCTCTCTCTCTTCTTCTGGCACCCCCATAATTCGGATGCTGGTATGCTTGAGGTTGTCCCAGAGGCTCCTTACACTATCTTCTACTTTCTGGATTCTCTTCTCTTCTTGCTTCTCTGGAGGAGTGTCCTTTGCCT
The DNA here is from genome assembly GCF_027574615.1 of Eptesicus fuscus. Lineage (NCBI taxonomy): Eukaryota > Metazoa > Chordata > Mammalia > Chiroptera > Vespertilionidae > Eptesicus > Eptesicus fuscus. The sequence goes on along the minus strand of NC_072482.1, from coordinate 53,620,656 downwards.
CTTTGTATTCCAAATCTTTGACTTGATTCTTGCGTTCCTCTAGTCTGCTGTTGGGTCTCTGTATAATATTCTTTATTTCAGTCAGTGTATGTTTAATTTCTAGTTGGTCCTTTTTCATATCCTCAAGGGTCTTGTTAAATTTATCGGCCTTTTCTAGGAAATTCTTGAAAAACCTTATAGCCATGGTTTTGAACTCTATATCCAGTCGTTTGTTCTCCTCCATTTCTTTCATTTGTGATCTGTTTCCTTGTCTCCTCATTTTTGCTGCTTCCCTGAGTTGGTAGGGTGGCTTTGTATGCTTAGGTGTCTTATATGGTTCAATGGGTCAGCCTCCGAGTTACCTGAGGTGGACACTCTTGGTGCACCCCTTTGTGGACTGTGTGTACAGCCTTGTTGTAGTTAAGTCTTGTTGGTGTCACTGGGAGGAATTGACCTCCAGGCCAATTGGCTGTGAGGACCCGCTGTGTCTATAACGGAAGAATTGCTGTGGAGGAGACATGTTTATGGGGCAGGACTTGTTCTAGTGGGGCTTTGGTGCTCACTGAGTCTGCCTCTTGAATGTATCCCTTATGAGAGTAGTTGAAATCTGGTGTCGTCTCACACTGACCACTAGATACACTAGTGTCTGAATCTCCAATGGGGTGCAGGTCAGCTACTGTCTGAGGCCACCCAGCAGGAGCAACAGCAAGAACTACAGTTTTCTCTTTGCTTGGGATTTGGAGGTTTTGGAGCAGTCTGACTGGAGCTGCAGTTTATTTGGTTAAGCTTCAACAGGGCAGGCCATTTATATGCAAAAGCCGCTGCACGGAGCTTAGGTGTATTTGTAGATTGTGTGGGGCGGGGTCTCAGGGCGTCACTAGGCTGAGGTGTGGCAAACAGCAATGGCTGCAAGTCAGCCATCTCTGCCTTTCCACGTTTCCAAGTCCCCGCGTCCCGCACTGCACTAAACACTGATTGCTGGGCGCGCTTCTGCATGAAAGTCACCCTCACTTTCCAACCCAATGGCCGACAGTCCAGCTTCTCCCCATAGGTGTCTTGGTCCCCCGCGTTTCCCCAGAAACTGGATTTCAGAGTAATCGGGAGCTTGTTTCCCTTCGTGTTGAAAAAAAGCAGTGTGCCCAGTCGCCCACCACCAGCCCGATTCACGTGCCTCCGTACCTCAGCCTTGTGTTCCTTTCTCCTTCCTTCCAGCTGTAGAACTTCCACTCAGCCAGCTTTCCTGTGGTTCTGGGTGATAGACATTTTGTCTTTTCGTTGTAGTTTTGAAATTGTTGTGCGAGGCGGCAGTTTAGGAGTTTACCTTTGCCGCCATCTTGGTTTCTTTCCCGGTGACTCCGTTTTTATGGGATACAGCCCCAAAGTTGCATCCAGCCCTGCAGTGTGCTCAGTGGCTGAGCTTTAACCCATGAACCAAGCGGTCACAGGTTCGGATCCTGGTCAGGGCACATGCCCAGGTTGTAGGCTCGATCCTCAAAGTGGGGGTGGGGGTGGGGTCATGCAGGAGGCAGCTGAACAATGATGTTTCTCTCTCATCGATGTTTCTGTCTATTCCTTTCCCTCTCTCAAAATCAAAACATATTTAAAAACAAACAAACAAACAAATAAACACAAAGTCCCATCCAGGCAGTTTTATTTGCTAAGTTCAGGTGCTTTAGGGAAGCTACATCAGTTCTGGATGTTGCTCCCACTGGTCTGGAGACCCAGGGACAAAGGGGTATGCTCTATTTTCCCATATACTTACTGTACAGAGGTGGAACTGGGGGAACATGACCATAATAAATATTCTCATTCAGATGGGGAAGAAGAATAGAAATGTTATCAGGGTCTCTTACACTGGTTATGGGGAATGTCCATTTTTGTTCACTAAGAATTCCCTTTTCCATTGTTCTCTTTGACTCCATACTCCACCTTCTGGAAGGATATTTTTTTATTTTCCTCCTTGACTATATCTGAATGGCTGTTTGAGGAATATGCCGTCCTTGGGAAATACATAGCTTTACTAGTATTTCAGTCTATTTCCTAGATAATTGGGGAAGTTGTTTTTTCGTGTTTTTCTTTAAAACAGTCACAAGTTCTTTTAGCCAATGTTTATAATTTATTTTTCAGTACAACTCTTTTTAAAAAAATATATATTTTATTGATTTTTTACAGAGAGGAATAGAGGGTTAGAAACATCGATGAGAGAGAAACATCGATCAGCTGCCTCTTACACACCCCTTACTGGGGATGTGCCCGCAACCAAGGTACATGCCCTTGACCAGAATCGAACCCGGGACCCTTGAGTCCGCAGGCCGACGCTCTATCCACTGAGCCAAACCGGTTTCAGCATTCAATACAACTCTTAAAGTAGGCCTTTTTCTGCTTTCAGTCAGATTTACATGCCAATAACCATACCATTTTTTTTAAGACAAGTACTTCGTGGGTTGGCTATATTTCTCTGACTTCCTACCTCCATATCTCTCCTGACTTTTTGGCAGGTATATTCTGTCTATAAGTTTTAAAGTGAGAGCCATCCTCTTAACCACATTTTCATCTTCAGGTACTTTTTTTCCAAGTGAAGAAAAAAATTAAGGTTCCACACCCTTAATTAATCCATTGAAGTTTTTTTCCAAAATAAATATGAAGTCTACACTCATAGTTATGGATTTTGCTGCAAGGCTTTCTCAAGTTTATCTCTTACTGCTTGGAGGTGAAAATCACAACCATTATGAGGCTCAGAATTTCTGGTCCCCTCTTCCTTAGTTTCAGGTTTCACAAATCAACCATTCTTTCTGAGCTCCAGTTTTATAATGAACTTGCCAAATGTGTCCAATAGCACCCCCCACACACTCTTATTATTCAACTTTTCCCCTTAGTTTGAAACTCACTAGGTACATTTTCTCCCTCCCAGGTTATTGTGGGTTAGTTACTTCAAATCCACTGCATAACGTGAAGTGCCATGTTTCTAGCCTCCAGTATTAGCTAAGTATACCAACCAACCTCTAAGCTAATACCACATAGCTTTGGTTCTTAGAGCAGCACCCAACTCCCATTACCAATATCTGTATTTGTCAGGGGAGGCTAGACTTAGGCTGTATTACCAAATTACTTCAGAATCTTAGCAGCTTATTCTGTGATCATTGCAGCCTTTTTGTTGATTTGGGGCTCTTTCTGGCCAGTATTTCCCATGAAATAACTCAGTGATCCAGACTGAGAGAGAATATACCAACCCAGAGCTGCATTATATGAAACATATAACCTTCTTGTTTGATGTTACAGTGCATCAGGTCCAGAAATGACAGTCATCACTTAAACCACAGCTTATTGGCCAGAACTAATTCACCAATTCCTCCCTAATTTTAAAGGGGCTTAGAAAAATGCTGTCTTCTGTGTGCTATGTCTATGGAGAATCAGATATGCGTGAACACTAATAATGTCTTACGACATTATAAAAGTGAATTAAGTACAGAAGTAGTACAGTAGCTTGAATCACAAAAGATTTAAGGTAAGAACATGTCTGTGAACATACAGTAGGTTTACCTTACTTTCTCCAGTCTGGGCCAAATGCCCATTACCAGTTTGGTTCATTGGTAAATAACTGAAGTAATTATTATTTTATATCCTCCTCATACTTAGCCAGATACTACTTTCTAGGAGATGCTTAAGTAACAACAGTACTTAAGAATTACAAGAGTTGAAATTTGTAATAATTTTCTTATAGCATATTAGCTTGAAATAATTCTTATCCTCCATTTATGCTTTATTGCAGTAAAAATATATAATAAAATTTACTATTTTAAGCATTTTAAGTATATGCTTCAGTGGCATTAAGTACATTCACAATGTTATACAAATATCACCATTCATTTCTAGAACCCTTTCCTAATCCCATACAGAAACTCTGTACCCATTAAATAACTCCCTATTGCCCTTTTCCTTCAACTCCCAGCAACCGTATTCTACTTTCTGTCTCTATGAAGTTGCCCTTCCTAGGTACCTAGGAAAGTGAAATTATATTTTTGTGTCTGCCTTGTTTCACTTAGCATAATCTTTTCAAGGTTTATCCGTGTCATAGCATGTATCAGAATTTCATTCCTTTTAAGGCTGAATAATATCCTAGTGCATGTATATACCACAGCTTTAAATAATATTTATTCTTAAATTTTAAAAGGGATGTGATATGGAACTTAACATTGTAAAGGTTTAACTCTTGAGAAGCAGGAATATGTCCTAATTCTTTATCTTCAATATCTCACCTTATTTAACATTTTTCCATTTTACCTTGAGGATAACTTGTTTCTATAATGCAAAGTAGTAACTTGAACATATCCTCCCCTTGAATTTTCTCCTTCAAACACTTTGCAAACAGAAGTTAAGAAATTTAATTTACAAAGTCTGCTGATTGTTGGTCATAAAAGGGAGTGTCAGTCAAGACTGGCAAGATGAGGCTGCTAAGCACTTTCTGGTCAAGGTGCACAATGACCAGCCTGCAGCAGGTCATATACATGACAGCTGTTCAAACACTTGAACACAAAAACATTCTGAGACAGTTTGGTGTTGAAATGCATATACGTGCCTGATGTCTCCTTCAGATCATACCATTACAGGGAAATCCTAGATCAGTGATGGGCAACCTTTTGAGCTTGGTGTGTCAAACTTCGCCAAAAAACTGAGCATAACTCAGGTAGTGTGTCACTTTGAGGAAAAAACATTATTTCGCAAATGTTTCATCCTCAGGAGCAGCAAATGTTTCATCCTAGCATGCGGCTGCTTCAGCGGCCGCGTGTCATCAGAAATTGCTACGCATGTCAGTGCTGACACGCGTGTCATAGGTTCGCCATCACTGTCCTAGATGATAGTGGTGAGGGAAAGGGAAATGGGAGTGTAAAATCATTTCCTGGTTTGGCAAACAGATTGCTGAGAGTGTCTCATGAAACTAGAACAGGGCACAAAATTTAGCAATGTGTCCAAAATGATTGGCCCATATTGGGATTATTGTTTAAAATACTAATTTAATTATTTGACAAATGGGGGGAAAATGTGGCTATGCAGTATGCTGGCCAGTTGGGAAGCACAGATGAAAAATAAATCTTTCAGAAAATTGCTTCAACTTTACTAGGGAAACAAGAAAACAAAACAATTGCATGATAATTATAGGAAGTAGGAACATATGAAAGTTTCACTAGCAATCAGGATTTACAGAGAAAGAACGTTTTTCTTATTAGAATGTTTCTTAGAAAAGTAAACTTGCAAATCAGGGTCTATCCAAAAAACTTGGAAAATGAAGAGAATCACAGAGCAAAATCAGAGATTAATAAAGTGATTTTTAAAATGGTATTAGTCTGTTGTGTAGTTTGTGTGTGTGCGTGCGCGCGCGCTAAGTGGAAATTAGGGAAAGGGTTAAAGGAATGGAATTTCCAGTAGCATCTTCATGCCTTCACAGCATTGTGTTGCCAGGGGTAATTAGTGAACTCTTCTCACAAGATGAAGTTTTATTTGGAGAGCCACTTGGATTTGATCCAGCAGATGTTTAGCTATTGAGGACTTTATTCTAAATCTTACCCAGGAGTATCTTGGCTTCATGTGTTTTATTAAGGAAGACTAAATTATATGTAAATGGCCTCTATATTTACCTTCTTGTACTCTTGCTACGTTATTCCTACTATAATTTGCTATTTCTTTTGCACAATCCTCAATGAAACAACTTAGGTACTTGGTGCACTTTCTTCAGTCACACACAAGTTTCATTCATGTTACTCCCCAACAAGGCATTTTCCAAGATTTAGTTGAGAAATGAATACTGTATTTTTGGAACATTTTTGTTTTCCTTGTAACTTGTAGACCCTAGCCTGGAAATCGATACTTTTTATACTTGGACACTGTTTCAAATGAAAACAACATGGAATCCAGTATTCCAGTATTCTATTCGAAGAATTGCACTGCATGGACCCTTTCAGGGGGCCATCTTGTAGCTGAGAGATGGAAACTGGACTTGCCCGCCACTTTTCCTTAAAGGTCAGGGGGAAAGAACCAAACCTCGGGACTTGCTGGGCGAGGTTCAGCTGAGCCCGTGTCTCCGGAAGGGGGCGCGATGTTTTGAGGTAAACAAAAAGAGTGAGCGCTGCGGGGTCAGCTAAGGTCCCCGCCATCGCTACCATCCAGACCGGCCACTTCGCTAACGTCCGGTCCCTGAGGCGGAGCCCTCGGCGGCGCTCTCTGAGCCCGAAGTCCGCGGTTCTCCAGGAATTCGCACCAGACCGAGGCCGGCCCGCCGCTCCAGGCGCACCTAGCAACGGGCCAGTTCTCCAGTTTGACCCTTTGGCCCTCCCGTAGTCTGAAACTAGTGCCGCAAACTCACCCCCCTTTTCCGAAGCTAAAGTGTTCCTAGGGAAGAACATACCTCCGTTGCTAAAGTAAAAAGTTGCAGGGCGCACTGTACAGAATATTTAAGTTCTTGGCCGGGTATGCGCTGGCGACATTAAGGGGAATGTACAGGAATGTTCAGACACTTCCATGGCGTGTACCAGAGACCAGGTGGTACTGCCCATAACAAAAATGGCGCGGAAACACGTAACCCGGGTACGGTCAAGTGCTCAAAGACCAGGAGGCAGGAACCGTACGGCTTCGATGACAGGCGGATGTTGTTGTTACTACTTCCGGGTGAGACCACTCGGGCGCCATCTTGTCTTGTTCGGGAAGAAGTAGAAGCAGCGAAAGGGTTGGAGGTATTACAGGGACGGTGGCGGCAACCGTATTCCGGAATCACAGTGAGTAAGTGGTGGAAAACAATTACGCATGGGGACTTGCCGGGCCGTTACAAACGTCTTGGTTTCTGTGGCGAAGGTAGCATAACTTAAAACACGTAGGCTGCTTACGCTGCTTGGCGCTACCGCTGGAACCTCATCCCCTTAAAGCCGCGGCGTCTGCCTGACTTGGTGAATCAAACCGGTCCTCTCGATAAAAAGGAAATGTTGCCATGAAAGAGAGTGCTCTCCACCCCTTTCTTTTTAACTATGAGAGTTTTCTTCTTCTCGGATGAGAAGGGACTAATTCTTGGGCTCCTGACCTGCCGTTAAGCACTGCGCGTGCGCAGTGGGAACCCTCTGTGGGGAGCGGGTTGCGAGGGGGGCGGAGGAGGCGGAGGACCCGGACCTGGACCTTTTGCGCTGTGCAGCTCTGACTACGCAGGCGCAGCCAAGGGCAAATGCGTCCTGTTAACTATAATTAGCTTCCTTAGTTTGTATTCTTGTTTTATCCAGTGATGGGCATTCTGTATTAAGTTTCACTAGTGAAAGAGGCAGTGTCCAATATTTTAGTTGTATTATCCTGTGGTGGTTATTGTCATCTGAACATCTTGGGCACTTGACAAATTTTGATTATCGGTGGTTCATAAAAGAGCAAAATAACTTGGAATTTCTGATTGGAATGCAGCAAGGCAAAAGCAATAAAAACAGACCAGAACACTATGTAAGTACTCACTCCTGTGACTACTTTGTAAAGCATCCTGGGGCTATAGGGAAAGTAACAACAGTAAGTCAGTTCTTTTTTTTTTTTTTTAAAAATATATTTTATTGATTTTTTACAGAGAGGAAGAGAGAGGGATAGAGAGTTAGAAACATCGATGATAGAGAAACATTGATCAGCTGCCTCTTGCACACCCCCTACTGGGGATGTGCCCGCAACCAAGGTACATGCCCTTGACCGGAATCGAACCTGGGACCTTTCAGTTCGCAGGCCGACGCTCTATCCACTGAGCCAAACCGGTTTCAGTAAGTCAGTTCTTTTTAAGATGTTCATGAAACTATATTTAATTATTGTTATTTTTACTAATAGACTTTATTTTTTAGAACAGTTTTTGATTTACAGAAAAGTGAGCAGATAGTACAGAATTCTCAAATAATCAACCCAAACCCCCATTACACAGTTTCTCTTGTTATTAGCATTATATGTTAGTATGATACATTTGTTGCACAATTAATGGATACATTATTATTAATGGACACAATGTTGACACATTATTAACTAAAGCCCACGTTTATTCATGTTTCCTAAATTTTAATCCAGCGTTCTTTTTTTGTGTCCCAAGACCCCCATTTAGGATACCATATTACATTTAGTTATTAGATGTCTTTAGTCTTCTCTTGGTTGTGACCATTTCTTAGGCTTTTCTTGTTTTTAGTGACTGTTACAGGCTGAATTGTATTTCTCCAAAATTCATGTTGAAATTCTAACTTTGGTACCTCAGAATGTGACGCTATCTCACACCCATGTTTCTCTCTCCTTTGTTTCTCTCCCTCCTTTCCACTCTGAAAAGGAATGCAAAGAGATAGTGTCTATAAAGAAATAAAATGAGGTCATTAGAGTAGGCCCTAACCATTATGACTGGTGTCCTTACAAGAAAAGAAGATTAAGACAGAGGGAAAAGCATGTAAAGATATAAAATAGTAAGAAGCAAGGAAAATTCCAGGGTAAGTGAATAGGGAAACTAAGACAGATAGTTAAATAGCAGTTTGCAGCCACCTAGTAAATCCTATCTTCTCTAAAACGTGGACACTTAAGAGTAAATGTACTTCTCTCCAGCCAGAGGATAAATAGCTTAAATCATCCTACTCAGGGAGACAGATAACAGAAATCCAATTCGTGCAGTTTTCCAACCACACCCAAGGATAGACAGATTAAGGGAATAAATCTCATTTTGGTACATCAGCATAAAGCTGACTAATATTCTATTGATTCTCCCCTAAGACCTCCCCTAAATGCCCATCCTTTAAAAACCCCTGAAAATGAAGGTGATGGGTGCATTCTCCCTCCAAGGAGCACACTCATTCATTCCCTTCCCCTTACTCCCCCCACAGGCACATATCCCCTAACCTCTAAGAGACCCCATGAAACTTGCAACCAGAAGAGAAATGGTCCTTTTTCACTGTCCTAAGTATGTTTTTGCTGTGGTCAATAAATTATTGCTTGCTTTTCTATACTTTGTCTCTTGATTGAAACCTTTCTATCAAGAAGACAAGAACGGAGGTTTCGTCATCTCCCCAGTGACATGGACATAGGAGGCATTCATCTACAAACCAAGGATATAGACCTCAGAATGAAACTCACCCTGCTGATATTTTGATCTTGGACTTCTAGCCTCCAAAACTATGAGGAAATAAGTTTCTGTTATTTAAGCTACTTAGTTTGTGGTACTTAGTTATGGCAGGCCTAGCAAACTTAATACAGTGACCTTGACAGTTTTGAAGAGTACTGGTCAGGTATATTGTAGGATGCCCTGTTATTGAAATTTGTCTGATGTTTTTCTCATGATAAGATTGGTGTTAGGGGTTTTGGAGAGGAAGATCACAGGTATCCAATCAAGTGTATCTATAACAATAAAAGTGTAATATGCTAATAGACCGGACGTCCTTCCGGATGAAGCCGGGCTGCAAGGGAAGTCCGGGTCCCGGTGCCTGCCGGTGGCCAGAGGGAAGCCAGTGCTGGCAGCTGGCAAAGGAAGGCCTACTCTTGCAAAATTTCATGCATCAAGCCTCTAGTATACTATAAAAATGACATCACATTGGGATTTGACTTCAGTCACCTGCTTAAAGTAGTGTTTGTCAAGTTACTCTCCCCTATTCACTCCTTTCCATACTGTACTTATTAGGAGGAAGTCCCTTTGCACAGTTCATAATTCAGGAGTGGAGAGTATCTACATAGTTTATTTGGAATTCTCCATGGGAGATTTGTCTCTTCCCATTTATTCAATCATTTGTTTATATCAGCATGGACTCATAGATATTTGTGTCAGTACTATTTTATTTTGTTCAAATTTTTTTCAGTTTTGGATTTCAGGAGCTCTTTCAGTTGGCTGTGTACTTTTGACTTTCTTCCTTTCTTTTTTTTTTAAAGCACTTTCTTTCTTCCTAGTACTCCAGGCTCATTTTGTACGTCCCCAATCCTAAGAATCAGCTTTTCTCTAAGGATCCCTGATTCCTTTTATTGTAGAATGGTATTAGAACCAAGATACATGTACTTGTTGCTACTGAGATGTTGTTAACTTTAGGCTCTTGCTCATTTATTTTTTAGTTATTACTTTGATAACCAAACTATCCAATTCTCCAATATTTTTTAATAACTCTGCTAAGCTGCAAGCTGCAAAGTATTTCAGTATATATCAAAATGTGTCACATGAAACAGCAAAAAAAAAAAATTGTTTTTACCACATTTCAAATGATTATAAAGTTAACCTTTACTAGTTCCATTTCCACCTAACTTGAATAAATTAATTTTTTTATTTGACATCAGTCATCTGGTGTGTAGGACTGAAAGGGCAGGGGAGAAGAGGATTATTGCATTTGTTAGTTTCTAAACTTTATATTTGATGTGAGAAACATTTGACCATATGTATCAAAGGATAGATGTGCTTCTATATATCTTTGATTTTGCAATTGATGCTTAAGGGCTTTAAAACATTACATTTTCACCCTGGCCAGTTAGAGCGTTGGCCCGTGTACAGGAGGGTTTCAGGTTTGGTGCACAGGAGGGTTTCAGGTTTGATTCTGGGTCTAGGGCAAGTAACGGGTTGCAGGTTCGATCCTGGTGTGGGAGGCAACCAGTTGATGTGTCTCGAACCCATGTTTCTCTCTCCTTTGTCTCTCTCTCCCTCCTTTCCACTCTGAAAAGCAATGCACAAAATATCCTCTGGTGAGGATTAACAACAACAACAAAAATAACATTTTCATTTTCGTTCATCTTATCACACAATCAGTGATTGTCATTTAAACAGGTATTTTTAAGAACCTCAAAGCACAGTGTTCTAATATATTGTCATCTAAGAAATGGGTAAGATGAATGATGGTCATTTCTGGTTGTATTAGTTTCTTAGGGATGCTGTAACAAATTACTACAAACTCAGTGGCCTAAAACAGCAGAAATTTATTCTTTCACAGTTCTCCAGGCTAGAAGTCTGTAATGTAGGTTTTGGCAGGGCCATTCTGGCTTGCTTGTTCTGTCTTTGTCTCTGCCTCTTTCTCCTTCTCACTCTCTTCTCCTTCTCCCTCATTCCCTCTTCTGTAGAGGAGGATCCTTCCTAGCTTCTTCTGGTGGTTCCCAGCAATCCTTGGCTGTAGATATGTTTGTCCAGTCTCTGCTCCTTTGGTTAGTTACATGGTGGTGGTGGTGGTGTGTGTATGTGTTCTTATAAGGACACCAGCCATATTGGATTAGGACCCACCTTAATCCAGTATGACCTCACTTTAACTTGAATACATCTGCAAAGACCCTATTTCCAAATAAGATTACATTCACAGTTTATGGGAGTGGGGGTAGGGACTTCAGCATATTTCCCAGGGGGACGCAATTCAATCTGTAACACTGGACATAGCTATAAACTAGATTTTTACAGCCCAGTGTGATAACTTAGATGATCTGATGCAAACAGTGGTTATTGATCTTTCTTTTCTTTCCAAATCCCAGTTATTTCCAAGAAAATAGCAGTTAATTAAACCTCATAAAGGGGAAATCTTACAATAAACAAATTCTTACAAACTTGAGAAGTTGAGACTAAGGATCTTTATATTAAGGCTAAAGGAAAATAATACTATGGGCAAAACACTATGGAATTTTTAAATAATTATTAGATTTCCTCTGCCCCTCCAGAAGATTCTTATGTGAGCCAAGACAAAAAAAATACAACACATGAAAATTCAATATAAGTTTCTCTATAACAAGTCTCTTTATTATCTTTAACTTATTGTGGAAATTTTCAGAGAGTACAAAGGTAGAGTTGGAACCCTAATGTACTTATTACCCATCTTTAACAGTTATTATTTTCCAAATCATTAAGACAATGTGTAAATGTCATTTTTAGTCAATAACAAGGCTATATTATTTCACTAAACCATAATGAAATTAAAAGATATATATTTTTTATTATTGCCAGGTGTGCCTTCATATTCCTTTTGTTTTCCAGATTTTGCATTTGTTGTAGATTTTATGGTGAAAATGAAGGAAGAAAGAGTAGGGCTTTTGTTTTTTATTTTTTTATTTTTTAAATATATTTTTTTATTGATTTCAGAGAGGAAGGGAGGGGGAGAGATAGAAACATCAATGATGAGAGAGAATCATTGATAGGCTGCCTCCCTTAATGTCCCACACTGTGGACCTAGCCTGCAACCCAGGCATGTGCCCTGACCAGGAATCGAACCATGACCTGTTGGTTCATAGGTCAATGCTCAACCACTGAGACACGCTGGCCAGGCAAGAGTAGGGCCTTTAAACCCTTGCCATCAAATCACAATTTTCTTCTTGAGTTAAGAAGAAAATTGTGAAACTCTATCAAGCATTGTTCAAGATGCTGAAACATAAATACAAGTTTACATTAAATATTCAAGTATACCAAGTCTTTCCTTAAAACCTGTCACTTTACAAAATTCAGCATAACTCTAAATTTTGTTCTCATAATCAGAGGTACCTTTTTTGGACTAATAACAGAAGATTATTCCAAATCCTTCATAAGAAAATGACACAGAGGTAATTTGCCCAAAGTCTCACATTTACATGACTTGTGTAATTGTTATTGCTTATACCAGTCATTATGGACTGTGCTGATCAGCTTTCTTTGATTCTTCATATCTTAAAAAATCTGTAGATTTCTTTCTTTTTCTTTTTAATTTTTTGAAAGTGGACAGAAAGATGGAGCTACAGATGATTTGTTTGGTGTTTAGTGATTGCTATGTGGAGAAAGCTGTGCTGTACCTTATGGAAGATAAAAGATGAATAGATTTGTTTTTCTATCAACTTTTGAAAAGCTGTGATCTTAACGGGAAGAATCTGTTTGAGGGACAGACTGTTCTCACCTTACTACTGTTAACTTTAAACTTAAAATTCCATTGAAAAATCTGAATTAATGCATTCTATTGCTTTACTTGTACCACTTAAGCTAATACCAGGTGGATGAGACCTTCTTTTCAAATGTTTGTTCCTTTTTTCTCAGCATATTTGACAATCCCTAAATTGTTGGATACTGTTTTGTTATTGTTAATAAATAAAGATATTTTATTGTAAATAAAAAATATATTTTGAAAGAAAAAAATGTTAAAAAGTGTTGCCTTCCCATTTCTGATGTACCTGTTTCCCTTAATCTTATAATGGTAAATACTTTCTCATTATAGTTAATAAAAGGAAAAGTTCCAAAATAATTTGGAGATTATCACATTTTCATGTTACATCTCTAAAGTATCTTTTCTAATTTTTCATAATCTAAGAGCAAACTTATACTCTTTTTTTTTTTTTTTTTCAGGGCATAAGTAATTTTGCTGCTATGCTTCCAAGCTGTAGTCTGAATCTGTCTAAATTTTAAACAGAAGGTGAATCTTTAAGGTCAGTCAAAATATCAGTTGATAATTCTTTTGGGCGTTTCCTTTTTTATTTGTTATCTTTTAATTCAAGTTATAAGTGAAGTTACTTTTCAAGAGTTGTGTAATGAGTCATTTAGTTTTTAAAGGGCTTTAAGGTATAGTTGGAAAAGAAGAGGGGGTGGGGAATAGGGAGAAGAATGAAAATCTCAAGAGAGATTAGAAAAGTATGTTTAACCAGTTCAGTGTTGGCTTCAACTGGGGTGCTGTGTAGTGCCTCTTTAGCCATATGCTAATAATGCCTTTATTGTAGACTATATTCATGCAACCAGAAGATAAGTGCACTTAATTCTTAAGTAAGTCAAGGTAACAAACGAATGCATCTTCCCTAATTCACAGTGCTCTTCAGTTGAGAAGTCAGCATCTGCCATTGATAGAATTATAAAAATGCTACAAAGACTAGAGTTGCAAACTTTTTTTAAAAAAATATATTTTATTGATTTTTTACAGAGAGGAAGAGAGAGGGATAGAGAGTTAGAAACATCGATGAGAGGGAAACATCGATCAGCTGCCTCTTGCACACCCCCTACTGGGGATGTGCCTGAAACCAAGGTACATGCCCTTGACCGGAATCGAACCTGGGACCCTTGAGTCCGAAGGCTGACGCTCTATCCATTGAGCCAAACCGGTTTCGGCTAGAGTTGCAAACTCTTAAGAGCCTGAGTTATAATAGCCAACTGTCTCATTTGAGTTGGTGTGTCTTACTTCCTTATCTGGCTTCTCTATTTTTTGTAATCCTGCAATATTAAGGCTTTTGGATTGTTTATAGAGGAAAGGGTCAGTCTAGAAGGATTTGTTTAGTAAACATTTATTTAATGCCTATTTTATGCTAAGCCCTAAGGTACAAACTGAAGAAATATATGCTGCTTACCATGTGTGTCATTGGTTCTTGAAGAGGGTTATATATCAGTGTTGGATAAAGTTCAAAGATATTAGACTTGTAGGAATTTAAACTTTGTGTTATGAAAATTTTCAAACTAGTTTACAGAAAGGTAATGTGTGATGACCCTCTCCCCCATATCCATTATCTGGATTTAATAGTTGTTAACATATGTTCTCTTCCCCAGTCTTTTTCATGCTGTTTACATGTTAAGAAACCTGGTCCCGTAAACTACCTTACCCTCTGAATTTATCTGATTGTTTCTTTGAAACTGTTTATCTCATTCCTTTGTCCCCTTATAGTTCCTTCACACTAGAAGTAAGATAGGAAAGCTCAGTTGTATTCAATTAAACATTTTTGGTGAAAGTATTTATTTAAATGATTCTGGGGACATAATATCGTATCTTATGAGGAGGCACTATTACAGATTATTAAATCTTTAGGGTGATATTTTGGCAACTTTTCAATTTGTGATTTCCCATTGCTTCTAAGATTGTCTGAATCAGTTCTATTAGGTTTGACAATATGGCAGTTTTCTAAATTGATTTTACCTTAAGCATTCACTAGCCATAGGGAGAGTTCTCCTTCATTGTTAGAGTTATTTGGTTACTCTCTTCAAGGAATCTTAGTTGGGGGAGATGAAATCACATTTTTTTCTGATTATTTTCAAAATAATTATATTTCAAGAGATTTATATTGGGAAAAATTAGTATTTTCCTTTTTGAGCTAAATTGATTTGAGCTCTGCCTACCGCCAAATTCTGACACCAGTATTAACATGAAATTTTCTATTTTTGCTTGCCCACCTAAAAATTCCAGTTGCCTCTGGCAACCTATTGACCAGAATTTTAGAGCTCTGATCACATAAATGTATTATCGTATTATAATTTCTGTGTGAGCTTTTAAAATTAAAGAACTCTTATTCTCATTTTTAAACTATGTTCATCTTGTTGAAGATAGAAAATCAAATATATTTTTAAAGTCAGGATGTGGGATCAAGGAGGACAGCCTTGGCAGCAGTGGCCATTGAACCAACAACAGTGGATGCAGTCATTCCAGCACCAGCAGGATCCAAGTAAGGAAATAAACCGAAATCGGAGGGGGGGCGAGGAGAGAGATGTGGAAGAGTGGGAAATAATTCGATGGGATTAAGAAAGATGGAATTGGAATTGGTTTATTGGATCATTTTGTGGTCAGTATTTAATCTTTAAAACTGATTTAGTTCTTTTTTTCTAAGAAAGTAGAAAATCTTTCTTAAATGTGTAATTTAAGTAAAGTATACTTCTCTTAATTCTGAATGTTATAATTCAGTGTAGAGCATAGTCAACTGATGGTATGCTAAATCATTTCTCTTTATTATGGAACATTTCAAGCATATACAGATGTAGAAAAGAGTATAGGGAACTCCCATTTGTTATTTAGCTTTAATAGTTATTGACTCATGGCCAATTTTGTTTCATTGATATGATCCCTTCCAATGCCCTGCCTTTATTAGGTTAATCTGAACTTATTTTTTCAGTAGCTACATAGCATTCTATTATAGGAATATACTGTAATTTAATTGATCCACTTTTGGATGATTGATTGATTATTATTTTTATTATTTAAAATATATTTTTATTGACTTCAGAGAGAGAGAGAAACATCAGTGATGAGAGAGAATCATCGATTGGCTGCCTCCTGCACAGCCCCTACTGGGGATCGACCCTACAACCCATGTATGTGCCCTGACCGGGGATTGAACTGTAACTTCCTGATTCATGGGTCGATGCTCAACCATTGAGCCACACAGGCTGGGCTATAGTTTTTTACTTTTAAAAATAATTATAATTTTGTATATATATCATTATTCATGTGTCCAATTATTTTTATTTTCTTAGTAAAAAAATCAAGATCATAGTTGCATATTTGGAAAGTTTTAGGTAGACGCTGCCAAGTTTAACTTCATGAGGATTATGCCAATTTATGTTTCCATCAGAATGTATGAGAATAAGCCCAGCAATGTGGCTCAGCGGTTGAGCATCGCCTATGAACCAGGAGGTCACAGTTAGATTCCCAGTCAGGGCTCATGCCCATGTTGTGGGCTCAATCCCCAGAAGGGGTCAGCCAATCAATAAAAATAATATTTTAAAAAAATGTGTGAGAATACCTTTTTAATCTTGACTAAATAGATGTGAAAAATTATCTTATTTTACTTTGTTTCCTTTATTAATAATATTAGATCTTAGAATGTTAAATATAGATATTTGAGAAATAAAGGAGGCCCTTAAATTAGTGGGGACAATACATTTGAGTAAAGAATGACTGATATGTTGTTAATAGAGGTATTTTGACTATAGAAGGGAGCTGAAACTAAAGAAGGGTGACTATGAGGAGGAATAGGGGTAGTTATATTCATCTGAGATCTAGAGGATCTAGTGTAGGCCTGAAGAGGACCTATTTGAGGAAGAAATGAGTGAGTTTGATTATTTGTTTAAAAAAAAAAAAAAAAAGGAAGAAGACTTTAAAAAAAGTCAGTAAACTGCCCTGGCTGGTGTGGCTCACTTAGTTGAGCATCGTCCCATGCACCAACCAAAAGGTCCCTGGTCCGGGTCAAGACACATGCCCAGGTTTCGGGCTCAGTCCCACTGAGGGGGTCTGTAGGAGGCAGCTGATTGATGTTTCTCTCTCTTCCTCCCTCTCTAAAATCAAATAAAAACCTTTATATATATATGTATCGCATTCAATAAAGTGCAGAGGATAAATTTCTTATGAGTTAATATTAGAAATTAATTGGTTAAGAGTGTTTTTATGGAATCCTTTTCAGAAAGTATTAAGTCGTTTGTTTTATTTTGTAGCCTGAATATAGGTTATCTGAGCATCCTTACAGTCATAACACTTGCTAATATTTAAAATCAACAGTGGGAAATTACTGAGATGCTTATTTTATATAGAGGCACTATTCTTTTAGCTTCTACATTCTGAATGCTCAATTCTGCCATGTTAAATTATATTATATTAGGCCAGATTGATTGGGCTGCATTGGCTCAAGCTTGGATTGCCCAAAGAGAAGCTTCAGGACAGCAAAGCATGGTAGAACAACCACCAGGAATGATGCCAAATGGACAAGATATGTCTACAATGGAATCTGGTCCAAACAATCATGGGAATTTTCAAGGGGATTCAAACTTTAACAGGATGTGGCAACCAGGTTTGTTGTTTATGTTTTCCAAAGTTTAGGATTATTTTTAAAATACAAGGATTAAAATTAAATTGTTTAATTTGCTTATTTAGTCTTACGACTTCTTGAAATCAATGCTTGAAGAATAGACAGTTTAAATTAGATTTGACCTTGAAATTTTGTGGTTAAAATTATTCTGTACTCAGTCTGCTAGCACTGTGGCACTCAGTTTGATTCTTTTCTTGGTTCTTCATTCCTAGGCTGACAGGGGCTGGGAACACTGGAAACCTCACTTGGCATCTAGGGAAGAGAGCATTCTATGATCTCTCTCTTGCAACCTCTGGCCTTTCAGAAGCAGGACTGGCAGAGCAAAACATGTCTAGTTTCTAAAGAAAAATTGTGTCACTATGTGACAGATTAGTCTGTCAAATATATTCTGCCCCTACCATCCACCCATATTTACTTCCCTGTTTTTCAGATAGTGAAGATCTTCCATAAGTTTTTATCTGTTTTGTTTGTTTGCTTGCTTGCTTTTTTACTTCACAATATGATTTAGATTCCTTGATGCTATTTCAGTTTTTCCAAACCTGTGCTATTATTTTTAATAGTCACTTTATTTATAGAGGAATCTTACATTTAAGTGTGCTGATGGTGAAGTCATCTCTCCTTTCCCTATTAGTAGTTATTTTTGTTTTTCAATATAAGAATGGAAAACTCAGAAAGTAATCCTCTAACATTTTCAAAAGGATAATGAATATTCTAATATTTGATACTGTGATGTAGTTCATTTCTAGTTTTCTTGAAGCTATGCTAAACTAAACTTTCTCAAGTTTGAAAATGTTTTAGTTCCCAAGTTTAAGTTTATAAATGACTCACCCTAGCATCATCCACTTCTCCATCTTTGCTCTACTGGTTTTCTTTGTGACCCTGCAAGTGATTTATTTCTGTGTGCCCAATTTCCTCTCCTGAAATTGGCAAAAAAATAATACCTGATTTCCCCCTACCTCACAGGGATGTTGTGAGGATAAATGTGTTCATGGAAGAAAGAAATTATATAAAAATCCCTAGGCATTATTTTTATGGTGGTGTTACTGAACAGAAATAGAAAACTTCAACAACAAAAAATTGCTTTGAGTTTTGTTAAATTTATTAAAAATAATTTGGGGCATTTGTTTTCATTTATTTAGGATATGAATTGAGTGGAGTTAGCTCATTTGAATGATTTATTAATTCATTGCTTATTTTTAAGATATACAAAAGGAATTTGACCAAGAAGTCATAAATTTTTTATTTATTTCTTTACTGAAAAATTTAGCTTTCTTGAGAGCTTAAAAATTTGTATTGATTTTGTTATAACTCCCTGTTGAATGTTTTTATGCCTAAATTCTAAATAGAATGGGGAATGCATCAGCAACCCCCACATCCCCCTCCAGATCAGCCATGGATGCCACCAACACCAGGCCCAATGGACATTGTTCCTCCTTCCGAAGACAGCAACAGTCAGGACAGTGGGGAATTTGCCCCTGACAACAGGCATATATTTAACCAGAACAATCACAACTTTGGTGGACCACCCGATAATTTTGCAGTGGGCCCAGTGAACCAGTTTGACTATCAGGTGAAAGATATTTTGTTGCTTTAATACTGTAGATGTGCACATAATCCATTCTTTGGAAGTTTGTCTCATCAAGAGTACCTGAGATATGTGTTTCACTTTTCAGTTTTATACAGATAAGTGCATATTATGTCTCAGAAAAGTTATCAGTTTTTGAGAATTAAAACATTAAGAGTTTTATTTTCTGATTTGCTTAGGAAAATGGCATAAAGAATTGTTAGGGGGAAATTTACATAAAATGAAAAATGTGTAAGTGAAATAGTTATATGATGTTTTGTTTTCTAATTTATAATTTCAAAATGGAATATTTAAATGTTCAATAAAGTTTAGGAAATGCACAGTAGTTGAATACATTATTTATCAATAATAATAGATTATGGTTAAGAATTGAAGAATATAGATCTTCTAAATGCAATTCCTTCTCTGTCAAGTTAGGACTTTTTCTAGTGTTGTCTTTTTTATTCCATTCTGACATGACATGTTCATTAATAGAATTATACATAATTTCTTTTGTAGCATCTAATTCATTCCTAGGGACATAGAACTCTATGGGAAATAGTGTTATTGTTTTTTTTCTAACCACTCACCAAGGTCCACTCTTAAATTATAATACTAGGTGTCATTTTGAAATAACTGATTACAGTTGTTACCTTATAAACTAAGCTATCATGATTTAAAATTTTGAAAATATATACATTATATCACTAATTATATAGGTAATAGACCTAAATGTAAACAATATTCACCTTGAGGTAGTAATCTTATTCATATATATTCAGATACTTGTTGTATACTCATACTTGGTATACAGATATGATAGTTTTTTGTGGCAGGGAGCTTCTACTTCTACCGCATTTGCCTGGTAGATCCCCTTGCTAATAAGACAAAGAGGTCGGCAAATGGCTTAGAAACGCCTCTGAAAATGGTAAAATTACCAAAAAAAGTTTAATGTAATGATTCAGTAACTTTTATCTTTGCTTAAAATAGATATTTCTTTCTTGCAAGGTTTTAGAAACAACTTACATTCACAAGAAATAGAAAGTTGGAATTGACTAAAAATTTTTTTCTTGTATTTTCTGGTTATAGAAAAATTGACATTTATTTGGTTTCTTGGTAGTGAAAGGATTAGTTTATAAATGGATTCAGAATGAAAAAGTTCATATATGTTATTTTCTGTACTTGAAAATAGTGTATCAGAAGGATTTTAGATGGCTCTTGCATTTATGTAGGCAGAAAATCTTTTTCTTAAGAAAAGTAAGCTTAGGTTCTTGGGGCTACAGAAATATCGGTGGATATTAGAACCATGGAGTTCTTGGATTTGCTGCACACATGGATTTCTACTGTCCCAGTTCATAACACACGTGTATCCCAGAGTGTATATTGTATTAATGTGAAGAAAAATAAACTGCAATACTCTTTCAGCATGGGGCTGCTTTTGGTCCACCGCAAGGTGGATTTCATCCTCCTTATTGGCAACCAGGACCTCCAGGACCTCCAGCACCTCCCCAGAATCGAAGAGAAAGGCCATCATCATTCAGGGATCGGCAGCGTTCACCTATTGCACTTCCTGTGAAGCAGGAGCCTCCACAAATTGGTAGTTATTTAAGTTCAGTGAACTACATTAGCATGATTTCTTGACCATATAAAAAGGATGTCTTAATTTCTTAAATTGTTCTACTACCTGTGATATATTAGAAATCGACACTTTAAAACCCTATTATTTTATAGTCATAAAACTTTAAAATTTCAAAGGGGAGATTTTGTCTAAAATATTAAAATCTTTGAATAATTTTCTTTAAAATAAAACTTTACCTTAAACTTAGATTTTGTGATGAGATAAAGTTAACATGGCTGTAGAATTTTGATTTCTTCAATGTTGACAATTTGATACATTATACCGATATATGAGCATTTTCGCCTTTTAAAAAAGCCTCTAGTTTTTTCTCTGGATTCTTTCCACTCTCAGTTCATCTGATACACTGCTGTAAGATTAATTTTCCTTTCATTATTTCACTTTCTGTAAGTATTTTTCAGAACATTTCAATTGTTAAATAACAGGACTAACGTATTCCCAATGAAAAATTTTGAATTTATTATATATCTGGAAATCCAAATCCAGCACTTAATGGACCAGAACATTTAAGTCTTTTTTTCTTATCACAAAGTAGACATTTTAGGACGATTATTGCTTCTTTTATAACTTAAGGAATAAATTAAAAAGTATCCCAGATGGAATACTTGTTTAAGTGAATTTTCAGTGTGAAATGGACTTGTGTTTGACTCTCTTCTGTTTTCATATTTTAAGAAGCAATGTAAGTTTGGCTCTGAAGTAGCCCATATCACTGCTTACTGGTTTTGTAACCTTGAGCACATCTCTTAATATCTGAGTTTCAGTTTTCTCATTTGCAAAAGAGATCAAGTAATAGTGATCATTTAGGGCCTTTTTTAGGATTGAGATGATGATAGTTTAATGTGCTTTCATAGTGCCTTGGCACATTGTAAACATTAATACAATGTTTATGCTGCTATTAAAAGTGGTGATTTTTTTAAAAAGCGTGACATTTATTGGGTTGTTTTTATTAGCACTGTCTTGCTGGAAAATGATAGTATTTGTTATAAACGCTCAAATGGCACCAGTATTTTTCCAAAAATTTCACAAGTTAGAAATTTAGGAATAAAGAACTCATGTGTTAGATTTTTACTTAACTGACTTACAAATTTTCTTTTTCTCATGTGAAACAGATGCGGTAAAACGCAGGACTCTTCCAGCTTGGATTCGGGAAGGTCTTGAAAAAATGGAACGTGAAAAGCAAAAGAAGTTGGAGAAAGAAAGAATGGAACAACAGCGTTCACAGTTGTCCAAAAAAGAAAAGAAGACTACAGAAGATGCTGAAGGAGGTGATGGCCCTCGTTTACCTCAGAGAAGTAAATTTGTGAGTAGAATCCTTTGACCTGAAACTCCATTTGATATCTATGTGAAAAGGTTATTGAAATAAGTATTTTAGCCTGTAGAAAAGTATTAAAGTAATTTTCCTGAGATTACCTTCAGTAAGTATATTGGGTATTATTTTTTTATATTATAGATGTGTTATTGAGGGCAGGGTAAGGAGAGAGTGTACAGTGAGTTTATAAAACATTTTATTCTGGAGAGAAATTATTCAGTGGGATGCGAGATAGGTCTTACATTGACAAACATTTGTATTCTTTTGTTGTGGTATAGCTAACTCCCAAGTGGTGGGTTATAAATCAAAACTTAGTTAAACAGCACTAGAAAAAGAAATCTGCCCTTTTTTTGAACATTTATACTTGTAACAGAGGATATAATAACTTCTATAGTTTTTTGACATGAGTACTGAAGGAAACATTGTTTTAAATACTTAAGTCTTCATCATGTAGGTGGCATAGGAATTATTTATTTAGCAATAATGTGCTCCTAGCTGGTAGGGCAGTTATAACAGTGGCAATGTCACTTAGGAAAAGGGTCCTCCTCCAAAGGCTATTTTCTGCTTCAAAGATAAATCTTAAGGACAGCAAGGTTACTAGATTTAAGAAGACATTGATTTTGCTTAAATTCAATAAAAAGCCATAAATTACTCTTTATTTTTATAAAAGAACCATGCCACAGATGTGTTTTTGTTCTGGATGTTATGAAATAAACTACAGACTACCACTACTACTAAGAGTTGACCTTAAAATTTGTTTTTTAAATCTTTGCATGAAATAGTGGATTTCCAGACTTGGTGGTGTATTTTTGTTGTTTTAAAAATATATTTTTATTGATTTCAGAGAGGGAGAGAAAGAGAGAAACGTCCGTGATGAGAGAGAATCATTGATTGGCTGCGTCCTGTATGCCCCACACTACCCAGCCGTGTGTGCCCTGACTGGTTGAACTGTGACCTCCTGGTTCATAAGTCAATGCTCAACCACTAAGTCACGCAGGCCAGGCTTGGTGGTTTTCTTAAGTGTCAAAACATTGTTTGGATTTGGAGATTATCCTCCTTCTTACAGATGATGCCTTTGGGCTTGTGTTACATGAATTCTTCTCCTGGTTCAAATGGCCTTTCCATAGTAGTATTTAGCCGATCATCTTGTCTTCTACTTAGTAGGATTGCTGAGTGTGACTATGGAACACTTTTTTGCCTAAAGTAGAGTCCCCTTTTTAAGATACGCTGTTTTGTTTTTTTGTTTGTTTGTTTATATATATTTTTATTGATTTCAGAGAGGAAGGAAGAGGGATCGAGAGATAGAAACATCAATGATGAGAGAGAATCATTGATTGGCTGCCTCCTGCAAGCTCCCCACTGGGGATCGAGTCCACAACCCAGGCAAGTGCCCTTGACCAGAATCGAACCTGGGACCTTTCAGTTCGTAGGCCGACGCTCTATCCACTGAGCCAAACCGACTAGGGCGAGATACTCTGTTTAGATATTGAAAACCTAACCACCTACACAGTGACAGAAACAACTGCTGGCATTTCTTCCATCTGAAGTAGACCTTATTTCGCATCTATCTGTCCATTAAATAGCTAAAAAGAAGCAAATTTCTCTATGTTTCGGGGCCAGCCAAGATCTGGAAACTGACTACAAATTTTTCATTTTAAGTCACATGATATTAGGTAAATAGCTTATATTTATAGCTATAAAACTTAACACTGAGCTGAAACGGGTTTGGCTCAGTGGATAGAGCGACGGCCTGCGGACTGAAAGGTCCTAGGTTCGATTCTGGTCAAGGGCATGTACCTTGGTTGTGGGCACATCCCCAGTGGAGGGTGTGCAGGAGGCAGCTGATCGATGTTTCTCTCTCATCGATGTTTCTAACTCTCTATCCCTCTCCCTTCCTCTCTGTAAAAAATCAGTAAAATATATTTAAAAAACAAAACAAAAAACTAACGCTGAATAATCTGATTGTGGTTCATTTACCAGTAGTTCTACAAGCCACTCATTCCAGCCATCAGATATATTGGATATTAATTAAGTCAGTCTCTGGGCATGATGTGCTTTGGTTATTTATAAAGAAAGGTCAAAATTGACTAAGGCTGGGTGGCTAAGTTGTTGGAGCATCATCCCATGAACCAAAAGGTTGTGGGTTCGATCCCCTTTTGGGGTGCATACAGGAGGCAACTGATTGATGTCTTTATCTCTCACATTGATGTTTCTCTCTCTAAAATCATATCCTCAGGTGAGGATTTTAAAAAAATTGTCCAGCTTGTGTGGTTCAGTGGTTGAACATCAACACATCCATTACTGATAAAGGCATATGCCCGGGTTGCTGGCTCAATCACTAATAGGGAGTGTGCAGGAGGCAGCTGATTGATGTTTCTCTCTCATTGGTATTTCTCTCTATCCTTCCCCTTCCTGTCTCTCTAAAATCAATAAAAATTTGACTAAGAAAAAGAACAAAATTTAATAAAATAATTAAAATAATTTTAAATCATCTTATAATCACATTTCCTCTCAGGTAACACTAAATTACCAAATGAAATTTATCATGCAAAAATATAATTTAGAGAGAAATTTCATTTTCATATCTCTCTTTCATACACTTTTTTTTGGGTTAATCTTCACCACAGGATTTTTTTTCCATTGATTTTTTTTTTTTTTTTTTTTTGTGGGGCGGCGGGAGAGTGGAAGGGCAGGGGAGAGACAGAGAAACATCGATGTGAGAGACACATCAATTGGTTGCCTACTGCACATGCCCTGGTCAGGCTGGGGATCGAACCTACAACCAAGGTATATGCCCTTGATCAGAATCAAACCTGGGACCCTTCATTCCATGGACTGATGCTCTATCCACTGAGCCAAACAAACTAGGGCTCATATACTTTTTGGTTTTTTAAAAAATATATTTTATTGATTTTTTACAGAGAGGAAAGGAGAGGGCTAAAGAGTCAGAAACATGGATGAGAGAGAAACATCGATCAGCTACCTCCTGCACACCCCACACTGGGGATTTGCCCGCAACCAAGGCACATGCCCCTGACCGGAATCGAACCCGGGACCCTTCAGTCCACAGGCCGACGCTCTATCCACTGAGCCAAACCGGTTAGGGCACATATACTTTAAAAAAAAAAAATCCTGACCCGAGGATATTTTTTCCATTAATTTTTAGAGAGAGGAGGGGGGATAGAGAGAGAGAAATATTGATGTGACAGAGACACATCTACTGGTTGCCTCCTGCACACACCCTGACCCAGGAGATTGAGCCTGCAAATGAGGTACATGCCCTTGACTGGGAATAGAACCTGAGACCCTTTGGTCCACAGACCGATGTTCTAACCATCGAGAAAACTGGGCAGGGCTATCTCATACACTTTTTAACTTAGGGTTTTGAAATAAAATGTTCAAGATAATGATTGATTATAAGCATGAATTTGGGCTACCCATAGTATTACTTTTTTAGGATAGTGATGAGGAAGATGAAGATGCTGAAAATGTTGAGGCTGCAAGCAGTGGAAAAGTCACCAGAAGTCCATCTCCAGTTCCTCAAGAAGAGCAAAGTGAACCAGAGATGACTGAAGAAGAGAAAGAGTATCAAATGGTAAAAAATGTAAATTTATTTTTTTATTAAAATTGTTTTGAGGTATAATTGATGTGTAACATATTATAGGATTTATTTTGTTTACTAGGTGTACCGGTTAATTGGATTTTTTTCAATAGATGGAGTTACACATATGTTGATATATATGCGATTTGATATGTATGCTATTTGTTGTATTGACAGCAAGCTTCAAAACTTTATATGTCAAATTTGCTGAAGGTGTTAACATCATAGATATTTTTATGCTTAAAAATGTCAAATTCCATGCAAAAAAAAAAGAGAGCATTTTCAGAAGTTTTAGTTCATTACTTTATTTTGGAGAAAAAGTTATACTTCGGGAAGCTTATGGTGAACATGCTCCATCTCAAGATACTTGTGAACACTGGTTTAAACGCTTTAAAAGTGATGATTTCGATGTGAAAGACAAAGAACACCCAGGTCAACTGAAAAAGTTTGAAGACCAACAATTACAAGCATTATTGGATGAAGATGCGTGTCAAACTCAAAAACAACTTGCAGAAAGATTAAACGTTGCTCAGCAAACAATTTCTGATCGTTTGCAAGCAATGGGAAAGATTTTAAAGGAAGGAAAATGGGTGCCACATCAACTGAATGAAATACAAATGGAAAACCGCAGTCATCAGTAAAATGTTGCTTCAACAGCACGAAAGAAAGTCTTTTTTGCATCCAATTGTGACTGGTGATGAAAAGTGGATTTATTTTGAGAATCCCAAACGCACAAAATCATGGGTTGATCCAGGTCAGCCATCAACATTGACTGGAAGGCCAAATCGCTTCGGAAAGAAGACAATGCTCTGCGTTTGGTGGGATCAGGAAGGTGTGGTATATTATGAGCTTCTAAAACCAGGTGAAACCGTTAATACTGATCGATACTGATAACAAATAATCAATTTGAACCACACTTTGATCGTGAAATGACCAGAATGTGCCAGAAGACACGGCAAAGTAATTTTGCATCATGATGACGCACCATCACACACTTCAAAACCAGTTAAAGACACATTAAAAGATCTTGCCTGGGAAGTATTAACTCACCTTCTGTATTCACCAGACCTTGCTCCTTCAGATTACCACTTGTTCCGATCGATGGCACACGCTCTTTCTGAGCAGCTCTTCAAAACAAACGAAGAAGTGGAAAATTGGGTCTCTGAATGGTTTGCCTCAAAACAAGAAAACTTCTATTGGGACGATATCCACAAATTACCTGACAGATGGGGGAAATGTGTAGCTAGTGATGGACATTACTTTGAATAAAGCACTTGTGAAGTTTCTCTTGAAATTATTGTGTTTTCTTGGATTACAAAATCCGCATTATTAACCGGTACACCTGGTATAATTTTTAAAAACTATTGGTTGGTATCTTAAGCATTTAAACTGAGAACTCATG
The DNA here is from genome assembly GCF_027574615.1 of Eptesicus fuscus. Classification (NCBI taxonomy): domain Eukaryota; kingdom Metazoa; phylum Chordata; class Mammalia; order Chiroptera; family Vespertilionidae; genus Eptesicus; species Eptesicus fuscus. The sequence goes on along the minus strand of NC_072482.1, from coordinate 53,593,681 downwards.
AAACAAGTATGAAATATGTATTGATATATAGATTTCCTGGGCAATAATGTCTGCAAAATCCAGTAACACCTAATATGAAATCACAACTTATAAAGCAATTACTAAGCACATTTCCTTATACCAATGTTGTAATTTAACAATGTTTTACTATAAGGGGCAATATGTCTATTATTTTCTAAAGTGTGTGTGTGTTTTTTTAATATATGTATATTTTTGTTGATTTTAGAGAGGAAGGGAGAGGGGGAGAGAGATAGAAACATCAATGATATCATTAATTGGCTGCCTCCTGCGTACCCTCCACCGGGGATCAAGCCTGCAACCCGGGCATATGCTCGGACTGGGAATCGAACTGTGACCTCCTGGTTCACAGGTCGATGCTCAACCATTGAGCTATGCTGGCTGGGCTAAAGTGTGTTTTTCGAATAATGGGAAAAATTAAAAGACTTCATAGAATAAGTTTAGGAAGCACTGGGGTGGGAACACAGGTAAACGTATTTCTTCATTGTAAAAATTCTCGAAGCCTTTAATATCTGTGTTTATTCCTTTTCTGAGATTAGGAATATAAACTGCTGTTTTTTTCATATTGAAAGACCCATGATCTTTGGAATGTGTTTAGAAGATGCTAATTCAGTGCACTCTCATTTCAGAAGATTAGTACTGTGATCTGGAGCCCAGAGAGGCAAAGGGACAAATAGTCTACATTTGAAGGAGCTGTTGATAGCCAAACCATTGCTAGAATCCAGCTCTTATTTCAAGTCTATTGTACTCTATATTACAGCACTCAAGAAAAAAAGGACTTCATTTGACAAAATGAAATAACTGCCTTTTCCTTATTTTCTCTCCTCAAATTTTACCTT